>NC_090326.1:29537143-30249643 GCF_035084215.1 Heptranchias perlo
GTGTGTGAATGACAGGAGAAACAAATAACCATTGCATCTTTCTTGTGTCTTTAGTGTGGTTCACATAATAAGATCGAACCCTTCTAACAGCTGCAGTGTGAAACTTATGCTTCACTCCAGAAGTGTTTGAGACTCTGCAAACAGAAGGCACAATAATGTCTGGGATAAATGGAACTCTTAACATTTTTAGGAGAAATTTGGAAGGTGGCCTGAGGAGAACTCTATTATCATATTCTGCAAGATAAGGTTGGTAAATGACCAGAGCAACTAACTCTTCGAGTTGATAGCAAACATTATAATGGCAGTCTTCCATGTTCAATGGTTGAAATGGGGAATGAATAAACATTTCAACCTCAGATTGAGACCCTCATATTTCAGCGATGGACAGTAAGGAAATAAAAGATTTCTACACCTTTTTATTAATTATTTCACGGATGCTGTCCAGTCAACTGACCACTAAAGAAAATATGAAATGCCAGAGCAGCTACATGATGATTCCCTTCCGTTGATTGGTAAGCACTCAAGAGTGAATTGCACAGTCTGCTTATTACTAAACATCATTCAAACCTGTTTCAATTGGTTTTGCATACTTTCTGGCTGCTGTCATAGTATCCAGTACCAACAACTACAACAACTTGCATTTCTATAGCACCTTTAACATAGTAAAACGTCCCAAGGCGCTTCACAGGAGCGTTTTCAAACAGAATTTGACACCAAGTCACATAAAGAGATATTAGGACAGGTGACCAAAAGTTTGGTCAAAGAGTTGGATTTTAAGGAGCATCTTAAAGGAGGAGAGAGAGGTAGAGAGGCGGAAAGGTTTAGGGAGGGAATTCCACAGCTCAGGGCTTAGGCAGCTAAAGGCACAACCGCCAATGGTGGAGCGATTAAAATCGGGGATGCCCAAGAGGCAAGAATTGGAGGAGCACAGAGATCTCGAAGGGTTGAGGGGTGGGAGGAGGTTACAGAGATAGGGAGGGGGCGAGGCCAAGCAGGGATTTGAAAACAAGGATGAGAATTTTAAAATCGAGGCATTCCTGGACCGGGAGTCAATGTAGGTCAGCAAGCACAGGGATGATGGGAGAATGGGATTTCTTGCGAGTTAGGATACGGGCAGCAGAGTTTTGGATGAGCTCATGTTTATGGTAGCAATTCTTGAGTAGTCTTTCCCTTTAAGAGTTACAATGTCAAACAGTGACTGGCTGGGAACAGATGCAAATTTGGTGTCTGACTGGAATAGTAGGACTGACCTGCCTGACAGTCTGACTGGAGATACATCGAGCAGGTCAAGTAGTTCCAAGAATCACAATGTGCTGCTATCAGTAAGGAGTTATGACAATGGCCATTGCTCCCCTGCATCTCAATCTTTTGCAACTGCTTAAGTATGATTGGAAAGAGGAAAAAAAAAAGAAATGTCATCCATATATGCAGAAACATGAGCGTGAGAGAGAAAGGACAGACAGACAGACAGACAGAAAAGCAAACAGTCCAGAGTTATTGACCTCAAGGCTGGGAGCAGAATTAATTTACTCTTTTGTTGGTACGCATTGCAAATGGGTTCATCTCTGGACAGGGATGGACTATCTTTGCTCGAGAAATCTAAGTGTCAGTAATTTTGTCGATGGTTTAGCAGATTCTGGAAATATAAAGAGCTTAGCTCAAACAAACAATAGTTTGTTGTGGATTGAAGTTCCTAGCTTTCAAAAAGGAAATTAAAAATAATGCCAATGGTTTCCCAAAAGTGTCACAAGAGAACAGTTGAGGTTACTATTGAATGGGAGCATCTCTGGCCCCCTCAGGTGATCAAAAGATCACATTGACCATGCGTTCGTTATCTATTAATCCTCTTACCTTCTATATGATCCAATCTCTGCCTCAGTCAAGAACTGGTCCAGCTCCCTCTTGAAGGCATGCAGAGAGTCAGCACCCATCACACCAGCTGGTAATGTATTCCAGAGGCTCACTACTCTCTGGGGAGAAAAGAATTGTCTAACATCTAGTCTAGTCCTACTCTAGCGTAGTTTAAAAGCATGTTCCTGGTTCTCCCCAGTCTGTCAAACTGGAAAAATCTATCATTAGGCACGTAATCCAGCCCATTCAGTATTTTACAAACCTCTATCAGATCGCCTCTGTTTATGCTGCTCTAGAGTAAACAGACCCAGCTCTTTAAGCCTATACCAAATGCAACAGGAGGATAACAACATGGCAGAAGTGGAGATTAGGGAAAATCTGATTGTCACCCATTGAGGTTAAGGGAATTCCTCATACTAGTGTCATAAGCATCATTCACTGGCCTTTTTTAAGACAAGCTTGAAAAGCCAAAGACCATATACAAGGCCCCACCAAGGTTGAAAAGCCAAAGACCATATACAAGACCACAACCAGGTTGAAAAGCCAAAGACTAAAAACAAGGCCCCACCAAAGTTGAAAAGCCAAAGACCATATACAAGGCCCCACCAAGGCTGAAAAGCCAAAGACCATATACAAGGCCCCACCAAAGTTGAAAAGCCAAAGACCATATACAAGGCCCCACCAAGGCTGAAAAGCCAAAGACCATATTTAAGACCCCACCAGGGTTGAAAAGCCAAAGACCATATACAAGGCCCCACCAAAGTTGAAAAGCCAAGGTGGAAAAAAGTAAGAGAGGAGGATGAGGTAAATCAGGATGTAGCGATTAAGTGATGCCAAGCTTGAGCCTTAAAATCCTGAAGATTGGAGGAGGGAGGAAAGACTGAGAGAAGTAAGGAATTCCAGTTTCAAGGTCCTCAATAAGCATGAGTTGGGATAATACAAATTTCAGGACAGATTTTATGATTTAGTGTTCCCACATTAATTTTACTGGATGTAAAATTAAGCTTGTTGCAGAACTGGTATACTAACCTGTGGACCTGATATTCCAATTAGCGCTCTCTGAGCGAAGTTCTATGCTGTGACAGCTATTTCATAAAATCTGTCCCTTGATTTCAAAGTAGTCTAGATGTAAGGAGGAAGGAGGGTGTATAGGATATATATTTGGAGCTTTGAAGGAACAAGAGATGAAAGCTCAGAGAATCAATAATGATAGTCATATCAATAAAATAGAGTCAAACAGGAAAGACGGTGATGTCGAGATTGGAGGTTAGAGGTGAGACAGGGATCATCTATCAGGCAGCAAGTGTTGTACATGTATCCTGCCCAGGAGTATGAGACAGATGCATGAGGAGCCCCTTCAGATATGGGAGCATTGTTCAACTCTTGGACGGACTTGGGTTTTCCAGGACGTCAAGAGCTGTTGAGTCAAAAAGAGGAAAGCGAGTTTGTATGAGGCAGCTTGAGCAATAGAGAGCTCGGAGTTCAATTTGAAGTCAGAGGTGATAGTAAGACCAAGATTGTCTGGACGTTACCAAGTCACACATACCAACCCTGTGGCCTCATGACCAAGCATCAGGTCTGAGATGTCTTAGCTGATCTCAGACAGTGCAGCAATAGGGCTGCTCAAATTGGCCTCTGTCCCCTTGGGTTAAGGAGTGAAAAAATTGCCCAGGGTTCCTGCTCCTAATTGTTATCTAGAGATCCCTGCTAGAAATACACAGGTTTGAACATCAGGTGAGCTCAGCAGGGATGTCTCACACAATCAAATGACCAACTAACACTTACTGTCACTCAGGTGAGATATATGAGGGCGGTCAACACATTGGGAACTGTACCCCAACAAAAAGTCAAACACCATCAGGAAAGGAATAGAAATAGAGAAAACTGCCCGTGAAAATTGAAATTTTAAAAAGTAGTCGATCCCACTGAAGGGTTCTCAAAATTCCCACATTTTTCATATCATCAACGAGGATATGACTTTTGGACTTTTATGGCAGAGGACCCAACTGCTGGGTTAAATATGGATCCCTGTAGACAGGAGATTCGGCCCATGAGGGCCTGGGACTGGACATGCCCGGGCTTGTTGGGTGCAGTGTGGATTGTTCCTGAAAACCAGACAATGAGAGAAGACAGAATACGCATTCTTCCCTTTAAAACAATCAACCCAGTGAAAGACTTCAACTTACATGAAACTAAAGCCCATCAAAACCTTGCATAAATTATCACTACTAACTACTAAAAGCAGGAAGGTAGCAATCAATGCAATTATGCAAACCCATCAATACAATGGCTTTCAGTTCAAGACTAGTTACGGGGACAGGAAGCCAACAATCACCTGAAGAAGACAAAGAACTAACCTTGTTTTGGATTCAGATAAGAAATTCGAAAAAACAGTATAACTGGGCCACCAGTTACGAAGCACACGAGGGGTTGGTTTTGGAGCAGGTTCTAAGCAGTTCAGTTTTAAACAGCAATTTTGGAGCAGCAACAAGGCAACCGCAGCCCTCCACGAAGATCGCCCACCCACAACTGCGCCTTACCGCACCAACAGACTCTATCCAACTGAAGAACCTTCGCAGATTCCACAGACCAGGACCACGTGGGGACGGCAGGGCCCAGAGGACACAAAGAGCGTACCCCAAAACTGCAACCGGCTTACCTGGCTGGATTTCGAACTGTCAAGGAACCCTGGTTTGGTAAGCATGATCCCTGACCTCTCCTAGTTCAATTTAGTTAGGTTTTGGGGGTGGGACAAGGGTAAGGGGATTAGTAGGGTGATTTTCCCTCGTTATACCATGTGTTCCCCATTCTTAACTAAGTGTACTTTGTATGTCTGTATAATCTCAGTGTTATCATAATGTTATAAGTTCATTTATGACTTCAATAAATCCAGTTTCTTTTCTTGTACCAAAACCAGTTGTCTGCTGCACTTTGTCACAACCCCCAAATAAGTCCAAGGTCTAGAACCCAGGGAGTGGGAGCGATTCGGACCACTCAGTAGTTGAGGTGAAGCTGACACACACCACCACCCCCTACACCACATTAAAACAACACGATTCTGTTTCACTTTTCATAATGTTGCCCCTATACCTAGCCAAAAGTCCAAATTACAACGGCAAGCATGAAGTAAGACAATTCACTGACTTCTTTTAATGTGTGCTGCATGCGCCTAAGTACCTGTGTGTACTGCATTACATGGTCTTTCCCTCTTGTATTTCTTCTCATAATGGGGCCTATCTACCTGTGTAGAGGCCTCTCTGCCCACTTCCTGGTAGTAGTTACCACTTGTGAAAATTGGCTAATCCAGCTCGGGGACTATCAATTTGTAGTGGCAGGATGGTGGATTAACATGGTTGGGGGGGGGGGGGGGGGGGGGTGATGTTGGTGGAAATTGGTTGGGAGTGCCCGAATATCGCACAGCTGAACTTAACGCCCCGTTCCAGCCATCGCTGCGGGTGTCGCATTTTACTGAGGTCCTCAGAGTCGGCAGCCCGGAAGCAAGCACGCAGCTAATTTAGGTATTTAAACCAGTGTCCTACGACGTCAGTGGAACTCCGATACCATTTTAAGACTCGACTGGATAGAGCCCGCACTGTGAACGGTCCGCCCAGCTAGCGGTCCAACTGAAGAGGAGCCCAAAGGTAAGTACTAATGAATTATTATGAGGTCAGGAGGAGGGAATGCTGACCACATCAACTCCCTGCTCTTCTTCAAATAATGCCAAGGGATTTTTAGCATCTTCCTGAACAGGCTGACAAGACCTCAACTTCACATCACTTCTGAAGGATGGCAACTCTGGCAATGCAACAGTCCCTCAATATCATAATGATATGTCAGCCGAGATTATTTGCTAAAGTCCTCGAGTGGGGCTTGAACCCACAACCTTCTGACTCACAGGCGAGAGTGCTACCGGATAAGCCCACAATAAATAAAGAGGTAAACAAGCCTCAGGGATGATTAAGATCTGTGCTTTCCAGAGAGAATCTCCAGCTGTAATCCTCTGCTAATGTTTGACATGTCAACAAGCTTTCAATGCTTCAGCACCACTCGCTTTCCATCATCTTTCCCACACTTACAAGGAAGGATTCAACAAAGAAGGTAGAAACAATATGAAGGGGAATAAAGAAGTCTGCAGAGAAAAATCAGATCAAAGGCATTGAAAAAGCAGAACGGCTAAAGCTCACAGAAGTGGCTATGTAGAAGAGAAGCTGTTCACTGGTTCAAGAGGGCCTTAAATAGCATTGGTAAAAGATAAAGAGAATCACACTATTACAGATAGATGATGAAGCAGCAGTTGGGCTGAGTACGTCTGTGAACTCATCACTGCTGCCCTACCAAATACTTTTATTCAGCCTTATCATTTTCAGTGGGTTTAGTTTGTGTACAGGTCGAAACACATGGGGGTAAATTTTAACCCACTGGCAGGATCTCAGTGTCGGGGGGGCGGTCAATGCACCCGTGGGAAACCCATAAAAGGTTTTCTGCAGTTTTTCGAGCCATCGCGACTTAATTGAAGGCCCTTAACGTGGCTTTGGGGTTTTATGTCTCCAAGCTGTGCAGAGGGCGCACTGCGCCCCTGAATGATGTGCTGAGACCTGGATTATTTAAAGGGACATTGCAACCATGAGTTTTGAGGGAGAATGGAGAAATCCACAGACATGGAGCAGCAGAGGAGGCCAGCACCCCGGTTCAGTAACTCTTCGCTAGAGTTGCTATTAGCCGATGTGAGGAGCAGGAGGGAAACTTTGTACCCAGCAGACAGGAGGAAGTGCCCTGCCTTTGCCACCAAAAAGGTTTGACTCGAGGCAGCAGAGGAGGTGAGCAGCAGGAGCACCGCCTCAAGGACTTGGATGCAGTTCAGGAAGTGCTTCAATGACCTAACCAGGTCAGGAAAAGTGAGAACAGTGACGGATTCACCTGCATTCTGTGATGCACATTACCCCCCACCCCCCTCACACTCTGCCCTGTGAAGCCTACTCCATCACATCACTCCTCACACCCACTTAAGGCTCAGTGTCAAGTTACCTTCACTTTCTGTGCACTTCCTCACCTCCCCATTTGTCCACCCACCGCTCCCACTCACC
Source organism: Heptranchias perlo (assembly GCF_035084215.1). Classification (NCBI taxonomy): domain Eukaryota; kingdom Metazoa; phylum Chordata; class Chondrichthyes; order Hexanchiformes; family Hexanchidae; genus Heptranchias; species Heptranchias perlo. The sequence goes on from NC_090326.1 coordinate 29,544,079, forward strand.
CCAATCCTGATGCAATATGATTAATCTGTCTGATACTCACCCACTGATGCATCTGTTTCATTATCAGCCTGATCCAGAGCAATGCATCCATCGGGTGAACCCGTCACCCTCACTCACTCACTCACACACCTGTACTTTCTCCCCTTGTAGAAGAGAGCACAAAATGCAAGGGAGAGAAGTCAGAATGGCACGTATTTCATGCATGGCTCATAAATGAGTCCATCCAGGCCCTGGCAACGGCCGTGCGGACTCAGGGTGAACAACATGCTGCCGCCTTAAACAGGCAGACAGAAATATTAGCACTGGCCTTACAATGCATCACACAGGTCCTCCAAATTGTTGTCCAGCAGGGTGGTAGGAGTGATGTGAGCCTGGCCCAGGAGAGGAATGATGGCGAAAGGGGACATGGAACTGGGGACTCCACTCAAAGCGCTCCCACGTCTCACCTGTTGCCCCCCTCAACCAGTACCCACAATGCTGCCTCCTCTCCAGGTGGCCGAGTCTGCCCCTGCACAGGTGCAGGTGGAGCAGTCTTTGGAGGGGCCCTCACAGGTTCCAAAACCCAAAGGTCGTAGGCCGAAAGCATCTAAGCAGTCAAAGCATGAATCTGAGCAACCTGCCACTACCTCTGCTGCAGCCACAGGGGATGCACCATGTAGAAGTAGTCGGAAGAGAAAGTCAAACGTTTTGTAATCATCAAGGGTATGCACAAGGGTGTCTGATAGAATGTCATATTTTTCATTTACATTCGTTTCTTGTTAAATGCACATTAAATGTTATAATTCTCACCACCACTGTCACGTCTTGCCCATTCTTGAGTCCCCTGTTGACGTAGTTGGATGCCCTGGCAAACAAGCCATCCATGACCTGTCGTATACACTTACATGCAGATGACCTGGTGATGTCACCACCGACGCCCTGGAATTATCTGAAGGAGAAGAAATTGAGGGCAGTGGTGACTTTAACTGCGACGGGCAACGCGTGCCCACCAGGCCCAGCTGGGAGCAGCTCTGCACAAAGGAGCCTGTAGATGTTTGCGACCACCTGGTGACTCTATCTGAGCCTTCGTAGGGACTGCTCCTCAGAGAGGTCCAGGAAGTTCAGCCTCTGCCTTTCGACCCTCTCACGAGGGCAGTGCCTCCTGCGACCTTGACCCCTCTGTTGGCCCCCTCTCTGCTCTTCTGCAGGTCCTTGTGGTGGACCTCTGTCTTGTGGAGCTGCAACTCCCAGAACTGCACGCCGTGCCTGCCCCGGATGGTGATGTGCCTCCTCATCAGATGTACTGTAGAATAAATTAATTGCGCCCCCCCCCATCCTCATGGTGTCAGTTTGAGGGGGCCCAAAATGTAGGTAAATATGTCTGAACAAAAGAATTCTGAGCGTGAACAAAGAAATCTCAGTCTAAATACAAAGAACTCCCAGCCAAAGGTTTGTCTGAGAGAACTGATTGCCCTGCTGCAAAAACTCACCTTTTCTTCACATGCGTCAATCACTGGTTTAAAGGTTCAAATGGCTGACGGCTGCAACTCGCCTCCGTTTCCATGGCATCTTTCAGAGGCCATGGGAGACATGTTCAGGTAGACTTAAAATCATTTGTCTGCCTGAATACATTAAAATTTAATGCCCTTAACTACTTCAAATACCTTAATTGCCCCTTTAAATGTCATCCCAGCTGGACTTCCGGGTTCGAGAAGCACATACGCACCCGGGTACGTCTGGGCCAAACGTGGAAGTCGACGGGTTGGAGCTGGGATTCATTCCCACTCCCAAATTCTATAATTTTCACTGCCCCCCCGCCGCCCCCAACCCACCCATTCTTCGGGGTTAAAATTTACCCCATGGATTCAAGAAGGATTGTGATTTGATTATTTTTGCTTGTCTACTTTCTTTCAATATTGGGTCAGAGCGGACATTGCAGGGTGGGAAGTTCTAACCAGGCTGAGCTCCTGGAATAGTCCACCCTATAAATTCCTCTGAAGTCTACCACTTTGGCTGGCACATGGGTAAGTGTGTCGCAGCAAGCACCTGATGCAGCACAAACTGCAACAGTCTTTAGCAAAACGTGTAGTAACACACACCCAATGATGAAATATGTCGCGGCATCTCAGTCAGGATACTGCAACAGCCTCTGTTTACAATGTTGGTAAGGTGCCTTGCGAGAGATTCTACTAGAAGGCAGGTCTCCTTTAATGCAAAGATAACCCACGAGCGGGCAGGAAATTGGACATGAATTTAGATTTGAGGTTACGATCAAATCAGCCATGATCTTATTGAATGGCGCAGCAGGCTTGAGGGGCCGATTGGCCTACTCCTGCTCCTATTTCTTATGTTCTTATGTTATGTTCTTTTCTTAAAGAAACCTGCTCTATTCAGTTTCCCTTGTAATTCAGGGGTATGAAGCACTGGAACATCACTCAGCCACAGGGTGCTGGCAACGTTCTTGTCACTCAACAGCTGCGGCCATTGCAAACGTGTCCCCACAGTAGATATAAAATGATAGGGATTAAGTTATACGCTGGAGGAGATTTCTGTGTATTGAACGCAAACTGTTCAGAGCCTAGAGTTTTCCTTGAGCTGACTGATTTCTTACATCTCATTATCTTCTCTGATTAAGAGAAAGCAGCATATCGTTAAGGGTTTCAGTTCATCATTTGCAATTTTACCGCTGATGGTAGCCAGGAGCTGTTGACAGCAGAAAACTGAATTTTCACATGGTGGTAATCCAGTGTTTCTCTGATTTTCCCTGTGTCTGAGTTCTTAGCATGACATGTCGATCTCTGATGCGCTGTGCAATGGAGTGATAGGCTATAGGATCACATCCATGACATCCTCCCCCCCCTCCTCCTCACTGACTTATATGCCCTAAGCTCCGGAACTACCTCCCTAAACCACTCCGCCTCCCCACCTCTCTCTCCTCCTTTAAGCTGTTCCTTGAAACATACCTCTTTGACCAAGCTTTTGGTCACCTGTCCTAATATCTCCTTATGTGGCTCGGTGTCAAATTTTGTCTGATTACGCTCCTGGGAAGCACCTTGGGACGTTTAGGCGCTATATAAATGCAAGTTGTTGTTGTTGTTGATGGGTTGGGCAACAAGAGAATGGATCGGCACAATTTCCCATTCTCTATGGTGATGCTTATGGTGGTGGAGACAAGAATAGGAACTGTCATTGGCTCTGTGACCATGAAAAAAGTGTGCTTTGTGTGACACCATGAGTACAGCCTGGAGTCCTTTCTTCAGTGGAATAGTACTCCCATTGCACATGGCACGAACCTTTATACAAACTCAATCTACTACCCTGTAGACACTAATATCTGGTAATGTTCCCAGTGGCAGCTGAAGAAAGGAGCCCTGCAATACTCCGAGTCAGCTCGCAGGGTTTCAGTTCCAAAAAAAACCTGCAATGAGGGGGGAGAAAATTGGCCATAAATCTGCTCCTGGCCTTTGAGAGAAAATTGTACACGAGAAGACAAAAGATTCTACATCCCAATTCGACTGAGAATGTTATCTGTTCTAATCCCTCTACTAAACGATGGGAAAATCTGTGTTACCATCATTCATAAGCATCTGGAATGTTTTGGACTCCAGTAGGTGTCAGCTGTGACTCAGTTGGTAGCACTCTCGCCTCTGAGTCAGAAGGTTGGGGTTCAAGTTCCGCTCTAGAGACTTGAGCACATGATCTAGGCTGACACTCCAGTGCAGTACTGAGGGAGTTCTGCACAGTCAGAGGTGCTGTCTTTTGGATGGGACGTTAAACCGAGGTCCTGTCTGCACTCTCAGGTGGACATAAAAGATCCCATGGCATTATTTCGAAGAAGAGCAGCGGAATTTTCCTTGGTGTCCTGGTTAATATTTATCCCTCAACCAACATCACTAAAACTGATTATGTGGTCATTATCACATTGCTGTTTGTGGGACCTTGCTGTGCGCAAATTGGCTATCTGTTTCCTACATCACAACAGTGACTACACTTCAAAAGTACTTCATTAGTTGTAAAGCAATTTGGGACGTCCTTAGGTCGTGAAAGGCGTTATATCAACGCAATCTGATTTAGAAATGACTCTACCTTTCATTAGATGGTAATATGCAATTCAGATAAAAGTCAAAGATTAACGCATTGAATAGATGATAGATACCTCCTACCAATCCACTAGTGTCTGAAACTAGATCTTATTAACAGACCCAATATTCTGGATTAAGTACTTCATTGGTTGTAAAGCGCTTTGGTTGTAAAGCGCTCCTGAGGTCATGAAAGGTGCTATAGAATTTCAAGTCTTTCTTTCAAGTAGATGTCTGATCCCAATACAAATCATCACGCTAAATCTGCCCTAGAATCCAATTTGCCTGTAATATATCAAGCCTATGTTATTTTTCAGAATTACACAGTGTTTTGTCCCGTATCACTTGCATTTAATATCTTATGGCATAACCGAGGCTTTGCATCATAATCTCTGTTGCATGATGTGTAAGGTGACATGGTTTTCAGAATTTCAATGGTGGAGAAAAGTAGACTTCAGTTTCAGCAGGATTCCTAGCAGCGTGGGCACTCACGAGTTTAAAAACTGTCGACGCTTTTGAACCTTATATATTATATTGTACAATGGTTTCCTGGCTACTGAAAAAGAGATGGTATTACTATAGCAACAGTTAGTGATGTGATAGAGCTTCGGGTCCCACCTGCCTATTATCTTGATTACCCGTTCACCTTCGTCATGTTGCTTCTATCATCGAGTCACCGCATGTTAGGAAGAAAATTAATTACTTTAATTTTTTTAAATGAGACAATATATAACATGAAGAATAATGATCATCAACTACCAGAGCAGCCCAATGGTTGGTTCCCTGTTGTGCTGTCCCATGGAGTGGCAGACCAGTGGATCACATCTATGATAAGACCCTCCCACACCTTCCGCCCCACATACAATCTTGGCCATGGCAGTAAATGAGGGAAGGTGTGGAGGGCAAGGAGACCACCAGGAAGACCAACAGATGATTCACAACAGATGGCTCTCACATACCTCCAAGCTTAAAGGAAGCAATGGGTCAATTATCTGTACCAGATGTAATTGAAGGCAAAGGCATGCTGCAAAGATGATTCCTTGAAGCCCAATGCTGCCTTCTTCAACCATGGCTAATGACATTCATGCATTAACCACAGAGAGAAGTAGGGCATAGGTACCCATGCAATTGGCCCATGCAGCTACCAGGCTTGCTGTAGAGCATACCATTGGCATTTTGAAGTAATGCTTTGGCAGACCTGGGGACGCCTTACAGCAGATCCCTGCCAGGATCTCCAAGATCATCATCATCTCCTGCATGCTTCATGAATTTGTAATAAAAAGAGGCCTAAACATGGAGAAGGCCGCTCCCCAACCAAGACCAAAGCAGGATGGAGATACTGATCAAGAAAGTATTGCTGCAGAAACAGCCTAACAAACCACTCACTTGTATCAAACTGCTCAGCAGTTCAAGAAGATAGCTCACCTCTATCTTCTCAAGGTAACTTGGGAGGGGCAATAAACGCCGGACACACATATCCCGAGAATTAATTTTAAAAATAGAGGATTACTGCATCAGGTGCTCATAGAGGGAGCATAAAGGTAAGTGCCCATGCTACCACTTTAGGGAACCCTCCTGTTCATATATACACAGGCAAGTGGTCCCAAACACCATCACTGTCCTCACTACTACCTCAACGCCTATCCATGCCCATCCTTCACTGTGCTATGTTGACCTCCCTCCTGTTGTAACCCATCTTGTCCTGCAAGCAGATAAATAGCTTTGAGACGTTGGAAGTTTCAAGAGCAAATACAGCGATACCCAAATGGCCACAATGGCAATGTGGCTAGAGTTCCAGTTGTAAGATGCAGCTTGAATTTGTGACTTGCTGGACTATGGTCATGATGAGCAAACAAATATCCATGGAGTTGTTTGCGTGCTTTACATGGGGCAACAGTAAAGGTGCAACAGATTGAGAGGGAACACTTTGTGGAATGGTCCACGTAATCTAGGGAACTATTGTGCAGTCTTACCTTGGCAGCTTTCTTCAGGTTTGCCATCTTCTACCATCTGCCCTCTGGTTGTTGGATACAGCATTTACTAAAGCTACCACATCCTCCCAGGCATTCCGCATGGTTCTCTTCTTATAAGGGTACCCAGGAGGACCAAACAAGACAGTTGCCCTTACACTCCAGCTCCACTGCTGCATCTATGAACCTGGCAGTTCTTCTAATTGAATGCTCTGAAAACAAATCATAAAATTCAACTGGGTTCCAAGCAGTTTTTTTTCAGTCCCAGCTCCATTCCTATGCCGGGGTGCACGGTCATAACATTTAAACCTATAATTTATTATGCTATCCCAATATTTTGTTACATTCTTTTAATACACTCCAACCCAGCTTTATTGTATAGGTTTGATCCCTAGTTGGTAGCACCTGTGCCTACTGAGTCAGAAGGTCATGGGTTCAAAGTCCCACTCTAGAGACTTAAGCACAATATCTAGGTTGATACTTCAGTGCAGTACTGAGGCGGGGGGTGCTGTCTTTCAGATGAGATGTTAAATTGAGGCCCCGTCAGCCCTCTCAGGTGGATGTAAAAGATCCCATGGCACTATTTTGAAGAAGAGCAGGGGAGTTCTCCCTGGCATTCTGGCCAATATTTATCCCACAACCAACATCACTAAAACAGATGATCTAGTCATTGTCTCATTGCTGGTTTGTGGAACCATGCTATGCGCAAATTGGCTGCTACATTACTACACTTCAAAAGAACGTCATTGGCTGTAAAGTGCTTTGGGACGTCGTGAGGTCATGAGAGGCGCTATATAAATGCAAGTCTTCCTTTCTTTTTTCTAAGGTTGTCCTCCTGCAGATGTATGGCTACAGCTCTAATTGAAACCATAACATCCTGCATGATTGCAGTACACCAGTTCTGTTGGGTGCAGACATTCTAAATCATTAACACTTAGCTCTAGTGCAGTAGAAACGTTAACATTTAGGAGTGATAGGTATAAATCAGTATTGAATTGTGTTCTATACATGCACAGAAATTAACTGTTTGGTTATTCTTTGACATGAGCTGTGTTTATTCTTTCTCAACATACCTCACAATTAATTAATCTTCTTTGACATATGTGATTAGTCAGTGAGTTGCCTTCTGACAGTAATTACTGTATAACTGGGTATTTTCATGGAAAAACAAGCCTCGTGCTCTCCGCACAAGGGCAATTAATTTTGCCATATGTTAACAACGCATGGTAGACTGGTGATATGCACAATAATTGATAGAGAAAAAAAATGGCTCTGACTAGGTACTTGGCTTAAAAACAAGAGTCAGGGGACAGGCATAAAGTGCGAACATTCCATGCTGAAAAAGGTTATTTGAGGATTGGTCCTCTGGCCCGTGCTACTTTTGTAGGCAAATTCTCAAAGTCCGCACCCTCAGCAAAGTGGCTAACCTGCTGCCAGTGCAAATCACAGGTGTGTTGCGCATGATATTCTGATATGTACCGAAGGCGAACGGTCAGAAAGTCCACCCTGAGATGCCTGCAGCTGCAGGACAGGCAACTGGTCTCAGAGCCGTCACGCTACTGTTGGAGAACAGCAGTTAGCAGGCTTCTGGGCCCACAGGTGTGATGGGAGGCTACAAAACCAAAGTGCGACCTACTTTCGCTTGCCGCCCGATCCCCCTCAGGTCCTCCGATCTGAGAGAGTCCCAGGTGCAAGACCCACCGCCCCCTGGATGAACCCATAGGAAATTGAGGTGAGAGGGCCAGAAACACCACCTCCTGCCTCATTACCATGACGGCATTTTGCCTGCAGCTATTGCAGGCACAGGCCTTGCTCTAGTCCTCGAATTGGGGGGGGGCGGTGGCGGTGGTGAGGGTAGAGGGGAAGCCTGTGGAATTCTCTACCACAGAAGGCAGTGGAGCCAAGTCATTAGATGTATTCAAGAAGGAGATAGATATATTTCTTAATGCTAAAGGGATCAAGGGATATGGGGAAAAGCGGGAACAGGGTACTGAGTTAGACGATCAGCCATGATCATTTTGAATGGCAGAGCAGGCCCGAAGGGCCGAATGGCCTACTCTTGCTCCTATTTTCTATGTTTCTATGAAGTCCTGGAAATCTCAGGGCAATGTAAAGGGTCTCTGCCTCCTTATTCCTGACCTTTGCACCCTGGGCAAAGGTGATCTTCAGATGCCGACCCCAGGAAAACTGGCCCGATGGTTTTTTAATTATACAGCTTGAAATACCATTATCTACCTCAGTTTGTTCACTGATTACTAACTACTGAATTTTATTTTTGAAACAGGGCAAAGACCAGGGATTTTGAAGACCATTAAGGTTTTTATAAAATTCTGCGGCCATTGCCCTGTTTATAAAGCGAGCTCTTCCTTCGAAGTTCTCCAAAAACTAAGAAAACAATAAACAAGTACCATGTGAAGGAGCGAGTCTGTGAATGTATCAGGAGGTTCCCCTAGCAACAACCACAGGGACATGAAGACACAAGTACAACAGCTGAGAAGATTTGCTTTTCCATATGCGGAGCTATGCGCTAAGTCCATAGTTTACACAGCGAATAAACTTTGGGCTTTCTTCCGCCTTTGTTCAGCCTTTAATGGGAAGTAGAAAAGTGCTGGAAGCAAAACACGCTGATAATTCAGGATCCAAGCTGGGAGCACAGCTATTGGAGGCAACTGTTCTCTCACAGCCCAGGCTTGAATAAACAATTACAGCTCTGTGTGAAATGCTCCTGATATTACTTCTTAACCAAATTCTAGCTGACAACTGTTGGCTTGCCATGGATACGTGCTGTTTCGAACCCTGTAACTGTCACCTTTCTTAACCGGACCAAGATTCCTATTCGCTTGGTAGCACTGACAGTTGACGTATTTGAACTGTTTCCCTGTGGTATGCCCACCACATCCTACGTGCACACATACTTTAACTAAGACGGAGGTGCGACTTTTTGTATGTATTTCTGCCCAGGCACTCTTTTTTTTATCTGAATACAAGTGCAGTGGCCTAGAAATTTGGGTGCCCACTTGAGCATTGAGCGCTCTGGAGCTCGGGGACCAGGAGCTAGGGGGTGGGGGTGGGGGGGGGCAGGGAAATCGGGGGTGGGGGGTAGGGAAATCAGGGGTCGGGAATCTCGGGGCCTGAGGGGCAGGGACGTCGAGGGTCGGGAATCTCAGGGCTGGGGGGCAGAGAAATCGAGGGTCGGGAACCTCGGGGCTGGGGGGCAGAGAAATTGGGGGTCAGGGATCTCGGGGCCGGGGGTGGGGGGGCAGGGAAATCGGGGGTCAGAAATCTCGGGGCCGGGGGGCAGGGAAATCGAGGGTCGGGAATCTCAGGGCCGGGGGGGGGGGCAGGGAAATCGGGGGTCGGGAATCTCAGGGTGGAGGGGGCAGGGAAATCAGGGGTCGGGGATCTCGGGGCCAGGGGGGCAGGGAAATCAGGGGTCGGGGATCTCTGGGCCAGTCGGACATGTGGGCACACTTCCTGCCTGACACTTTGGGGATGCAGCCCAATTTCTAGGCCTAAGTCTGTTTATTAGGGATCTGTCTAAATATGGGTTAGAAAATGGAACTAATCCAAGTTGGGATTGATTGACTGAGCCGTAAAATCCATGTTTCTCATTTTGATCCCAGACCAGCTTTAAAATGGCAACAAGGAACATTATGGAAGAAATCCAAACGAACCCACAAACCTTTTCTACCGGGTGTTTGAATACGCTCAAGTTCATTGCAATTTGCACATGCACACTAGTTTCTTCTGGGCTGGAATGGTCCGTGCAGGTCCGTCTGGTTAAGTGTCAGCTTGGTTCAGTTGGTAGCACTCTCACCTCTGTGTCAGAAGGTTGGGTGTTTCCAACTCCACTCCGAGACTTGAGCGCATAATTTAGCCTGACACTTCGGGGGGTGGGGAGTAATTTTAATGTTCCCCCTCCCACCCGCCTGAAATCAGATGGGTGGAGAGGGGCAGTTAAAAATGAGCAGGTCAATCATTCGCTCTGCTGGGATTTTAACGCCGCTGTTTTTGGCGGCGGATAAGACATCTGCGTAAATCAGGCGAGAAGCTTGCACGTGTGCAAATTGAGATTCCATTACGTCAATTGGAGCCCGGTGATCTTTGAACCGAGGTCACTCCGCTCGATGAAAGCTGCTCTAAAGACTGAAGCAGCCACATAAACTTTCCTTTGCGGGGCCTGGAGGAGCAGGAGTGCTTCTCCGGGCCCCACAGGGAAACTCTCGGCCTCTGCTGCCCCGGGCTCCCCCCTCCCAGCCCCCCTCCCACCACCACCGCCCACCTCCACCTTCCAACCAGTGAAAGCCTGCTGAAACTTCCTCCCCGCCACCTACCTTTCAGACGGCGGCAGCTTCCGGGCCCTGCAATTTTAAAAAGCCAGCCCCCCCCACCAAGCTGCCTCTTTCCACTTGTTTCAAGGGGGCAGCAGCTGGCCAGCGGGATGTAAAATGAGGCCAAGGAGTTAAAATAGCTTGGGCCTGAAACTGGTGACATGGGATGGATTTGGCGCCCACCCTGACCTTCACCTGCTGCTTAACCGAAACCCACTCCCAGTTACAATCCCCTCTCCCACCACCCCCCCACCCCTTCAGTGCAGTGCTGAGGGAGTTCTGCACTATCGAATGTTCAAGTGGACATAGAGGCCTCGATATTAACCCTTCCATGACAGGCTGGAGAGGGTCGGGGTTGAAATGTGAAATGCGCCTAACCCGACCCCAACACACCAGGGCTCACTTTGTGGGCCCCCTCCAGCCATACCTTCTTAGTGGTGGCCGCAGGTTTCTTTTTCCCATTGCTGAGAAAGAAGACCTCCTTCCTGGCCCTTACTGACCCAGCAGAACATCCAGGGACGACTCAGTAAACCTGGGTGCAACCTTTGCTCTCTTAGCAGACATTTCCCTTTGTTTCCACCTTCAAATTCTTTACTTTCAATCTCCAGATGTCCTCCTCCATTGCATCTGTGAACTGGGCCTTCAAATAGCCGAGCCGAAATCGCGTCACGTGGGTCCGCATCACACCCGCTCACGCCAATTGGAGACACGAAACCCAGAAATAAAAGGATAATGAGGCATCTCTGTTGAAATCGGACATTACCACGCATCCCATAATGTAGCGCGTTCGATGCCCGCTATCGGCCCCCATTCCCCATGCTCCATTCCCATCTCCATATTAATATTGGGGCCAAAGAATCCCTTAACCTCTGTTCGAAAACCAGGTATCTTCAGGCGTCCTCCTTCAACCAACATCACTCATCCCATATGGTGTTTGCAAATTGGCTGCTGCTGCGTTTGCCCACATAACAAGTGACTGCACATCATTGGCAGTGAAGTACTTTGGGAAATGTGAAAAGGCGTTGTATAAATGCCAGTTCAGAAGTTTCCTCCTGCCGTAACTTTAATGAGAGATCAGGGAGAAAATGGCTGAAAACGGCCATCCCTCCTGGGTTTCCACCAATCTCTTGATGTTACAATAGGAGATCAGGACAATCCCTGCAAAGGCTCAGGGCCAGCATTTTATCTAAGTGAAGACAATTGGATTTTTCAATTGAAAACAGAAAGAAAGTAAGAGAGAAAGAAAGAAAGAAGGAAAGCCTTTCATTTATGTAGCACCTTTTGTGACCTCAGGACATCCCAAAGTGCTTTATAGCCAATGAAGTACTTTTGAAGTGTAGTCACTATTGTAACGTTGGGAGACGCGGCAGCCAATTTGCGGCCAGCAAGCTCCCACAAACAGTAATGTGGTAATGAGCAGATCGTCTGTTTTGTAGTGATGTTGATTGAGGGTTAAATGTTGGCCAGGACACCGGGGACCACTCCCCTGAGAGATTCACATCAGGCGTCTAAAATTCCACTCAGGCCCTGGGTGCATCTCTGGTGTAACTGGCAAAAGGGGGGCTTGAAACTAGAACGGGTCCATCGGGAATATTGACTCCCCCCCCCCCCCTGCTATTTATACTGACCTAATACGAACGTCTATTTCGCAGCCTAAAATAAATATGAGGGAAAGAATCATGGATTCTGCTGTAAAATCTGACTGAAGTAAAGCATTCCCCATGGCTCAAATTGAAACAATTGCTGTGATCGACAACAGATTCAAATTTGCAGTAATAGTATAAAGTTGTTATGCCGGTGTTTTCGATGGATCTTATTTTGAAGATATTGAAAAGTACTAGTTTCAATTCTTATCTGATTAGCCATCTCTTTCAACATCAACTTTTTAGCAAAGATCAATTAATCTTAATAAGGTTTAACTGTGTCTGTTCTCTTGTACACTATGGGCAGATCAATCACCACTTATTGGAGTACTCAACAACAACTTAGCATCTTCATCATAGAAAATGCCCCAAGGGGCTTTAAAGAGAAGGGACAAAAAATAAATAGCAAGAGGTGATGGAATGAGTGCTGAACCACGGAGGGAGAAATTGGGGAGGGGGCATTACTAAACGCTTGGTCAAAAAGATAGGTTTGAGAAGGTTTTTAAAGGTGGAGAGAAGCGGAGGTGTGGAGAAGCTAAGCAGAGAGTAGGGCCCAGAGTAGGCTCTGCCACTGATAGTGAGGAGAAAGGAGAGGGACGCACAGAAGGCCAGAGCTGGAGGGCTGAAAGGAGGGGAAATAAGTCCATAGGAGGTTGCAGAGAGGGTGGGCAAGGCTGTGAAGCCATTTGACAATGAGGATTTTAAACATAATGTTTTGTGGGACTGGAGGCACAGCGGGGGTGATGCGCAAGGGGGGCTTTGTGTGCAACAGGATACACATGGCTGACTTCAGGACCATATGGAGGGTAGATGATGGGAGGTCAATGAGGAGGATATTAGAGAAACTGAGCCGAGTGGTGGCAAATGTGTAGATGAGAGTTTCAGTGGTGAAGGGGCTGAGATTGGGGCTGAGACAGGCAATATCATGGAAACAGCCTTGGTGAAGGATAGGATGAGGAGTTTGAAGCTCAGTTCTGGGCCAATCAGTATACCAAGATTTCACACGGTCCAGTTGAATCTGAGCGAAGGGTGAGGGACAAGGATGAAGTCAGAGGAAAGGGAATGTAGTTTGTGCTGGGAGCGAAAAACAATGGATTTGGTCTTCCTGACATTCAGCTGGAGGAAGTTGTGTCATCAACATATATATGGAAGCAGACCAATGCCTTCAGATAATGCCGCATAGGGAAGTGTGTGGATGGGAAAGAGGAACGTGCCAAAGATAGACTGTTGGGAGGCTCTGGAAGTCACATCAGGGGCGCATGAAGAGAAGCCATTACTGCAGAGGAGCTGGCTGTATTCAGACAGGTGGGTCTGGAAATCATGGAACTGGACAGTAAAGGAAAGGCGAAGGAGGAGGAAGGCATTGTCCACACTGTCAAATGTTGCAGAGATGTTGAGGATGATGAGGAGGGATAATGCACTAGTCACAGTGACTTTGGTCAGAGCAGTCTTGGTCTGTGCCAAAGGCAGAGGTCAGAGGGAATCAAACAATGGCTTTGAATTTCCATGGACAACGTCCTGATCTCCCACCAGCAGGAAACCAGCAGAACCCCCAGAGAAACGGTCATAACAGTAACGCAGCTTTGTGATCACACGTCAATTTTTGAATGGGTTTTTCAATTGTCTTATAGCTAGGCCAAGAAACACCTTTGACACTTCTAGGGAGCTCAGGGTGTTAAGATGTAACATAACAGTCCTCAGCCAACCCCTTCCTTTGTTGATCAAGCTACTTCTGATGTGGCAAATGGAGCCATTGGCAATGCCCACAGCCCATGGGCATTCTCAAGGCTTTTCGTGGGAGTGGTGGGGGAAGAGGCTTAAAAAAAAGCATATTCTGATTGTAACTTTTAATGAATCCCAAGCTGGTGATTCCATCTGTAAAAGTTAAATTTTAAACATTTAAAAACGTTTTGTGGATCCACACTACCTGAAGAACTTTCCCCTCCCACCGGATCAGTGAAGGTTTAAGAAACATCTCAATATTGAAACAATTAAAAATAGAATCAAATGTGCACAGAACCAGTGTCAGCCAGGAATCAAGCAGCTTCTCTCCATTTCGCATGAGGCCACCATTGTGTTTTCACAGGGCAAGCCAGCATCAACCTGATTCACACAAAATGGGAGCAAACTCTACTAATCTGCATATTAATAGGAACAAAATTAGTTTCGATTATCATTCCATCTGGTTCCGGGACTTACCCAGTGCTGTGCATGATATTATTGCAACATTGTGAAATTAGCTCTTGCTAATTAACTCATGATGATTCTTTCCAGTTAACCTGATTTCAGTATTCATATTAGGGGGCAAAACAACTTCAATGCGTTAGAGATTGTGCACGCACTAAGTGAATGGTTAACTGCTAGTAATTTGTGTCTGCGCTAACGGGTCGTTGGTTCACTCACCTCTTATTTTACAACTCTTATGAAGTTCCTCATGTGTGTGATTGTTGTGCATGCGAAAACACAGACTCGGTGTTAATTTTTATTTCCGCTCGTTACGGTCTTGTTAAGGAGCATTTAACGGGGTTGCTTTGTGCTAAATTACCCAGCAGTCACTTCATGCACACATTGCACTAATTACAGCAATGAAAGCTGGGAAGTAAGCCAAAAACAAATGAACTGCGTGTTCACATGCATATGATAATTTGTCACCCGCATGAGGAATTCCAAAAGATCGTGCTGAAAGAGATGATGAAACCAGCAGAAGTCTAACAGGTAGCAGAGCAGATGACCTCTTAAGCAACTAGTTAAGGAAGGGTATTTCACGGCAGACAACAGCATGGGCACAGCATCAAGGGTTTGGGGAGGATTGGATCCAACTGCTCTACGCGGACATCCATAGCGCAATCCTAATCAACGGGTGGGAGTCGGAGACCTTTCCGATCAGATCTGAAGGCAGGCAGGGTTGTCCTCTCTCTGCAATCTTGTTCGTATGTTGTATCGAGCCATTTGCCACATTCATTAGGAAGGAAGCAGGTATCAGTGGGATGACGATCCCAGGCAGCGGAGGCTGTCAGGTTAAGGCCTCCCTGTACATGGACGACATCACCGTCTTTTGCTGATGGGCATCTGAGACCTTTGTGAGCTGGCCTCGGGGGCAAGAGCAAGGCCATGTTCTGTGACAAGTGGCTGACCCGATCCTTTGTCCCCTTCACCATCAGGTCTGACTACCTGAAGGTGCTGGGGATCTGGTTCGGGGGGCCCCAGGCCTGCACCAAAAACTGGGAGGAGCCGGTCGCCAAGGCCAAACCGAAGCTTGGTATGTTGGGGGAGGTGCTCCCTCCCCATGACCGGCAGGAACCTGCTGATAAGGTGCGCGCGGTGTTGCTCTACGTGGCCCAGG
This sequence comes from Heptranchias perlo, assembly GCF_035084215.1. Lineage (NCBI taxonomy): Eukaryota > Metazoa > Chordata > Chondrichthyes > Hexanchiformes > Hexanchidae > Heptranchias > Heptranchias perlo. The sequence goes on from NC_090326.1 coordinate 29,559,424, forward strand.
TCTGGCCCATTCCCTGCTGCTCCGCCACCACAGTCGCCCGAGCCATCTTGCACTTTAACTGGAGGTCCAAGATGGACTGCGTCCACAGAGACACCATGTTCAAGTCCCCAGACAAAGGGGGGAAGGGCGTCCCCAATGCCACCCTGATCCTGATGGTCACCTTTGTGTGTGGCTGCCTCAGGATGTGTGTAGGGCCCCAGTACGCAAATACCAAGTGTCACTATGTGCTGAGTTTCTACCTGTCCACTGAGAAGATTGGGTCTGGACATGCTGGCCGAGCAGACGCAGGACGTCCCATCCAGCTGGACCGTACCCCACCACCTGTCCCAGGTGGAGAAGTTCCTAAAGAGGATCCCTTTTGACCACAAGGACGTCAGGCAATGGTCCGTGCAAAACGTTCTGGGGGTCCTGCAGGGAAAGGAGAAGGTGGGTCCGATCGGGCAGATCCCCAACCAGATGGTCGAAGCCATTTGGCAGAATGTCTCGTCGCCAGAACTGACCAACAAGCACCAGGATGTAGCCTGGGTGGTGGTGAGAAGGGCCCTCCCAATGTGGTCTTTCCTACATGCAAGGTATCTCAGCGCCACTGCAAACTGCCCTCGAGGCTGCAGCGGGGTTGAGACCATCGTCCATTTCCTGATGGGCTGCCCCTTCGTGCAGAAAGTGTGGAGAGAGATGTGTCGGTATCTGTCCTGGTTCATCCCCAACAGTTCGGTAACACAGGACGCTGTGCTCTATGGGCTGTTCTCCGGGACGCACACCGAGACAGATATCACCTGCAGCTGGAAGACCATCAACTCGGTGAAGGAGGCCCTTTAGTCCACCCAAAACCTCCTGGTCTTCCAGTTGAAGGAGCTGTCCATGGCTGAGTGTAGCTGACTGGCACCTCCAAGGTCCAGGAGTACGTGCTGCGGGACACACAGAAGCGAGGTGCGGCCTACGCAAAGGTTCTATGGGGAAAGGCCACCGTGTAAGGCCATCCCATCTTGTATTGTTAACCATGTTACCACATCATTATAAGATAAGTACTGTGTTTGAATTGTAATATTAGGATTGTAGTGTGTACGATCTGTCTTGTATTGTTTTGAAATGTAATTGTGATATTTACATTGAACTCTGTGTATCCTTAAATTTTATGAAATAAAGTATATTTTGAAATTCAAAAAAATCAAGTGTGACACTGCTGGACATGTTGGAGGGAGAGAGGCAGGAATAAAGAATTTGTATTTATAAAGCACCTTTCACGACCTCAGGATGTCTCAAAGTGTTTTACAGCCAATTAAGCACTTTTTTTTGCAGGAGACGACAGCCTGGGAATCTATAGCTTGCAGCCTTTCTCCGTAACTGCTGCAAACACCACTGTTCAATCAGGTAATTGGATTGCAACTGGGCTTGTTAGTCTTTTCCTCCACACTAACACTAACGCTGCAAAATATGCTGATGCTCATTCCAACTTTGGCTGGTAAGAAAGAGAATCATGGTGCAGCCCAGCAAGTACCAACTCTGACTCCACAAGGAACAATGCAGCCAGTGACGTTTACTGTCTCTCTTAGACTATTTCCTTATGGATCTGCTGCCTTGCTATTGCAGTGACTAATACAATTGATGTCCCTGTATTAGATTCGACTTGCTAGGTGGAGTGGCAGTCATAACAGTCCTGTCATTGCCTATTTTACATAAGAGAGGGAAGAAATGTCAGGGCGATCAGCTCAAGCCTGGCGATCAGCTTTGACTGAACTGAAGAGGAGCTTCCTCCAAAGAGTAGAATGTCCTGACATGGAGCCAATTCAGCGGAAATACTTTGTTTGGCTCATGGAGCCAAAAAAGAAATGTTTCAATCAGATCCTAAACTTGATTCCACGACCCCTGTTTGCCCACCTCAGGAATAATTCTGCCAGGCAGCCTTGTGCTAAAACAAGTGACAGGTTGCAACCAGACCTACTGAATAAAATGACAGTAACAAAATCACATGTAGGTTATAAAGCAAAACACCTTACATATAATAATCACACCTCCCTATCAAGTATTGTCAATATTTGCAAAACTGAATTTCATATAAGCACCAGTGTTTAAAAATATAGATATCAATCAGTGAAAAGAATCTTAGGGGCACACTTTACAACATTAAGCCTATTGAAAATTCCAGGACATGTTCTCATGTCCCACGGGTCTATTAAAATTAATGGATATAAAATGATGGGAGCAAATTCCTGATAGGAATTGACTTCAATGGAAGTAAAAATCAGGAGCGATGTAAAATGGGCTGCCAATTTACTATCACCATCACACAAAGTCAAAATCAACCCCACAGCCTGTTAGGACATGATGGAGATTGCCTGCAAAAGGATGAAGTGTAATTCCAAAAAGGAGTGCATGTCACACAGTTTGTTCTTGAGCCAGTTTCCCAGCATTATCTCTGCAATAGGGCCCTTGTACTAGAGGTTCATTGTCCTTCACTGTGCACTGACCACTCTCCTTTGCAAATAAATGGCTGTCTATTGGTGCAGAGTCAGTCAGGATCTTGTGTGGTTCGGTCCTCCCACTCATGGTCAATGTGATTTGTATTAGGGCATCTGCACCTGGATACCTAATCAAAACTTGGCAACAATTCTATTTGAGATATAATTCAACCTGCACAGGGAAATATTTATCAGAATGAAATCTTTCAGCAATTTCAATATACTGCAGTCCTCCCTTTTCTAAATGTAAAAAGGTGCAACCGTTCAACTATGTGCGGTATGCATTTTGCATTGATATTCTTTTATTAAAATTATATCTGTAAATACTGATTGGAGACAAAAATTGCATGGGGATGCGATCCAAGCACTTCTGATGGGTTCCTACCTGCCAGCGATCTCTGCCACTGACTCCATCAGAGTATGTGGGGTCAGTGGGAGGTCACGTAATTGCATTAGACTGGTGGAGGCTCACACCACTTGACTGCCCAGGTGCTCCTGGACATTACAACAAGTAGCATTGGTGGACCTACTCCCGATTAACATATATTTAAACCCTAAGGAAACCCTGTGCCAAAAATAATAATTTAAGATCATGTTTACCTCATTGTTGGTATCCAGGGCACAATCCCAGTCCATAATACCCAAGGTTTATGCCCTCCTCAGCAGTATTAGAGAAATTGTCACCAATTATCTCATTATTCATCAAAACTTGAAAATCTATTCCTAAATATGAGTTGCAAGTGAGATTGCTTTGCCCTCATGCTCTATTTCTCCCAATTCCTGAATTCTGGACTGGTGACATCATGCAAGTTAACATAAAAGTTCATAGTACTCATTTCAGAATTCTGGAAAGAATGGAAGAGAATCTGGGCAGATTTTGTAATTCCGTAAAAATGCAACCAAACTGAGATGATAAATGTGAAACCGGATGAAATGAGAGGGGTTGTTAAAGAAGGAGTGTTCTCTGGTAGTTTACTTTTACAGTTGTGTTATCAGATTCTGTAGAAATGCTATGAAGGTCAAAGGGAAGCTAAGTGCTACATTGGAAACTCAACAAATGCAATAAAAGTGTGGCTTGATGGAAAATACAGAGCTGTTTAACTGAGTTCTGGGTTGGTGAACTTTAGTTTGTGTTGTATTCAAAGTGAATTTCAGTATAATTTGCTGATTTGGTAAGGTGAAAATCAATTATAGTCATTGAAAGTGTCAGTCAAGTGAACAACAAGATCGCAGCAGTTCACGTGTGCCCTGAAGTTTACTCCCTGTGGCATAAATACAAGACCTTGGTGCAAATGCTCTCCTTAATTGTGTTTTAGCAATAAAATTGTTTCCATTTACCATTGCTTTCATACAGTGAACCCATCTGATTTGTCAGATTATTAAGATGTAGAGATTCACCTGAGTACACATTAAGCCTGAAACACCAAGGGAAAAAGTCAACGGAAGCAAGGCAAAACTCCTGACAGGTATCTGAAAGCCGTAGGTCCCAACCAGCATTGTGGAAGAGGAGCTTGGTATGGAAGTTCCCAATCAAAGAAAGGAGGCCACAATAGTAACTTGCTCTCAAAACGCAATCTTTTTTTTGCTATGGTGGGTGGGTCCCCTTATTTTGAAGTTGTTTTGACCCTTTCCCTTTCTTTGATTGCTCCGTGCTATTCCTCACCTCTGGCTGAGAGGGCAGAAGACACGCTAATAACCCACTCTAAAAATGCTGTTCTGAAACTGATAGCTAGTGTGTGAGATTGGCCCAAGATATGGTCTCTCTCTTTCTCCCTTTGAACTTCCCTCTATTCCTTTGAGGAGATGCTTGATTTCTGCCCTCTGCCTCCCCTAATGGCACAGCAGACATTGAGGATCCAGTATATGTAAGAAACTGCATCTTACCTGTCCGTGGCACAAAACATGGCACTCTGACCCATTTTGCCACCATGCTGGAGACAGATTAGATTCCAAAAATTAATAATTTACCAACCCCCTCCCAGCCTCAGAGCTGTTGGGGTGTCCTGTCTGCCACCAAGAATAATGTAATCTCCCTGGTTCAGAGGACAGGATTTGACTGTCAAGGTGGAGTTTAATATCTTTAGGCATGAGAAGAACAAACTCATTGTCAATCAGAGGATGATAAGATGAAATGGGAGTCAACCATGTTGGGACAGTGGGACAATGCTGCCCTGAATTCTCTTGTAGCTTTTACAGTGACACAATGTGATAGTGGACAGCAAATAGTGGGAGACTGATGATCAGTCATAGCACTATGGATACAAACTAACTGTATGTCTATTAAAAGGATCGACAAATATGCAGTATCTAGTTCTATATCTCACACGAGTTAACCAAGAATTTTTGCTCTAACTAAAGGACCAATACCTTCATGGAGAACTATTTGACAAATATTTTTGTACTTTTACAAACAAATGGTTAAATGTATAAATCACAATGAAACATCAGCAGGACACAAATAGCCCACAGCTCTCCTGACTCTTCCTCCTTCTCAAACAAAAACAAGATTTGCCAAGCACTTTGTCATAAAGATATCAGGGGCCCTTTTCAACTTGGACACCTGGGTGGTCATCTAATGGAACGGATTGGCTGCCCGCTGTGGAACCAAATCGATTTTTGTTCTATTGAAATCAATAGATGAGAGTTCTAAAATAACGCATATAAGAAAATAACTTATTTAAACAAGACATCAATCTATTTCATTTCAATTTAAATACATTCTGGCTATCACAGAATCAGAATCTATCTTGAAAATATTCTATAACACAAAAGAATGAATCATGCCCTTCATTCATGTAAGTCTACAGATAGGACAGCATTTAAATTGTGGCCACCACATTCTCTGTTCCTGAGGTGTCTGGGAGATATGAAAGATATGGCCACCAGCAAGACCGTTGGCTATTGTACCTAATAGACAAAGGGGCCTGGCATTGCAGTGAATAAAATATCCCCAGTGTGACAACCTGAGAGATTTCCGTATTGTACTTTAATATGACCACTGATGTACAGGGTAAATGTGTTTTAGTAATAGTTTGAGTTAAGATGTAAACCAGAGCCTGCAAGATATAGGTAAGCTTTTTGATGTGTAGATTAGCTAGGATGCAGAAATTGTTTTACGTGCTAATCAAATTATTGGTCCTTTGAAGGACAATAGCCCTTTCATTTTTCGATTCCAAGTCATGACAATCAGACTGGGAAAACAGATGAAATTCATTATCTCAATTGGCTGTACCATCAAGGGAGCTTTGTTATAAGAGGTGCCAGGTGTCAAAATCAAACAGACCATCAGATGGAGAGGAAATTGCTGTTCACGCCTTATCTACTTAAGTGTTAAAAATTATTAATATTTTAATTGTCTGAATGCTGAGCAGAATTTGTTTGATCAGCAAATGAGCCTGCTTTAACATCAAAGTTAAGGAAAATTTTTAACGTATAAACAGCCCTGTGACCACCATCTCCCTTGGTTCCCTGCTTCACACAGCCTCGAGCACAAGGGGACTAACCCGGGCTCTGTGCAAGAGTAATCTCCTACGCAATATCCATCAAAGACTCAATCAAAAACTACTCAAAAAAACACTACAAAAGTTTCAGACTCTTATTGTTCTGAAAGGTTATTTGGTGTGTAAGTCAAGTATTGTACAATTGGTTTCTTGCTATATCTTTCAGCTTTTGTGTAATTATCCTAATTGTAAATAAATCCACCCATTAGTTTTAGCCTGAATGTAACAATGTGTTATTCACCAGCTTTTAAATAGAAGAACACATTGAGCAACCTACATGGTCTTCAGTGTTAAGGAAAAACTACATACAAACATACGAATTAAGAGCAGGAATAGGCCATTTGGCCCCTCGAGCTTGGTCTGCCATTTGATAAGATCATGGCTGATCTGATTGTGACCTCAACCCTACTTTCCCGTCTACCTACTATAAACTTTGACTCCCTTGTTAATTAGGAATCTATCTAACTCAGCCTTAAAAATACTCAATGACCCTGCCTCCACCACTCTCTGGGGAAAGGAGTTCCACAGACTCACGACCATCTGAGAGAAAACATTTCTCCTCATCTCCGTCTTAAATGGGAGACTCCTTATTTTTAAACTGTGGCCCCTAGTTCTAGTCTCTCCCACAAGGGGAAACATCCTCTCAGCATCTACCCCTTCAAGTCCCCTCAGGATCTTATTTGTTTCAATAAGATCACCTCTCATTCTTCTAAACTCCAGTGTATACAGGCCCAACTTGTCTAACCTTTCCTCATAAGATAACCCCCTCATCTCAGGAATCAGTCGAGTAAACCTTCTCTGAACCACCTCTAAAGCAATTATGTACCTTTCTTAAATAAGGAGACCAAAACTGCACACAGTATTCTAGATGTGGTCTTACCAATGCCCTGTACAACTGTGGCAAAACATCTCTACTTTTATATTCCATTCTCCCTGCAATAAATGACAACATTCCACTTGCCTTCCTAATCACTTGCTGTACCTGCATACTAACTTTTTGTGATTCATGTACTAGGACTCTCAGATCCCTCTGTACCTCAGAGTTCTGCAATCTCTCTCCATTTAAATAATATACTGCTTTTCTATTCCTCCTGCCAAAGTGGACAAGTTTACATTTTCCCACATTATACTCCATCTGCCAATTTTTTGCCCACTCACTTAACCTATCCCTTTGCAGACTCCTTATGTCCTCTTCACAACTTACTTTCCTACCTACCTTTGTGTCATCAGCAAATTTAGCAACCATACATTCAGTCCCTTCATCCAAGTCATTGATATAGATTGTCAATAGTTGCACATAGTAAATAGTAAACTGTTGGTCATTTGGTACACTATCCTACATAGGACATGCATAAGAGTGTTGACTTTAGTTCTTAGTTATGGGAATTACTTTTGGGCTGTGAGCAATTGAGAATAGAGTTGTAAGAAAGTCTGATCTGTAAAACCCGCCATGGAATTTACCGTGGACCAGTCATGTTAGGATTTTACAATTGTTGTTTACATCACTTTTGTTGATCAGGCTCAACTAAACAGAAATTCACCACAGAAATGCATCTCTATGCAATTCCATAAGTCCTAGTGCAATGGACAATGGCTTAAACATTGCCAATTGGGTATGGCCAGGATGTCAGTTCCATCCTGCTTCTACATCTTCAATGTGAGGACCACATGGTTTGAAGCCATTCTTCTGTAATGCGCATTGCATCATTGTTCTCCTAAGCAGTTTGTCCTATACCAGAACCCTTGGCTGGTATTACTTCCTTAAGTCATTTGGAGAACATTCTGCATGACATTTGCTAGTGTTTTCAAAGGCAAAAAGTAACAGGGAGAGCAAGGCCTGCTCAAATGCAGTGTAAGGAGTCGAAAAAATCAGCACTAGCAGGTCAATAGATCTACATGAACATGGGTGTGATCAATTAATGTCCCTACCTGGTGCGAAACTGAGCCATAAGGACCAGGAAGATCCCTGGTCTGTGTTAAGTTAACTCACCTCTGCCGGGGTTGTGGGAGGAGCCCTGTAATTGTAATAAACACCCCAGGCTTAGGGAAGAGGAAAATTAGAATCATAGAATCATAGAAGTTTACAACATGGAAACAGGCCCTTCGGCCCAACATGTCCATGTCGCCCAGTTTATACCACTAAGCTAGTCCCAATTGCCTGCACTTGGCCCATATCCCTCTATACCCATCTTACCCATGTAACTGTCCAAATGCTTTTTAAAAGACAAAATTGTACCCGCCTCTACTACTGCCTCTGGCAGCTCGTTCCAGACACTCACCACCCTTTGAGTGAAAATATTGCCCCTCTGGACCCTTTTGTATCTCTCCCCTCTCACCTTAAATCTATGCCCACTCGTTATAGACTCCCCTACCTTTGGGAAAAGATTTTGACTATCGACCTTATCTATGCCCCTCATTATTTTATAGACTTCTATAAGATCACCCCGAAACCTCCTACTCTCCAGGGAAAAAAGTCTCAGTCTATCCAACCTCTCCCTATAAGTCGAAACATCAAGTCCCGGTAGCATCCTAGTAAATCTTTTCTGCACTCTTTCTAGTTTAATAATATCCTTTCTATAATAGGGTGACCAGAACTGTACACAATTCAGCCAGAGATCCCCACTCTAATTTCTATCGAGTGATTTTTTTTCTGGAAAGTCTGCCTGTGTAGATGTCAAGCCAGGGCAGTATCAGTATGGTTATGATAATCACCTTAACCAAACAGCTCACTGTCCAGGTTCACACACGAAGGATAGCCATTTGGGCCAAGTACCAGTACCTGTGGGAACCATAACCTAGTGCAGAAACAGAGGAGGGAAAGAATAAAGCAAAAATGGGCCTTACTACATCCCTACACCAAGGTGAAAATGCTACTCCTGGAATACACATTCTGCTGAGAGTTTTGAGAATTGTAAACAATTTTACAACACCAAGTTATAGTCCAACAAATTTATTTTAAATTCCACAAGCTTTTGGAGGCTTCCTCCTTCGTCAGGTGAACACCGTTCACCTGACGAAGGAGGAAGCCTCCGAAAGCTTGTGGAATTTAAAATAAATTTGTTGGACTATAACTTGGTGTTGTAAAATTGTTTACAATTGTCAACCCCAGTCCATCACCGGCATCTCCACATCGAGAGTTTTGAGTGCAAGCTCCCAATAAACAATGAGCTTGCTAGATTCAGAATCTGCTGCCATTGCAGATTTGAGACGTGTCTTGTTTCACTAAACCCGTGGTATTGAGATCGGAGCAATCAAACCACTTTTTTAAATTAGCAAAGTGATGTGTAAACTTGTCATTGTTCAATGGAATAGTTCTTAAGTAAATACATTATTAATTACTTTTAAAAGTGGTAAGTTAGTGAACCATTTGCCAAATGTGAAATGCATTTGTATGGAATTCCATTGTTGCAGTGTATGTTGCTGAAACCACTCTTGAGGAAAGCAAGAAAGAAAGAAAGAAAGACTTGTATTTATATAGCGCCTTTTGTGACCTCGGGACATCCCGAAGCGCTTTACAACCAATGAAGTACTTTTGCAGTGTAGTCACTGTTGTAATGTAGGAAATGTGGCAGCCAATTTGCGCACAGCAAGGTCCCACAAACAGCAATGAGATAATGACCAGATAATCTGTATTTTTTAGTGATGTTGGTTGAGGGATAACTATTAGCCAGGACACCAGGAACAACTCCCCTGCTCTTCTTCGAAATAAGTACACATCAGTTGTAATACAAGCAACTTTTTTCTCTAACTGCCTAGATTTTAAGGAACAGAACTACCTGTCCCTGTTTAGATGGATGAATTTAATTTCTTCAGCCTGATCGTTACTCCCCTCCCCTCAACTCACACATACGCTCACGAAGCCGGCCTACTGCCTTATTGAAGGAACTGTGATGCAAACTGGCCGTTGACCCCGAAAGTGGGGACACTGACCCTCAAAGTTAAGGTGATTTTATAAATCACCTGCTTCAGTTTGGCTGTTATCGACTCACCGTACAGCAGTCCATCTTACACACTCACGAAGCAAGTAGCTGTCCCAAAAAGAGATAGTTTACTGGTTAGTGGAGCCTCAGCTTGATTCTGACAGCTGATTGTCTCCCCCTGAGGGCAGCAGCACATTCTCACCAATCTCGAGGTGCTGTGGAGTGTTGCCAGGAAACAAGCCCTCTGTCTGCTCTAACAAGAAGGCATAAAGAGCATAGATTAATTTTTTTTTTTACAAGCATGCCCTACATACTGGCATTATTCTTGAAGAAAAACCTGTCTGAAGGACGGTATTTTCTCAGAAAGGGCGAATAGTTCATTCGAAAATTCTACCCTTTCAAGTGTTTTCCTTCCTGAAAACATGGGTAGAGCGGGAATGAGTAGTTATGCCAGTAGTCCTTGACTAGTGTGATAGAACTTTTCTTGCCCTATGTAAAGAAATGACCTTGAATACTGAAAATGCAACAAAATATATGAATGCCTTTGCAGTAAACTACTTAAATCCAGTCTGATTATGTCTGTCAGTATTGTTCTCTGGCACTTTTCCTATTTAGATTCATAATTGACATAATCTCAAAGAGTGGGAAGAGAACAAAAAGGCAAAGAAGAATAACGTAGCCAGTTTGAATGAAACCAGAATGAAAAATCTATTTACTCTGGGAGGATTGGGCGGATTTGTCTGATTAATGGTCCAGTGTTGTTATTTTTTTGGGTGTGCAGTTACTGCAGACAGAAGGAAGAAAATGCACTTTTCTAAACTGGAAGAATAACAAATACTAACTGCGCCAAAAAATACAATGTACCAGAAAGAAGAAGAGAAAGGGAGGGGCCTGCAATGTGGGCCTCAGTGCTCCTGGACTAGAAGGGGGAAAATTAGCCAAGGTTCCCTATCTAAGGGATCAGTTCTCAACAGTAACAACAACTTGTATTTACATAGTGCCTTTAACATAGTAAAACGTCCCAAGGCACTTTACAGGAGCATAATCAAACAAAATTGACACTGAGCCATATAAGGAGATATTAGGACAGGTGACCAAAAGCTTGGTCAAAGAGGTAGGTTTTAAGGCGCATCTTAAAGGAGAGGTAGAGAGGTGGAGAGGTTTAGGGAGGGAATTCAAGAGCTTAGGGCCTGGGCAGCTGAAGGCACGGCCGCCAATGAGACAAGCTGAAGGCACGGCCACGAGCTCTTCTCAGCTCTGATCTCAAGCTAGTCATCACTTTTAAAGCCAATGGAGCAAAATAAATTTTGACTTTGCAGTGGTGATATGTAGTAGTCGGAATTCACCACCATCTCCACCTTGAAGCGGAAATCTTTAAGCGTTGTTAAAATCTTTCACAGCAGCAGACTTGTGAAGGCCAATTGAGTCCCATTTGTTGCTGAGCCACTTCCACTGGCACTGCCCTCTTGATTATTTGCACGAAATCCCATGCTGTTGTTCCCTGCCCTCCTTCAACTGCAGTTGAAATCCTAGCAATAGAATTTCCAGGACGAGCAGCGGAGGGAACGTTTGTATCAATTGCACAAGACGCAAAAGGTTGAAATAGAGCACAGACTGCATAGAAACCCTGATGGCTTCTAGCACCGGACATCCACAGGAACACACCTACTGTTTCAAGATCGAGTACCTGGATTTGACTCCGCAATACTGCATGCGACACCTGAGGTTTCCTGGGGGAGATCGTCACTGAGGTGTGCCATATAGTGGGACCTGAATCAGAGGGGAATTCCAGCATGAGCTTAGCTTTGCTCATGGCTCTAAAAGGAGCAGTTCCTCGGTGCAGCATTGCACTCAGAATGCCACTGAGGCTTTGCCCCGGTACAGAGCATCAGTGGCAAACATTCAGGCAAACCGGCTTTGTTGACATTAGCAGTTTTCCAAGGGTACAGGGCATCGATGCATGTTTTGTACATTCGTGCGTCTTTGGGCCACAGCATGCTCTCCAGAAATAGAAGGGGGACTCACTCAGTGGGGAGCCGCGCCAGTAGTGAGTGCACATTACAGAACAGGCACTACTGTGCTGCAGCTCTCCCTCCAAACCATGCTCCCTTTGAGCATGGCTCCCCTCTGGGAGCAAGGGAACTTACCCTTACGTATGATGTCAACCCGAGCATCTGCATGTTAATAAAAATAGAAAGAAAGAGAAAGAACTTGCATTTATATAGTGCCTTTCAGACCTCAGGATGTTCCAAAGTGCTTTACTTCAGTGAGGTACTGTTGAAGTGTAGTCACTGTTGCAATGTAGGAAACGTGGCAGCCAATTTGCACACAGCAAAGTCCCTCAAAGATCAATGATAATCACCAGATCATCTTTTTTTTAGTGAGGTTGGTTGAGGGATAAATATTGGCCAGGACACCAGGGAGAATTCCCCTGCCCTTCTTCAAAATAGTACCATAGGATCTTTTAAATCCACCTGAAGCAAAATACAGCACCTTCAACAGTGCAGCACTACACTAGAAGCATCAGCCTGGATTATGTGCTGGAGTCGGACTTGAACCCACAATATTCTGACGCAGATGCGAGAGTGCTACCAACTGAGCCACAACTGACATCTAATACAAGGTATTCGGGAAGTGGCCATCATTCCAACATCTGATGGCAGTTGAACATTCAAGAACATTCACGATGGGCCAAAGGGCCTCTATCCGTGCTGTATAACTCTATCTACTTCATGAAAATAGCAAACTGGACCGATGGCAACTGCGGCATTCTGACTATCTTCTTCAACCTTGGTCGATGACACACCAGTTGCCGTGGCAATCAACAGAGCAGAGGAGTGCCGCAGCGAGGGCCCAAATCAAAACCAGAATGCTTCGTATTTTTCAGTTGCTTGGATTACTCTGGGGGTGGGGGGCGCATCACAGAGAAGCTGTGAAAAATATTGACGGTGTGCTGCATGTTCTAAAATATCACCACTGAGTGAGGCATAAACATGCAGGACTCTCATTAAGCTGCAGCCTCCTATCCCAAGGTACCTTACCTAGAGGGGAGGAGAAAAATAGATTAAAGGAATAGAACAAAGAAGGAGCCAAGCTTATGGCTGCTGAAGAGATTGTGACAGCGACAGGCAGCATTGTTGCCGCATTTGTCAACTGAGCTCCAATATTGGAACTGTTGACATGTCCTGGGACCAATAATGACCGTCTGTTATGCTTGTCCACCGCATAGTGTTGCCAATCCTCCAGGATTATCCTGGAGTCTCCAGGAATTAAAGATTAATCTCCGGGACACTGCTACGAGCAAACCAGGAGAAAAATCATTGGGGCATTAAAAAAAAAACTGTTTTTTTCATTTTCTTTGAACAATTTTGTTTATTAGTTATAGAAATATTGGAGATGGGAAATAAGGCTGTTTGACTGGGCGGGCGATTGAAGGCGGGAGGTCATGTGATGAAAACCTCCAGGAATACGTCCAACCAGCGTCGGCAACCCTCCATCCGCAGTGCTGCTGCCGCAGTGTGACCAGAGGAACGATACGGTCCTTCGCTGGAGCTGAAGGCTGGTCTGTGTCTGATAATGAGCCAAGGCACCGTTCACTAAAGGATATCACTAACGATTTGGGCTGGAAATTCCCTCAGAGCCGCTCCCGCTCTTCGCCTCATCAACTTCGCCGCAACTGCGACGGAAGCCTCGTTCAACGCTCGTAAGAGGGCTTTCCGCCACTTGACATAGTCCCTACAGTCTCAGTGTTTGCAATCTATTATATCTTTATTCATCATTAAGGGTGGCCAGTCCCTGTTCCATTTTGAGGAAGCACCTTCATGGGAGAAGGAGACAGAAGAAAATTGAAGGAGGAGAAATAGATTAAACATTTTTTTAAAAAAAGAAAAGTAAAAGAGAAAACCAATGAAATCAATGGAAACAGGATATTTTAACTCCCGAGCTCATTTAAATGCTGCAGGTCCATTTCGCGCCCGGAATGATTTCCGCCCCCTTTACTCTGCCTGGGAATTTCTGGAAGTTCCCTAAATGGTTGGAGCAGGTCCTGAGACTGCAATAACTGCGAGCTCTGCGTAGCCATGGTAATGGTACTTACGTCTGCATTACAAATATTAATGAAAAAGGGAAAGTGTAGTCTTAAGTGACCCATTTTCTCACAATGAAAAGAAAGAAGCAAAGAAAAAGAACGAACTTTAATTTATAAAGCTCCTTTCACAACCTCAGGACATCCCAAAGCGCTTTACAGTCAATGAAGTACTTTTTCGAAGTATAGTCACTGTTGTAATGTAGGAAACGTGGCAGCCAATTTGCCTTCCTCTATACTGCACTGAAGTGTCAGCCTAAATTATTTGCTTAGATCTCCAGAGTAGGATTTGAACCTATAATCTTCTGACTCAGAGGCAAGAGTGCTACCAACTGAGCCACAGCCGTCAAATAAGAAACAGCTCAATAGTCTGGTTAATGCACAGTTTTATAAAATTAAAGAAAATGATGTACTTCTGTGTGTCCACCTATAATTCTTTCTATTCCTGTCTCTGTGTGCCTCTCTTTCTGTGTTTTTGGGTATCTTTCTACCTTTATCTTTGTCTGTCTCTCTTCATTTCTGCCTGCTTCGCTCTTTCTTTTTGTGACTTTACCTGTCGTCCCATGCGGTCACAGTCAACCGCAAAATAAAATAATTGCAGTCAGTCTGTCAAAATCAAATCACCAGTTAAAAGTCGGCAATCTGCTTGATATTAGATCAGCAGCCAGACCTGATTTCCTTCCCTGTTGCTTGACACAGAGTGACAGCTAACAGATGCTCCTAGTAGTGCGTGGGCCACTACTCTATCACAATGTACTAGTTTTTCCAAGTATGCAAAATTGGCACAATGTACGCCAGAACATAAAAGCACTTCAAAAGTTTAAAGATACTCAACTGAATCAAACCAACTCTTCTCATCTGTGTTCAAATACCTACCTCTGCCTTTAATCACTCTTCCAAAAATTCATTCTTACAGTATTAAAGGTAGATTGAAAATTTGAAAACTGAGTTTGACAAATTTTTGTTAGGCAAGGATATTAAAGGTTACTGAACTAAGACAAGTAGATGGAGTATAAGATTCAGATCAGCCCATGTTTCAATTGAATGGCGGAACAGGCTCGAGGGGCTGAATGGCCTACTCCTATGTTCCTATATTGCGTCAATGTGAATTGATTTACCCCACAGAGACACACAATAACTCACCACATACTCAATATACAGTCCCCACTACTTACACCGTATCACAAGCAGCTGCACATATAGCGGACAAATGGCGCTAACTATTTGCCATCACCGATAATAAAATGTTAAGTGCACCGGCCATTTCGGGCAGCGGTGGATCTAAGGGTGATCATCACTGCCTTGATATTGGAGCTCCCATGGCCAGAGTCAAGATCGGGGAGGTGGAGGCTTTGTCATCTTAATGTTCACAATTTGCCACCAGTCACCAGGATGATGCTGTTAACTTTTGTAATCCTCCAGCATGTTTCAGAGACCTGTACACTGCACCAAAGTTTTCTGTGTAGTAAACACAATGATGAATGGAATTAGTTTTAACAGCGTTATTTAATTTAATAAAAACATGTGGAGCCACCTGGGGACACACATCCACATAGATTGAATTTGATGAACAGTTAGATGGATTGATAGATACAACATACTTACAGTAGAGAAGGCAGCAGTGCTGACCACGTGGAGATGGTCAAAGAGGTTGAATAGCCAAGGGAAGTAAAGTGGTTGAAACAGGTGTGGACCCCTCAGTCTGTACCATGCTTCCTTTCACCCAGCTCTGTTCCGTTCTGCACTTTCTGAGCCTTTTCCACTCTCCATTTCTACTAAGCCGTGTTCCTGTTACTCATGCTCTTTGTCACGTTTTTTTCTGTCTCGCTCTTTAGAGGTGATTTTACCCCTACATGACCTGCGGAAACCGGGCGGGCAGGTGGGCACTTCAATCGCTTGGGTGGTGGGGGGGTGCTTACCCGCCAATGTCCTGCTCTCTCCCTGCAGTCTTCGATTTTAACCTGCTCTTCTTTTTTTTTGTTCGTTCATGGGATGTGGGCATCACTGGCAAGGCCAGCATTTATTGCCCATCCCTAATTGCCCTTCTGAGCAAGCAGGAAGGACGCCCGCTGTTAACCGATGATGTCACTGGGGCCTGACTGCTATTTTAACCAGTATCCTGAGCAGGGATGCCTTTTTGGCTTTCCCATCAGGTAAAGCCAATGGGATGAGGAGCTGGGGCCAGAGGAGGCCCAAACAGTCTTTTTAACTTTTTTTTAAACTTTTCTTGTGGGGCTTGGTCGAGCAGGACTGCTCCTTCAGGCCTCCCCTTTCTCTGGCTCCCCCCCTCCCCGAATCACGAGGCTCTCCCGAAACCCCCTCCCCATGATTTACCTGAGTGCCGGGGACTGTCTCCTGCCACTTGACATTGCTCATCTGCCCGCCAGCCAGCTGCCGCTTCCCGACATTTTTGGGCAGGAAACCGACCAGGAGCATGCAGATCGGGCCCGGGAGTTAAAATCAGCCTGGCCTCACGATGCTGAGGTCAGGGTATTTCATCGCCCACCTCGGGGCTTTCGTCTCACCTTCTCTCAGCCTTAATTGTTCTTTTTCTCCCCATTGCTGCCCTGCTTTCTCCTCATAACCCTGTGCGTAACTCTGCTTCAAATATTTATCCAGTTTTCCCCTAACAGATGCAATGATCTCTACCTCAACCATTCCCTGTGACAAAGCATTCCATGCTCCAACAATTCACTGCATAAAGAAATGATTCCTAAGCTCTCTCTTCATTCTCTAAGTGATAGTTTTAAATTGATGACCCCTTATCACTGGCTCACCAACCGGAGCAAATAGTCTTTCCCTAGTCACCCTATGAAAACTCTTAACAATTTTAAAATCCTCTGTTAAATCTCCTCTTAGCCTTCTTCACTCCAGAGGAAATAGTCCCAGTATCTCAAGTCTTTCCTCATAACAACAGTTTCCCATCCTTGTCATCATCCTAGTGAACCTACGCTGTCTGCTCTATAGCTTTTCTCCGCGGACAGTCATTGAGGTAGACAGCGGGGTAAATTTTGTCATGCTGTGCTCCCGGCATGGAGTCTCGGTCAGCGGGAGCATTGATTAGAGAATTGTGTGTAGAGATAAAGGGACAGATTTGTTTGACTGAACGGCCTTTACCAGTTCTTATAAACATCCTTACATTTTTATTCAACTGTAAGTCCATGAACCTGATTTCTCTTCAAAAGCCAAAAGCTAAATAAAAATCAGAGGCTTCCAAATGAGCCAAGTTAAACAGCACAGTAACTCTCACTGAGGTGCATATTCACAAAAGAATTCACGGCTCAGCCCAACCAGAGTTAAATGAATCATCGTAAAAACATTAAGAGATATCAAAAAAGGGAGAAGGCCAGGTAATTTCTGAATTTATTTTTTATTGCTCCTTTTACATTTTCTTTCATACTTTAGTTTCAATTTTAATTTTCCTTATCGTTAAACCCCACTGTTTCTCAACTGCTCTCTTCTCAGTAATTTTATTTAATCTCATCCAAGCCTTTGCAACTTCTTCACACTATCTCTCCTACAGTGACACCCTTGGTCACTTAGAGAATTGCACTAAAAGAAGCCACTTTTTCAATGTATGAAATCTTTGTTGACAAGCGGTAGGTAATCTACTCCGAGTTCTCTCCTAGTGTAATTGGGTCAAAATCCTGGAACATCCAATCTAACAGCATTCACCTTCACCACATGGAGTGCTGCAGTTCAAGAAGGCCGGCCCACGCAACTAGCGATGAGCAATAAATGCCATCCTTGCTAGCAACCCCCATATCCCGAGAATTAATATTTTAAAAATTGTAAATGTTGCCAGGAGAGGTGTGACAGTGGCCCAAGATGTCTCTTCATCTGGTTTACTCTCTCCTCTTTGAGGAGGTGCCTGGTTTCTACTCAGCTCCACCTCATAGCAGTGAAGCTGGGACCGGGAACTGGACAGAATGGGGGAAGGGTATTAAATCGGAGTCCCACCATTCCACGGATCGCTGAGTCAGTGCACCAATACTGTCGGCTGATCAAGGGGATTGCTTTGTCCTGGATAGTGTCGAGCTTCTTGAGTGATATATGCATGCAGCAGGTGAAGCTCCCCGCTGGTAGTACATGGCCAGAAAATCGACCCTAAGCTCTCTGTCTCTTTTCCAGTTCCCTGATTTGCCAGCAGTATGACGGTCAAAAATAGACACGCAAACCGTAAAACATATTTTAAAGTTGTATGGGAATATGGCTTTAAAACTTTGCAGAAAAAAATGTAAAATGATTTCAGTTGACCGCCCTCCCCATTGCCGACCAATAAATGGTGATTTCTCACAGGCTAAACTTCCTTCATCAGATTCCACAATCCAAAATGTGAACCCACAATGTCATCGAAAAATGTCTCCGCTCGAAAGTGTCGACTAAAATCACTTTGGAAATGTTTTAAGTTGAATTTTTTTGTGTGGTGGAGCTCTGAGTCGAACTGAAGAGCAACCATTTCTCTCACAAGATCACTGTCGCTGCTTCTTCTCACTTACTGATCATGTATCTCCCGTCCATGAGCTTAGTGAATGATGCCCACACCAGCATGATGAGCTTCCTCCGCTCGGTAGGGATGTCATTATGAGACGAGGCCGCATGTCGTTGTATACAGGGAGCCCAGACCAAGTGCAGTCTTCAGGGCTAAAAGGGTTAAATTATGGGGACAGGTTGCATAGACTCGACTTGTATCCCCTTGAACATAAAAGATTAAGTGGTGATCTAATTAAGGAGTTTAAGATGATTAAAGGAATTGATAGGGTAGATAGAGAGAAACTATTTCCTCCAGTGGGAGAGTCCAGAACAAGGGGGCATAACCTTAAAATTAGAGCTAGGCCGTTCAGGGGTGGTGTCAGGAAGCACTTCTTCACACAAAGGGTAGTGGAAATCTGGAACTCTCTCCCCAAAAAGCTGTTGAGGCTGGGGGTCAATTGAAAATTTCAAAACTGAGATTGATAGATTTTTGTAAGGCAAGGGTATTAACAGTTACGGAACCAAGACGGGTAGATGGAGTTAAAATACAGATCAGCCATGATATAACTGAATGGTAGGGCAGGCTTGAATGGCCTACTCCTGTTCCTATGTTCCATGAAGTGGGATTAGAGGCAGGGGTTAATTAGACCAGATCATGCAGACATAATTCAATCCCCATTTTAAAGTCATATATTCTATCCTTATTTTTATAAAAATGTTTTGAGTTTATATTATTATATACAGTTAAATAGCAAAAGTTACAGCAATTTGAGAAGTAGAGTTGGTTGGAACACAGGAGTTTCTCTACAGCATAGGCTGAGGAGCTGGGAGATGCAAAATTGAGGTGCTGCAGCACCACCACCGGTGGGAGAGTGGAATTACAACATGCCAAGTTTACAGAGACAGTTTCCATTAGGGAGGTCGACATTGGGAATTTAAACAGGAATTGCACACAGACATATTATAGATTGTGTGTATCTGCATGCACGAAGCATTCGCAATAAGGTAGACGAATTAACAATGCAAATAGATGTAAACAGATACTATATAATTGCGATTACATGGACATGGCTGCAGGGTGACGAACGCTGGGAGCTGAATATCCAAGGGTATTCGATATTTAGGAAGGACAAGGAAAAAGGAAAAGGAGGTGGGGTGGCATTGTTAGTAAAGGATGAAATCAGAGCAATAGTGCGAAAGGATATTGGCTCAGAAAATCAAGATGTAGAATCAGTCTGGGTGGAATTAAGAAGTGCCAACGGGCAGAAAACACTGGTGGGAGTTGCAATTAAACAAATACTTTGGTTCTGTCTTCAGGGAGGAGGACACAAATAACTTCCCAGTAATGCTAGGGAACCAAGGGTCTATTGGCCTCCAAACAGTAGTGGTAATGTAGGGGACGGCATCAAACAGGAAATTAGAGATGCATGTGACAAGGGTATTACAGTAATCATGGGTGACTTTAATCTACATATAGACTAGCCAAACCAAATTAGCAATAATACTGTGGAGGATGAATTCCTGGAGTGTGTACGAGATGGTTTTTAAGACCAGTACGTTGAGGAGCCAACTAGGGAACAGGCTATCCTAGATTGGGTATTGTGCAATGAGAAGGGATTAATTAACAATCTCATTGTGCATGGTCCTTTAGGGAAGAGTGACCATAACATGATAGAATTCTTCATTAAGATGGAAAGTGAAGTAGTCCAATCCAAAACTAGGGTCCTAAATCTAAACAAAGGAAACTACAAAGGTATGAGGAGTGAGTTGGCTATGTTAGATTGGGGAGCTTCATTAAAAGGTATGACGATGGATGGGCAATGGCTAATATTTAAGGAACGAATGCATGAATTGCAACAGTTATACATTCCTTTCTGGCGCAAAAACACAAAAGGAAAAACGGCCCAACCTTGGCTAACAAAAGAAATTAAGGATAGTATTAGATGCAAAGACGAGTCATATAAAGTTGCCAGAAAAAGCAGCAAGCCTGAGGATTGAGAGCAATTTAGAATTCAGCAAAAAAGATCAAGAGACTGATTAAGAGGGGAAAAATAGAGTATGAGAGTAAACTTGCAAGGAACATAAAAGCGGACTGTAAAAGCTTCTACAAGAATGTAAAAAAAAAGGTTAGTGAAGACAAATGTAGGTCCCTTACAGTCAGAAACGGGAGAATTTATAATGGGGAACAAGGAAATGGCAGAGCAATTAAACAAATGCTTTGGTTCTGTCTTCACAGAAGAGGACACAAATAACTTCCCAGAAATGCAAGGCAACCAAGGGTCTAGTAAGAAGGAGGAATTAAAGGAAATTAGTATTAGTAAAAAAATAGTGCTGGAGAAATTAATGGGACTGAAAGCCGATAAATCCCCAGGACCTGATAATCTGCATCCCAGAGTACTAAAAGAGGTAGCCATGGAAATAGTGGATGCATTAGTTGTCATCTTCTAAAATTCTATAGATTATGGAACAGTTCCTACAGATTGGAGGGTGGCAAATGTAACCCCACTATTTAAAAAAGGAGGGAGAGAGAAAACAGGGAACTACAGACCGGTTAACCTAACATCAGTAGTAGGGAAAATGCTAGAGTCTATTGTAAAGGATGTGATAACAGGACACTCAGAAAATATCAACGGGATTAGACAAAGTCAACATGAATTTATGAAAGGGAAATCATGTTTGACAAACCTACTGGAGTTTTTTGAGGATGTAACTGTTGAATAGATAAGGGAGAACCAGTGGATGTGGTTTATTTGGATTTTCAGAAGGCCTTTGATAAAGACCCACATAAGAGGTTAGTGCGCAAAATTAAAGCAAGTGGGATTGGGGGTAATGTACTGGCATGGATTGAAAATTGGTTAACAGACAGGAAACAGAAAGGAGGAATAAATGGGTCTTTTTCGGCTTGGCAGGCATTTTTGGTCTCCTTACCTATCAAAGGATATACTTGATGTAGAAGGAGTGCAGCGAAGGTTTGCCAGACTGATTCCTGGGATGGCAGGACTGTCATATGAGGAGAGATTGGGTCGACTCGTCCTGTATTCACTAGAGTTTAGAAGAATAAGAGGGGATCTCATTGAAATGTATAAAATTCTGACAGGGCTAGACAGACTGGATGCAGGGAGGCTGTTTTCCCTGGTTGGGGGGTCCAGAACAAGGGGTCGCAGTCTCAGGATAGGGGGTAGGACATTTAGGACTGAGATGAGGAGAAATTTCTTCACTCAGAGGGTGGTGAACCTGTGGAATTCTCTACCACAGAAGGCTGTGGAGGCCAAGTCACTGAATATATTTACGAAGGAGCTAGATAGATTTCTAGACACAAAAGGCATCAAGGGGTGTGGGGGAAGAGAGCGGGAATATGGTATTGAGATAGAGGATCAGCCATGATCATATTGAATGGCGGAGCAGGTTCGAAGGGCCGAATGGCCTACTCCTGCTCCTATTTTCTATGTTTCTATGCGTGGAACACTACAGCCCCTGAAATTACAAGACTTGGCTCCCGGCACTTTAACAACTGAAAGACTCAGCTCCCAGTGAATGTCTCCCCCGACAGGAGTGCAGATCAGAAAATCGAGCATGAAGGTGAGTGGAGGTCAACTTGCTTGATTCATGGTACTGCTGATTTTTCCACAGGGTTGATGATTTCCTTTTTTGCTGGACACTCACCCTTCTGTGGCTATAAAAAAAAATAACCATCTATGTCCTTCTGGTTTCCATTGTTTAATATTTAACTTTATCACTGTGACCGTTAGCTCATTCCCATCTCTTACTTTGCTTTCCGATAGTCCAATTGACCCCGCACCAGTTCCAATGCTTCATGCTACATTTAAAACTCTTGATCCCCAATATAAAACTCACATTTCACTGCTCGTTGCCTTAGTCACGTACAATATTCTTCCGCTGTCCCAATCACATTCCGTGGAGCCCAATGAAAGAGGATGGTCTATAGCATGTGTTTTTCTTTGCGGCTGTGATATGATTGATGAGTGCTTTTTGACATTGTCAGAATCATCAGTCTCCCCCTAGTAGATAAAGTGGCGAAAACTTCTTGCAATTTCCAAACACAATGAGCCATTTTTTCCCCACTAGACTCCATTTACATTGAATACAATCATCAGCCCTGCAAAGTGCTTTAGGCTTCTGCTAGTGAATCACAACTGGGCAAGATCAGAACACACATCAAATACAGAAAGGATGGATATTGTTGAAGCCGTGTTGGTAGCAGACTCGTGGGTTATGTGCATTTAAGAGGCTTTCCTTTATTCACCTATTGTGGCTGCTTTTGCTGATCTGCATTGCCAGTGTGAAATAAAAATGGTAAATGCTGGAAATACACA
This sequence comes from Heptranchias perlo, assembly GCF_035084215.1. Classification (NCBI taxonomy): domain Eukaryota; kingdom Metazoa; phylum Chordata; class Chondrichthyes; order Hexanchiformes; family Hexanchidae; genus Heptranchias; species Heptranchias perlo. The sequence goes on from NC_090326.1 coordinate 29,582,194, forward strand.
GCAGGTCCCTCAGGACCTGAAAGGAAAATAGGTAAGCTAACATTTCAGGTGTTTACCCTTCGTTAGAACTGGAAGGAAGGTACAAAGTCTCTTATAGAACTAAACAAAACAAAGAGGGGAAAGAAAGGACAGTAGATTAAAGATTGAAGTGTGCTAAATATTATCGTGAAGAAGCGTTTAATGGCCTGTGAAGAGGATTTTTTTTAAAAGCTGGGAAGAGGTAAGAAGGCATTGGACGATATACAAAGATCTCACTCAGTCATGATGTGGAGATGCCGGTGATGGACTGGGGTTGACAATTGTAAACAATTTTACAACACCAAGTTATAGTCCAGCAATTTTATTTTAAATTCACAAGCTTTCGGAGATTTTCTCCTTCCTCAGTCAAGCAGTGAAAATGCCTGAGGAAGGAGAAAATCTCCGAAAGCTTGTGAATTTAAAATAAAATTGCTGGACTATAACTTGGTGTTGTAAAATTGTTTACAAAAGCAGTGAAAAGGCATTAGGAGGTCCCTGCATCTTAGGCTGGTCTGAAAGCCACCTCTGGAAAAACAAAGTATCGGGTAGGTATGCTGCACATTCAGCTGGTAGGGTTTATTGATTTGCACCAAGCAGAATACTGGAGTCCAACCAAGTCCGTGAGGAGAGGCGAGTTCATGAAAAACAACAAAATCAGGCCAAGCTCCAGCGCTGATTGTCTTCATAGGTGTTACAAAAATGGAAAATCAGATGATTGGTTATTAGTCCCATCAACCTAACACCATGATCCTAATTCATTCTTCAAAACGTTGGTCCTTACAACTTTTGAGGCAGGGTGAATTGTTCATAGCAGTCACTATTACCACATAAGATTAACAAAAAAAACATACATGCCTTTGTTTCATCAGTTTAACATAGTTTTTCGCAAAGTAAAAATCAAAATACATTTCTTAAAGGTCTATAATCCCTATGAATGAGTGTTTTACAAACCTGTTTTTTTTCTGTTTATGTTAGGGGAGGCGGGGGGAAGTGAAGAAGAGACAGGCAGAATTTTCCTCATCACATTGGCCCTCAAGTGATGTAGTCGCAAGATAATTACAGATGAGGAAGGCCATTCGGCCAATCTTAGTTTATCCTTTCAGAACGGCCCTCAAGTCCCACCAAGGCAGCCTCCAATTGGTCTTTAAATAATTTCAGAGTTTTCATCTCCACTATTCTATCTGGGAGTCTATGCCATGTGCTGATCACTCTTTGTATGAAGAGAAACTTCCTGATATCAGTCCTAAATTATCCGTTTATTAGTTTAAATGTGTCCAATTGTCTTACTCTTGCAATTTAATTCAAAATGATTTTCCAGATTTATTTTTTCCATTCTGTTTATGATCCTGTATACCTCTAAAGATTGTTCCCCAGACACCTCCTTTCGAGGCTGAAAAATTCAAGCTTTCTCAAGTCTTTCCTCCTAACTGAGACCTCTAAGATGGGGGATCAGCCTTACGTCTCTTTTTGCACTGCATCCAGGGTTTGAATGTTTCCCTTGTGTCTTGGTGATCTGAAGTGGATACTGTACTCAAGGGGGTAGAATTTGGCCTTTGTGGGGCATAAAACAGGCACAATGAAGGCTAATTTCAGGGAGCAACTTCCTGCACCTGATCAGCACCAGGGGTACGGGCGCCGCCATATTGGTGTAGGTAGCTGCCCAGGCGCCTGCCTGAAACAGCCATTAGGGCCCTTACAAGTGTAAATGAGGGGTCTAACGCCTGTTTCAGGACCCTGAACTAAAATGGTCGGCGATGAGCAGAGTAGGCTGTAAGGCTCAGGATTCTTCAGCGGTCATTGTGCCCTATGCAGCAGCTTCCACCACAAGTGTAAGTTTTTTGAATTTTTAAAAATGTTCCTGTGGAGCCTGGAGGAGCAGGAGTGCACTCCTGAGAGCTGCTGCTGGCCTGCGATCAGCCCAAGTCCCGCTGTCCCTCCACCCACCTCCCAGGACTTGCCTTAGGGCCGCTGCTGGCGAGGCAGGAGACCCAAAATTGAAACCCTTTAAAATGGTCGAGCTGCCTCTGGAGACGTGACAAGTGCTGGCAGCTCGATCAAATTATTACAATGAGGTCCAAGGCCCAATTTCAAGCGAGCCTGGAGCCTCCTAGTTGGGCGCAAGTTGTCAGCGCACCGTTGGTAATGTGACTTAAAACAGGCCATAACCAATTTTAACCTCAGGGTGCTGTCTGACCAGAGCACAGTACAGTTTGATCCCGACCTCCTCTGACTTGTATTGCACTGTTTTGGCGATATAGTTCAACGTTCTATTGGCTTTGTTCATTGCTGCTCTGCATTGGTTGGACATGTTGAGCGTTGAGTCTACTCAAACTCCTCGGTGGTCTTCAATTTCATCCTTAGCCATTTCAACACCATTCATGGAGTACGTGCATTGCCCACTTTTCCTTCCTATGTGAACTACTTTAAGCTTGTCTGCATTAAATTTCATCCGCCGTTGTTCAGCCCACTTATATATTTTGTCCAGCTCATTCCATAATTCTTGAGCTGCCTCTTGAAATTCCACTATCTCGCGTAGTTTGGTATCATCTGCATGGGTGACCAGTTTGTATTGAGTTTCTGAATCAAGTCACTGAAGTAAACTAGAAATTGTATTGGTCCCATTACCATTCCCTGCGGCACCCCACTCTGTAGATCCCCCCCCCCTCAATTATAATGTAACTTCTCTAACATGTAGCCATTGTTTCCTACTCTTCAGCCAATGCAGGGAGGATGTTTCCCCTGGCTGGGGGTGGGGGGAGGGGGGGGGGGGGGAACGTCCAGAACGACGGGCCACAGACTCAGGATACAGGGTAGGACATTTCGGACTGAGATGAGGAGAAATTTCTTCACTCAGAGGGTGGTGAACCTGTGGAATTCTCTACCACAGAAGGCTGTGGAGGCCAAGTCACTGAATATATTGAAGAAGGAGCTAGATAGATTTCTGTACACAAAACGCATCAAGGAGTATTGGGAGAGAGCAGGAATATGGTATTGAGATAGAGGATCAACCATGATCATATTGAATGGTGGAGCAGGCTCGAAGGGCCGAATGGCCTACTCCTGCTCCTATTTTCTATATCTCTATGATGTATTTTAACGTGATTGATGGCATTGTATTATTTTGTTTGCAAAGGAACAATTAAAACGTGTTGGTGAATCATTGGTTCAGGAATGCAGCACCCCTTTAAATTGAGTGCATTGTTCCAAAAAGAAAGGAAAAAAAAAAGTTTCTGTCTCATATTTTGCACTTTGCAGAAACTCTGCTGCAGTCCACAGGAGGTTAGTGAGGCCCAGGTTTGAGCGAAGGGGTGATTCTGTGATCCAGGTGGTCCCGGGGTGGGGGTGGGGGGAGAGCAGTGGCTCGAAAAATCATGGGCTGTGTGCCTGGGTCTTCCCACGATGCACTCCTTGTGATCGCCATTCCACTCTGAGTGTGCCAGATCACAGAATCACCCTGTTGACATTAATAATTTAACATGTATGAAATTCTAAACTAGGGAATGTGAAGTGCCTTCTCGTTTACAACCATGCCTTATCTGTCTAAAATTTATAGGGGTAGAAACTGGTCCTCGTTGGGCCTATTTTCTGAACGGAAAATGCAGGCACAAATGACCTATTTCGCAGGGCTTTCGCCTGCATCCCATGAATACTTGAGAAACTTCAAAGCCGCATTGGCCTTGAACGATTTTCAGGCGGCCACAGTGTTAGGAGCCTTCCATATGCTAACGAGGGGCTTAATGCCAGTTTGACGAGCCCTCTGAGGAAGTGCTCTGTCTTGAGAGGAGCAGGCGCCGGGCCCATTCCGCTCAGGTTATCTCAGCCTGGATGCGGCCTAGCGAGCGGGCGCCGCCAAAAAGGTCAGTTCATTCTTTTTTAGAAAAGTTTGAGGTGCAGCCAGCAGCAGGAGCCTCCTTAATGGCTCCACAGCACTCATGAGGGCTGCGATCGCCCCACCCACTCCTGTTCTCCTGCTCCCTCCCCTCCCAGGACTTACCCAAGTGCTGCTGCCAGCAAGGCAAGTAGTCCAAAAGCGATCGATAGGAAATGGATGAGCTGCTCTGGAGGCTCGACAGGGCGCAGCCAGTTCGCCCCAAGTGATTGAAATGAGGCCTGAGGCCCGATTTCGGGTAGGGTGCGCGCTGTCTGTTGGTCATGCACCCGAAAACTGTCCATAACCAATTTCTACCCTGTAGTGTTTTTTAAAAAATATAGATTCATTAAACATTCACCACAGTTAATTCCTCCTTTAATAGGAATGAAAAACCTGGCCAAGTGTTTTCAGGGTACCTCTTCATCAAAAAAAATTATTATGTTGCAGAGCACAAGCAGAATGAAACCAATCTGTGATCTGCGACTGAGTGATCCAGTCTCATAAAACCAGAGTGTAACATCAGGCAATTAGCATAATATTCAAATGTACCTGGTCTCAAAACTAAGTAAAGAAACAAAACATTAGGCCAGATTTTGGCATCAGCGTTTTTCTTATTTAATTTGATTCTCTTAATACTTTGATCAGTGTCAGCGCCAGCACAATGTGGGGGTGTAAAATATTCTCTGAAATGATGTTAAACCAAGGCCAGCCTGCTAGTACACACCATTTGCATCCTTAGCTCTAGACATGCAATGTAGTGAGCCCGCAATAATGAGACACTGTGAAAGGTACAGTAAAAGCCTGATTGGCTATAGGTACTCAGCATTTTCACAGCTAGGCTCCTAATCATGATTACTTCTTTCTGCTAGCCATTAAAAGTTACTCTCCTTCCTTCTCCCAGCCCCTACACTAATACAGTGAATGTCCTTTCTCCGTGATACAAAAGCATGTAATGCTGTGCTGATTAGCTCCCTTTCTTAAAAAAGCTGGATGAATGTCTGTTTAAGAAGAAGATTGTAGGGTAAGGGGGCTAAGTGTAGAAAGGGATATCAAATATTCAATGGAACATAACAGTCCCTATGCTGCAGGCACCATGGTAATGTCATCTGTGGAAAGCAGCCGGTCAAGGAGAGCGCTGTAGTAGGTAGAGTCCATGGAAGTGCTAATGGTTTGGTTTGTTGGAAGGAACAGGCGTGAAGAACTTTTGGCAACTCTAGATTCTAGCACTTTCCTTCCCTGGCTTTCTATCCTCAATAAACTCCAACTTGCCCATATCCTGTCCTGCACTATGTTCTGTTCACCCATCACCCCATGCCCTGCATTGAGTTCCTGTCCCCCAATGGATTAAGACTTCAACAACAATGACTTATGTTTCTATGGTGTTCCTGACGTATGGCGGGATGTCTCAACGTGTTTTACAGGGTGGAGGGAAGAAGTGGACGTCAAGCAGGAAGATGATGAGGGAAAAGACGATAAGAATTCAGAGCTGACAGCAAAGTAAAAGAGGTAAGTTTTGAGACAGCTTTTGACAGTAGGAAGGGAGGGAGCACCAGAGACTTGGGATGTAATGGGTGAAAGAGTGGTCACCAATGGAGGAGCAGAGGCAGCAGGGAATAATGCCCAAACTGGTTCCTAAGGAGAGGCAGGTAGGAGATGGCAGGAGGGAATCACTGAGGTAGGGCGAGGCAAGGCTAGGCCATGGAGGAAACGCTAGTGGGCCCGGCGAGGACTGGCTGATGGGAGTTTGTATGTGGTGAGGACACGTGCTGTGGCATTTCAAATCATAGAATTATACAGCATAGAAGGCGGCCATTCGGCCCATCGTGCCTGTGCCAGCTCTTTGATAGAGCTATCCGTATTAGTCCCACTCCCCTGCTGTTTCCCCATAGCCCTGCAATTTTCTCCCCTTTATCCAATTCCCTTTTGAAAGTTACTATTGAATCTGTTTCCACCACCCTTTCAGGCAGTGCATTCCAGATCATAACAACTCACTGTGTAAAACAAATTTCTCCTCATCTCACCTCTGATTCTTTTGCCAATTACCTTAAATCCGTGTCCTCTGGTTACCGACCCTAGTGCCAGTGGAAACAGTTTATCCTTATTTACTCAAAACCCTTCATGATTTTGAGCACCTCTATTAAATCTTCCCTTAACCTTCTCTGTTCTATGCAGAACAATCCCAGCTTCTCCAGTCTCTCCATGGAATGAGTTGCAATTTGAGGTGGGCTAGGAGAGCATTTGACAAATCGAACCTCGGTGATAAAGACACGGATTAGGGCTTGGCAGCAGTGGGAAGAAAGGGGGAGGAGGGCACAATATTGCAAAGGCAGAGGAGTGCAATCTTGGTAAAGGAATCGACATGGGGAAGGATACTCAGCTCAGGATCACACAATACCTCAAGGTTCCACACCTCCTGACTTAACTTGGCAGCTGGGGTGGAGGAGGTTGGCTTTGGGTTTCTTGACATTAGTAGGCACTGACACCCTTTAAGCAGTCACATCCTTAACGAAGCAATTAACCACATAGAAACTTATTCTTGATGTGTCTTTTGTAGGTCCCAGTAGCACAAAAATTTACCTCCATTGAAAGGGCAGGGCTGATACTTTGACAGTGGATGTAGGATGCTGTGTGAACCAGGTGGCAAAACTGTCTCACTACATCCTCGCTTACCCTGAGCCTCATGAGGCACTGCTCATCTATGAGGACCAGGCAGCTTCATCTTTGCCATTCGTGCCGTGTTCTGTCTTGTGCCTCCTGTACTCCCTTCTCCGCCTGCCATTCCGCAGTTTGATACCACACCATTCTCCACTGTGTCTGCGAAAGAAATCAACAGTTAAACAAAAGCAAAATAGGGCGAATCTGAAATTCTGAAATAAAATTTGCTGGAAACACTCAGCAGGTCAGGCAGCGTCTGTGGAAAGAGAAACAGAGTTACGGAACCAAGGCGGGTAAATGGAGTTACGACATAGATCAGCCACGATCTAATTGAATGGGGCAACAGGCTCGAGGGGCTGAATAGCCTACTTCTATTCCTGTGTGACCTTTCATCAGAACTGGAAGATGTTAGAGATGAACAGCTTTTAAGCAAGTACAGAGCGATGGGGGTCGGTGGGGGGGGGAGGGCGGGGGCTGGGGCGGTGGGGTGGGGGGGGGGGGGGGGGGGGGGAGAACAAAAGAGGTCTGCGATAGGGTGGAGGGCAGGAGTGATTACATGACAAAGGGGAGGATGGTGTAAGGCAAAGGGGGTGGCAATGGGACAAGTAAAGAAACAAAAGATGGGTCTAGAGGAGCTGTAAATGGCAACAGCAGAATAGCAGAGGGGAAGGAAAGCATGATTGTCAGATTTTCCATGTTTCACCCTTTCAGAGGCCTTTCCCTCTTCTTCTTACCCTGCGCCGCCACTGCCGCCACTGCCAGCCAGCCACTCCCCCCTCCTCACCACCCCTCCCCCCAACCCCCCTCCATCCATCTCCCCTCCCTCCAACCCCCACCCCCTCTCCCCCTCTCCCCCTCCCCTCCCCCTCCCTCACTCCACCCCCTCCCCGCCCTCTCACCGCCCCACACCCCCTCCCCACCCTCAACCCACCTCCCTCCCCCCCACCCTCAACCCACCTCCCTTCCCCCCCACCCCACCCCACCACCCCTCACTCCACCCCCTCCCCGCCCTCTCACCGCTCCACACCCCCTCCCCACCCTCAACCCACCTCCCTCCCCCCCACCCTCAACCCACCTCCCTTCCCCCCCACCCACACCCCACCTCCCTTCCCCCCCACCCTCACCCCACCTCCCTTCCCCCCCACCCTCACCCCACCTCCCTTCCCCCCCACCCTCACCCCACCTCCCTCCCCCCCCACCCCCTCCCCGCCCCACCCCCTCCCCACCCCCACCCCCACCCCCCTCCCCAGCCTCACCCCACCTCCCTCCCCAGCCTCACCCCACCTCCCTCCCCAGCCTCACCCCACCTCCCTCCCCAGCCTCACCCCACCTCCCTCCCCAGCCTCACCCCACCTCCCTCCCCAGCCTCACCCCACACCCTGTATTACTTAAAAGCTGTTCATCGCCAACATCTCCCATTTCTGATGAAAAGTCATCGGCCTGAAACGTTAACTCTGTTTCTCTCTCCGCAGGTGTTGCCTGACCTGCTGAGTGTTTCCAACATTTTCTGTTTTTACACTAGTTTGCTTCGTTTTGCTACTGAATGTCAGCTCTGAGCGTGCTTTATTCACACCACGGCCAGCAATTTTCACTGAGTTGTTCCTGCTCTGCTGCCATGACTTCATCGGAGGCCCGGTGTCTACGCGGAAATTGGGTTTCAACACACTTCTGGCAAAGTTACGGTGGCCCATGCGCTTAGTTGTTGCACCCAGAACAATTTTACAGGCTTTTTTCCTACTTTTACCAGACGTCCCAAGCATTAGCAAGTCATTAATAAGGTTTTATTTTTGCTTGCTGGAAACACTCAGCAGCTCAGTCAGCATCTGTGGAGAGAACAGGCAAGTTAATGTTTGAGTACTGATGGAGGGTCTATACGTGGGTTGCCAACTCTGGTTGGACATAGAATCATAGAATGGTTACAGCACAGGAGGCAGCCATTTGGCCCATCGAGCCCGTGCCGGCACTTTGTAAGATCAATCCGGTTAGTCCCATTGCCCCGCTCTTTCCCCGTAGCCCTGCAAATTTTTTCCCTTCATGTATTTATCCAATTCCTTTTTGAAAGCCACGATTGAATCTGCTTCAACCACTCTTTCAGGCAGTGCATTCCAGATAATAACTACTCGCTGCGTAAAACAGTTTTTCGTCATGTCGCCTTTGGCAAAAGAACCAATCGCCTTAAATCTGTGTCCTTTGGTTCTCGATCCTTCCGCCAATGGGCACAGTTTCTCTTTATTTATGTTATCTAAACCAGTCATGATTTTGCACACCTCCTTCCAACCTTCTCTACTCTAAGGAGAACAACCCCAGCTTCTTCAGTCTATCCACGTAACTGAAGTCCCTCATCCCTGGAATCATTCTAATAAATCTTTTCTCCACCCTCTCTGAGGCCTTCACATCCTTCCTAAAGTGCGGTGCCCAGAATTGGACACAATACTCCAGTTGTGGCTGAACCAGTGTTTTATAAAGGTTCAACATAACTTCCTTGTTTTTGTACTTTATGCCTCTATTTATAAAGCCTAGGATCCCGTGTACTTTTTCAGCCACTTTATCAACCTTCAAAGATTTGTGCACATATACCCCCAGGTCTCTCTGTTCCTGCACCCCCTTTAGAATTGTACCATTTAGTTTATATTGCCTCTCCTTGTTCTTCCTACCAAAATGTATCTCTTCGCACTTCTCTGCGTTAAATTTCATCTGCCATGTGTCCGCCCATTCCACCAGCCTGTCTACGTCCTCTTGAAGTCTATTACTATCCTCCTCACTGTTTACTACACTTCCAAGTTTTGTGTCATCTGCAAATTTTGAAATTGTGCCCGGTACACCCAATTCCAAGACATTAATATATATCAAGAAAAGCAGTGATCCTAGTACCGACCCCTGGGGAACACCACTGTATACTTCCCTTCAGTCCGAAAAACAACCGTTCACCACTACTCTGTTTCTTGTCACTAACAACAACAACAACTTGCATTTATATAGCACCTTTAACAGCGTGAGGTCGAGCTGGGCGAGGTCAGCGTACTTGTGGAACCTGACATGTTTTCAGATGATGTTAACGAGGGGCAGCATGTAGATGAGAAATAGGAGGAAGCCAAAGATAGATCCCTGGGCGACTCCAGAGGTAACTGTGCAGGGAAGAGACGTCATTGCAGGTGATTCTCTGGCTGCGACTGGATAGATAAGAATGGAACCGGGCGAGCGCAGTCCCACCCAGCTGGATGACAGAGGAGGGGCGTTGGAGGAGGATGGTGTGGTCAACCGTATCAAAGGCTGCAGACAGGTCGAGAAGGTTCAGGAGGGATAGTTTACCACGGTCACAATCACATAGGATGTCATTTGTGACTTTGATAAGGGCCGTTTCAGTACGGTGGCAGGGGCGGAAACCTGATTGGAGGGACTCAAACATGGAGTTGTGGGAAAGATAGGCACGGATTTAGGAGGCGACAATACGTTCAAGGACTTGAGAGGAAAGGGAGGCTAGAGATGGGGGAGGTAGTTTGCTAGGACAGAGGGGTCATGAGCAGGTTTATTTTTGAGGGGGGGTGTGATGACAGGGAGGGGGACAGTACCTGAGCAGGAACCGTTAATAATATTAGCTAACTTGGGGCCAGGAAGGAGGAAGGGAAACTGGGTGGTCAGCAGTTTAGTGGGAATAGGGTCGAGGGAGCAGGAGGTGGGTCTCATGGTCAAGATGAGCTCAGAGAGGGCATGAGGGGAGATAGGAGAGAAACGAGGGAAAGATGCGAGATCAGGGGGGAACTGTAGGGGAACTTTGGCTTGCTGGGCTAGGGGAAGGGAGGCAAGTGGCAGAGACAGCTGAACGGATGGTCTCAATCTTAGTGACAAAGAAGTCCATGGAGCTCCTCGCACTTTTCGTTGGAGGTGAGGGTGGAGGGGGCAGGGGAGAGGTATTTAAGAAGACGGCTTGTAGTGGAGAAGAGAAGTCAGGGGATATCTTTGCATTCCAGGATGATCCTGGAATAATAAGCAGTTTTGGCAGAGGAGAGCAGGACCCAATAGTGCTTTATGTGGTCCAATCAGATCAGGCGATGAATGGCTAAATCAGTTGTCCGCCGTAACCGTTCAAGTCTGCATCCCTTGGATTTAAGGGAGCGGGGCTGAGGGCCATACCAAGGAGGGGGGGGCAGTTGGTGGGAATGACCGGGTGAGATAGAGTAATGGTTTTAATGGGGACAAGGGCAACAAAGGTGTAGGTGAGGGTGTGATTGAACAGATTAGTAGCTGCAGAAATGTCATGGTGAATGGAGGGCCAAAGGCTAGACAATTGGGAATTTGAAAGTGCCGTTGTGAGTGACCTGGGGGAAGAGTTTTTTTTCCCAGGGGCAGAAACAGAAGGAAGTGGGGTTGGGAGGGAGAAGGGGGATGTGGGTGGAGAGGGATACGACGAAGTGATCAGGGATGGCCTTATCCGTGATTGACACAATGGGAGTAGAGAGGCCATGTGAGATGGCAAGGTCGAGGGTGCGGCTGTGAATATGGAGAGGGGAGTTTCTATGGTGGGAGAGATTAAGGGAGGATAGGAGGTCAGTGAACTCAGAGGAGAGGGGGCATGATGATTTGAGATGGAGGTGGAAATCACCGAGGATGAGAAGTCGCTCAGTGCAGAGGCTGAGGGAGGAAAGTATTGAAGATATCTTGGTGAGAAACTTGGCGTGGTACTTGGGTGGGCGGTAGAGAACGAGGATTTTAAAGGAGAGGTGAGGGGGGTGAAACAAGGTGAGATACTCAAAGGAAGAGAAGGTGGCAAAGGAGGAGGGGGATTGACCAGTGTGATTTGGTGATAAGGGCCACACCGCCACCACGGCGGTCTGGGCGGGGCAAGCGGTGGAAGATATAGCCAGGCGGAGAGGCTTCATTTAGGGGGAAGGTATCATCATCCGACAGCTAGGTTTCCATCAAGGCCATGATGTCAATGCAATCATTCACAATAAGCTCATGGATGGCAGGAGCCTTGTTCACAAATGACAGGCATTCTGGAGGGAGATGCAGAGAGGGGCGGTGATAGCTGATTCACTGGCAGAGTCCACAGGGTCAAAGCTGGGAGGGGTGAGTGGGACCAGGAGATTGGCAAGATTAGCCCCTAACGGGCACGCTGTGCAGGAGAGTCGGCGAGAGAGAGTAGGATGGGGCAGTTGGGGTTGCTGCTCGTAAGGAGACAGCGATGAGTGCCTTGATGGGCCCTTCAGGAGGGAGGCACAGAGGGAAGCTGTAGGCTTATCTAAGAGGGAGTCAAGCCTGGGATGGCGTCAGGAGAGTAGGAAGGTCGAAGTGTGCTGAAGGATTGGGGTAGAGATTTTGGGGCGGGGGGGGGGGGGGGGGGGTTGGGGCAGCAAGAGTACCTGAGAGGGAGAAATGAAAGGAGGCATGGCAACAGGAAAGAGGGGCCTAGAAGGGTTAAGAGAAAAGGGGAAAAAAGTGAAAAAAGAGAAATAGAAGCAATGGGCTCAGGTCCAGAGCAGCAGCCAAAATGCACACGTGAAAGGAAACTCATATTACACAGGCGTGGTTACATAGTAAGATTGGGATAGTTTGGAGCATCGGCGAACTGATGTCCATGTTCGGAGACAGGTGTGGAGAGTGAGCGAGTCCAGAAGCTATTTGTAGATAATTGGAGGACCCACTGCTGGAGGTACTTCCATGGGAATGAAGAGCCAGGAGGTGTGCAGAATCGATCACAGGGCAGAGAACCAATGGCGAAGTTGGACATCATTATAAGATCCAGAAGCAGTGAAGAAATGGACTATGGCCCAGCAGAGTGAATTTCTGGCCAGGAACCACAGTGTAGCAAAATAAAGCTGAAGGACCAGTAGGACAGTCATAAGTTCAGCAGGGGACAGCAGTGGTGGGGGATGGGTTGTAGGCTTGACAAAGTTGCCTTAAAACTTATGCAATTGAATAGCAGATCAGTGTCACAGCAGCTGAGACTTACAGTGTAGCCAATTTTGTATCCATGCTGCCACTGCCCCTTTTATTCCATGGGCTTCAATTTTGCTGACAAGCCTATTATGTGGCACTTTATCAAACACCTTTTGAAAGGCCATATACACATCAACTGCATTGCCCTCATCAACCCTCTGTTACCTCATCAAAAAACTCAAGTTAGTTAAACGTGATTTGCCTTTAACAAATCTATGCTGGCTTTCCTTTATTAATCCACACTTGTCCAAGTGACTATTAATTTTGTCCCTGATTATCATTTCTAAAAACTTTGCCACCACTGAGGTTAATCTGACTGGCCTGTAAGTGCTGGGTTTATCCTTAAACCCTTTTTTGAACAAGGGTGAAACATTTGCAATTCTCCAGTCCTCTGGCACCACCCCCATATCTACGGAGGATTGGAAAATTATGGCCAGCACCTCCGCAATTTCCACCCTTACTTCCCTCAGCAACCTAGGATGCATCCCATCCGGACCAGATGACTTATCTACTTCAAGTACAGCTAGCCTTTCTGGTAACCCCTCTGTCAATTTGTAGCCCATCCAACATCTCAACTGCCTCCTCTTTGACTGTTACTTTGGCAGCATCTTCTTCCTTGGTAAAGACAGAGACAAAATACTCATTTAGTACCTCAGTTATGCCCTCTACCTCCATGGGTAGATTTCCTTTTCGGTCTCTAATTGGCCCCACTCCCCCTCTTACTACCCGGTTACTATTTATATGCTCATAGAAGACTATCAGATTCCCTTTTATGTTAGCCACCAGTCTATTCTCATACTCTCTCTGCCTTTTTTATTTCTCAGTATTTTCTATATTCAGCCTGGTTCTCACTTGTATTATCAATCTGACATCTGTCATACACCTCCTTTTTCTGCTTCATCTTACTCTCTGTTTCATCATCCAGGGAGCTCTGGATTTGGTTGCCCTCCCTTTCCCCCTTGTGGGAACGTACCTGGACTGTACCTGAACCATCTCCTCTTTAAAGACCACCCATTGTTCGATTACAGTTTTGCCTGCCAATCTTTGATTCCAATTTACCCGGGCCAGATCCTTTCTCAACACACTGAAATTGACCCTCCTCCAATTAAGTATTTTTACTCTACATTGCTCCTTGTCCTTTTCCATAACTAATCTAAACCTTATGATACTATGATCACTGTTCCCTAAATATTCCCCCACTGACACTTGCCCCACTTCATTCCCCAGAATGCCTCCTTCCTCATTGGGCCAAACACATACTGGTCAAAAAAGTTCCCCTGAACACATTTCTGAAATTCCTCCCGCTCTGTCCTTTACATTATTACTATCCCAGTCTATATTAGGATAGTTGAAGTCCCCATTATCACTACACTATAGTTCTTGCACCTCTCTGATTTTCCTGCAAATTTGGCCCTCTATATCCTTCCCACTAGTTGGTGGCCTATAGAATGCACCAGTAGTGTAATGGCACCTCTATTGTTTCTTAACACTAACCAAATAGATTCTGTCCTTGACCCCTCCAGGACATCCTCTATCTACTGCACTGCAATATTCTCTTTAATCAATACTGCCATCCCCCCTCCTTTTTTCCTTCCCTATCTTTCCTGAACACCTTGTATCCAGGAATATTTAGTACTCAGGTCTCCATTATCACCACTATTCCCATGTGGATATTTGTACCTGCAGCTCAACAACCTTATTTACCACGTTTCATGCGTTTACACATATGCATTCTAAACCTATCTTAGACCTTCTCATATTCACTCAGTCTGATCCCACCTAATACTGTATTGTTTATTACTCTAGTGCTATCTGTCTCCCAATCCTTTGTGCACATTGTTTCTCCTTTCTAATGCTACAGCCTGATCCCCATCCCCCTGCCAAATTAATTTAAATCCTCCCCCACAGCACTAGTGAACTTCCCCACAAGGACATTGGTCCTAGCGCTGTTGATGTGCAACCCATCTGTCTTGAACAGGTCCCTCCTGCCCCAGAACTGGTCCCAAAGCCCCAAGAATCTGAAGCTCACCCTCCCCATGTCTCTAGCCACATATTAGCCTGCCTTATCGTCCTATTTCTATACTCACTAGCGCATGGCACTGGGAGTAATCCAGAGAATACCATCTTTGAGGCCCTGCTTTTTAACTTCCTCCCTAGATCCTGAAACCCTAGCCAGAGGACCTCATCCCTTTTCTTCCCTACATCGTTGGTACCCACGTGGACTACAACTTCTGGCTGTTCCCCTACCCCCCACGGAGTGTTCTGCACCCTTCTCATGATGTCCTTTACCCTCGCAACAGGGAGTCAACACACCATGCAGGACTCACAGCGTCAGTCACAGAAACACTGTCTCTACCCCGACTATCAAATTCCCTATGACTACTGCATTTCTACACTTCACTGTGCCCCCCCCCCGTGCAGTCCTTTTCCCCATGGTGCCAGGCTCAGGACTGCATTCCTTCACAGTGTCATCACCCTCACTGGTACCAATTTGAGAGTACCACACACCCAGAAGATTCCTGCACTGCCTGCCTCGTACCCTTTCGGATGGCCACCTACTGGTTATCCTGAACTCTCTGTGGCTGCAGGGTGACCACCTCCTGGAACGTACAATCTAGGAGACCTTCAGCCTCCCTTATGCTCTGCAGTGACTCTAGTTGCCCCTCAAATTCAGAAACCCTCAGCTTGAGCTCAAGCAACAGGAGGCACTTCCTGCACATGTGGCCCTCCAGGACACATGAAGCATCTTGATATTCCCACATGGCACAGGAATTGCAGGCAATGGATCTCAGCTGCCCATCTATTATATGTAGAAACCTTTTTTTCTCTAAACTCCCTTTAGATACTCAATTATTATTATTATTATTAATTTGCTTACCCCAATTAACCTACCCTTTTATTCTGGGTCTCTCCGAGCTCATCCTCTCTATTTACTATCCTTCCCCCTCTACACCTAATTCTCAAGTTCACAATCCACTCCATTCACAACACATCCTATGCTTCAACAGATAACCTTTTACTTTATACACCTTTTGAGAACAGCAGTTACAACTCCTCAATCAGCTTCCAGCTCACAGTAATTAACCTCTATTCAGACAATCACTTACAGCTGATTGACTGTTAACTGTCACTGACTTGCAGTTTCTGTTACCTGTTACCTAACTTGCATTGTCTTTTAAAGTTTTAAAGTTCTACATTAAATTTTAAACTAAATTTAATTTCAATTCACCCACTACTTTAACAGAGTCCCCCTCTCACCAAATTCTCAGCTTCCCACTCGGTTCATTTCCACTCCATTCACAATGCCCTCTGTGCTTCAGCTCATATTCCTGGAGGTGTCATCCATCACATGACCTCCTGCTCCCCACACTGCTGCCATTGGTTGCCTGACACGTCCATATTTGCAGCATCCCCCCCTGCCCACGCCAATCGGAAAGCGAACAGACTCTTCATTACCCAATTGGATGATTTTTGACGGTCAATCAAACAGCCATCTGTTTCCCATCTCAGATATTTTTATAACCAGTAACCAAAATGTTTGAAGAATTCTTTTTTAAAAAACACAATTTTTTATTGCCCCTATGATTTTTCTCCTGGGTTGCTCGCAGCAGTGTCCTAGAGATTAGTCGTTAATTCCTGGAGACTCCAGGGCAATCCTGGAGGGTTGGCAACCTTGGTCTATACCTGAAACGTTAACATGGTTGTCCTCTCCACAGATGCTGACTGACCCACTCAGAGGTTCAAGCATTTTACATCAAGTTACATCAAATCTACAGTTCAGAAGCAGGGCATTTGGACCAACTGCTCTATGCCGGCATTTATGCTCCACACGAACCTCCTCACTCCCTATTTCATCTAACCATATCAGCATACCCTTCTATTCCTTTCTCTTTCGTGTGCTTATCTAGCTTCCCCTTAAATGCTTCTATGCTATTTGCCTCAACTACTCCTTGTGATGGCGCGTTCCACTTTCTTACCACTCTCTGGGTAAAGAAGTTTCTCCTGAATTCCCTAATGGATTTATTAGTGACTGTCTTATATTTATGACCTCTATTTTTGGACTCGCCCACAAGTGGAAACATTTTCTCTACATCTACCCTATCAAACCCTTTCATTATCTTAAAGACCTCCATCAGATCACCCCTCAGCCTTCTCTTTTCTGGAGAAAAGAGCCCCAGCCTGTTCAGCCTTTCCTGATAAGTATATCCTCTCAGTCCTGGTATCATCCTTGTGAATCTTTTTTGCACCTTCTCCAGTGCCTCTATATCCTTTCTATAACATGGAGACCAAAACTGTGCACAGAACTCCAAATGCAGTCTAACCAAGATTCTATACAAATTTACATAACTTCTCTGCTTTTCAATTCTATTCCTCTAGAAATGAACTCCAGTGCTTGATTTGCCCTCTTCATGGCCTTATTAACCTGTGACGCTGCTTTTAGTGATTTGTGTATCTGTACTCCGAGATCCCTTTGCTCCCCTACCCCATTTAGACTTATTATCCAAGCAGTATGTGGCCTCCTTATTCTTCCTACAAAAATGCACCACCTCACACTTATCTATATTGAAATTAATTTGCCAATTACATGCCCAGTCTGCAAGTTTATTAATATCTTCCTTTACTTTGTTGCATTCTTCCTTTATGTCAACTATACCCCCCAATTTGTTGTCCGCAAATTTTGAAATTGTACTTCCAATTCCCAAGTTCAAATCGTTAATGTAAATTGTGAACAACAGTGGTCCCAGCATCAATCCCTGTGGAACATCACTTCCCACCTTTTGCCAGTCTCAGTAGTTACCCTTAACCCCTACTCTCTGTTTTCTGTTTTGTAGCCAGCTTACTAGCTATTCTGCTACCTGACTCCACATGATCTGACCTTAGTCATGAGTCTACTATGTGGTACCTTATCGAAGGCCTTTTGAAAATACAAACATATTGGCCCCGATATTACCAGGGAGACGGCTTGGCAGCGGGGGGGTCGACTGGGCGTGTGGGTCACCCGCCCAGTAAAATCGGTGGGTTCCCCACGCGTTCGCGAGTAAATTGAAGCCACTTACCTTGGCTTCCGGGTTTCGCGCTGGAAAGCTGCGCAGTGGGCAGACTGCGCACCCGCATCACAGGCTGTCAGCTGGAGGAGCCCTATTTAAAGGGGCAGTCCTCCAATGCTGCTCCTGCAGCAAACAGCCAAAATTACAGCATGGAGCAGCCCAGGGGAAAGGCTGCGCCCAGATTTAATGATGCCTCACTCCAGGTCTTACTGGATGGGGTGAGGAGGAGGAGAGAGATCTTCTACTCGGCGGATAGGAGGAAGTGGCCTGCCTCTGCCACCAAGAAGGCCTGGCTCGAGGTGGCAAAGGAGGTCAGCAGCACCAGCAACATATCCCGCACCTGGATCCAGTGCAGGAAGCGCTTCAATGACCTAACTAGGTCAGCCAAAGTGAGTACACTTACTGATTCTCCTACACTCCGTCTTTCACATCACCGCCCCCACCCCTCAACTCATTCTGTACTGCCAACACTACTCTATCACATCACTCCTCACACCCACTCAAACCTCATCCTCAACTTACCTGCACTTACTCACCTCCCCAGTACTCATCCCACCACTACCACTCAACCCAATCCTCATACAATCTCATGACTCTGTCTCATACTCACTCTCTGATGCATCTCTTTCAGTCACCCTCACCCAACCTGCCACTACTTCTGCTGCAGCCACAGGGGATGCATCACGTATGAGTAGTAGGAAGCGTAAGGCAAAGGTTTCGTGAGCACAAAGGGGATGCACAAGGGTATTTGACGGTTTGTCATTTTTTAATTTATATTTGATTTTGGTTCAACTCATATTAAATATTATTATTGTCACCACTACTGCCACATCTTGGCCATTCTTGACTGACTTCTGTAATAAGTCCCTTTCATGAGGTTCTCCATGAACACCCACACTTGATGCCATCCATTGGGTCACCCTACAGTGGGTGTATGTGTAGTTGCACGGCTATTTTGTGCAGGTGCCTGTGGCGCAGCACTGTGTTGTGGAGCTCCATGTGGCGAAGGTGGATGGCATGCCTGGCGAGGCTGGTGATGTTGCTCATCCTCGGATGAGGTGATGAATGCAGCCCCCCCCATCCTGACGGTATGAGTATGAGGGGGTCCGCAAAGTAGGTAACTGTGTTTGCACAGCAGAGTTTAGGGTATAAATTAATAATTTTGAGTGGAAAGACAAATGTGTTGCAGCCAAAACTTTGCCTGAAATGACAGAGTGCCCTGCTGTAATAAATGAGGTTTTCCCCCCAACTGTCAAATAATCCTTTGCATCTCCCACTGGCTGCTAACTGAAACACTTCTGCTCCAACAGGGAGTGTTTCCCATAGCACGGGAAACACGCTGAGGATCCATGAAAATTGCACCCCTGCCAAAATCTCCTGTCAATGAGCTCTGTCAACTCGGTATGTAAGTATTTAAATTTTCATCCCGCCAGCTCCGGACCCGCTCCGGGATTCCCCGTTTTTACGAGCCCCCCCCGCCCTCAACGCACCCGTTCGACCATCCTAAAATCGACCCCATTACATCTACTGTATTACCCTTGTCTACTCTTTCTGTTGCTTCTTCAAAAAATTCAATAAGGTTGGTCAAGCAGGACTTTCCCTTCTGAAATCCATGCTGACTACTCTATTATATTTTCATCTTCTAGATGTTTTTCTATTACATCTTTGAGTAATGATTCCACTTTCTTTCCTACCACCAACCTTAAGTTAATTGGTCTATAGTTCCCTGGACTTGTTCTATCTCCCTTTTTAAATATAGGAATCACATTAGCTGTCAGCCAGCCCTCTGGCACTATTCCCTTTTCTAATGAATTTTTACATATACTTAATAATGTCTCTACTGTCTCTTCCCTAACTTCTTTTAATATGCGCAGAAGCAATCCATCCAGAACAGGGGTTTAATTCTCTCTAAGTTTGATTAGTTCATCAATTATCTCCCCCTTTCTATCTTAAATGTCTTTATATCTTTTTTGATCTCTTCTTCCAATGTCATGCTCACTTTGTTAGTCTCCTGATAAATGCAGAGGCAAAGTAACTATTCAATATTTCTGCCATTTCGGTGTCATTACTTGTGACTTTATATTATGCATCTCTATGTGGCCCTATCCCTATCCTGATTTTTCTTTTGTTATTTGTGTGTCTGTAGAATACTTCACTATTTCTTTTAATATTCCTTGATAATTTAATTTCGTAGTTCCTCTTTGATTTCCTAATCCAAAAGCAAAATACTACGGATGCTGGAAATCTGAAATAAAAACAGAAAATGCTGAAAATATTCAGCAAGTCAGGCAACATCTGCGGAGGACATTCCGACAATAGGTCATCGACCTGAAGCAATTACTCTGTTTCTTTCTCCACAGCTGCTGCCTGACTTGCTGAATATTTCCAGCATTTTCTGTTTTTATTTCTGTTTTTTTTATTTCTTTCCTAACCGCTATGTCAACATTTTTTTCCAATTTACCTTCCCTACTTCCATTCTCATCCCCTCAAAATTAGCTTTTTTCCAGTCTATTACTTTGGTCTTTGTCTTACTTATGTCTTTCTCAATCATTATTTTAAACCTCAATTATGTTATGATTGCTATTGCCTCTATGTTCCCCTATGCTTACTTCTCTTATCTGCTCTGCTTCATTTCCCATTACTAAATCCAGCAGTGATTCCTCTCTTGGGCTTCTCACATTCTAGGTAAGAAAGGAGTCATGTACACACTATAAAAACTCCATTCCCTTTTCCCCTTTCCCTATCTCTTCTTGCCAATTTATTTGGGAGTAATTGAAATCTCCCATGATTATTATTCAATTTTTTTACTCATTTCATAGATTTGTCTACATACTTCATCCTGCACTTCCCTACCACTATTAGGTGGTCTGTAGAAAACCCCTATTAATGTGATTGATCCCTTCTTATCCTTTGTCTCAATCCATATGGATTCTGTTTCTATCTTAATGTTACTTATGTCCCTTTTTTCTACTGCCATTATGTTGTCTCTAATTAGTACAGCTACCCCACCCACTTCTTCCTTCCCTATCCTTTCTAATAAGTTATATCCTGCAATATTTAACTGCAAGTTCTGTCCTTTGTGTAGCCATGTTTCAGTTATCCCTAGTACATCTGGCCCCTCACTATGAATTATTGCCTCCAGTTCCCCTGTTTTGTTCGGATGCTGTGCACATTGCTGTACAGGCAATTTGATTTTTTTTTAATAATTGTTCCCCTCAATTTAGTTTTTATCAGTCATTTTGTACTTATGTTCTATAATTGTATTTGTTCCCTGACCGTTTATGTTACCCTTATTCCTTACCTTGTTCTGACCTTTACTCTCATCTCCTATTTCTTTTATCTTTAGATTTGTGTTATTTTCACCAGATCCCTCTCCCCGTCTTATTAGTTTAAAGTCCTATCCACAGCTCTGTTTATCCTTTCCGCTAGGACACTGGTCTTATTCTGGTTCAGGAGGAGCCCGTCCCAGCTGTACAGCTCCTGCCTGTCCCAGTACTGGTGCCAGTGTCCCATGAAATGGAAACCCTCCTTCCCACACCACTCCTTCAGGCACGCATTCACCTTCCTGATCTGTCTATCCTTATGCCAATTAGCACATGGCTCGGTAGTAATCCTGAGATTACCACCTTTGAGGTCCAGTTTTTTAATTTAGTTCCTAACTTCTGATATTCTCTTATCAGGACCTCCTCCCTTTTCTCCCCTATGTCATTGGACCAAACATGGACCACGACAACTGGATCTTCCCCCTCCCTTTCCAAGTTCCTCTCCAGTTTCTCCGAGATATCCTTTACCCTTGCACCAGGTAGGCAACACACCTTCCTGGACTCTCGGTTGCGATTGCAGAGGATGCTATCTATCCCCCTAATTATCGAATCCCCTATGACTACAACCTTTCTATTCTGCTCCTCCTCCCCTTAGACTGCCTCCTGCTCCACGGTGCCATGGTTAGCATTCTGGCTGTGCACCCCGCAGCCTCCATCATCATCCTCACAGGTAGAAAGTTCATTGTACCTGTTGGTTAGGACCAGTGTCTGCGGGACCTCCTTCTCTATCTCCCCTTAGTTCCCCTTAACCTCCTGACAAGTCACACTCTCCCCTTCCTGTACCTGTGCTTTCTGTTTTGGTTTTAGATTTCCAGCACCTGTAGATTTTTTTCTTTCTCATTTGCCCGTTAGTTGAACGCTCAGAGGAATCTGAACACTGGTTTCCATCAATTTACCCATGCTGCCCAAATTCCTCTGCACTTAAAGATTCTTAACACATTTTCATCCCTCTCCCCCCCAAATTCTATCTTGCAGCAGTTTATTCAGGCAATAGCAGATTAGGGTGCTACGATATTCCTTTAGCTGGAAGGATTAAAGTCCTATTAAAAGTCAAACCCACACCACACTCATCTTGTAAGATGATGCTTGTCTGGTTCGAGACGCCACGTGAGTTCATTATCCCACAGATAAGTTAGTGAAAGATGGCAATTCAATGCAAGATCGTCGATCAAACGTGCCTTCAGAGCCTGAAAATGAATGTAAATGTAAAAGATCAGCTCATTTAACTCAACTGCCGTCTCTTCCAGATTTTTGCAATGCAAAGCCTGTCATTCCTCACTTTCCACCTATAGGAACGATATTCTCTTTAATTAGGATGCTGAATATGACTTCAGGCAAGTGCTCACACACCAGCTTGAGAGAAATCACACTAGATACCCTGAGGACTTATTGATGTTTGTGCCCAAGGACATGTGCAAGGTCACGGCCGCACTAGGCCCTGTGAGGTTTCACTGCTAACACCACAATTGATTCATTGATTTTTGCAGCAATCCCACCAGATTCCAGTCACATCCCAGCAACTGCTAGCTGAAACCTGACACATTGATTTCCCCAAACCTAATTGCAAAACCTAAGCATTTGACGTGAGTTTCCCTTGAGCAAGATGGTTTCTCAAACCTGTCCGCCAGTTCAACAGCTGTTTCTCCAACCACACCATATTTCAGTTCACACTTTCTATAATTCATTCACTCCCTCTCCTTCCTCCTGGCCCTGTTTCTCATACCTCAGTTCAATTCACACATGCTTAGTTTTACAGATTTCTGCTTTTACTCTCCCCAACCAACAGCGTTTTCATGCTGCAGTGAACTCCACCTCACTCCTCACTTAATTAACAGACCCATTACCTGTCTGTGTTTCTGTCTATCTGATTTTCTGCTTCTATCAGTCTCATTCTTTCTGTCAGGCTGTTTGTCTTTTATTCTCTCTCCCTGTCAGTCAGTCTGTTTGTGTGTCTTCTCCAGTGTCTCTCTTTTTTTGTCCTTTCCCTTTTGACATCCTGATCAGTAGCCCCCTTAGGTAATCAGATACTCCATGGAACTCAATGGTTCCTGTGCGTTTGGAACTGAGAAAATGTCAAATGTCGAAAGCAAACAGCTGAGGTTGAATAGTGGAAATATAGGGATGGATGGACATTCTGGAGATCAGGGAGTAATTCTGCAGAACTTTCCCTTGATATCCTATATTGATAGAGTGTATGATGGGGTAGATTGTACCTTTGGTGTCAGCCAGGTCTCAGTGGTAGCATTCTCACCTCTGAGTCAGAAGAAAAAACTTGCATTTATATAGCGCCTTTCATGACCTCAGGACATCCCAAAGCGCTTTATAGCAAATGAAGTATTTTTGAAGTGTAGTCACTGTTGTAATGCAGAAAAGGTTGTGGGTTCAGAAGCCCACTTCAGAGACTTGAGCACATAATCTAGGCTGCCACTCGCCTGCAGTACTGAGGGGGTGTCGTATTGTTTGAGATGCCGTCTTTTAGAAGTGATGTGGAGATGCCGGTGATGGACTGGGGTGGACAAATGTAAGGAATCTTACAACACCAGGTTATAGTCCAACTATAACCTGGTGTTGTAAGATTCCTTACATTTGTCTTTTAGATGAGGTGTGAAACCAACTCCCATTGGATGTAAAAAATCCCATGGAACTATTTTGAAGAAGAGCAGGGGAGTTCTCCCCAGTGTCCTGGTTAACATTTATCCCTCAATCAACACCACTAAAAATAGATTATCTGGTCATTTATCTGATTGCTGTTTGTGGGATCTTGCTGTGCACAAATTGGCTTCCGCATTTCCCACATTACAACCCTTCACTTCAAAAGTACTTCATTAGCTATGAAGCGATTTGGAGCGTCCTGAGGTCCTGAAAGACGCTATATAAATGCAATCCCATTCGTTCCTACCATTCTGTAGAAGGCATGGAGTTGATGGGCTGCATGGCTGTTTTTCATTCCATGCTTTCTTGAGTGCTTATGACGTAATCGACATTACATCACTTGTGAAATGGTCTCGCATAATCTAGGAAGAAAACATGTAATCGTTCCCACCCATTAGCCTGGGAGCCTCAAAGCTCTCCTTTAGTAAAACTTATAGTTAAACTACACAGAGAATCAGGATGAACTAGCGCATTGTGACAAATATTTATTTACTGTTTACATTTATCAGAAAATAACAGAATAGTCCAAAACCCTGTACATGAACATTGCAAACTTTAAACTACAGCCTGGAAATTCGTGGGTAAATTCACTGATCGCACACTCCCAGCAGGGTCAGAGAGTCAGTGCTAGGGTGTTGTAGCTTGACCTCCAACTTAAACTCCCTTCGAGCATAGCTCCCACTGGCAGCGCAGGATCAGTCATTTCAACCAAGTGAGTTTGCATTCCTTTCTTTTGCTATTTTAACAGAGGTATTAACCAGTTTAATTTACATAGATAAGATACTATAACAACATATCAGCATAATAGCATATCCACTGTAACAGCAGAGAAAGGAAGTTAAAACGAGAAATGTAATGTTCGTACAGTAATGCTGCACAGTGCTATTTCCAGCTTCATATTACTGAACCAAAGCACACAGCACTATTAACACAATCACTATGCTGGGACTGTATAAACTAATGGCCTAGCTATCTGTTACAAGGTAACCTAGCACCATGTCAAGATCTGCCTGTTCAGGAAGACCAATTTGTGTCTCTTGTCACTTTATGCGTATAGTAGACATCCTCCTGTATGAAAAAGAGTGCTAAGGACAGTGAAAACACACGGTCTATTCAGACTTCTCAATTGGCACCTGTTTTAGCATGACTTTTTTTGTTAATGTTTCTGCAGTAATGGCTCTTCAACGCAGATTTAATGGAGCTCCTCTTAAGGTTGTATGTAGAAGCTATAACGGTGCCTAATGACTAAATGGAGTGCTGGTTCAGCCGGCTCATTAAAGGTTTCTTTTTCTTTGCAGGAACTAATCAAGAGCGTACATTTAAAGCCACGAGCAGCATCTTCCAGCTAGGCACAGCACAGTGTTCAGACTCCGCTGGGAGCCCTGTCATCCACCTCCGGTTTGCATTGTCCGTGTTCTGAAGGGCCTGCCTCATATCATTTACATTTAACCCTACTGGCTATAAATATATTTTTTAAAATCATTACTTAACAGCAATCAGACTAACTGAAGATTAAACAGCCTGTTACAGAGTTGGGATTCACCCTCAACTCTGAAGGGAGAATAAAAGTAATTTTTCATTTATTTATATTTTATCCTAGCTTTATAAAATGTATTTTTAAAATAAAAACTCCTCAAGTAGAACAGCAATATAATGTGCACGAACTGCAGACTGATCAACAACTGCAAATATGCTTTCAAGTATATTTTTTTATTCAATCATACACATTAATAACCTTATAGAAACACAAATATGAATTTAAGAATGGATTCTTCAACCAAATGTGTGTGTGAGAGTGTATAAATGAGTCAGAGACTATGAGGGCATGACAGACTCATGCGTGTGTATTACTATAAGAATGAACGTCGGAGGCTTTGAGGTCGATATTAACCCCCCCATGACAGGCGGGAGAGGGTCGGGGAGGTTAAAAATGAAAAAACGGGGAACGCGTCCCCAACCCACCACGTACGCGCCTGCCGCCATTTTTACGGCGGTGGGTTGCGAGACGTGCCTGTTTCCCTTCTTGGGGAGGTGGGGCACCTCATTCTAATATTTAAATCAGACTTCCACAGTGCAGTTGGGAGCTTGATTTAAACTTTACAGCTGCCGGCCTGGTTTCCCAGGGTTGAGGAAACCCAGCAGCAAAATGCAGGCTAGAGCAGCCGGCTCCAGCAGGTAAGTGCATTTTAGAGCACTCCTTGTTGGCCAGGAGGAACAGGAGTGCTTCCCCCGGCCCCTCAAGCCAATTGTCTGCGTTTCGTATGAGTTTGGATCTCTGTGTCTGCTTGTCCGAAATGAGCAGATGGAAACATAAGCCTCTGCGGTGCCATTCACTTCGTAATACATGGGCTGCCAGGGGAGAGGGAGAGAGGCTGTGTTTTTATCAAGGAATTAACAAAAATCACACATCCTCCACGTGAAAATCACCCTGTTCCACCGCTCCCTGACGGGGTCCCTCACCCGGCTCCTATCCTGATGCTGCTTTGCTTTGGAGTCGACTTCTGCTGCACACTGAGGGCAGGAATTCTTGATTTTGTGATAATTTGCCAGCCATGGTGTGCAGCTGAGTTCGATCCTGAGAGCAAAGCAGCGGGAGCATCAAATCAGAACCAGGGGAGGGAGGGAGGGAGTGGGGAGGTAGGGAAGAGAGGTAGAGAAGGAGCGAGGGAGGGTGTGAGGTAGGACTGACTATCATTTATATCGCGCCTTTCACAATCTCAGGACGTCCCAAAGCGCTTCACAGCCGATGAAGTACATTTGAAGTGGGGTCACTGTTGTTATGTAGGAAATGGGGAAATGGAGAATGATGCTAATGTGAATGGGGGCACAGTGTTATGGTCGCTCTTCCCTAAGGGACCCCGCACAACAAGATTGTTAATTAATCCTTTCTCATTGCACAATACCCAGTCTAGGATCGCCTGTTCTCTAGTTGGTTCCTCAATGTATTGGTCTAGGAAACCATCACGTACACACTCCAGGAATTCCTCCCCCACAGTATTATTGCTAACTTGGTTTGACCAACCTATATGTATATTGAAGTCACCCATGATTATAGTTCTACCCTTCTTGCATGCGTCTCTAATTTCCTGTTTAATGCCCTCCCCTACATCTCCACTACTGTTTGGGGGCCTATAGACAACCACCACCAACGTTTTCTGCCTCTTGGTGTTTCTTAGCTCCACCCATACAGATTCCACATCGTGATTTTCCACGCCAATATCCTTCCTCACTATTGGAATGATTTCCTCCTTTACTAACAACACTACCCCACCTCCTTTCCCTTTTTGCCTGTCCTTCCTAAATATTGAATACCCCTGGATGTTCAGTTCCCATCCTTGGTCACCCTGCAGCCATGTCTCCGTAATCGCAACTATATCATAACCGTTAATATCTATCTGCGCTGTTAATTCATCTACCTTATTGCGAATGCTCTGCGCATTTAGACACAATGCTTTTAGACTTGTCTTTTTAAGATTGCTAGTCATCTTAGTACTATTTTGCACTATGGCCCTATTTGTTTTTCGCCCTTGTTTTCTCTGCCTTCCACTATTGCTTCTTCCCTTTCTGTCTTTTGTTTCTATCCTTATTTCCCCCTACTCTATCTCCCTGCTCAGGTTCCCAACCCCCTGCCATTCTAGTTTAAACCTTCCCCAACAGCACTAACAAACACCCCCGCGAGGACATCGGTCCCGGTCCTGCTCGGGTGTAACCCGTCACGCTTGTACAGATCCCACCTTCCCCAGAACCGGTCCCAATGTCCCAGAAATCTAAATCCCTCCCTCCTACACCATCCCTGCAGCCACGCATTCATCTGGTCTATTCTACTGTTCCTATACTCACCAGCACGTGGCACTGGTAGTAATCCTGAGATCACTACCTTTGAGGTCCTGCTTTTTAATTTATCTCCTAACTCCTTAAATTCACCTTGCAGGACCTCATCCCTTTTTTTACCGATGTCATTGGTACCGATATGGACCACGACTACTGGCTGTTCACCCTCACCCTCCATAATGCCCCGCAGCCGCTCCGTGACATCCTTGACCCTAGCACCAGGTGAGAATCCCTACGTGGTCAGTTTTCAGTAAAATATTAAAATGTCTACGTGGCAAAGAAGCAGAATGCAAAATGGTTAGAAAGGGTTAATTAGTTAGTAACTGAGATTGGTACAGGTGGCCTGGCCTCCTGCTGGGCCATATGTTTGCGTAGTCAGCAGGTTTGCATGGTCTTAGCAATGTAGAATCTTTGATGTGATTCAAGGACTGGTCTGAATGTCTCCATGTTTATGGCAGATCAATATAGGTAACGAGCTTAGCCAAAGTTGAAAGACATTCCAGGTTGGGAGATAAGGAACAGAAGGGACAGGGAAGAACATTCCAAGTTGGAAGGTGAGGAAGTATCCCCTTTGATGTCTAACAGCAGCATGATCAGCACATGGACGATTTATGATTGGCCGGAAATAATGTAACCTTGCATGGCAACCTATGCCCGGCTTATGATTGGTGTTGACCCTCGTTAAGTATGTTCCAACCCTATTGATTTGTATAAAAACGTGTGGATTTCTGTATGTTTTTGTTCTTGCTCTGCCAGCATAGAGGGACTCTATCAGGAGTCCAAATCAATGCTGCAGACTAAGAACCCTGCTATTAAAGTTGTGCTGAACTTTAAAATGTATTCGACTCAGTTTTTACTGAACCAGACTGAGGGGAAAGAATCCGGATCGTCACAGGGAGGCAACATATCATCCTGGAGTCACGTTTGCGGCCGGAGAAACGCCTATCTGTTTGCCTTACAATTGAATCCTCTATCAATATAGCCCTGGCACTCTTATTCCTCCCCTCCTGTGCAGCAGAGCCACCCGTGGTGCCACAAACTTGGCTCTTGCTGCATTCCCCTGATAAGCCATCTCCCCCAACTGTATCCAAAGTGGTATATCTGTTTGACAGGGAGATGGCCCCAGGGGACTCCTGCTATACCTGCCTAGTCCTTTTACTCTGCCTGGCGGTCACCCATTTCCTTCCTGCCTGCGTAATCTTTACCTGCGGCGTGACCACCTCACTGAACGTGCTATCCACGATAATCTCAGCATCGCGGATGCTCCACAGTGAATCCACCCACAGCTCCAGCTCCGAAATACGGTTAGCCAGTAGCTGCAGCTGGACACACTTCCTGCACACACGGTCGCCAGGGACACCTGTAGTGTCCATGACTTCCCACATAGTGCAGGAGGAGCATATCACGGGTGCGAGCTCTGCTGCCATGACTTGCCTTAGATTTACACTGGTTCACCTCTCGGACTCTCCTCCCGCTCACGACACTCTCCTTTTACCCTGCGTTCACCTCTCGGACTCTCCTCCCACTCTCGGACTCTCCTCTCCCTCTCGGACTCTCCTTTTACACCGCGCTCACCTCTCGGACTCTCCTCCCACTCTCGGACTCTCCTCTCCCTCTCGGACTCTCCTTTTACACTGCGCTCACATCTCCGGCTCTCCTCCCGCTCTCGGACTCTCCTCTCGCTCTCGGACTCTCCTCTCGCTCTTGGACACTCCTCTCGCTCACGGACACTCCTTTTACACTGCGCTCACCTCTCGGAGCTCTGCTTTTAAACTGCGCTCACCTCTCCGGCTCTCCTCCCGCTCTCGGACTCTCCTCTCGCTCTCGGACTCTCCTTTTACACTGCGCTCACCTCTCGGACTCTCCTCTCGCTCTCGGACACTCCTCCCGCTCTCGGACTCTCCTTTTACACCGCGCTCACCTCTCGGCTTTTATGGTAATTTATCCTGTTGCTAATTCACAAATTGCCCGGGGCCCTGAATTTCCACAGGGTTCTCCTGATCTCCTGCCGTCATCTCAGCAAGAAATCAGTAGAACTCCCAGAAGAGCGGCATCAGCAGCCCTTCTTAGTTGGATGCACTGGCCTAGAAATTCGGCCGCAACCATTTTGGGGGCATGCATTGGGGGGGGTCGGGGTGTGATATACCCCCCTCCCCACACCCTGCCGTAAGGGTGAGGCCTGATCCTCTCCAGATATTAGGTCGCGGGCCACATTTCAATGGAGCCAGTGAAGTGTCAAGAGCCCACCAGTGAAGAGGGCTCCACATTAGCAGCGGCCCTCAGGTAAGTGTTGTCGGGGATCAGGGCCTGGTTCAAGGGTAAGGGATGGTGATGTGGGCATGGGTCAGGTGTCACAATGGGGGCTTTAGGTCGGTGGCCTGAGTCGGGGATCATGGGGATCCATGTCGGGGATTGCGGGGGTTGGGTCGAGAATAGGGACCAATCACTGTTTCTCTGGGGGTTTCTCCAATCTCCCACTGAAGTTCCAGGCGTGGATTTATTGAATTCCATTTCACAACTTGCCTTAGTGGGATTTGAACTCACAACTTCTGGGTTGCTGGTCCAAGACTGTAAGCACTACACTTCACCAAGTTACATCGAGTCTACAGCACAGAAAAAGGCCATTCGGCCCAACTGGTCTACACCGGCGTTTATGCTCCACATGAGCATCCTCTCACCCCTCTTCATCCAACCCTATCAACATATCCTATTCTTTTCTCCCTCCTGTGCTTATCTAGCTTCTCCTTAAATGCATCTCTGTTATTTTTATTATTTCGTTCATGGGATGTGGGCGTCGCTGGCAAGGCCAGCATTTATTGCCCATCCCCAATTGCTCTTGAGAAGGTGGTGGTGAGCCGCCTTCTTGAACCGCTGCAGTCCGTGTGGTGAAGGTTCTCCCACACTGCTGTTAGGTAGGGAATTCACAGATTTTGACCCAGCGATGATGAAGGTCCGGCGATATATTTCCAAGTCGGGATGGTGTGTGACTTGGAGGGGAAAGTGCAGGTGGTGTTGTTCCCATGTGCCTGCTGCGCTTGTCCTTCTAGGTGGTAGAGGTCGCGGGTTTGGGAGGTGCTGTCGAAGAAACCTTGGTGAGTTGTTGCAGTGCATCTTGTAGATGGTACACACTGCAGCCACAGTGCGCCGGTGGTGAAGGGAGTGAAAGATTAGGGTGGTGGATGGGGTGCCAATCAAGCAGGCTGCTTTATCCACATGGTGTCAAGCTTCTTGAGTGTTGTTGGAGCTACACTCATCCAGGCAAGTGGAGAGTATTCCATCACACTCCTGACTTGTGTTTTGTTGATAGTGGAAAGGCTTTGGGGAGTCAGGAAGTGAGTCACTCGCCGCAGAATACCCAGCCTCTGACCTGCCCTTGTAGCCACAGTATTTATATGGCTGGTCCAGTTAAGTTTCTGGTCAATGGTGACCCCAGGATGTTGATGGTGGGGGATTCGGCGATGGTAATGTCGTTGAATGTCAAGGGGAGGTGGTGAGACTCTCTCTTGTTGGAGGTGGTCATTGCCTGCACTAGTCTGGCGCGAATGTTACTTGCCACTTATCAGCCCAAGCCTGGATGTTGTCCAGGTCTTGAGGAATGCAGGCAAGGACTGCTTCATTATCTGAGGGGTTGCGAATGGAACTGAGCACTGTGCAATCATCAGTGAACATCCCCATTTCTGACTTTATGATGGAGGGAAGGTCATTGATGAAGCACCTGAAGATGGTTGGGCCTAGGACACTGCCCTGAGGAACTCCTGCAGCAATGGCCAGGGGCTGAGATGATTAGCTTCCAACAACCACTACCATCAGCCACTGGAGACTTCCCCCTGATTCCCATTGACTTCAATTTTACTAGGGCTCCTTGGTGCCACATTCGGTCAAATGCTGCCTTGATGTCAAGGGCAGTCACTCTCACCTCACCTCTGGAATTCAGCTCTTTTGTCCATGTTTGGACCAAGGCTGTAATGAGGTCTGGAGCCGAGTGGTCCTGGCTGAACCCAAACTGTGCATCGGTGAGCAGGTTATTGGTGAGTAAGTGCCGCTTGATAGCACTGTCGATGACACCTTCCATCACTTTGTTCGTGATTGAGAGTAGACTGATGGGGCGGTAATTGGCCGGATTGGATTTGTCCTGCTTTTTGTGGACAGGACATACCTGGGCAATTTTCCACATTGTCGGGTAGATGCCAGTGTTGTAGCTGCACTGGAACAGCTTGGCGAGAGGCGCGGTTAGTTCTGGAGTACAAGTCTTTAGCACTACAGCTGGGATGTTGTCGGGGCCCATAGCCTTTGTTGTGTCCCGTACACTCAGCCGTTTCTGGATATCACGTGGAGTGAATCGAATTGGCTAAAAACTGGCTTCTGTGATGGTGGGGATATTGGGAGGAGGCCGAGATGGATCATCCACTCGGCACTTCTGGCTGAAGATAGTTGCAAATGCTTTAGCCTTGTTTTTTGCACTCACGTGCTGGACTCCGCCATCATTGAGGATGGGGATGTTCACAGAGCCTCCTCCTGCCGTTAGTTGTTTAATTGTCCACCACCATTCATAACTGGATGTGGCAGGACTGCAGAGCTTTGATCTGATCCATTGGTTGTGGAATCACTTAGCTCTGTCTATAGCATGTTGCTTACGCTGTTTAGCATGCATGTAGTCCTGTGTTCTAGCTTCACCAGGTTGGCACCTCATTTTTAGGTACACCTGGTGCTGCTCCTGGCATGCTCTTCTACACTCCTCATTGAACCAGGGTTGATCCCCTGGCTTGTTGGTAATGGTAGAGTGAGGAATATGCCGGGCCATGAGGTTACAGGTTGTGCTGGATACAATTCTGCTGCTGCTAATGGCCCACAGCGCCTCGTGGATGTCCAGTTTTGAGCTGCTAGATCTGTTCTGATCTATCCCATTTGGCACAGTGGTAGTGCCACACAACACGTTGGATGGTGTCCTCAGTGTGAAGATGGGACTTCGTCTCCACAAGGACTGTGCGGTGGTCACTCCTACCAGTACTGTCATGGACAGATGCATCTGCGACAGGTAGATTGGTGAGGATGAGGTCAAGTAGATTTTTCCCTCGTGCTGGTTCTCTCACCACCTGCCGCATGCCCAGTCTGGCAGCTATGTCCTTCAGGACTCGGCCAGCTCGGTCAGTAGTGGTGCTATCGAGCCATTCTTGGTGATGGACATTGAAGTCCCCCACCCAGAGTACATTTGCCTCAACTACTCCTTGTGATAGCAAGTTCCACATTCTCACCACTCTTTGGGTAAAGAAATATTTCCTGAATTCCCTGTTGGATTTGTTAGTAACTATCTTATGTTTATGACCTCTAGTTTTGGTATCCCCCACAAGTGGAAACATTTTCTTTACATCTACCCTATCAAACCCTTTTGTTATCTTAAAGACCTCCAGCAGGCCACACCTCAGCCTTCTCTTTTTCAGAGAAAAGAGCCCCAGCCTGTTCAGCCTTTCCTGATAAGTATATCCTCTCAGTTCTGGTGTTATTCTTGTGAATCTTTTTTGCCCACTTGAATGTGTTAACTTATTAATATGGACATCAATACCATCGCTTTCTAATCTTGTCTTAAAATTATGTCATCGTGTTGTGAGCGCAGATTTTAATTGCAAACAATAAAGGTAAAATCAATTAAAATAGTTGCGAATGACAGAATACAATAAAATATCATCCAAAGGGCTCAAGACACCTGAGCTCGAGAAAGAAAAATCTGTCAATCTCCTGCATGAATAATTTCAGCCGAAAAAGGGTTGCAACAGCTAATGATCACTTCCTGCAGTTAGTTTGCCTCTAAATATATAGGACTTATTTAAAAAAAGGTTTTAATGAAAAAAAATGGCAACTGCTTTTTATAGAGGGAAAAAAAAATCAAAAATACCCCTGAATTGGCAGCTTTCCCTCACCATATTTTATTCATTTCATGCTTAATTTTAGCTCCTAGTTTGCTCAAAAGAATTGAACGTGCTATTAAAAATATTTGAACTGGAATACTTTGGCTAGAATTTCTCTATAAGTACTAGCCAACGCACAGGACTGCCTCAGGTTGAGTAGGAACCTGTTGTACACAAAGGGGTAGAAATTCCTTTGGGCCCACTTTCAGGCCCAGAATCGGTGAGGCCCAAGGCCGGACCGAAATTGGGCCTCAGGCCTCATTTCAATAACTTAGGTGAGTTGCCGGCTCCTGTCGCCCCTCCGCAGGCGGCTCGCCCATTTCAGGAGATGAATTACAGGCTGCCTGCATCGCCATCAGTGGCCCTCAGGTGAGTCCTGGAGAGGCGATTGGGGGGGGGGGGTGGTGTGGGAGTGGTGGGGAGAGGACACAGCGGTTGGGAGGTAGGGCAATCACAGGTCGGGAGTGCTATGGAGCCCGGAGGAGCGCTCCTGCTCACCCTGACTCCACAACAACCTTAAAAAAAATTAACAAACTTTTCATTGGTGGCCATTTGCAAGGCCACATTCATGCCAGGAAAGCCTGAGCTCAGGGCAGCCCAATTTCTCAGAAGGGACCTAAAACAGGAGTTAGGCCCTTCATAAGCATATGTATAATTTTTTTTTATTTGTTCATGGGATGTGGGCGTCGCTGGCGAGGCCGGCATTTATTGCCCATCAATAATTGCCCTTGAGAAGGTGGTGGTGAGCCGCCTTCTTGAACCGCTGCAGTCCGTGTGGTGAAGGTTCTCCCACAGTGCTGTTAGGAAGGGAGTTCCAGGATTTTGGCCCAGCAACGATGAAGGAACAGCGAAATATTTCCAAGTCGGGGTGGTGTGTGACTTGGAGGGGAACATGCAGGTGGTGTTGTTCCCATGTGCCTGCTGCTCTTGTCCTTCTAGGTGGTAGAGGTTGCGGGTTTGGGAGGTGCTGTCGAAGAAGCCTTGGCGAGTTGCTGCAGTGCATCCTGTGGATGGTACACACTGCGGCCACTGTGCGCCGGTGGTGAAGGGAGTGAATGTTTAGTGTGGTGGATGGGGAACCAATCAAGCGGGCTGCTTTATCTTGGATGGTGTCAAGCTTCTTGAGTGTTGTTGGAGCTGCACTCATCCAGGCAAGTGGAGAGTACTCCATCACACTCCTGACTTGTGCCTTGTAGATGGTGGAAAGGCTTTGAGGAGTCAGGAGGTGAGTCACTCGCCGCAGAATACCCAGCCTCTGACCTGCTCTTGTCGCCACAGTATTTATGTGGCTGGTCCAGTTAAGTTTCTGGTCAATGGTGACCCTCAGGATGTTGATGGTGGGGGATTCGGAGATGGTAATGCCGTTGAATGTCAAGGGTAGGTGGTTAGATTCTCTCTTGTTGAGATGGTCATTGCCTGGCACTTGTCTGGCGCGAATGTTACTTGCCACTTATCAGCCCAAGTCTGGAGGTTGTCCAGGTCTTGCTGCATGCGAGCTCGGACTGCTTCATTATTTGAGGGGTTGTGAATGGAACTGAACACTGTGCAATCATCAGCAAACATCCCCATTTCTGACCTTATGATGGAAGGAAGGTCATCGATGAAGCAGCTGAAGATTGTTGGGCCTAGGACACTCCCCTGAGGAACTCCTGCAGCAATGCCCTGGGGCTGAGATGATTGGCCTCCAACAACCACTACCATCTTCCTTTGTGCTAGGTATGACTCCAGCCACTGGAGAGTTTTCCCCCTGATTCCCATTTACTTCAATTTTACTAGGGCTCCTTGGTGCCACACTCGGTCAAATGCTGCCTTGAAGTCAAGGGCAGTCACTCTCACCTCACCTCTGGAATTCAGCTCTTTTGTCCATGTTTGGACCAAGGGTATAATGAGGTCTGGAGCCGAGTGGTCCTGGTAGAACCCAAACTGAGCATCGGTGAGCAGGTTATTGGTGAGTAAGTGCCGCTTGATAGCACTGTCGACGACACCTTCCATCACTTTGCTGATGATTGAGAGTAGACTGATGGGGCGGTAATTGGCCGGATTGGATTTGTCCTGCTTTTTGTGGACAGGACATACCTGGGCAATTTTCCACATTGTCGGATACATGCCAGTGTTGTAGCTGTACTGGAACAGCTTGGCTCGAGGCGCAGCTAGTTCTGGAGCACAAGTAATGACTAATTTGCATAGGTGGTCTGCTGTTACATAGAATTACATAGAAGTTTACACAGAAAGCAGCACAGAAACCGGCCATTCGGTCCAACTGGTCTGTGCTGGTAATTATGCTCCACATGAGACTCCTCGCACCCTTCTTCATCTCACCCTATCAGCATATCCTTCTATTCCTTTCTCCCTCATGTACTTATCTAGCTTCCCCTTAAATGCATCTATGCTATTCGCCTCAACTACTACACGTAGTAGCAAGTTCCACATTCTAACTACTCTTTGGGCAAAGAAGTTTCTCCTGAATTCTTTATTGGACTTATTGGTGACTATCTGATATTTATGACCAGTAGTTTTGGATTCATCCACATGCGGAAGCATTTTTTCTACCTCTACCCTATCAAATCACTTCATAATTTTAAAGACCTCTATCAGGTCACCCCTCAGTCTTCACTTTTCTAGAGAAAAGAGCCCCAGCCCGTTCAGTCTT
The DNA here is from genome assembly GCF_035084215.1 of Heptranchias perlo. Classification (NCBI taxonomy): domain Eukaryota; kingdom Metazoa; phylum Chordata; class Chondrichthyes; order Hexanchiformes; family Hexanchidae; genus Heptranchias; species Heptranchias perlo. Next base: position 29,618,082 of record NC_090326.1, read on the forward strand.
TCCTGATAGTTTTAACAACTAATCCCAGACCCCAAGTTATTTTGAAAAAGAACACTTTTATTTGATTTATCCCCATTTCTGTCCACTTCCTCAAATAAACCAACAACAACGCACACTTATATACCCACGTTTAATGCACCAAAGCATGTCATGAAACTTCACAAAGAAGTGGATTGGATCCCAAGTAGGAGTGTGAAGGAAGAGGGAAGGAGGTGACCAAATGTGTGGTCAATGGGATAGTAGGCTGTGTGGAGGCGTTTGAAGGTGGAGAGAGATGTGGCAAGGCGGAGGGGCATAAGGAGACAGGTCAGAGTGCGAGGCCATGATAGCAGAAGGTTCTGCTGTTGTTAGTGTAGCAGAGGAAATGGGGGGATGTACAGAGTCCAGACTCAGGGGACAGGAGGGCACAAGCTGGAACATGGAGGCCGCAGAGGTAGAGGCCATGAAGAGTTTTGAAGTCAATGTGACAGTGTATGCATTTCCCCATTTGCCTAGGCGAAACTATGAGCGGAGAGATGAGGGGGGGGGGGGAGGGAGGGAGGAAAAGAGGGAGGGGAGGGGGTGGAGGAGGAGGTGGGGAGGGGCAGGGGAGGGAGAAGGAGGGGGTGGCAGAGGAAGAGGGAGAGGGGAGGGAGAGGGGGTGGGAGAGGAGGGAGAGGGGGTGGGAGAGGGAGAGGGAGTGGAGGTGGGAGGGAGAGGGAGAGGGAGAGGGGGTGGGAGAGGGAGAAGGAGTGGAGGTGGGAGGGAGAGGGAGAGGGGGTGGGAGAGGAAGAGGGAGTGGAGGTGGGAGGGAGAGGGAGAGGGGGTGGGAGAGGGAGAGGGAGTGGAGGTGGGAGGGAGAGGGAGAGGGGGTGTGAGAGGGGGTGGGAGAGGGGGAGGGGAGGGAGAGATGGTGGGAGAGGGGGAGGGGAGGGAGAAGGGATGGGAGATTGGTAGGGGAGGGAGAGGGGGCGGGAGAGGTGGTCCTTCATTTTGTATGTCAGTAGTGGGCATCCATTCCTCAAGGGGTGCATCTTGGATGTCCATCTGCTCCCACAGGATGGAGGTGTTGTTTAATTTCATGTAAATGATGAACGTTACATAACCTGTCCAACTCATACTTGCCTTAGGCTAATAATTACTGTTGACGCACAAATGCTTAAAACGTTCAAATAACATTTCTCTGTCCTCTATTTTAATGGAGGCATTAATCCGTTTATTTTAAATGTGTTAATATCTCCACTGTGACAGAGGAATCTTAGCAAATCATCAGTGCCGGCAAATGGCAGCAATGTGCTGCACCTGGGCCTCTGGGGCAGGACTGAGGCCTGCACCAAGAAAGAACAATTACTACGCTTTTGTTAAAATGATTTAACTGCAGCCTATATGCATAGGGGGCCAGTGAGGGCATATCGAAGTTGTTCCTGCGGGGGGCAACTTTACACCTCCAACCCATGGGGGCAGATGAACATCCAAATAGTGGAATGGGTGCCCGCTATCGACATACAAAATAAAGGACCGCCTCTCCCCCCCTCCCCCAACCGATGCTGCAAACTTCGGCAGGGTCAATGGCAGAGGTCCACGCGAGGGGGCTTCCTGAGCACATCAGGAAGCCCCCACGGAATTCAGCCCCATATGTTTGGTTGTCATATGGGATACGATAATAAAGGGCTTTACCCCACCATGGGCCACTTAAGTGACTTCCACTGTTGGATGGTGGACAGTAGACATTTCAGTGATATCTAATCATCCCGAGTGTGTAGATGACCTTCTCCCACCCGCCCCCCCCACCCCCAGAATAGGGACAGGGCCTGCGTCTCACTGCGTCTCTGGACTCAGCACCCGCATCACTGCACTGCCGCCTGCAGAGGAACCCGTTCGGAATATTCCGGGCCCAGATTTATTTCAGATTTTCTGCATTCCCAGGTTTTTATGTAATGAATCCAGGCCCAACTGCTGGCCAATTTACTTCTTTAAGATCGCATTTTAGTTCAAACAATGGTCATAATGACAATCGAGAAAGCTCCCAGTTCCAAGGAATGTAACCTGCTAGGAATGACTATTGCTGGCACAGTAGTAATAGCATGGTTTCCATGGCAACACCAGCAAAATTGCCTGAGACTAATTACATTCATCTCAATTTGACCCTTCTTCTGCTCAGCGGATTTTTTTGTTCCCCCTTGTGCTTTTTCTTCTTGCTCTGTACTTGATCTGGTGGAAGTGATCACGGCCTCCTATTCACACAGGCCTCTTTTCTCAGCTGTCAGGAAACTAAAGTACTGCAGGAATCTGCGTCCACCTTGTGTCTCCTCATTTCACGTCGTGCCTTTCAAAGTTCCACCTCTCAACCGTTGACCTTTGACACCCATCTTATGCTGCGGCTCTGCTGGAAACAATTCACTTGGCACTTCTGTCCCTCTTAGTTCAAATACGGAGTAATATTCTCCACGTGCTTCCTTGTAGAATACTTCTCCAACTTGATTATAGATTTAGAAATGTCATCCGCTCTTGATACGTGCAAAAACACTGGTGAATCGCAACTTTGCAGGTTTTCTTAAAGGTCAGTCTTCCCTTCGTATTGATTTTTAAAACCAATTGCCGTTACACCCATTTTGAAGGCAATTAGACTTGAACCTATATAATCTTCCAGCTCCGTGCCAGGTAAGTTAAAGATCACTGGCTGTAGGATTCCAATATTGCTTTACGGGATACTAGTAAAAAGAAAGACTTGCATTTATATCGCGCCTTCCGTGATCTCAGGGCGTCCCAAAATGCTTTACAGCCAATGAAGTACTTTTGTATGTAGTCACAAAGAGCAATGAGATTAATGACCTGATAATCTGTTTTAGTGGTGTTAGTTGAGGGATAAATATTGGCCCAGACACCGAGGAGAACTCCCCTGCTCTTCTTTAAAATAGTGCTATAGGATCTTTTATGTCCACCTGAGAGGGCCGACCGGACTTCGTTTAACATCTCATCCGAAAGACGGCACCTCCAACAATGCAGCACTCCCTCAGTGCTGCACTGGAGTGGGACTTGAGCCCAACACCTTCTGACTTAGAGGCGAGAGTGCTACCACTGAGCCACAGGGAAATGAAAGACACTGGCTATAGGACCCTAACATTACTCTATAGGATAATAGTATACAAATCCTTAAGTGGTTTGTCAATCCATTTAAAGTAAATGAGTTAACCACTCTGCCAAAACGGCGAAGAAATACATTAGGGGAGATTTTCATGGTCCTCTAGTTAGTGCTATCGCAGTGCCGAGACATTGTGAACACAGGAAAATCGAGACCCTGTGTTCTTTGTAGGTTTTTGAGCAAATTTGTTTTATTTTTCCACAGTTATGCCCAGGAAGTTTCATTACATTATATCCATTGGCACCCAGAAGATTCCACTGTAGGTTTTACTTCGACATTACGATAATGAACTTTATTTATACAGTAGAGTTCAAACAGAAAAATTAGCGGCATTTAAAAGGTTTTTTAAAAAGTCCAAAATTGTCAAAACGCTAAAGGAGCACAACTGAGTATTGGGAACAAAAACTCAGCTAATATCTCCAGATTATGAGAAACAGCACTGAAAAATTAATTGTAGTGCAAAATGACCTTTTAGCTTTGCTGCCGAAGCTAATCCTTTAAACATTTTTTGGAACTACTGCAGTGTTTTTTAAAGAATTGAAAAATAAATTAGTGCTCTGGAAGGTCACATGTCTTAAAGGGCCCCATGTTATCAGGTAGTTTGTGAACTTGAATTAATTTACCTGTTCTCAAAGCAGCCCAAGTTAGATCAAAGATGGTGGCACAGAAGACATTTAGAACTCTGCGGAGACTGTTTAATTGTAAAATTCTCAGTGGGTTTGATCTGTCCTCTCTCGTCTTTAATACCACCAGAGCGACAACTCTATGTGCAGCGCTGTAAATATGTAATAGCTTTTTATTGTGTGTGTTTGAACCAAAATGGCTGCTTTTCTCTACAAATAACTGCAAAGACAAGGGGCTTGATATGTGAAGTCCCATTTGTGAGTGCTTATGTACCGTGACATTAGGCTGTCAAAAAAGCCAGTGGGTGGCAGGAATTGAAATCTATAATTGCCAGTGGCCCCCAGGCTATCAAAATTTTTAAATAGGTTATTAGCTTTTTAACATTAGGAACCCACAGTTGTCAAGCTGACTGGCTGACAGAAGGATGGGAAAAATCACCAGGGAGTCCACCACGGTGAGGGTGTGCCGATGATGGAGCGGAGAAAATATGAATAAAATACACATTATATTAAAAATTAAAGACAGGCTAGCTATTTCCTTTTTTCTATTGTGAACAGTATATATAGTATATATTGGCTTAATTTGCCCAGAATAGTATATATAGTGTATCACTGCTTAACTTTAACAGATTACAAATATATTAAATATGTGTCAGGTGTCAGCTATGTCTCATTTGGCAGCACTCTCACCTCTGAGTCGGAAGGTCGCGGGTCCAAGCCCCACTCCAGGGACCTGAGTGCATAATCCAGGCTGACATTTCGGTGCAGTACTGAGGGAGTGCTGCACTGTTGGAGGTGCCATCTTTTGGATGAGATGTTAAACTGTGGTCCCGTCTACCTTCTCAGAGTGGACATCAAAGATCTCATGGCACTATTTCGAAGAAGAGCAGGGGAGTTCTCCCCGGTGTCCTGGCCAATATTTATCCCTCAACCAACAGCACTAAAATAGTTGATCTGATCATTATCACATTGCTGTTTGTGGGACCTTGCTGTGCGCAAATTGGCTGCCATGTTTCTTACATTACAACAGATGTGCTGCTGTTCAGTAATTACCCCTTGTTCCTTCTCTTGACCCCCAGCGAATATAGCTCAAGAACCCCAGCCAGGTATCCAGAATACTGAGCTCATGAAGGAGCTCTAAAATACGAGCCCTATAAACAGTTGAAGTCGCCATTAATCCATAGCATTAACAATACATTTAAGAAGGGCAATAGTCAGTGATTTATCTCCATGTGACTGACCAAGGACATGACCCATTGCGTCTGTACTGCTTGGGCCTTTCTTAAACAGATGAATTATAGCCAACAGGACAATTGGAGTAGATTTTGCATAACCTCCCACATTAAACCCAATCCTAATGAGCTCCCTGAGCCTAAACATCAGATCATATCAAATAGTACAGACCTGCTGTTTAGAGACAGGTTACAGGGCACATTACTGCCAATCAGATTCAGCGCACATAATGAAGTTTAATAATAATGGCTCAGGTAAATGGAACGTTTTACTTACCACACAGGCAGTCCCATCCAAATGCTCCTACTGTGCTAGTCAGGCAGCTGAACATCACACCAAGGGAGGTAATTGTAAACAATTTTACAACACCAAGTTATAGTCCAGCAATTTTATTTTAAATTCACAAGCTTTCGGAGGCTACCTCCTTCCTCAGGTGAACGATGTGGAAAATCGTATTTTAGAGCTCCTTCATGAGCTCAGTATTCTGGATACCTGGCTGGGGTTCTTGAGCTATATTCGCTGGGGGTCAAGAGAAGGAACAAGGGGTAATTACTGAACAGCAGCACATCTGTTGTAATGTAAGAAACATGGCAGCCAATTTCCACATCGTTCACCTGAGGAAGGAGGTAGCCTCCGAAAGCTTGTGAATTTAAAATAAAATTGCTGGACTATAACTTGGTGTTGTAAAATTGTTTACAATTGTCAACCCTAGTCCATCACCGGCATCTCCACATCAAGGGAGGTAGAGGGGATATAGAGATATGAGGAACAATTTTCCGAGTATGCGATACTGGTCGGGACCCTTGACCGCCAGCAACGCATATTGCAAAATTGCAGGTGGAATACTTGCAGGCGGAACGGTTTGCCGACATGTGCAGCCAGCAGATGGACCCCCCCCAACATCAGCAAAAAAATCAGCCCTCATCAGAAGGCACGTGGCAGGGTTGAGATCAACCAAAAAAAGGAGCGGCTTCCTTGGCCAAATGGCTTTTTCCAGTTCTCAAAATTTTCACCTTTTCGAGGTGACAGTCTTTGGCTCAGTGGTAGCGCTGTAGCCGCTGAGTCAGAAGATGATGGTTCAAGGCCCACTCTGGAGACTTGAGCATGTGATCTAGGCTGGCACATCAGTGCAGTACTGAGAGAGCGCTGCGCTGTTGGAGGTGCCGTCTTTGTCTTTCAGATAAGATGTAAAATTGGGGCCCAGTCGGCCCTCTTAGGTGGAAAAGATGCAAAAGATCCCTTGGCACAATTTGAAGAATAGCAGGGGAGTTATCCCGGCCAATACTTATCCCTCAGCCAACATCACTAAAACAGATTAATCGATCAAATAGATTATCTGGTCATTTTCACATTGCTGTTTGTGGGACCTTGCAGTGCGCAAATTGGCTGCTGCGTTTCCCTACATTACAACAGTGATTACACTTCAAAAGTAATTTATTGGCTATTAAGCACTTTAGGATATTGTGAAAGATGCTACATAAATGCAAGTTCTTTCTTTCTTGCCACCGTTGACACCGAGGTACAGTACCTTTGACTGATTTAGCCTGCTTACAGTCCAAAATGTTTCTGAATAACCACAAACTATATTCTTGCTTGCTCAGTCCTCCAAGGCACCATGGACGTTAAATTAGGCCGCATAACGCCCAAATTGTTTCGGTGCTACGCAGCGTCCTGAAGTGCCAAGATGGTGTCTTGGCTGCACACGCACGTTTCCAGCGTGACGTATGCCAGACACCATCTTGGTATAGGAGTTTACGCCGGAAGCATGTAAAGCAGGGAGAAAATGGATACAATCAGTGTGCAACGTTGATTTAAAGTGATAGACACCATTTTGGGACTTAACGCTTAACTCAACACACAGTTTTAACCCCAATCATCTGAACGTGTCTTAGAGTGCCTGGAGGACCCCCATCAGCGCTATTTAAAGGGACCATGCAGGATTTACAGGTTAGTAGCTGGATTATTGCTTCTGGCTGCAGAGACATTTGTAACTATTTTTGGAGGTCTCCTATACTTGAATACTAGGACTGGGGGACATAGCCTAACATTTAGAGCCAGGACGTGCAGGAGTGAAGTTAGGAAATGCTTCTACACACAAAGGGTGGGAGAGGTTTGGAATGGTCTTCTGCAAATGGCAGTTGATGCTAGCTTAATTGTGAATTCTAAATCTGAGATTGATAGATTTCTGTGAACCAAGGGTATTAAGGGACATGTGGCTGAGGCGGGTATATGGAGTTAGGTCACAGGTCTACCAAGATCTCACTGAATAACGGAACAGGCGTGAGGCTAAATGCCACTGCCACTTGCTGCCTCTTGATATGCGCCACCTTCTCCTGCAAGAAAGTGGGACGTGTGTCTGGGTGATGTGCATGTCATGGTTGAATAGCTGCCAGTGTGTGTGGCCTGTGAGTCGTGGGTGGGTGGCTTGCAACAGTGGTAATGTGTAAGGGTGAGAGGAAGCATCTGATTGGAAGAGTTGAGTACTGATGGAAAGAGTTTGTTGGTATGTGGGGGATGGGGAGTGTAGTGCGTGGTGCAGTTGGTAGGAGACGTCACTTGACAGTTGACCTCACTCACCTTGACCATTCATGTCAAAGCATTGAACTTCTTCCTGCACTGCATCCATGTTCATGATGCTGTGCGCCTGGCATTGACTTTCTCCGCCGCTGCCTCCCACTGCCTTTTGGGTATATGTCTGGAGGACCTCTTGCCCCCCTGCGGATATAGGATGTCCCTCCTTCTGTCCACCTCTTGCACCAAGGCCTCTAGTGCATCAGCAGAGAATCTTGGTGCACGCAGTCTCACAGGCCTGGTACAAACTCAGATCGGCAGATTGATGAAGTCTGGCATGCAGATTGGAGGATATGGGATTTAGTAGTGCGCAACCTTTATTCAATGTTTTAACACATATCATCTGTTTGTAAACATAATGTGGAGATGCCGGTGATGGACTGGGGTTGACAATTGTAAACAATTTTACAACACCAAGTTATAGTCCAGCAATTTTATTTTAAATTCACAAGCTTTCAGAGGCTACCTCCTTCCTCAGGTGAACGATGTGGAAATGAAATCCTCGAAATGAAGTCGCATTTATAATTCACAGAACAATGCTTGGTGAGTACAGACAGTTTTTTCAACTGCCCGTTGCCAAGGCAATCAGTGTGCAGACAGACAGGTGTTACCTGCCAGGTCTCAGAATATACAAATCACCAAAACTGAGACCTGGCAGGTAACACCTGTCTGTCTGCACACTGATTGCCTTGGCAACGGGCAGTTGAAAAAACTGTCTGTACTCACCAAGCATTGTTCTGTGAATTATAAATGCGACTTCATTTCGAGGATTTCATTTCCACATCGTTCACCTGAGGAAGGAGGTAGCCTCCGAAAGTTTGTAAACATAGGGATGGGAGCTGCATCTGCGTTTTGCATGTGCGATGTCTGATCTCCGTTCAGACTCCATGCAGACAGCAGACTGTTATTTTCAGCAAATAACAGGTACCAGCTCCTTTAAGAGATTTTTAAGAGACAGCCTGCCTTTAGAAGATTAGGGCTCTCCCTGCTAGTGGAAAGTGCAAATTGCATTGAATCCTCATTCAACGCTGATTCGGAATGCTGCTTTCAGGTAAGTCCTCAGGCCTTACGAAAGTCTCGTCCTGCCTGCGCAGGGGCCATTGGGCGTGGGGTAATAGCGGATCGCACTGCCCCCGCCCAATAATAGGCCCTATCCAATTTTTTCTTTCCCCCCTATATATCATCTAGTATCAGACCATAAATACTGACAAAAATGAATGTGTCCATCTCCAAGACAAGATTGCCTGTGCACGTAACCTATCTTTAAACCTACTGTGAGTACCATCACCTTTCTTTTCTCCTCAGCTTCTTGTCTGGACGATGGAGATAATATAGAGAATAATGGATGATCTGTGTGAATTATAGTCACATGTGTGATCCTGAGTTGTTTTTGGTCCAGTATATGCATGAATTGTGAAGCTGTGAGTACATATGAGAAACCAACAAGTACCTCACCCTCTCACTGCATATCTAAATTTTATCCCTCATTAATGGTTTAATAACTAATTATTTTGGTAACGAGTTTGAAAATATCACTTTCTAATCAGCTGGCTGTTGTAAAATGAACATCGACTGAGGATAGTGAGGGCCAATTTAGTGTTACTGCAACACTTGACAAGTAGCTGCCAATCAACCATGCTCAAACTCATTTCACATATCCCATCAGTCTGAGCCCTGGTCCCAGAGATGAAAGGCCAGTGTTTAAACCAGTGCATTATCCGGTTCCCCACTCCATCGACTAATTAAATGGACAGAGAATCATGGACAGTCGCCTGCGATTTCCCAATAGTTGTAGCTGCCAGGGGAGGCTCCCCTCTGGTAACACATGTTCTTAAAATCAGCCCTACAAAGTCAACCAAACAGTATGTGCGACAGGCACAGAGAGAGTAAGAGGGAGATAGACTGGAAGACAAACAAAGACAGCTAGAGGGGGCAAGAAAAAGAGTGGGCGACAAGTAGAGTGACAGTTGCAGGAAGAGAAGGGCAATTTTTTTCCTATTGTTAGTCTGTGGGCAACTCCACAGGAAATGAACTGTATGAATATGTTGAGGGACAGATATTCTTTGTTCCTGCACCTGGGTGTATTGGATCACCTGGAGGAAAATCGGGCAGGGAGGAGAGTGTGCCCGTAAGGAAGCCCATCCGATTTCCCATCCTTGCATTTCAACAGGTGGAAAATCAGCAGGCTGTTTTTCCTGCACTGGGACGTGGAGGGAGTAATCAGGTGAAGCAAATGGTCCGCCCTTTATAGAGCCTGCTCTCAATTTTCATCCTATTCAAATCAACAGAACAAGAATCGGGCAGGTTCCAATGACGGTCGGACGCCAGATAACCGCCCAATCAGTGAAGATAAAAAAAATTACTGCAGAGATTACCCGGAAGGGTAAGGTTTCTGGCTCTTACTGAGTTCGGTGAGGGGCAGTGTTAAGCACCAATTTATTTATTTTCTCTTCAGTATTTCCTGGACCCACCAGAGTTACATCCCATCTTAAATGGAGCACAGTGGCACAGTAGCATTTATGCTCATAATTCTGTAAAAGGAAAATGCCAACCAGAAGCTTGGGACTCTCCCATTTGGAGGAAGACAGGGATTCTGCCAGCTTGCTCCTTTGAGGTTCCTTGTAGCCAGCTGAAGAGAAACATAACAAGAGGCCTGGATGTATGTCACCTGAGCAATTCTTTTATGATAAATAAGAACCTAAAGGGGTGAATGAATAAAAAAATGGAAGAGATTTGCCAATTGAAAAGAAGGATTATTTTGCTCCATGCGTAGACATTAACGATCAATGCCAAATTTGGCTGTTAACTGCACTGAATATATTGACATGTAGATAAAATAGAGTTAAAAATGAAGGCTGCATTGGATGAGATTGTGTGACAGCAGCCACAGCATAACTGTGAAGTACAGACTCGTCACAGTATCAAACATGCACCTCTGCAGTTGAGTTTCTGGAGCAGCATGTTCCAGAAACTAAGCCAGATCGATTTTCCCGTCCCCCACATGGTGACATCACCCCTTTAACTGCATTGCTGCTTCATCATAAAGCCCTCTCCATGGCTCAGTTGGATTCTCAAATGGATATTAGTTTGACAACTAAATTCAAAATGTGATGGAATTGACCAAAAGACAATTGTAAAGATAAGTTCAGCGATGAAGGCTGGACATGGACTTCGGTTTAAGTACTGCATTTTCAAAAATAATCTTGGAATCCGAGAATTTGTGTCCCCTTTAAAGCTAATTTCTAAGCATTTTTCACAACAGCAGTGGCGATCAAGCAAAAAATAATAATCTGGGCTCCAGCAAAGAGCCCTTTTTACTATGAGGACAGCTTCCTGTTCAACAGCTGGAAAGACTGACTCAGCCATATATTAGAGGTATTAATAACTAGGATCAAGGAATCAATGAGCCCACACAACATGAACACACTCACTAACCCCATATTCCCATGAATGCAGTCACACTCTCTATGAACTATTGAAATGGTAAAGGATCATTTTGAACTTAGGTTGATGGAAGTGTTCCTATCATTGTGATTTGGGTTGGGTTATCTCAAATGCCTTGATAGTTGCTAGTGATGGTCCTGCCTAACTTAAGGCTATCATTTGCAACTTTGGTGATTTCCGTTTCCTATGTTACAACCGTGACTACACTTCAAAAGTACTTCATTGGCTGTAAAGCACTTTGGGATGTCCTGAGGTCATGAAAGGCATTATATAAATGCAAGTCTTTCTTTCTCTTCACAAAATCGACACACACCGAGTATTACATTCCTGAAGATGCAGCGATATCCTCATGATACGGGAGGGAAACAGTTAAACCCACCAGGTTCCTAGAAGGAACAAGGATGAGGAGATTGGTTATACTTACTGTAAAGAACAGAGTGTCCCAGATAGTATAGCACCTGGCCCTCATTCTTTGATAAACATGTGGTTACAAGCAGGTAAGATTTTGGGATAGGTCAGTTTTTTCCAGTACATAAACGGCAATTTTACTGGAATGATTTTACATGCAAATGTGCGGATTGATGCCCTGAAGGAATGCAATCTCTAAATGTTCTGGAAACAGCAGCTGTACAAACTGTTATTACAACCTTTGGAAACGTTGGTTACTTACTGACAGTCTGTGTACACACAACAAAATCAAAAGAAAAGGAAATTAATTCTCAGCAAATTGTAGCCATTATCAGTGCATACTTCTCTTTACAACCTGCTCCACACTCCACGATACCACAGCTCAAGCACTAACACACAATTTATGCCTCTTAACTCAATGTCAGTGACCACACTTTTGTGATATGTTCCAGTGCAGAAGCCTGGAAAGTCACACCTTCTAATGTCTTGCTTCTGAGTTAGAAGGTCAGGGTTTAAGCCCCACTCCAGGGATTTGAGCACAAAATCTAGGCTGATACTCCAGTGCAGTGCTGAGGGAGTGCTGCACTGTCAGAGGTTCCGTCTTTCGGATGAGACGTTAACCCCGTCTGCCCTCTCAGGTGAATGTAAAAGATCCCATTGCACTATTTTGAAGAAGAAGAGCAATATCGATTTTGCCAATTTTCATCCTTCAACTAACATCACTAAAAAACAGATTATCTGGTCATTATCACATTGCTGTTTGTGGGACCTTGCTGTGTGCAAATTGGCTGCTGTGTCTTACATTACAGCAGTGACTACACTTCAAAAGTTCTTCATTGGCTGTAAAGCACTTTGGGACGTCCTGAGGTCGTGAAAGGCGCTATATGAATGCAAGTCTTTCCTTCTTCTTTCTGACCCTTTCCCTCTTCGTTTTCATTCTGCTTCTCTGAGACAATGTGGACCATCTTTCCAGAGGCTTCAGGTGTGGTTTGGGATGAGGGTGAATCTGCATAGCTATGAGAATGTGAGTTATGAACATGTGACTCTAGACTGGGCTTTATTTTAGGAGCTTCTTTTTCAAAACACGAACAAATGTTGAGCTCTTTGCTTTGTAAAATGCAGATAAAAATGAACAATGACTGTGTGTTTTGATATGTTGTATAATGTGTTTTAGCATCCATATCATAGTCATGAATTATAGTTGACCAATAATTTAAAATAGTGATCACTGTGATAATGTATCATATGGGTGGGGGGAGACTGAGTGGATCATAGAATCCTATAGCCCAGAAGGAGGCCATTTGGCCCATCGTGCCTGTGCCAGATCTTTGAAAGAGCTATCCAATTAGTCCCACTCCTCTGTTCTTTTCCCATAGTCCTGCAAATTTTTCCTTTTCAAGTATTTATCTTAATTCCCTTTTGAAAGTTACTATTGAATCTGCTTCCTCCACCCTTCCACCTGGATATGCTCTCTTCTCTCAAAAAAAGAACTTGCATTTATATAGCGCTTTATCACAAACTCAGTACATCCCATCCAATAAATTACTTGCAAAGTGTAATCACTGTTGCTATGTAGGCAGGAAAAAAAACAATGCCTTCTTTTCTTTCTGTAGGTCAAAGTTGGTTATCCAGCTCTCCCTATATTCTGTGCCGTCCTATCCCTTGTCACCTGTTTCAGGAACATTAATGCCTTATTTACTTTACTGCCACTATCACTGATGACAGCCCTGTCTTCAACAGCAAAATGGCAAAGTTAATGACATTGGCACTGCTGACTTGGGAGGTCAGAGACCCACGAAAAATATATAGGTTCCATGTCAATCTATTGCTTTTGCCCTGTTGTTTTAATGCACATCATTTCACAGGGATGGAGAGGAGATAGAGAGAAAAGATGGCCTTGGTTTTATGATTGTCAACACCGGTTTGTTGGACGTAAAAAGGGCATTCCCAATTAGAAAACCAGACAGAAGCCTGTAGTGCTGGGTGTCTGCCCATTTTGCCCCTTTAGTAATTATCTGTTCATGCTTTAAAGTGACACAGGAAACACCCGCCAGTTTGTTGGCAGATAAATTAGTGCATAACGATGTGTCGCATGCAAGGATTTTCCATCGTCTCTGCCCATTCAACACTGTTTTCTTTACCCACTCAGATACACTGGGCACTTAGGTTTGCTTGGCTCTGAACTGCTGATGAAAATCTGTTTATAGAGACTAGCACTGAGATTACAACATTGCCAGGCCATTGCTGAAGCTGTTTCTTTGTTTTTTTTTTCCTCTGTTGCTACTGATGTGTTTGAAGTGACTTGTAGCTTTTGCTAGGTGCTGCTTTTTTTCCTGCTTCAACTGCCATACTGCCAAATATGGCTTTCCTACTACAAATTCCTCTTTATCTCTGCTGTTTGGAACAAGAAATGGAGGAACAACGGAGGGATGCCAGGCAGATCTGGGGTGGCACCTGACGCAATGGACACCCACCCACCACAGTGAAACTGTTTGGCTCACACAATTAATAAATCCCAAGAGTTTATTTATACCAATTGATGTGCGAGTGTGTGTGTGCACATGAGCCTAGTGTTTGTCACCATTCCCTTTCCCCTTTTTCCAAACAGACGTTTCTGGTGTTTGCCTTCGGAACAAAGGAATAAGAGTAAGTCATTGAGCCCCTCAAGCCTGCTCTGCCATTAATTAGACCATGGCTGATCTGCATCTCAACTCCATTTACCTGCCTTTGCTCCATAACTCTTGATACCCATACCCAACAAAACTCAGTATCAGTCTTGAATATTTCAATTGACTCAGCATTCACGGCACTTTGGGGGAGAGAGTTCCAGATTTCCATTACCCTTTGCGTGAAAAAAGTGCTTCCTGATTTCACTCCTAAATGGCCTGAGTCTAATTTTAAGATTACAGCCCTTTGTTCTGGATTGCCCCACTAGAGGAAATAGTTTCTCTGTATCTACCTTATTGAATCGATTAGATCACCCCTCAACCTTCTAAACTCAAGGGAATACAAGCCAAGTTTAGGCAACCTGCCCTCATAATTTAGCCCTTTAATGCACACAATATCGATCTGAAGAATCTGCGCTGTACCCCTACATATCCTAGTGAATTTTCTGTTAACAACCACTGACAGGAGAGTGTGTGTGGGGTGGGGGGTGGGTTGAGGGGGGAGAGTTTGGGGGTTGGGGAGGAGAGTTTGGAGGGTTGGGGTTAGAGTTTGGGGGGTTGGGGGAAGAGTTTGGGAGTGGGGGGAAAGAGTCAGCTGTGTCTCTAGAATAGGTTCCAGGGAATGAGGTGGCTCTCTATCTCTTTGAGCTTGGATTCCTGATAGTGCTCTACAGCCTGTGAACCCTTCGCTGCTGCAGGGACAACTTGGCCCACCCTGCTTTCTGGGCCGTCCTGGGGTGAGAGGGGGAACATAGTGCTTTGGAAGCATTTGCCATCCTAGGGGATAGCATCATCAGCTGTTGGCACTTCCTCTTTTATGAGAGCCCATTTCCTATTCTGCTGAAGTGGGTGCATCAAAAGGTCAGAGAGGTAGTTGTCTATGCTGTCATAACAGTCTCTGTGACTGAGCTACAGATGCCCCTGGTTTTGCAAAACCAGCATTCTGTCCCTCAACATCACACATGTGAGACTAGCGGACTCTCCACATTTGCAGTCGTATTTTCGTAGCTCCTGGGTAGATCCCTCAATGATCCCCACAAACTTTTGCGCTCAGAAAGTATTTTTCACTTAAAATCTGGCCTAAAGGGATCTGACTTCCTGTCCTCACCGACTGGGGAGGGGGGAGGGGAGGGAGGTGACCCCCGCCCCCACTTCTGTCGAGAGGCTTCTTGCTGTTCTTCCTCCACCTCCTCTTGTTCCTGTCCCACATCTGCACAGTGCCTCCCCCATCTGTGCTGGCCCCTTGCTAGACGCCCCTGGACTAGTGAGTGGATAGGTTAGATGCAGCGACAGGGTGCTTGGTGCCTTGTTGCTGCTTGCTGAAGAGTCCCAGGAAATATCAGCTCCTGCAGTTTGAGAGGTTCTTGCAAACATAGGGAAAAAAGAGTGCTATTAGGAGGAAATGATAGTATGGTAGTCCTGAGCTGGCCTAAGCAAGCACATGGCATGATTCATCAACTCTTAATAAGCTGTCTGGCAGTGCTTGTGACCGTGAATTAGATTGCAGTGTGTAGGAAGGATCTTTGAGATATAGGCCATGATATTAGCCGGGAGGCGGGATGGCTGCCGGGGTGGGGTGGGGGGGGCAACTGGGCACGTGGCAAACCCGCATGAACCAAAGTTACTGTTTCCAACACAATCACATGTTGATTGATGATGATTAATGTCCTCTCTGGGTTTCGTGCCCGGCAGCCAGCCTGATTGACAGGCTGACTGCCATCAGGAGCTGCAATATGAGGTGGGGGGGGTGGGAAAGAGAGCGCCAGATGTCATCCGGTGCTGGACTGGAAGACCGGAGTGGGGTGGGGGGAAGAGGGGAAGATCAGGGGGTGTAGAGGGGGAGATCGGGGGAGGAGAAGATCAGGGGGAGGTGGAAGATCGGGGGGGAGAGGGGGACATCGGTGGGGAGAGGGGGGAGATCGGGGGGAGAGGGGAAGATCGGGGGAGGGGGGAGATCAGAGGAGGGGGAGATCAGGGGAGGGGGAGATCGGGGGGAGTGGGAAGATCAGGGGGAGAGGGGGACATCGGGGGGGAGAGGGGGACATCGGGGGGGGAGAGGGGGACATCGGGGGGGAGAGGGGGACATCGGGGGGGAGAGGGGGACATCGGGGGGGAGAGGGGGACATCGGGGGGAGAGGGGAAGATCGGGGGGGGAGAGGGGAAGAGGGGAAGATCGGGGGGAGAGGGGAAGATCGGGGGGGAGAGGGGAAGATCGGGGGGGGAGGGGGAGATCGGGGGGAGGGGGAGATCGGGGGAGGGGAAGATTGGGAGAGGGGAAGATCGGGGGGGAGAGGGGAAGATTGGGGGGCAAAGAGGGAAAGATCGGGAGGACATCGGGGGAATATCAGGAGAGTGAGATCGGGGGGAGATTAGGGGGACATCGGGAGGGTAAAGAGGGGGACATCGAAGCAGGAGACATCAGACATCGGAGCAGGTTTCAAAGGTAGGTGCATTTAGTATTTTCACTTCATTGCATGGTTCTTTTATTTCATTTATTTAGTTTCTTTTTCCCTGATCCGGTTTCACCAGGTGTGAATCAGAAGCGGTGAGCTAGCCGCCCAGGTAAGTTAAAAATCTTTCTAATCCCTTCATCTGTCACAGGTAAAGTGCCTTAAGTACCTCAATGAGGTACAGTTGGCTCTTTAACTGTCAACCCGCCGGCTTTAATTGCCAGCGGGACTTCCGTTTTCGGGTCTCCCGCACGCACACAGGGGGTCCCTGGGAAACTCGGAAGCTGGCGGGTTGGAGCCAGCTTCCGAACCCGAACGGGATTTGCGCGATTTTTGGAGCCCCCAACACACCCACATTTGCCTCCTAAAATCACCCCCATAATCTCTGGGCTGGGACTTGCCTTCCAACTTTCACATCTTTGGAAATCTCCTGAATTCTGTGGCCCTGAATATCGAGGGCCCACCCTTCAAAGAGGAGGAGTGACACTTCCCCACCTCCTTTCTCCGACAAGGTATAAAACAGGATCGAAGCAGATGAGAGATTCTTCAGTGCCAGATAACAAGCCCAGGTGAGGAGGGGGACTGTGAAGAGAGAGATTCGGATGATACAGATAAAGTGCCTCGGTCTCTTGACAGCACGTACTAGTGGGCATGCATGTGCTGGAGGATGAGGTGATGTGCAACTAAGAGTGAAGTCTGACAGGTACATAGACTCTCACTAAGAAGGACAGATTGTGAGGGCAGATGTGCATTGTGCCTCAGAAATTCTGCACCTGCTCCTTGGCAGAAAACACACCCAGCCCGGTCAACCTTGCCCCTCCTTGTGAGGTCACTCAACTTCTTCCTGAACTGCACCCAGGTGTGGCGTACGGTGCTGCTTGAATTCATGCATAAAGTCACCACCAGCCATGCTTTCTGGCCCACTCCTTCCGTGACCTTCCTCCCCCTGGCACAACCCTCCTCTGCAATCATCGACAAAGTGATGGAAGGTGTGTCGACAGTGTTATCAAGCTCACCGATGCTCAGTTTGGGTTCTGCCAGGACCACTCAGCTCCAGACCTCATTACAGCCTTGCTCCAAGCATGGACAAAAGGCTCTCCAGAGGTGAGGTGAGAGTTACTGCCCTTGACATCAAGGCAGCATTTGACCGAGTGAGGCACCGAGGAGCCCGAGTAAAATTGAAGTCAATGGGAATCGGGGAAAACTCTCCAGTAGCTGGAGTCATACCTAGTACAAAGGAAGATGGTAGTGGTTGTTGGAGGCCAATCATTTCAGCCCCAGGACATTGCTGCAGGAGTTCCTCAGGGCAGTGTCCTAGGCCCAACAATCTTCAGCTGCTTCATCAATGACCTTCCCTCCATCATAAGGTCAGAAATGGGGATGTTTGCTGATGATTGCACAGTGTTCAGTTGCATTCGCAATCCCTCAGATAATGAAGCAGTCCGAGCCCGCATGCAGCAAGACCTGGACAACATCAAGGCTTGGGCTGATAAGTGGCAAGTAACATTCGCGCCAGACAAGTGCCAGGCAATGACCATCTCCAACAAGAGAGAATCTAACCACCTCCCTTTGACATTCAACGGCATTACCATCGCCGAATCCCCCACCATCAACATCCTGGGGGTCACCATTGACCAGAAACTTAACTGGACCAGCCACATAAATACTGTGGCTACAAAGGCAGGTCAGAGGCTGGGTATTCTGCAGCGAGTGACTCACCTCCTGACTCCCCAAAGCCTTTCCAGCATCTACAAATCACAAGTCAGGAGTGTGATGGAATATTCTCCACTTGCCTGGATGAGTGCAGCTCCAACAACACTCAAGAAGCTCGACACCATCCAGGACAAAGCAGCCCGCTTGATTGACACCCCATCCACCACCCTAAACATACATTCCTTCCACCACCGGCGCACAGTGGCTGCAGTGTGTACCATCCACAGGATGTACAGCAGCAACTCGTCAAGGCTTCTTTGACAGCACCTTCCAAATCCACAACCTCTACCACCTAGAAGGACAAGGGCAGCAGGCACACGGGAACAACACCACCTGCATGTTCCCCTCCAAGTCACACACCATCCCGACTTGGAAATATATCGCCGTTCCTTCATTGTCGCTGGATCACAATCCAGGAAATCCCTACCTAACAGCACAGTGGGAGAACCTTCACCACACGGACTGCAGCGGTTCAAGAAAGCGGCTTACCACCACTTTCTCAAGGGCAATTAAGGATGGGCAATAAATGCTGGCCTTACCAGCGACGCCCACATCCCATGAACGAATAAAAAAAAGACTGCCCGGAACAGTGGGTCAGTGCTGTCAGTATTGAAGCTGGGTGCTCTGCTTCTTCCATTTGTTGCTGTTGAAGAGCAGCAGGAGCACAGTCAGTCATGGTTCAGTTGGTAGCCCTCCTGCCTCTGAGTCAGAAGGTTGTGGGTTCAAGCCACACTCCAGAGACTTGAGCGCTACATCTAGACTGACACTCCAGTGCAGTACTGAGGGAGTGCTGCACTGTCGGAGGTGCCATCTTTCAGATGAGACATTAAACCAAGGCCCCATCTGCCCTCACAGGTGGACGTAAAAGATCTTGTGGCACTATATTGAAGAAGAGCAGGGGAGTTGTCCCTGGTGTCCTGGCCAACATTTATCCCTCAACCAACATCACTAAAACAGATGATCTGGTCATTATCACATTGCTGTTTGTGAGACTTTGCTGTGCACAAATTGGCTGCCACGTTTCCTACATTACAGCAGTGAGTACACTTCAAAAAAGTACTTCATTGGCTGTAAAGCGCTTTGGGACTTCCTGAGGTCATGAAGTCCCGCATCCCTGGTACCATTCTACTAAATCTCCTCTGCACCCTCTCCAAGACCTTGACATCCTTCCTAAAGTGTGGTAAAAAGTTCTAGTACCTCTCACCTTGCTCCAGGGAGACAGTACAGGGGAATGCTTTTGGAAAGCACACCTATTCCAACATCAATAGATCTAGTGACAGGGCTTTACTAAAACTGTAGGACTTGGAGTCTTGATGCAATTACCAAGCCTGTACTCCCCCAGCCCCCTCACCCCCTCCCTCTTTCCTGAGAAGAAGTATGTTACCTGAACTCCATTCAGCAATTGCCCAGGTTGGCATATTTGAGATCAGCAGCTTACTGTATTGGCACCTGTGGGCATGAACGCATGCCCTATCGCTCTGTTCTACAGCCTATTACAGCATTCCTGAGAATGTCTATTGACTGAGTCACTTCCTGCAATTGTGAATCTTGACAATACATTTGTGAAAGGCACAGGTCTAGTCAGATAATATTGTTTGAAACCATGGGCCAAACATCACCTTGCGAGGCTGAAAGACTCCATAGGCCCATGCACAAGTGAAGTCAATGCAGTTAGGCATTGCCATACTCTAAATTATTATGGGGCCAATTTCCATGTATTTGTGTAAGTCTGTTCTAAGTGGTAAAGAATTGGTGCAAATCTTGCCACAGTGGTCATATGTTAACATAGCACTCAATTTTAATGGGACAACACATTGATTGAAAATTGGTTGCCATGATGTGGAGATGCCGGTGATGGACTGGGGTTGACAATTGTAAACAATTTTACAACACCAAGTTATAGTCCAACAAATTTATTTTAAATTCACAAGCTTTCGGAGGCTTCCTTCTTCACCTGACGAAGGAGGAAGCCTCCGAAAGCTTGTGGAATTTAAAATAAATTTGTTGGACTATAACTTGGTGTTGTAAAATTGTTTACAATTGAAAATTGGTTAACAGACAGGAAACAGAGAGTAGGAATAAATGGTTCTTTTTCGGAGTGACAGGCAGTGACTAGTGGGGTACCGCAAGGATAAATGCTTGGGCCCCAGCTATTCACAATATATATCAATGATTTGGATGAGGGAACCAAATGTAATATTTCCAAGTTTGTTGACGACACAAAACTAGGTGGGATTGTGAGTTGTGAGGAGGATGCAAAGAGGCTTCAAGGCGATTTAGGCAAGTTGAGTGAGTGGGCAAATACATGGCAGATGCAGTATAATGTGGATAAATGTGAAGTTATCCACTTCGGAAGGAGAAACAGAAAGGCAGAGTATTATTTAAATGGTGATAGATTGGGGAATGTTGATGTACAAAGGGACCTGGGTATCCTTGTACACCAGTCACTGAAAGCAAACATGCAGGTGCAGCAAGCAGTTAGGAAGGTAAATGGTATGTTGGCTTTCATTGCAAGAGGATTTGAGTACAGGAGTAAGGATGTCTTACTGCAGTTATACAGGGCCTTGGTGAGACCACACCTGGAGTATTGTGTGCAGTTTTGGTCTCCTTACCTAAGAAAGGATATACTTGCCATAGAGGGAGTGCAGCAAAGGTTCACCAGACTGATCCATGGAATGGCAGGACTGTCATTGGGTCAACTCGGCCTGTATTCAGTTTAGAAGAGTGAGAGGGGATCTCATTGAAACATATAGAATTCTGACAGGGCTAGACAGACTGGATGCAGGGAGGATGTTTCCCTTGGTTGGGGGGTCCAGAATGAGGGGTCACAGTCTCAGGATGTGGGGTAGGACATTTAGGACTGAGATGAGGAGAAATTTCTTCACTCAGAGGGTGGTGAACCTGTGGAATTCTCTACCACAGAAGGCTGTGGAGGCCAAGTCACTGAATATATTTAAGAAGGAGCTAGATAGATTTCTAGACACAAAAGGCATCAAGGGGTATGGGTAGAGAGTGGGAATATGGTATTGAGATAAAGGATCAGCCATGATCATACTGAATAGCAGAGCATGTTTGAAGGGCTGAATGGCCTACTCCTGCTCCTATTTTCTATGTTTCTATGTTTCCATTGGTATAGGTACAGATTTGGACAATAGCAGGGAGCACATTAGTGGTGGGAATGGTAAGTGAAATTAAAGGGATGTGGACAATTAAAGAGAAGTTGCAGAATAGGGGAAGAAAATTCCTTCCAATCACAGGAAAGGCACAAAAAAGCATTTTAACTGTTAACAGCCTTTGCCAAGCCTGATGGAGGAGACGGTTAAGAAGTGACAAGCTAAAACAAAGGGATAGGAAATCCAATATGCAGGCATTAGGCTTTGCAAATAACTGAGCAATCCAGAACCCAACCCATTATCTGGTGGCTGCATAAGTGCAAATGATGCTGCATCAGCTGGGAGCAAGGAGGGTGGCCCAGTCTGCCAGTCTGCGGTGCAATCCCCTTAGGTCACCACTGTGGCACGCCTGCAAGGGGAAGGAGGCAGGTTGGAGGCTGCAGTTAAGCAGTACTTTCATTAGCAGTCCCAGCTCTGGTGTATTTTAGTAGCAACCCAGCATCTCGCTCTACAAATATGGCCGGTAGCATCTGGGTGGGTGCGGCCAATCAAGCTATGCCTGCTGATGATCACTCTGGCATACAATACCATAGAAAACATGACCTTCTGTTACTGGGGGCCTTCCGAACAGCATATCTGCTCCATCAGGCCTGCTGTCACAATCCATTTTAAGAGTTAGAGCTTCCATTCCCTGCCAAAGCAAAGTCTATACACCTCTGTCTGTAGATGTAGGTACTGGGGGGTGGGCATAGAACATGTCTGGTGCAGCCAGGTCTGTCTGGCATTCTTTCACTCGTCTTTCTTTTGTTTACGGTGTCAGCCATGCTCAATTGGTAGCACTCTCGCCTCTGACTCAATGAAGGTTGTGGGTTCAAGTCCAATTCCAGAGACTTGAGCACAAAATCTAGACTGACACTCCAGTGCAGTACTGAGGGAGTGCTGCACTGTTGGAGGTGCCAACTTTCAGATGAGACGTTAAACCGAGGCCCAATCTGTCCTCTCAGGTGAACGTAGACGATCCCATGACGCTATTTTGAAGGCGAGTGGGGGAGTTCTCCCCGGTGTTCTAGCTAATATTTATCCCTCAACCAACACTACAAAAACAGATTATCTGTTCATTATCCCAATGCTGTTTGTGTGACCTTTCTGTGCAAAAATTGGCTGCCGCATTTCCCTACATTACAACTATGACTACACTTCAAAAGTATTTCATTGGCTGAGAAGCGATTTAGGACGTCCTCAGGTCGTGAAAGGTGCGATATAAATTTTACTTCTCCACAAAGCTCACGTATATGGGCATTCTTTTTAGGAGACCCATTGGTGGCACTAATGGAGTTATTGGCAATGATCACAAAGGGTTATGAAAGCCCAAATGGCAGCAGGTAGGGAAAAAAAGTGAATCGATACAGAAAAAGCATCAAAACTGTTCATTTAATCTTCCTTTAAATGAACTTCCGCCTGCAGCTGATCCCCTAGCAACCCCACAGGCAAAAAATGATCCTTTTTTCCATTCAGTTAGGCCCCATGAACTTGCAGAGTTTCTGTTGACACCACTGTGTCAGCCAATGAGTTGCAGGTTGGGCCGGGACTTACGGTAGGACTTACAGCAAACAGTCTATTTTACAGCAAAAAAAGTCTATTTACTCAGCAAACACCAAAGCAAATAAAGTCCATTTAACCAGCACACTTCAGCAAACAGTATACAGAGTTTATTTAAAAAGAGTCTCTTCGAACTAGATGAAACAGAACTCTTGACCAAACCTACAGCAACTTCTCCCAATAAAAGCAGGATTATTTCTCCAGCAAAATGCAGTGAGTGGAGGATAGTTACATACAAATTATGATTGACAGGGGAATTACCCAATCATCTCCATTCTGGCCAGGAATAGTGGTGTTATTATATGCAGCCATGAACTTGCACACAAAGAGCATAACTGAGAGAAATCATCCCCTCAGTACATTGCAGTGCACAAAGGGACATTTGATCCCACTATATGTATATTACATACATGAAATATGTATTTTGGAGGGGGGAATCTGTGAGGAATATTGAAATATTAATCATGTTTTATGAAACTCATGCATTTAACGAGGGTTTGATGAGATTATAGTAGAAAAATGGGAAGTGCGTGCACAGCAGTCACACACAATGCCAGTAATGGCATCCATCAGTAGTTCAGATTAATGGAGAATGGTTAGATAGAGAATGTAGGAATAGAGAGCGATACTTTGAAAGATGAAAAACTGAATGCTGTGAATCAGAAGCAAAAAAAAGAAATAGACAATCTGAGGCAGTTAATCAGCATCTGAAAGAAAAAGGCAGGTTGATGTTTTGGACGTGATGCACCATCAGATACTTTCAGACCTGTATAACATTATTCTTATTGTCCCTTTTGCAAATTACCCGTGGTGTAAACAATGAACGTATTATGAATGGAGCATGTCCCAAACTTTTCTCGAATTGTGCTTCTCAATAGTCACCATCAGTACAGAAAATGGTATTTACAGATGGAACTTGACAAGAGTCACATGGATATTTTCAGCATTTCTAAAGCAAGTTAGAATTCCAAAATTTAAAAAAGAAAGACTTGCCTTATATAGTGCCTTTCATGACCTCTGGACATCCCAAAGCACTTTACAGCCAATAAAGGACTTTTGAAGTGTAGTCACTATTGTAATGTAGGAAACGCAGCAGCCAATTTGCGCACAGCAAGGTCCCACATACAGCAATGCGATAAATGACTACATGTTAGTACATATATATTTTAGTGATGTTGGTTGAGCGATGATTATTGGCCAGGACACCGGGGGGAATGCCCCTGCTCTTCTTTGAAATAGTGCCACGGAGTCTTTTACATCTACCTGAGAGGGCAGATGGGGCCTCAGTTTAACGACTCATCTGAAACACAGCACCTCCGACAGTGCAGTGTCAGTATTGCACTGAGGTATCAGCCTGGATTATGTGCTCAAGTCCAAGTGTTGGAGTGGGACTCGAACCCACAACCTTCTGACTCAGAGGAGAGAGTTTTACATTTTATTGTACATTTTCTAACAGCTACTACCCTATCAGGGAATAAGTCAGGGTTTTGAGCAAGGTCCCCTCAGAGATGTTCTGCCCTCCATTTAATCGGTATCCTTTCACCTTACTCTTTAGACATGTGGAAAGGCAACACAGCTGGTATTTTTATAGCAAGCTCAGCAACCATAGCCTGTTGTAAGAAGCCTTGCAGAAAGTGAGTGCGTGGCTGAAAGATCAGAGAGCAACTCAGCCCAGGGGCTGAGACAGGTTCGTTTTACCCTACTGATGATGTGTTGTTGCAATAGCAGCTTGTCATATTCAAAAGCAAATAGGGCATTCTGGTAGCTATGCAAAATGCACCTGAGAGTACATGAAAGGGAACAAGTGTCCAACCAGATGTACTTCATACTGGGTTACCTTTTGCAAATCGGCTGAAACCATGCCAGCTCAGATAAAATGCAAACTAACAGTACTATGTAGTGTATTTACATCCAAGTTTGAAACATAAAGGTAAATGTTGTTATGAGTTAGCTCACCTGGTGCAGAGCTTCTGTGGGAAGGGAGGGCATGTTGAAGTCAGTCTGCCCCATACAATTTCCCAGCCACTTAAAGAACACCTTTGACAGAATGAAATGTCACAAAGTGCTTCGCACAGGTGAAAATAATCGGAACTTGAAGCAACGGTGGGAGAAGGGCTACGGGTGATAAACAGCAAGATCAAAGAGATAGGTTTTGAGGAGACTTTTGTAGGAAGAGAGAGGATTAGCCAGGCAGAGGCGTTAGAGAGAAAGTTCCAGTATGTAGGACTGAGATGGCTGAAGGCATGATGAAGAGGAGTGCAAAGGAGCCCCAGAGGCAGAAGAGCAGAGTGCAAGTGTGAGAACATAGGGCTGAAGGAGCATTTTGTAAATGAGGAGGATGATTTAGAAATGAACATGTTGGGAAATGGTGGGCTAATGAAGATTGCAGAGGAGAGGGGTGATGGCGGGGACTGGGACTTAGTGTGGGATAGAAGGCAGGCGGCAGAGTTGTGGACTAGTGGCAATTTGTGAAGGAAGAACCCTGGACTGAGTGGGTCACTGTTCTTTCAGACACACAGGGGTCAACTTTCAACTGGAGTGCACATTGGGCGTGCAAAGGACAGGGCGTGAGCCACGCCCGCCTGATGGTGTCGGGCCTGCTGCATTCAGGATTATCCGTCAACATGCCGCCTAGTCAGTGGTCCTTAATAGGACCACTGGAGGCCGCCATGAAAAAGGTACATTTTAAATAAAATAATTACCTTAATATGAAGCTGGGAGAAGCAAGAGTGGCAAGTGACTCCCCAAAGCCTCTCTACCACCTACAAGGCACGAGTCAGGTGTGGAATAATTTCCATTTGCCTGGATGGGTGCAGCTCCAACAACACTCAAGAAGTGCGATACCATGCAATGCAAAGCAGTCTGCTTGATCGCAGCCCATTCATCAACTTGAATATCCATTCCCTTCACCATTGGCATACCGTGGCTGTAGTGTATTCTATCTACAGGGTGCAGTGCTGCAACATGCCAAGGCTTCTTCGACAGAATCTTCCAGACCTGCGGCCTCCACCCCCTAGAAGGACAAGGGCAACAGGTGCGTGGGAACACCATCACTTCCAAGTTCCCATACAAGTCACACAACATCCTGACTTGGAAATATATCGCCGTTCCTTCATCGTCGCTGGGTCAAAATCCTGGAACTCCCTCCCTAACACCATTGTGGGAGAACCTTTACCACATGGACCGCAGCGGTTCAAGAAGAAGGCTCACCACCACCTTCTCAAGGGCAACTAGAGATGGGCAATAAATGCCGGCCCTGCTAGTGACGCCCATATCCCCCCCCAATTTTTTTTTAAAATGGTGAGGACTCATAAAATGTGTTCTCCCATATATGGCCTTCTCTATTTCAACAAAGGGATCTGTTCCAATTGTGAATTCATTCATAGTTCCTTTCCACACAGAGAAACCTAAGAACAATTTGTTTCAAGTTACACTCCACATGTGACATTTTAGAAAAGTTGTCATAACAATTATGTTTTCAGGATTTTTTTGCCTTTCTCTGCGAAGAACAAAAAGTAAACTTTCTCTCTATATGTGGCCACCTTCTCCATTCCTGTCCTTTGCAGCTAGGCTAAGTTGTTAGCATATTTTCAGACTATGAAACTTGGACATGCTTCCAGATCCAGACTACTGTCAAAGTGGTGTTTACCTAGTCTCTAACATCTGGTCATGCATTTTGCCAGTGGGCTCCTGGTAGTTATTTCACCACCCACCCCCCTTGCCCCCCTCCATCCAATCTACAGCTCCAAAGAAGTCCTCTTTGACCAACATTTCAATGCCAATGAACTGGACTTAGCAAAGTCACAGCTGAGGCATAAGGGTAAATTCAGCAATGCTGCACTCACAGAATGTAGGCCATTCAGCCCCTCGAGCCTGCTCTGCCATTCAGTCAGATCATGGCTGATCTATACCTCAACTCCATTTACCCACCTTTCCTCCATATCCCTTGATAACCTAACCTAACAAAAATCTATCGATCTCAGTCTTGAAAATTTAATTGACCCAGCATCCACAACCTTTATGGGGGAGAGAGTTCCAGATTCCACTAACCTTTGTGTGAAAAAGTGCCTCCTGATTTTGCTCCTGACTGGCCTAGCTCTTATCTCAAAATGATGCCCCCTTGTTCTTGATTCCCCCACCAGAGAAAATGGTTTCTCTGTATCTACCGTTTCGAATCCCTTTATCATTTTATAGAACACGATTAAAATGATACCTCAACCTTCTAAACTCAAAAGAATACAAACCAAGTTTATGCAATTTGTCCTCATAATTAGCCCTTAAATCCCAAGTATCATTCTGGAGAGTCTGCGCTGTACCCCTCCAAGGCCAATATATCCTTTCAGAGGAGTACAGCATCGATGAATGTACCCTATAATTACTACTGTCTTGCACATTCCACATTCGGCTTAATGGCCTTTGACGTTATTATTACTGGTTAAGCAGCTAACAAAACACTTGAGAAACGGGAAATGATCATTGGTTCACATGCTTCTGGATTTGGCCAGGCTTCTGATGTTAACCGAACAGAAACATTTTTCAAGAAGTCATCCAGTTAGACACAAAGCTGAGCTGCCATTTGAATTTGTTGCTTTTTAATTCTCCAAAAAAAGGGGAGATTTACATCTTCCTCCCCCAAGATAGAAAATATACCTCAGTATTTTTATTGTTACCCTATTCATTGTTCACTTCTGAACACCTGCTCTATAATGTTATCCTCCATTTTCAGTGCTGATTATTTGAAAGAACAGTTGCTGAC
The DNA here is from genome assembly GCF_035084215.1 of Heptranchias perlo. NCBI lineage: Eukaryota > Metazoa > Chordata > Chondrichthyes > Hexanchiformes > Hexanchidae > Heptranchias > Heptranchias perlo. Next base: position 29,645,779 of record NC_090326.1, read on the forward strand.
CTGAATAAAGGTCTTTGTCGGAAACAATCGCTCGACCATAATCAAAATAACGTGTGTGGGTTGTTCAGAACTTCTCTAATTATAATGCCAGTATTAGCAGTCAAATCTGCAAACTTCTACATGGTGTAAATTTCCCAGACAAACTATGCAGCAAATCACTTGGTACCTCATGAATTAGGGTAGATTTGCCGGCCGGCACAATCAGCGTTATGTGGGAAGGCCAAGAAAACCAACAGGGAACCCCTTTCACCATATCCCTGCCGGATTAGCAAGGCACTCAATCTTTCAACCAGCGTTTTGCTGCAGCCTAAAGTTCTACAACACTTAAGGGACAAATGTTAACTTCCAGCAGGAAGCCAGCAGGAGCGGATGGCATTCCCATCAGGGGAGTTTGAGTCAGAGGCCCGGCGGTTTTCAGTTGACTTGAATGCCGCCTGTCAACTGCTCGGCCATGCACAGCAGCGGCTGGGGGATGAAGATGGGGCAGCTCATAGGCCACTCGCCGGCAGTAAAGTAAGCCCGGGGGATGGGGGTGGGAGGGTGGTTTTGAGAGTCCCGTGGCTTGGGGAGGGGTGGTGCAGGGGAGTGGGGGAGACCGGGGCAGCAGAGGCCTGAGCCATGGTATTAACTCAGAGCCGGGAAGAGAGCAGGGGGGAGAGCTTTCGGACGGGAAACCTGGAAGTAAGGGTTGAGTGGGAAATGGAGCTGCTTCATTGTAACTATTCCCCACTCCTTTGCTGCCGATCAGGGAAAATTAAAATTCCCCCTTTAGATTTCTATGGCATTCATTACATGCAAAGCCACAGAACTTTGCAGGTGGGGGATAATGAGTGCACACTGAGACGGAGGAAAATGGAGAAGCAAGACACATGGGGTTGAGGAAAGGATGAAGGCTGGTGGTGGAGGGGGGGGGGGGGGCGAGGCAAATGCTCTATCATAGAGGAGGGACTTGAGATTTCTGAAGGCCGGAAAGGAGGTGGCAAGGCCGAGATGCCGAAGAAGGGAGTTGCAGACGGTGAATGAGGTGGCTGAAGGAAACTCCACTGGCCTCTCGTGTCTCAGCTAATTATCATAGAATCATAATCATAGAATCATAGAAGTTTACAACATGGAAACAGGCCCTTCGGCCCAACATGTCCATGTCGCCCAGTTTATACCACTAAGCTAGTCCCAATTGCCTGCACTTGGCCCATATCCCTCTATACCCATCTTACCCATGTAACTGTCCAAATGCTTTTTAAAAGACAAAATTGTACCCGCCTCTACTACTGCCTCTGGCAGCTCGTTCCAGACACTCACCACCCTTTGAGTGAAAAAATTGCCCCTCTGGACCCTTTTGTATCTCTCCCCTCTCACCTTAAATCTATGCCCCCTCGTTATAGACTCCCCTGAAAATCCCTCTATGGCCTCACCCCTCCCTGTCTATGTGATCTCCTCCAGCCTTTGTCCCTGCACATATCCTCCGCTCCTCCAATACCAGCCTACTTCTCCTTCCCTCTTCCTTCGGTGCCTACTCCTTCATGGGGGGAAATAGTAAAGAAACTAGAGAAAGACATGAGTTCAGGGGGTGGGGGGAGGTTTCGCTTGGAAGGTAAAGGGAAGGGGAAGAAGCAGCAGAGGCAGCTGAACGGAAGGTCTCAATCTTAGTGACAAAGTTAGAATCGGAGTTAATTTCTGTTGCCATAGACACAATGTAAAAGGACAAAGAAGGCCTCAAGACAATGCTCCCATGTCATTGAATATTAAAATGAATTTCCTGTATGTTTTAAGTTGGAGCTTCCAGTGCCCATTCCCATTATTCCTCATCAGAACATCCCAGAAACAGGCACTAAGGGGGGGTCCTGATGAGGAAAATCAGCCCTTTATATTTTGACAAATGTTCACCTAATAGATCTCTCAAGATTATTTCAAAAACTTTCCCTACAATAGATGTTAAACTTACTGCTGCAAGTTCCCAAGTATACCTTGACCCTTGACGCCAGCAAGACAGATCCAAGCTGAAGGTTTCTTGTTTGCTGAGAATAGAAAGTTCAGTAAAAGAGCACATCCCTAAAGGATGGAGACAATAAATCAGTCTCATGGAGAAGACTTTCACTCACTGCTCCTATGGATTTAGCATTCACAGGAGTGTGTTGTATTAACCCCGTGAGGAGTTAAAAGAGCATTTAGGATGTCATGCTTACCAAGAGTTTTAACTTTTTAGTGGCAACAAATGTGACTGCAGCATCCCCTTCCGTACCAGTTCAGAATCCTGCTGGTGTCACTGAATGCATCAATCAGTCAGCAATGTCAAAGGTTGTTTCTCAGGTCGCTGAAGTGTTACTCAGGAGAGTTTGTCACTCCACCTTCACCCCTTTGACAACACAACGGCAATGAGAAAAATACAAGAAGTATTTATCATTGCTGGAACTCTCAGGGTCATGGGAGCCATTGGCTGTGACCATGTGCCCATTTTCTGAGCACCCTCACTTACTGAAATTATTGATAGAAAAGGAAGACGGTGGCACAAGCAATGATCATGCAGTTCTAAGGGTTGGTTTCTCATCGGTCAGATTGGTCCCCTTTGGCTCAGCGTTAGCACTCTCATCTCTGAGTCAGAAAGTTGTGGGTTCAAGTCTCACTCCAGAGACTTGAGCACATATTCTAAGCTGACACTCCCAATGCAGTACTGAGGGAGCCCTGCACTGTTGGAGGTGCTGTCTCTTGGATAAGATGTTAAACCAAGGCCCCGTCCGCCCTCTCAGGTGGACGTAAAAGATCCCATGGTAAAATTTGAAGAAGGGCAGGGGAGTTCTCCCCAATATCCTAGCCAATATTTATTCCTCAACCAGCATCACTAAAACAGATTATCTGATCATGTATGTCAGTGCTGTTTGTGGAACCTTGCTGTGTGCACATTGGCTGCTGCGTTTCCTACATTACAACAGTAACTATGCTTCAAAAAAGTGCTTCGTCGGCTGTAAAGCGCTTTGGGACTTCCTGAAGTGGTGAAAAGCGCTATGTAAATGTAAGTCTTTCTTTCACAGAACATTTCTGTGAGAAATGGTAATCGATAGGGAATCTCTTTTGCTGGATCCCTCCCTGACTGGTACAGTGCACGATCCTCCTGTCAGTAGCCTCACAGATGCAGATTGGCTGAAAGCGTTTGCAGTAGGTGGCACAACTGGTTCCGTCCATTTGTAGAGGTGTCAGGGCAACCCATCTGACACCAATTCGTGTGCCACATTAAAATTAATGATGAAGGTTGTTCTTAAAGTGCACTAGACACAGCATTTCATGGTTAAAGATGCAAGGAGACACATCAGGGAGATCAGCAGGTATCAGGGCTAAAGTTCCTGGGCCTCCTATTATGCCACCAACCATATCCACAGACCCTGGCACATTTACCTGGCAATGAGGGAGAACAACTGCCTTCATAAGCAGCGTGTCAGCATGGAGCCAATTGCCATGAACCATGCCATCTGCTACAGGGTTACCTGCAGCCACTCTGCACCATAGGGGTGGCACTGCCAAAAATCAACATCACCCTCAATATTTTACACAACTGCCCAATTTCACTGCACTGCTACTTTTTCCAAAGTACAGGAATTATTGATGGCATTCCATGTGGGCATCTGAACCACAGATCCCGATACCTTCTCTCCTGGCACTACCACTTGTGTACTGTTACTCTCTTGCTCATTACTTTTTTTTTAAATCATTCCTGGGATATGAGCATCACTGGCAAGGCCCTCATTTATTGCCCATCTCTAGTTGCCCTTAAGGTGGTAGTGGCCTTCTTCTTGAACTAGTACAGTCCATGTGGTGACCACTACACCCACAGTGCTGTTAGGTAGGGGTTTCCAGGATTTTGACTCAGCGACGATGAAGGAGCGGTGATCTATTTCCAAGTCAAGATAGCGTGTGACTTGGATGGGAACTTGGAGGTGGTGGTGTTCCCAGGTACCTGCTGCCCTTGTCCTTCTATGTGGTGGAGATTGTGAGTTTTGATGTGCTGTCGGAGGAGCCTTCGAGTTGTTGCAGTGCATCTTGTAGATGGTACACACTGCAGCCACGGTGTGCTGGAGAGAGTGGATATTTAGGGTGGCGGATGGGGTGCCAATCAAGCAGGCTGTTTTGTGGATGGTGTTGAGCTTCCTGAATGTTGTTGCAGCTGCACCCATCCTGGCAAGTGGAGAGTATTCCATCACACTCCTGACTTGTAGGTGGTGGAGAGTCAGGAGGTGAGCCACTTTATACCCAGCCTCTGACCTGCTCTAGTAGCCATGGCATTTATGTGGCTGGTCCAGTTGAGTTTGGTTATGTGTAGCTCTGCTGTTGCTTGGAAACATTGATGAGGGTCACAGGATGCTGACAGTGCTCTGGCCCACTGGCACTGCTGCCGGGCTGCTCGTCCAAGTTTACAATTACAGAAAAAGGGACAACTGTTACCACGGCCGCTGCAAGACAGATCTTCAACCCGAGCTTGCATCTCAAGATACAGTGTGCAACATTTGCATGGTGAATGAGTGAGAAAGAGTTCAAGACATAACTAAACCCTAATGGTACTAGCCACGAACTTGGGGGGAGACCTCCAGTTTGTCTCCTTCCCCTCCACTCCATTCCCCCCTTCCCCTCAATGCTCTTATAGGCAAGAATGTCCATAGTGACCTCCTCACTGGGGCAGAAAGGCGTATAATTTCTGGGCCCTCCATCAGTTCAAGTCTCATGTATTATGAACCATCTTGTCTTGCAAACAGAAAAGTAGTCGTGAGATGTTATCAGTTGATGGAGCGCATACAGTAACAGACAGGTACCAACCTGCAGTCTATCAATTGCATCCATAACTGACCATCCATTGTGCAGTTAGGTTGTATTACAATGATTTGCTGCGTGAAGCCCGTTCAAAATATCAATGTGTCAATGGTATCAGTTGTAAGTTGCAGCTTGAATATGTGCCCTCCTCGAGTTTGGCATGCATGGTATCAAGAAAAGTTTGACGGTTGCATGCAGGCTTGACATGGGCCAGCAATAAATGGGTAACAGATTGACAGCCAAAAATATGTGGCATGTAAACTTGGGGCCATCCACTTAATAATATGGTAGTATAGGCTAGCCATACTTTGATAGCTTCCGTAAGGCCTTGCATCTTCCAGGTCCCGCGAGCAATGGACACAGTGCTAACCCTGGTCACCAGCCAAGTAATGAACTGCTGTCCTCTGGGGAGTGCAAATAAGGAAACCTTCCTAACATTCACCTCATGCATCAGCACTTCCACTTCGCTATCCATCAATTAGAGTATCCAGGTCTGGCACTGCTTCAGCAGTTGTGCAAGACTCCTTTTCCTGCCTACACAAACTTTTGCCATCCAGAGGTGTGCCAGACCTCTCTTTGTCCAATCTCATCATTGTGGCCATCAGTAATTGTGCCAGTCCCTTATTCTTGCCATCATCATTACTTCTGCCGACACAAATTTCTGCCCACGTCGGCCACTCCCCTTTCATTGGCCAACTTCCCTTTGAAAGATATTAACTTCACTTACCAAACATATAAGATTCCTGAAACATATAAGATTCTGAGAGGGCTAGACAGGGTGGATGCTGAGAGGTTGTTTCCCCTGGTTGAAGAGTCTAGAACTAGGGGCATAGTCTCAGGATAAGGGGTCGGCCATTTAATACTGAGATGAGGAGGAATTTCTTCATTCAGAGGATTGTGAATCTTCGGAATTCTCTACCCCAGAAGGCTGTGGATGCTGAGTCGTTGAATATGTTCAAGGCTGAGATAGATAGATTTTTGGACTCTAGGGGAATCAAGTGATATGGGGATCAGGCAGGAAAGTGGAGTTGCGGTTGAAGATCAGCCATGATCTGAATGAATGGCGGAGCAGGCTCAAGGGGCCTACTCCTGCTCCTATTTCTTATGTTCCTATGTTCTCAACAGCTATTAAACTCTAATTGACCTCAAAGTGTGATTATTATAGCAATTAGATTGGCCTGAAAGGAACAGGTATTGTTAAGCATATGTGAGCACAAGTACTCCGTACCAATGTGAGAACGTAGGTTCTACACAATAAACAAAATACAGTAGCAGCTCACATGCTTCACATCACGCTGCAGTTTGTACAGCCGGGCGGGGTTTGAGCATGGAGGCCATGAGAATGGCATAGGTACGCCCTGAGGGAAAGTTAGGCCTGCTTCTGAGCTGCCCTGACTACAGGTGAGTGGGGCGGTGGAAAGGGAATGTTTCCGGTAAGATGACCATGTGATATGCAGTCAGAAGCAAGTGCAGGTATTTGTAGCGATAAATCCTGGCCCTTCCCCCCAACTCCCCCCAAAATAAAGGTTCATAAAGTGTTTTCAAGCTTCAGAAATGAGTGTTTAAACCCCGCAGACTCTCCAAGGTCACGGACTCCTCACTCAATCAAGTGATCCTGGCAGCCTCTTAACTCTCAGTCTAACTTATCCAAAGTGCAATTAGCAGTGTAAACCCAGGAAACTCACACCTGCTCCGCCGCTGGCCCTCATTCTCAGATGCGAATGAGGCCAGTGGGAACTCAGCGGGCGGAACGCAGGAAGGCTCAGGAAGCACGAGGGCGCTGGGGGGGGGTGAGACGGTGGAGGGGAATCATTTTAAAGACCCTGATGGGCGGAATCATCTTACCCCCAATTTTTCTTGCTCTGAAAATTTCCTATGCCATTTGTACATCGCTAAAGCACTGAAAACAGCAAGAAAATTCACCTTCTATGCATCATCTGCCCCATAAATATCACACATTAAAGTCGAACACATGCCTGTCCTTCAGTTACACATCTGAGGTTACCAGCCCTCCAGGATTGACCTGGAATCTCCAGGAATTAAAGATTAATCTCCAGGACACTGCTACAAGCAACCCGGGAGAAAAATCATAGGGATATTTAAAAAATCGTGTGTGATTTTTTTCCATTTTCTTCCGTTTATTAGTTATAAAAATATTGGAGACGGGATAGAAAGGCTGTTTGACTGATAGTCAAGCATCATCCAATCGGGTAATTATGAGCTTATTTGCTTTCCAAATGGTGTGGGAAGGCAGTGCACTGCGAGGACGGACATGTCAGGTGACCATGGTGGGGGGTGGGGCAGTTGGAGGCGGGAAGTCACCTGATGAAACCTCGAGGATTACGTCCAACCAGAGTTGGCAACCCTACACACACTTGAGGGCTGATTCCCCAATTAGATGTCTGGATGAAGGGAGCATTGATCAGGAAACCACAGGCCCACAGCCCCTTGATTTTTCTCCTATTCATTTAATTGGATGGAAAAAAAAAATCAAGGCTTTGTGGTTCTTGATCAACGAATGAGCCCTCGGACCGAGTAAATAACCTGAGAGAGAAAATATCGGACAGATACGTTTAAAGTGCTTTGATTCCTTTTTTGTGCATGTATAATCCATTGGCTTAATCAGAAAGATTAGCCAACAGGTCAGAATGCTTAAAATTCACCTGCAAACAAGATGCATTCTTCTGCCGTCAGAGTAGGCTTTTTTCTTTCAGCTGGAGTTTTAAAGGCAGGGCACAGAGAAGGTTAATGTATTAATTGGAATAACACACTGCTACCCATTGGCACTCCAGTTAGTGTAACAGAGTTTACAGCTGCACTATTTTGCTTATGGGGTGCTTTATTTGCATGTAAAATTTGCTCTGCTATTTATCTTTGGGGTTAACATGTATGTGTGTGACTCCTGTTACACTGCAATCCTGTCTTTTGGCCAAAAGCTGGTTTGCATAAGGAACAGTTGAAGTGGAACAGTTCAACTCAAAAAATAAAATAATAAAAACATTTTCTGAGTCTGGTTAGAGAAAGGTGAGTTACATCTGACAGCTCTGGATTATTTGCAAAGCAACTGAAATACTGATATACTGGGTCTCTGCCCCATTCAACCTATTATCAGGATTTCCCTTGTAAGTGAGGGGGGGAGCTGTTTATTCCATGTGCCCCCTTGGACCCTTAGCCATAAATGGAGAAGGGATCATTGGGATGGCATTATCCACCGGAATTCCCACTAGTCCCACCTCAAGTGCCCCCAAAATACTGTATGCCTCCATGAGGCCAGTGTACAGTTCTTCCAGTGGCAAGAGTGTTCCAGGCTCTTTCATGGCCTCAAACAATGAAGAAAAACATTAGTGGGAAATGAACTTTCCTGGAAAGAGGCTCATTTCTAGCTTTCACCAAAATCTTCAGCCAGACTATCAGCTCTGCCCCTAACAGGCTGCCTACTGCCACATTTCCCTGACACCCCAACCCCCATCTATTGGGCACCCTAGTTGTGCCAATACTGGCACAGGTACCCTCCACAAATATGCAAATTGCCTGACCCCATGAATTCTGACACTGTTGTCTTGGGTGTGTCAGAAGTCTCAATCCACCATTGTTCCAGGGGCAGAAAGCGATAGCAGGGATAGCAGATTTTTGGACCCTGATGCCTTGTGACTGGGGTATTTAATACATTACTCTAAAAATTGCCACCATTTGACGTATAAAAACAAAGCAAGGTTTCTACTTTGAACACCACCAGCAGGGATGAATGGTAGACTGGAAGAATTGTACAGCCTCCAAGATTATGTTCCCATAAAGCAGAGTTGTATTGGCAATGTGTACAAATCGTTTCTCTAATTTTGCGAGGGGTGATTTTTCGGTCCCACAGGAGAGGCTCCTTTAACTGAAATGGGTGACGAATGATTTTACCCAAATTGATGTTTGTCCTGTCCCTCAAACGAAGAATGATGGTAGCCATCATAGGCCAAAGGTCCATGTTGCTGTACTGCTGCTGAATTTGGCAAAGACTTTGTCCCCTTAGTGCCAACTCTAACCTCAACTTGAAGGCGATTGGTCCGTAGGCCACTTAAGTACAACATGGCATATTTAACTGGATCTTCCTCAGTTAATCAGCGTAATTGGTGTTTTTCCAACAACTTCGGCAACACGTTTCTGACATTAAGAGGAGGCATTAGATAACCTCTATCCTCAACAGATGGGCTTATCAACCCATGCAGCACAGCAGCTCCAGAACTGTTCTGTTGGATGAAAGATTTCAGCATTTTGCTCTCCAGGTGTTTTACTTCAAATGGAGTCCGAGACAAAAGGGTTGACTCTCAGTTGGTCAACTCAGAATGCAGTCATTATCACTACAATAACGAACCCCTGGTGCCAGCTTTTTAATGCCTCGTCCTCCTGAAAAATATTGCTGATGTGCACCTTCCCCCTCCTTTGCAGTGTATGGCAGAATCTGAAAGTTCCAACACTCCCTCCTATATTTCTTTCTCTCTCTCTCTCTCTGTCTATCTGCTAAAACTGAACTGTGTAAAGATGATGGGCAAGGCACTAAGTCTGGCCTCAGCAGAAAAGTCACTTGTATTGTACGTAACCTACCCCTCGGCCTGATACTAATCCTCTTGTACTGGATGCAACAAGGCAATAAAATTGAAGTCTAGCTGTAGGAGTATAATAGGATTAATGCCTGATATAGGTGTAGCTATAGGGAGTTAGAGTGAGTCTCGGACTGTATTGTGTTGTATAAAGCAGAAAAGGCAATTCTCAGTATGAATAACTAAGTACCTGCTTCTCTGATCTTATCTCTATCATTTTATTCCTGATATAATGTGGTCCTGCTTTGAAAATTAGGTAACACAGAGGATCTGCAGCTTACTAACTTCTCTGCCACTGCTTTCTGTGATATGTAGTTAACAGTGTGTAATTATCAATGGTCCTCATCCATTGTCAATTGCACCTCGAGTTCCATAAATGTTGGCATCCATAATAATCTCCTGTAGAATCGCCATGAATAGATTTACATTAATCTGCATGCCAGTGTTTGCATGAACAATACATGATTTGATAATGTGAGTTTTTGCTGAGGAATCTGAGATCTGAACTAGCTGAAGGCCACAACCATCCTCCAGAATGAAAATCGGACTGACATGAAGGGAAAACAGGTTAACATCAATCCACGTCTGACGCCCAACAGAGAGTGATGACCCAACCCATTACAACTGCCAGTCCATGTAGGTACGAACGTTTATGGCCTTCTCCCGCTGAGCTGAACCTCAGGGATCATAACATAATTGTCTTGCCCCTTAAAGCAAATTTGTCCCCAGCATATATACAACCTTGCCAGTAATCCCAAATGTATTTTCCTGCAAGAACTGTACAATAATACTATTTTGGTGACTTCAGGATTATAAGTGTCTTCTGAATGAAAAGAAGCAAGAAATGAACTAGCATCCATTGCTGCTAATTGAGTATGCAGTCAAATGTAAGGGAGGGCCTATGTAAACTGACCTATTTTCCATTAAATGCTTGCCTCTGAACTTATAAACACTGGTGTGAGAAGCAAGAGTGGAAATTTTGACTTTGTGCAATAGTGTAAAAAGGGTGATGGTCAATCGGCAGCCTGTTTTACATCTCTGCCAACTTCTATTTCCATTGAAATAAATCGACCCCAACTAGTTATGCATAAGGTTATGCTGCATGTTGGCCACCACTTTTGTTGTTCATGTAATTGATAAGAATCACTGTTCTTATGCAGTCAAATGCAGCAGCCAATTTGCACACAAAAAGGTCCCATGATCAGCAAATAAATTATGAGCAGGTAATATATTTTTGGGGGTGTACGTTGAGGGAAAAATGTTGACTGGGACACAGGAAAATGTTCTCCTCTTCTTCGAATAGCACCATGGGGTCTTTCGCATCTACCTGAGCAGGGAGACAGGACTTTGATTTAACATCTCATCCAAACTTCCCGCCCTCTGCTCCAGCTTCTCCCGGCACACCGGGATGACACTGCACCAATGGTGAAAAGTAGCACAATTTCTGGAAAAGTCTAGACATTCCTCCAGGATGTCCCAATATGTATTTTGATAAGACTTGTGCCATGGGGCAGTATTAGCCTCTTGCACTCCGGGTGCAGACGCAGCACATAATCTGAAGCAGGTGCAGAGATGAAATTCCAGATTTTTCGCTTCCTTTGCACCAACACTGTATAGTTCTAACTCTTTAAAAATATCTGGTTATTGAAAAATAACAGGTGCAATGCAATAATTTCGCCTATGGTGACTCTCCTGCAGCATTGAGAGACATGCTCAGAGGCAGTGAAGTAAGTGTTTCTGGGAAATTGGAGCCAATTAAGGTTTTGTGTCTGCTGAAAACTTTGCAGCTGTGATGAATATGTTGGTTGCAAGACATTTTTCAATCTGTACATAAAAGTCTTGTGTATAGCACGCACCCATCACACCTCAAAGAATCTCATTTGAAAGTGTACATCACACTTGCACTTAATTGGGTCAAATATCATTTTGCTAAAACACAGAGGAATCACAGCTACAGAATGTACTAATCAACAAATGACAAGAGGGAATGGAAGCTACCAGTCATAAATAGCAGTGGGGAACCGACAATCAATTAAAAGTAAAGCAAGTTAGCCAGTGAAATGGAGCTAAATGTTTTCTGAAAATCATATTGGCCGCCATCTTAGTGTCTCAGTCACCTTATAAGAGAATCATAAAAATAAGACCTTTAACATATGGAAAACATTCAAAAAATAAACAACTCACAATAATATAACTTTCTTATACAGACCATTTTTATTTGTCGCAATGTCTTCATGAATGTTTTTGTTTGGAGACCTTTCCCTGTGTCAGGAACCTGAGACTTGTTTGCTGCTTCACCAGCTCCTCAAGTGAAGAAGAATCAAGTAAAGTACCAGACTCCTAGAACGTACCAGCGCCATTCTGCATGTCCCAGAATGCAGATCAAGGTCTCCTCTTCCTCTCCTCAGTCAAAATTGTGAAGATGAAATTATGTATTGAGCCTCAATAGGAGGCGTGTGTTCGGATTGAAAAAAGTTTACATTGTCATGCGCACAGAAAGGCAATTGTGTACTGCCTTCCATATTGGGGATATCATGATAAGGTCAAATTGGTTATTATATTGCACTGTACGAAAAGTGCGGAAGCTTGCATGTATTTTTGAGTTTGCAATAGTGGGAGCCAAGTTCTCTTAAAGATCACACCATAGGTATTTAGCACAGATCCCTTCAATTGCTCGTTAAAAAGCACTTCACAAGAAAAATTAACATTAATGCTGGGTGCATATGCTAACTTGGTTAATACCTGGTTACCTCTATGAGCAACTTTACAAGAGAGCGCAGAAGAAAACGACTGCTCAATTAAAATTACTTCACATTAACATACATTTAAGGGGTGATTCTGCGAGGTTCTGTTCTTGGTGTGGAGCCTCACGAGGAGGGTCACAAAATCAACCCGGTAGTGCTTTAGCCCTATTTCCAGCCCATTCTCCCATACAGCGAATCTTCATGTCAGGAGTGAAGCCTCTCTAAATACTCCGCCAGCCCCCCACCTTAAGTGTGAATCACCTCTAATGGCCAGAGGCTAAAAAATAAAATGTTACTATACAGATATAATCCTAGAAGTGACAGTGTGTGATTAGTATGTGCACACTTAACGAGTTCATAGGAGCGATTTTGCAATCCCATGATCACAGTGGGGAATCGTACACACGGGGCAGTCGGTCGGATAATCGGAGCTGCAATGTTGTAGCCCGATCTGAGTGAAGCGCTGTGCTGAAAGTAAAAGATCAATGGGTTTACCCCTCATCACTTGGCCCACTATATAAATGGCGGTGTTTAGTTGGCAGCGCCAAACAATCACCATAATGGGTGCATTTTGCAAACCGGCGTTCCCAGTGCGGAGCTTCACTCACCAGGAGGACGTATCGGGAATTTGGGTGCATGCCTCTGTTATTTTCCCTCCATTACCACTTATAACACTTGTGCATTCAATACATATAACAATCAAATTCCTACCAGTTTCTTTGGCTTCTCTCCCAGGACTCAATGCTGTATCTTACTCTGGCTCTCACTTATATACCTCTGAATTGCATCTCCTGATTGTGACAGCTTTTCTCTTACTGAAGTGCAATGTGGTAAGGCGAAAGGTCAATGCTAGCAACACTTCTCCAGACACTCTCATCAAATCTTTCCCCATTCTACTTTTGACTGCGTTTTATCTTATTCTAGCATCTTCAGGAATCCTTGGTTTTAATTTGCTCCCCTGGTGCAGGCAGTGAAATTTTATATTAAGTTGTTTAAATCCCCACCCTTGGCGTAGATAATTAATTCCACAAAGGTCTGTTGCCATGACACCACCGCATCAACAGAAGCATTCCTTAATCAAATTTCTGTAGAAATGTAATAATAATCCATCACCCTCACTATAATTGCTATTTTTATTCCGCGCTGTATCACAGAAGATTAAGGAAGATACTGCATCTTAATCAGTAGCACATTTGTGTCTAACTCAAATGAATTACAAATGTTTTCTGTTTCGTTATAACAAAAGGTTCTATTGCTGATGTGTGGCCCAACAGCACTAGGCACTTGTGCAATGCACCATGGACAGGGAGGTCACAGGTCAAATCTTAGCCTGACATTTGAGCTTCTGCTTCCTTACATGGGTAAGTTAAAGATCCTGGCCAGAGCAATAGAAATAAAACAATGGGAGAGATGTAAAATGAGCCACCGATTTGCTATCACCCATTTTACATTATCGTACAAAGTCTAAATTACCCCCAGTGAGCACAGGCAAGCTGTAAAACCAGTACAAAGAAAGAAAATGTCATCAAAGATTCCACTTCAGGTCATAATTCAATGGCTCCTACCTGCCAGCAAAATTGGTTAAACTCACACAGATGCCTGTAGTTGCTACTTTCCACCCAGCCTGCAGTGAGTGGTTTAACAGCAGGAACGGATAAGATATAGCTGAAGGGTAGGAAGCAACGCTTACTTGTTGGAGGAGTTATTGCAGGGTGGGAGGGGGAACACGCTGACCGGGATGCCCGAGGCCTCTGTGTTTCCACCGATTCAGTAGCCCGGTGCAAACTGGTCAAATGCGCATACTAGGATGGTCATTTGATTCTGAGGAGTCATGTCAGGATGTACAAAATGAGCTAGACAACATGACCCTGAGCCGGGAAGGGGGCGGGGGGATCAAATTGCGGACGGGAAACCCAGGAGTACGGGTTTCCCGGACATCCTTACGATTTAGATGTAACAACATCTTTTTTTGTTGGCTTGCCGTCTGTCTGGCCGGCCTGATTGACAGGCTGGTCTCAGTCGGGCAGGAGAGCAGCCAGGGAAAGGACGTGTTCAGGTAAGTCCTCAGATAAGTGTTTTAAGTCTTTGATTGCATGGATTGGGGGGGGGGGGGGCGGGCAGAGGGGGCAGTGGTGGGCACAGGGGCATGGGGCACTGATGGTCATGGGTGGTCACGGGGGGGCGAGTCAGTCACGGGGGGAGGGATCGGGGGTCAGTCACAGGTTGGGGGTCATCGCGGGGGTCCGCGATCGTTGTGGGTGGAGAGCAGAGATCGGGAAGGGTCCACAATCGTTGGGTGGGTCGTTGCAGGTAGGCTTGTTGGACCTGGAGGAAGCACTCCTGCTCCTCCAGGTCCACAAGCTGTGCCAGAAAGGCACCTACCTGTTAGTCTCGGGCCTTCTTGCTTCCTTTCACGTGATGCGAAGGAGAAGGCCCGGGAATCCCGGGGGTTGAAACTGCAAAATCTGCAAAAATGGAGGCCCGCAGCCTCCTTGAAAGGTTTTAGTCGCCAACCTGCCTCCTGGGAGCGCCCCTCCCCCCCACCCTCAACCCATCTGTTTTTCAATGTTAAAATCATGCCCTATATGTTAAGTGGGCAATGCAGATGAAAGAAAGAAAGATTTGCATTTATATCGCACCTTTCATGACCTCAGAATCTCCCAAAGCGCTTTACAGCCAATGAAGTACTTTTGAAGCGCAGTCACTGTTGTAATGTTGATGGAATTTAATGTGGACACGTGTAAAATACTTCACATAGAAACAAACCACCTGCTCTTAATAAGGTACATTTTGATCTTTCGTACTCCACCACGTGAAGCTCTACACCGAGAGCATGAAAGATGAAAATTGACTCCGGTGATTTTTGTCTTTATTGAGCCCAGAGGTTAAAGATTTGTTTTCTTTGAGACTGACAAACAGAACTACAAGATATCATTACTGGGCAGATATTGGTTTGGTACAACACTAATGTAACAAGATAGACTGAGCTTTCTTGAGAATTCCCATTGTCCTGCCAACTCCCAGCCATCTTGAATATCTGCTTAGCCTTGCGTCGGTTGGATGTGATTATATTTATAGAATTCTTAACCGAAGAGAGCTTGCACCCTAATGGAAAAGAAGTGAGTGGGCAAGCTTTCCCATCAGTTATTGAATTGGTCTCCACTATAGATAATACACAATTTTCAAGCCCACCATCCAATTCTATCTGTGACTGTTTGTAGGTAAGTATTTTGGAACTGATTTAAAAAATCTGACAATTTGGATCAGAAGTAAAGTCCTGACTATCTCAATTACATCCCAAATTGAGGATAAACTTCAGAAACTGATTCCCTGTGTTCCCCGTTGTATTCTAAAGGAGAAGTTTTCAAGAGCTTTTCTGTGTGGAGAACCCACTGCAAATATTGTACACTACTGACACACTTTTGGAGACCCCTGATAAATATTGACATATTTTTGCAGACCCCTTGTAAATACTGACACACTCCTGTGGATTCCCTATAAGTATTGACACTTTCGGAGACCCCTCATAAATATTGACGCACTCCCGGGGATTACGATAAATACTGACACATTTTTAGAGATCGCCTATACTATTTTCAGAGACTCTTTATGAATACTGACACTCCTGGGCACCCTCTATAAATACTGACATATTCTGGGGACGTCCTATAAATATTGGCACTCCCTGGAGACCCCTTATAAATACTGACCTATTCCTGAGGACCTCCTATCAATACTAACACACTTCTGGGGACACCTTATAAATAATGACACACTCCGCTGCCATTTTAGTGGGGGCGTTGAAATGGAGGGCCCAGGCGCCAAGCGAAAGAAGCGCGAGCCTCATTAACCAACGCAAATTGGTATCCCATAACGTCAATAGGATTCCAATGCAATTTTGAAGTATCAATTGATAGAGCATACATGTTGAACAGCCTAACCTCAAAGGGAAAGCTGGAGGCCGCTCCAAAACCCTCACAGGTAAAAAAAAATGAAAGTCAACTCCCAGCCGAAGCCCAACTCTGCACGGTCCTCCCCCGGATTATCTCACCCCTCTTTTACTTACCGCATCAGAGAGAAGCCACTGGCTTTCCCAATCCCCTCCAATCAGCGTGCTGCCCAACAGCGCTCGTTTAGCAGTGCAGGGAAGGCGCAAGGTTTCCTTGTTGGGCCCGGAGGAGCCCTCCTGACAGGTTTTGCCTGGTAGGGAAGCCACCAGGGCTTCCACCAAGCGGTGGGGGAGAGGGGGTTTTAAAACTCAAGTGTTGTCTCCTCCTCATCTAAATCATACAGTACACTAGGAACCCCCAAAGAAATCCTCATTGGCAGCAGTTTGCTGCAAGTTCAATTGTAACAAGCAAGGACGGAAAAATATTGGGGGGAAAAAGTCTTTTTGATGCAAAAATAGCAACAAAAACTAAAGCAGGGAGCAAAGTTCAACTAAACATCAATGCTTCAAAAATGACAAGATTTGTAACAATTTTATCAGCTCAATACTAACAATCCAACTTCTGCATTCCAGGCGAGTTAGAGTGAATTTTCCCTATGATTAATATACAGAAAATCATGGTTGGCGTGCATGCAATTGCCTGACATATGCTCCCGGCCAAGAGCACTTGTCCTGTTATTCCTCCACCCTGTGTCCTGATGTTCTTAGAACCTGCAAGAGGATGCAGCCTTCGCACTAGCTTTGAGGTCATGATACCTTCTCTTAAAACCTTGGATCTGATGGTGCCAGGTGCAGACAATACAGGTTCTGTTTGCCGTCTCTTGCCAAACTGCATTTTTGGCACCAAGAGACTTATTTTTCTTTCACCTCCCAAACAACTTGGCACCATTTTCCGTTCCCCCTGCATGACGATATCAGTCTCAAACTTCACTTAAATTTGGCACTGGGACCAGCTCAACGGATATCTCCCAACTGATTTTTAAACTTCACAGTCTTTAGACCGTTGACAAGTATTTACATGCCGTTCTGTCCCAACACTTAATTGTCACAATTTTTTTTTAAACAGTTCCTTTGAAAATACCAAACTGTAACTTTGCTGCAAGGCAGTGAGAATCACGGAGAGAGAAAAAAAAAATGAGCCTTCAGGAAATAAACCTGCAACAGCTTTCTGACGCCACACAACTGAAATTAACTGTGTGGTGAAAATTTAAAAGAGCGATTTTGTCACAGTCCATAATGACTGCATCATGATATCGTGATATCTGTAATAGTCAAGAGTCCAGTAGCGGGTTATGATGTCAACTGCACATGCTGATTTGCGTAAAAGATGCCATGGCACTATTTCGAAGAAGAGCAGGGGCGTTCTTCCAGGTGTCCTGGCCAATATTCACCCCCTCAACCAACATCACTAAAAACAGATTATCTGGTCATTGTCACGTTGCTGTTTGTGGGATTTTGCTGTGTACAAATTGACTGCCATGTTTCTTACATTACAACAGTGACTACACTTCAAAAGTACTTCATTGGCCGCTTTAGGCCATCCTGTGGCCGTGAAGGGCGCTATATAAATGCAATATTTTCTTTCTTTTGCTGAATCCAAATCGACAGGTTCATTGGGCAGTTCCAAGGGCTTCAGGGCCTGGAGGAAGACTAGGGGACCCAGCATGAACTAGTGGATCACCTGCGCTGGATTTGTGAAAACAGTAAAGTTCACCATCAGTAGTGATGCTAACTGAGCAAGATCCATGTGTTGGGGATATGGCATCACTGCCCATAACATAAACGTGCCTGAAGCTTTACGCCCAAAACATTAACCTGCCTTTTCTCTTTTCGGGTGTTGATGGACCTGCTGTGTAATTCTAGCATTCTCTGATTTTAGTTTGACATCAATCAGATGATAGCTGGTATGCTCCCAACAAATCAGGAATTATTACTTAAGCTGCACTGCACTGTCATAAGGTTTCAATGAGCTGCAAAACCGGAAATACGTTCTTTATCCCTTTGAAGTCTTCTGTCACATGAGATGAGAAGAACATGGTTTAAACCCTTATTAAGCAGATTCCTTACCCATCTTTTCTAAAGCTCATGTTGTCAACGTGCTGACCTTGCTCACTTGCCTTTGTGGCTTTGATTGATGTAATTATTTTTGCACTTATTGGGGGTAATTTTAACTCCCCAAGACAGGCGTGGGGGGAAGGTGGGGGAGGGTTAAAAATGTTTTAAATGGGAAACTTGACCCAAACCCGTCTCCAACGTGCACAGTTTTAACGGAGGCGGATTGGGGGGTGGGTAATTACCCAGCTCTCCAGAGGCAGGTCCATGTTTGAGATATTTTAATGAGGCTGCTTGCCTCAAATTTAACCTCTGCTTCACATTGAACTCATGGGGGCCTGGTTTTCCAGGCCTCAGGAAACCCGGCAGCTGAAGGGAGGCAGGAACGGCTGGATGGAACAGGTAAGTGCCATTCCAGCGCTGCTTGTGGGCCACGAGCAGCAGGAGTGCTTCCCCCCGGCCCACCAAGCTAATCTGTAAACCACCCCGCGATCCAAACTGCTCGATCGGCCAACAATTGCGCCCCCCCCAACTTGCAATTGGACCCCCCTCCGATGTCCGATGTCCGACTCCCCGATGTCCAACCCCCGATCCCCCCTGCGATCTCTACCCCAATTTCCGACTCCCACCAATGTCTGCCCCGTGATCTGCCCCCCCCCCCAGGAGAAAGAATAGGAGGAAGAGAGAAAGAAAAAGAAAAGATCTGCATTTATGTAGCAACTTTCACGACCTCAGGATACCCAAAAATGCTTTACAGCCAATGAATTACATTTGAAGCGTAGTCACTGTTGCAATGTAAGGAATCGGGCAGCTAATTTGTGCATAAGTTCCCACAAACAGCAATATGATAACAACAAGATAATCTTTTTTTTAGTGATTTTGGTTGAGGGATAAATATTGGCCAGGACACCAAGAAGAACTTCCCTGCTCTTCTTCGAATAGTGCCATGGGATCTTTTACGTCCACTTGAAAAACAGCACTTCCAACAGTGAAACCTTCCCTCAGTACTGCACTGGAGTGTCAGCCTAGATTTTGCGCTAAAGTCTCTGGAGTGGGACTTGAACCCACAACCTTCTGACTCAGTTGGAAGGGTGCTACCAATGGCTGACAAGAACAAAATATGTATGTGTGGCTAAAAGTTTTGAAAGCATCTGTCACATTCCAGACATCATACTTTGTATAAAACACCAACAATCACAGATAAACAACAATTTTTATATATATATTTTTAAAAAGCATATAAAAAGAAAGAACTTACATTTATATAGCACCTTTCCATAGCCTCAGGATGTCCCAAAACATTTTACAACCAACCGATTACTTTTTGAAGTGTAGTCACTATTTCTTTGTAGCAAATGTGGCAGCCAATTTGTGCACAGCAAGGTCCCACAAACAGCAAATGAGTGAATGAGCACATCATTTGTTTTTTTGATGGCGTTGGTTGAGGGAGGAACGTTGGCCAGGACATCAGACGAACCCTCTGCTCTTGATTCAGTAGTACCGTGGGATCTTAATGTCCACATAATAGGGCCTTGGTTGGACAACTTATCCTAAAGATGGCACCTTCACCAATGTGGCATTCCCGCAGTACTGCACTGAAGTGAGAGCCTAGGTTATGTGCTTAAGTCTGTGATGAGGCTTGATCCTGTGAACTTCTACCTCAGAGGTGAGAGTGCTACCAAACAAGCTAAGTGAAAAGTGAAACAAAACCAGCCATTTCCAGTTGTTTTTTCTAACCTAGGGCGAAGAGGAGAAATCTTTTTACGCAGCGAGTTGTAATGATCTGGAATGCACTGCCTGAAAGGGTGGTGGAAGAAGATTCAATAGTAACTTTCAAAAGGGAATTGGATATATACTTGAAAAAGAAAAATTTGCAGGGCTATGGGGAAAGAGCGGGGGAGTGGGACGAATTGGATAGTGCTTTCAAAGAGCCGGCACAGGCATGATGGGCTGAATGGCCTCCTCTGCCCTGTATCATTCTATGATTCTAAACTTGAGATAACTTGCCTGACCCCAAGGACAGGAAACAAGTAGCTGCCAACCTACAGACACTTCCAACAACAACAGATACAACTTACATTTATATAGCTCCTTTAACGCAGTATAACGTCCCAAGGCGTTTCACAGGAGCGTTATCAAACAAAATTTGATACCGAGCCCCATAAGAAGATATTAGGACAGGTGACCAAAAGCTTGGTCAAAGAGTTAGGTTTTAACTGACCTCTAATGGACCACAGCACTTAGCCAGACCACTTCCCCACAGGGAGTACCGAGTAAAGGCTTTAAAGGGAGAAGCCAAATCAACAGCTAAAAATCACAACCAGGCTCCAGACCTCAAACTACCCATTAGCAATATCACGGGAGATCAGCTAATCAATTTTAAACTGTGGAAGAAATAAACAAAAAGAAAAAATGAGTAACTCGAGTTATTTTCATGAAAAGATGAGGATTACGCATTTAAACACTATGCTTGAGTCAGATGTTTTCCATAAAACCATGTTTAATTTTACATAATTTTACGTTTTGTATAATTGGAGCAAAAAGCAAGACATTTGGGACACAGGCACTGGAATTTTCTTCTTTCGTTGTAATTAGGCTTTGAAGGGACTCACACTCACTGAAGCTGAGCACGGAGCTAATCATACATGCATTGCGTGTTTATCCAGATAGCTTGGTATAGCGAATGTATTCTTTTTTATCAGCATCTTCAGGCTGCGTAACAAAGTTACAAGATCTACTCAAAAGCCTGGGTAAAGTAGCATCGTAATTCTCCCTGCTGTGGCACCAGCTTTTCATCGCAGGAGTGGATGATGGTTGAATATGCCAGTCATATGTGTTGCCATATGTGGCGGGAGTGCCTTCAGCTGCATAGGCCCTAAGCTCTGGAATTCCCTCCCTAAAGCTCTCTCCTTCTTCGCCTCTCTTTCCTCCTTTAAGATGCAGCATAAAACCTTCCTCTTTGACCAAGCTTTTGGTCATCTGTCCTAATTATGTGGCTCGGTGTCAAATTTTGATTGATAATCACTCCTGTGAAGTGCCTTGGGGCGTTTTACTATGTTAAAGGTGCTATATAAATGCAAGTTGTTGTTGTTGTCTACTTTGTTGATTCTCAGCCAGGCGGCAGCAGTAGGTGGGTTATTGCACTAATCTTTCAGAATGCTTCTATCCAAAGCAACGAAAATGTGACATACTACCACAGTACTCTGTGTTTACTACCTTCTTGTGATCCTATTCTTCTCAATAGGAGAGGGAAAAAATTGCAAAACTACTGTGTAGCCAGTTAGTGTAAGAAGGGAAAAAAAGGGCTACAATGCATTACAAAATAATAAAAGTAAATAATCAAATCAAATTGGAAAATATTAACGGGATGTACTAACTTGTGTCATTCTGGGATCTCAAGCAGGTTACAGGGCGTCTCGCACTACATTGTAGAATAGAGATGTATCTTCTCAAACTGCAACTCAAACCATCTCATGAATGATCTACTTTTCCAACTTGAGGAAGAGCAATCAATCTATCCCTGTGTTGTTACTGCAAACTCTAGAACATACAACAACAGCAAATTGCATTTATATAGCACCTTTAACAGAGTAAGACATCCCAAGGCGCTTCACAGAAGCGTAATCAGACAAAATATTGACACAGAAAAAGAAGATATCAGGTGGGTGACTAAACACTTGGACAAAAAGGTAGGTTTTACAGAGTGTCTTAAAGGAGGAGAGAGAGGTGGACAAGTTTGGGGAGGGAATTCCAGAGCTTAGGACCTAGGCAGCTGAAGGCATGGCTGCCAATGGTGGGGCAAAGAGAATGGGAGATGCAAAATCATACCTTCATGTATGTTTCACGTTCTCTAAGTATAGGGCATAGGAAGGAACATAGGAACATTAGGAACTGGAGTAGGCCATTCAGCCCCTGGAGCCTGTTCTGCCATTCAAATGCTGCCTTGATGTCAAGGGGAGGTGGTTAGAATCTCTCTTGTTGGAGATGGTCATTGCCTGGCACTTGTCTGGCGCGAATGTTACTTGTCACTTATCAGCCTAAGCCTGGATGTTGTCCAGGCATGGACTGCTTCATTATCTAAGGGGTTGCGAATGGAACTGAACACTGTGCAATCATCAGCGAACATCCCCATTTCTGACCTTATGATGGAGGGAAGGTCATTGAAGAAGCAGCTGAAGATGGTTGGGCCTAGGACACTGCCCTGAGGAACTCCTGCAGCAATGTCCTGGGGCTGAGATGATTGGCCTCCAACAACCACTACCATCTTCCTTTGTGCTAGGTATGACTCTAGCCACTGAAGAGTTTTCCCTCTGATTCCCATTGACTTCAATTTTACTAAGGTTCCTTGGTGCCACACTCAGTCAAATGCTGCCTTGATGTCAAGGGCAGTTACTCTCGCCTCACCTCTGGAATTCAGCTCCTTTCACCATGTTTGGACTAAGGCTGTAATGAGGTCTGGAGCCGAGTGGTCCTGGCGGAACCCAAACTGAGCATCGGTGAGCAGGTTATTGGTGAGTAAGTGCCACTTGATAGCACTGTCGACGACACCTTCCATCACTTTGCTGATGATTGAGAGTAGACTGATGTGGCGGTAATTGGCCGGATTGGATTTGTCCTGCTTTTTGTGGACAGGACATACCTGGGCAATTTTCCACATTGTTGGGTAGATGCCAGTGTTTTAGCTGTACTGGAACAGTTTGGCTAAAGGCGCGGCTAGTTCTGGAGCACATGTCTTCAGCTCTACCGCCGGGATGTTGTCGGGGCCCATAGCCTTTGCTGTATCCAGTGCAGTCAGCCTTCTTGATATCACATGGAGTGAATCAAATTGGTTGAAGACTGGCTTCTGTGATGGTGGGGATATTGGGAAGAGGCTGAAATGGATCATCTATGTTAGTCACCTCAACTACTCCTTGTGGTAGTGAGTTCCACATTCTAACCACTCTCTGGGTAAAGAAGTTTCCCCTGAATTCCCTATTGGATTTATTAGTGACTATCTTATATTTATGACCCCAAGTTCTGGTCTCCCCCACAGGTGGAAACATCTTCTCTACGTCTACCTATCAAACCATTTCACAATCTTAAAGACCTTTATCAGATCACCCCTCAGTCTTCTCTTTTCTAGAGAAAAGAGCCCCAGCCCGTTCAATCCTCACCACCACCACCCCCCCCCCCACTCCACTCCATTGCTTCCATACATTTCAACCAGATGCAAACCTCAGCACTAACTGCACACCCAGAGGCATTTCATTGTCACAGCATCCCCAGAGGGAATTCCAGATTCCTACTATCACATACGGCAGGAAGGGGGGACAAAAGAAAGTTTCTGACTTTTTGCACCTGCCGACTTATATCTTTTTTTTAGTAAAATTCCAGCTGTAAAACAAGAAAGCAGCTCCCAGTGAAGCTCAGATGGGACCTGCTTACTGGTTAGTATACTTTCTACATATGGTACTTTCATGATTCACAGACCTTAATTGCAGAGCTGGCTTAGATTCAGATTGAGCTTGCTTGCTTTCCGCTTCTCTGCTCTTCCTGCCTCCCTACCCACCCACCCCCCTCCAACCCCCTGCCTCATTGCTTCCATGCATTTCAACAGATGCACAGCTCAGCACTAACTGCACTCTCAGAAACATTTTATTTCAAACATGGACTGATTGAAATGATTAATTTACAGAAATAAGGGAAGCCACTAAAAAGAGCCTGTATCCCATTCCATCAGTAACTTAGGTCCGGAAATTGCTCCGAGCGGCAGACCAGCAGTGCTCACCGCTCATTAGGTTTAAATTCACTAATTTACCGCGTTCTCTTTGGCGGCCACTTCCTTAATCTGTGAGTTCAAGAAACATCAGCTTTCTTTCCCGGGCTGTGTGAGTGGGGAAAGGATTATTAAGGTCCCTCAACCAATCAGCTTGAAGCAAGCCACGCTGTGAGAAGCAGGAAGTGTAGTTCATAGACAAACAGTGCAGATTAATAACCCAGATGTGCCTGATAAGGTATTATAAAATGACATAGAGAAAGTGAAAGAGAGAGAGGATATGATTAAAAGACTGAGATAAAAGAGACAGAAGGAAAAAGTGAAATAAAAACTTTTTTTAATTCAAAATTTTTTAATGTCCAAAAACTATTAAAATCAGGAGTAGAACCATAGAAGCATAGAAAAGATACAGCACAGAAGGAGGCCATTCGGCCCATCGTGTCCACGCCGGCTCGAAGAACAACCAGGTGCCCATTCTAATCCCACCTTCCACCACCCAGTCCGTAGCCCTGCAGCTTACAGCACTTTAGGTGCAGGTGTGGGTACTTTTTTAAAGAGTTGAGGGTCCCTGCCTCTACCACCAATTCGGGCAGCGAATTCCATACACCCACCACCCTCTGGGTAAAAAAGTTTTTCCTCATGTCCCCTCTAATCCTTCCGCCAATCAGCTTAAATCTATGTCCTCTAGTTCTTGAACTCTCCGCTAGGGGAAACAGGTACTTCCTGTCTACTCTACCTGGGCCCCTCATAATTTTGTACACCTCAATCAAGTCTCCCCTCAGCCTCCTCTGCGCCAAGGAAAACAACCCCAGCCTATCCAATCTCTCCTCATAGCTGCAATTTTCAAGCCCTGGCAACATTCTTCTAAACCTTCTCTACACTCTCTCCAGAGCAATTACGTCCTTCCTGTAATGTGGTGACCAGAACTGCGTACAATACTCCAGCTGTGGCCTTACCAGCGTTTTATACAGTTCCATCGTTACATCCCTGCTTTTGTATTCTATATCTCGGCTAATAACGGAGAGCATTCCGTATGCCTTCTTCACAACCTTATCTACCTGTACTGCCACCTTCAGGGACCTGTGCACATGCACTCCAAGGTCTCTCACTTCCTCTACCCCTCTCAATATATTCCCGTTTACTGCATATTCCCTTTTACTGTTTGCCCTCCCTAAGTGCATTACCTCACACTTCTCCGGGTTGAACTCCATTTGCCACTTTTCCGCCCACTCCACCAACCCATTGATATCTTGGAGTCTACAGCTATCCTCTTCACTATCAACTACACAGCCAATTTTTGTGTTGTCTGCAAATTTGCCAATCATGCCCCCTGCATTCAAGTCCAAATCATTAATATATACCACAAACAGCAAGGGACCTAACACTGAGCCCTGTAGCACACCACTGGAAACGGATTTCCATTTGCAAAGAAAGCCATCGACTTTTACCCTTTGTTTCCTGTTACTGAGCCAATTTTGGATCCAATTCGCCACATTTCCCTGTGTCCCATGGGCTTTTACCTTTCTGACCAGTCTGCCATGTGGGAACTTGTCAAATGCCCTACTAAAATCCATGTAGACAACATCCACTGCATTACCCTCATCAATCCTCCTTGTCACTTCCTCAAAGAATTTAATCAGATTTGTAAGGCATGACCTTCCCTGAATAAATCCATGCTGACTATCCCTGATTAAACCATGCCTTTCCAAGTGACAGTTTATCCTATCTCTCAGTATTGATTCTAATAGTTTGCCCACCACCGAGGTAAGACTGACCGGCCTATAATTGTTCGACCTTTCCCTTGTACCCTTTTTAAACAATATACTACGTTTGCAGTCTTCCAATCCTCCGGTACCTCCCCTGTATCTAGTGAGGATTGGAAAATGCCTACATTACAACATTGACTACACTTTGAAGTAATTTGTTGTATATGAAAATGGATTGTTTCTGAGAGATGTGATAGGGAGCTATATCAATGAAAGTTAGTTCATTTTTATGCTTGGTAAAATGAGTGCTATCAGTGCTGGAGATTGGAGGACTTTGGGCACCTAGTGCAATGGCTGAATCATTATATCTTGATGTCTTTAATGGGACATTGAAAACCTTGTTTCTTTCAAAGACACAGTTTCAGCTTCTCCCAATGACCCCTGCTAGAAATGTGGATATAAGGATTTGGATTGGCAGTGATGCCTCTGTGGTCAAATTGCCTGCCAATACTCATTGTTAAGGCTCAAATATAAATAATGGCCATTTGTTTGAGGGACTCGAGAGCACATAGTGCCTGTAGAACCAAAGCCATTAAGAAGGATGGAAGGGGAGACAGCTGACAAGAGAAATAAAGACAGTTTCTTCATGTCTCTCACAAGTCCAAATGACCAGCACCATCTCCTACCTTTGATGGTCCCACCCTTAGTCCTTTTTCAACTGCCGTCAACCCCTAATAATTCTAAGTCATTTACTTGCACTAAAAAGATTGAATTGTCCAATAATTTGAATTAAGTAACCCAGCAAAGTAGGAATTCAGTGCAAAAGAAATTGAATTATTGGACAATTTGAATTAAGTGAGGAAGAGACTACTGACATTCTTGGCATCATTATCTCCTCAAATGGAATTTGTATGTCCCCTTCATGTCTCCCCTGTCTCCAAAAAGCTCAGGTTCCTCTTTTGTACCAAATTAAATGAAAAGTGAAATTCTTTTGTCTGCTATTTTAGAAAAAGCAACTATTCATTTATCTTATCTTAAATAGCGCACAGAGGGATTTCGTATGAACATGATAACATGTTAGATACTAATATCACACAGCACTATTCCGACCCGACAACTCTTAACTTTCTGTGAACTCAAGTCCTCTGAAGACTCAAATACTGCCCCCACATCTGGTAAAGAAGAAAGAACTTGCATTTATATCGTATTTTCTCATGCCTCTCCTAACATCCCAACTTTCCTCTTGTTCCTTCTCAGTCCCAACTACGACATCCACAAACTGTTCCTTCTACCTACACCCCGCCGTGATTCATTCTTTCGCGACCCGGAAGTGTGAAATTCCTTACCTCCCACGGTCTTTCTTTTGTCATATAATTTTCAGGCTTTTAAAACCAAAGCTTGGCGTCATCTGATCACGACCCTCTGAGTTACCTCATCCTCTCTTCTACTCTTTTCAGCCATGCTGCTGTTCTAGAATTTTAGCCCTGGCCCTTCACCAAGGCTTCTCAATTTAAATAGTCAAGAGCAACACCATCAGATGTAAAGTAAAGCTCCCTCTATTCTGATGGGCAGCTTAATCCCCTATTGCATCGTGTGAATTATTCTACTTCCCACACAAATCATCCTTCTGATCTCTTTGAGTGAGATTGCCAATTCAAGGGTAATTCTGTGGTATGGATCAGCACCAACTATGAACAGTAGTGTGACTGCCAAAAATTGTAACGGTGAGGAAAAGGGAATGTTTTTAGCTTACCCACCTCCCGGCCCAAAAATGAAAAGGAAACATAAGCCTGTCACTGACTTATTTCTTAGGCAGTGCCACTGAGCCTGTCGACAACCATTAGAGACAGTAACTACAGCTGGAATAGTACCAAACAGACAACTCAAACTCAGAAAGAACAGGAGCAGAAAGCATAGTGAATGCAAAATGCAGAAGGATTTCCAGCAATGGCTCAATAGATCACATGTGACCCAGGCATGAGTCTATGGGGGGAGAAATTCGATAGGGGCCATTTTTGGATGTAAGTAGTGTGATGTGCTAGTACCCCGCGTCCAATGGCCTCTGCGCAGGCAGGACACAAGTTTCAACTCACCGGAGCACTTACCTGCAATCAGCGTTCCTTTCCGGGCCTTGCACGTGGAATCAGTGCAATTCACACTTTCCACCACCAGAGGGAGCTCAATCTCTTAAAGGGAGGATGTTTCTTAGCAATCTCTTAAAGTTAGCTGGTACCTGTTATTTGCTGAAAATAACAGTCTACTGTCTGAACGGAGATCAGGCATCGCACACGTAAAACACAGATGCAGGTCCCATCCCTATGTTTACACACTGATGAGTTATGTTAAAACATCGAATAAAGGTTGCGCACTACTAAATCTCACATCCTCCAATCTGAACACCAGACTCACCAATCTGTCAATCTGAGTTGGTGCCAGGCCTGCTGATGCACTAGAGACCTTGAGTGCAAGAGGTGGACAGAAGGAGGGACATCCTATATCCGCAAGGTGTGGGTGGGGGGGGCAGCAAGAGGCCCTCCAGACATATACCCAAGAGGCAGCAGGGGACGAAGTCAATACCAGGCACACAGCATCATGAACATGGACGCAGTGCAGGAAGAAGTTCAATGCTTTGACATGAGTGGTCAAGGTGAGTGAGGTCAACTGTCAAGTGACGTCTCCTACCAACTACACCAAGCACTACACACCCCATCACCCACATACCAACAAACTCTTTCCATCAGTTCTCAACTCTTCCAGTCAGATGCTTCCTCTCACCCTTACACATTACCACTGATTCAAGACGCACACCCACAACTCACAGGCCACACACACTGGCAGCTATTGAACCATGACAGGCAGATCAACCAGACACACATCCCACTCTCTTGCAGGAGAAGGTGACACATATCAAGAGGCAGAAAGGAGCAGTGGCATTTAGCCCCTCAAGCCCGTTCCGCCAGTCATTGAGATCTTGGTGGACCTGTGACCTAACTCCATATACCTGCCTTAGCCCCATATCCCTTAATATCCTTGGTTCACAGAAATCTATCAATCTCAGATTTAACATTCACAAGTGAGCTAGCATTAACTGCCGTCTGTAGAAGATCATTCCAAACGTCTCCCACCCTTTGCGTGTAGAAGGATTTCCTAACTTCACTCCTGCACGTCCTGGCTCTAAATGTTAGGCTATGTCCCCGCATCCTAGTATTGAAGTCTAGGAGACCTCCAAAAACAGTTACAAATGTCTCAGCAGCCAGAAGCAATAATCCAGCCACTAACCTGTAAATCCTGCATGGTCCCTTTAAATGACGCTGGTTGGGGGGGTCCTCCAGGCACTCTAACACACGTTCAGATGGTCGGGGTTAAGACTGTGCGTTGAGTTGAGCGTTAAGTCCAAAATGGGGTCTATCACTTTAAATCTGGGATGTCGGAGAGGCTGTGTAGCGCCGAAACAACGGGTGCTGCATGGCCCAATTTAGCACCCTATGTGTCAGCTGTGGCTCAGTTGGTAACACTCTTGCCTCTGAGTCAGAAGGTTGTGGTTTCAAGTCCTGCTCCAGAGACTTGAGCACAGAATCCAGGTTGACACTCCAGTGCAGTACTGAGGGAGTGCTGCATTGTCAGAGGTGCCATCTTTTGGATGAGGTGTTAAACCAAGGTCTGCCCTCTCAAGCGGATGTAAAAGATTGCATGGCACTATTTCAAAGGCCAATATCTATCCCTCAACCAACAACCTAAACAAACCCAGATTATCTGGTCATTATCATGTTGCTGTTTGTGGGAGTTTGCTGTGCGCAAATTGGCTGCTGTGTTTCCTATGTCACAACAATGCCTACACTTCAAAAAAAGTACTGTTTGTAAAGCGCTTTGGGACATCCTGAGGTCATGAAAGGTGCTGCAAAAATGCAAGTGTTTCTTTTCTTTTCAAAACTAATTGCAACCAGTAGCAAATTATGCTCAAGCTTCAAGCTCCAGAGAGTCTTGACCGACCACTCCCAATTCTACACACCCCCTCACCCCCAACCCCTGACACAATTACCTAGCCAGAAAACCTGGAAGCCAATTTGGTTTGGTCACGTCAACTGTGGAAATTTGTCAGCCACACTCACAGGGAGCATTGATCAACTCTCGACAGGTTGAGATCCAAAGGTTCATAGAATCATAGAATCATACAGCACAGAAGGAGGCCATTCGGCCCATCTTGCCTGTGCTGGCTGTTAGAAAGAACTATCCAATTAGTCCCACCCCCCTGCTCTTTCACCATAGTCCCGCAAATTTTTCCTTTTCAAGTATTTATCCGATTCCCTTTTGAAAGTTACTATTGAATCTACTTCCAGGAGGCTTTCAGGCTGCGCATTCCAGATCATAACAGCTCGCTGCATAAAAAAAATTCTCTTCATCTCTTCAATTACTTTAAATCTGTGTCATCTGATTATCGACCCTCCTGCTGGTGGAAACAGTTTCACCTTAATTACTCTATCAAAACCCTTCATGAGTTTGAACACCACTATTAAATCTTCCCTTAACCTTGGTAGTGCTCAGATTCTTCATTCGCTGTTGAGTTAAATGTGACAATTGCCTCTATTAGCACATAGATTGGTGGCACAGTGAGTAGTGGAGACGGGAGCATAAAATTACAAAGAGACATTGATAGATCAAGTGAGTGGGCAAAACTATAGCAGATGGATTTCAACGCAGGTAAGTGTGAGGTCATCCATTTTGGACCAAAAAAGGATAGATCCGAGTATTTTTTAAATGGTGAAAAGCTAGGAACAGTGGAGGTCCAAGGAGATTTAGGGGTCCATGTAATGGTCAGGTACAAAAAATAATCAAAAAGGCTAATGGAATGTTAGCCTTTATAACTAGAGGGCTAGAATATGAAGGGGAGAAAGTTATACTACAGCTATTCAAAGCCCTGGTTAGCCCACAAATGGAGTACTGTGTACAGTTCTGGGCACCGCAACTTAGAAAGGAATGTAGCGGAGATTCACCAGAATGTTACCAGGGCTCCAAGGGTTAGATTATGAGGAGCGATTACGTAAACTAGGCTTATATTCCCTGGAATATAGAAATTTAAGGGATGATTTGACTGAGGTTTCTAGGATTTTGAAAGGAATTGATACTATAGGTAGAGAGAAACTTTTTCCGCTGGTGGGAGAGTCTAGGACAAGGGGACATAATCTTAAAATCAGAGCCAGGCCTTTCAGGAGAGAAGTTAGGAAACGCTTCTTCGCCCAAAGGGTGGTAGAAGTGTGGAACTCTCTCCCACAAAAAGCAATAAATGTTAGCTCAATTAATAATTTTAAAACTGAGATCGATAGATTTTTGCTAGCCAAGGGTATTAAGGGATATGGAACCAAGGCAGATGGTTGGAATTAGGATACAGATCAGCCATGATCTAACTGAATGGCAGAACAGGCTCGAGGGGCTGACTGGCCTACTCCTGTTCCTATGATCCTATATTCCTAATGCTTGACTTCTGCTTAGTTGTTCCCTTATCCATGTACTCAGAGCACTTTGGGACAATCTGTGATTATTAAACAACCAATCTAAGTGCCAACAGAAGCGATAAATGTGATCCCGCATTGCAAACAGATGGACACACAGCCAGACTATTCCCACACAAAGGAAAAAGTTTGTCAAGTGAGGAGGCGTTCTGACAGAGAAAAATGAGTAAGAACAGAACACTCCTTAGATGGCAAAGACACTCCAAGTGAAAAGGAACAGTACGTGGCAGTGAACTCATTGCAAGTCCACTACTGGCGGCAGGAAGCATTTCCGGGTTACAGACCGGTCACTCAGGGGTCATTTTTTTTTTCCTCAGGTGTGATAGTTTGTGTCTTTGGGGGCTTATTTCAACTGCCAGTGATAGGAACGGTGAACCTCACTGGAATATTTTGGCTTGCAACAAATAGCAGGAGATTGAACGGAAGGCCCATCTCATAGACAAGGGAACACTACAAACATGGGTAAATTTTACAACTGTGCTTTCCCAGTGCATGCTGAGAGCACGTGGCAGGAAATTGCAGGCACATTCCACCATATTTAAGAACATAAGAACATAAGAAATAGGAGCAGCAGTCGGCCATGAGGCCCTCGAGCCTGCTCCGCCATTCAATAAGATCATGGCTGATCTTCGACCTCAACTCCACTTTCCTGCCCGATCCCCATATTTTTCATTCATAACGGATGCAAAATCATGGGGTGAGTGCCTGCGATTTGTCGATGTGTGCTACTGATGGATGAGGCTCCGTGCTGGGAATGTGCATCCGTAACATTTACCTTCCAGGCCTTAAGTAGGTAATAGAATGGGTTGAATGTGACGAAGATTCCCACAATGGATTTGCTTCCTCTGGCCATGGCTGTCCAAAATGGCTGAACTCGGGGCACATCCAGAAGTTATGACAAAGTTCCACACTTTGAGATCACAACAACAAATGGGGTGGACTTGGAGACCATGCAACGAAAAGTGATTCAACACAGTAGGAATGTATGTAGAAGGAACTTCGATGAAGGAAGAGAGGAAAGTTGGGATGGCCTGTAAGACGCTATATAAATACATGTTCCTTAATTTCTTCTCCACAGCCCTCCAGCTGGTACTAAATATCCAGGTGACCCAACAGTGCTGATATGACCTTGTTTGCTGAGTGCAGCATTTTAAGTTTATCATCCCTCAGATGGGTCTTGGCTCCTGTGCCATGAGGGGCCAAGCAGGTGGCCACCTGCCGTTCATCTCAAATGTCACTACCTAAATCTGCCTAATGGTGCTCACCAGATGCAAAGAAATTAAAAGGGAAGTACAAGGTTTCTCATCCAATAAGAGGAAGGATAAGAAATACTCCAGTGTCGTCACTGGCGAAGGATTTGTGCGACGCTCAGAGTCAGCCAGGAGGCAATGTGTTTAGAGGTAACAAAATATGCGACTACCCAAGAACACAATGCTCCTGCAAGGAGGTGGCTTCTACTAACAAGTGAGACCACAGCATGCCAGGGTGGCTCATTCTCCCCTTGATTAAGGCAAGCTTATCCAAGGATAGAAACCAACAGCATTTCTGCTACAGCACTGCCCACTGACAACAGAGTCATCCATTGGCTTATGGAACTCTGTAATCAAAAAGCACAACAAGCAATTGTGGAAGTGTGAAGGTGGCATAGGAGAACGTGGTCTTCGCTAATGGGAGCATTTCTCACCGGGCTACTTCTATGTATGATAGGAGGAAATTGGTCCTGTCCAGCGGAGTTCAGATCACCAGTGATCTGAACTCAGAGGTACTGTGAAAGAGGAGTAGTCAGGTAGTGTTCATCGTGGAGTAAAAGAATGTGGGAATGACTCTCATGTCCACAAACTTTCAGTTCAAGGTCATAATTCTTCTACTTCCTCAAAGCTTCCTGCAAGAATTCTTCTACCTTTTGTAATATTGTGTATGATTTTTTTTTTAGCCGCACTTGTGGTACAAAATCATAGGGGAATTATTACACCTTATTTTGCATCTTTGTTCCAGCTATCTTCTCTGGTTTTCTAACCATCTCTTCCTCTATGATCTGGCTTCCTTTGCATTATGGGATAGGGCCTGGTGACATCAAGAAACAGGTGAGTGCACTGAACATTGCAAAGGCTATCGGCCCCGTCAATGTCCTGGCTGTAATGCTGAAAACCTGTGCTTCAGAATTAGCTACATCCTTAATTAAGCTGTTTCAGTACAGCTACAACACTAGCATCTACCTGCCAATGTGGAAAATCGTCCAGGTATGTCCTGTCCACAAAAAGCAGGACAAATCCAACTGGGCCAATTACCGCCCCATCAGACTACTCCCAGCCATCAGCAAAGTGATGGAAGGAGTCATCAACAGTGCTATCACTTACTCACCAATAACCTGCTCACCGATGCTCAGTTTGGGTTCCTCCAGACCTCATTACAGCCTTGATCCAAACATGGACAAAAGAGCTGAATTCCAGAGGTGAGGTGAGAGTGACTGCCCTTGTCATCAAGGCAGCATTTGATGGAGTGTGACATCAAGGAGCCCTAGTAAAATTGAAGTGATTGGGGATCAGGAGAAAACTCTCCAGTGGCTGGAGTCATACCTAGCACAAAGGAAGATGGTAGTGGTTGTTGAAGGCCAATCATCTGAGCCCCAGGACATCACTGCACGAGTCCACAGACCAGTATTGTAGCCCAAACTTTCTTCAGCTACTTCATCAACGACGTTCAACAGCACTTTACAACCAATGAAGTACATTTGAACTGTAGTCACTCTTGTAATGTAGGAAATGCGGCAGGCAATTTGTGCACAGCAATGAAATAAATGACCAAATCATCTGTTTTTTTAGGTGTTGATTGAGGGATAAATATTGGCCAGGACACTGAGAGAACTCCCCAGCTCTTCTTTGAATAGTGCCATGGGATCTTTTACATCCACCTGAGAGGGCAGATAGGGCCTTGGTTTAATATCTCATCTGAAAGACACACCTCCAACAGTGAAACGTTCCCTCAGTACTGCACTGGAGATATCAGCCTAGCTTTTGTGCTCAAGTCTGTGGAGTGGGACTTGAACTCACAATCTTCTGACTTAGAGACGAGAATGCTACTAATTGAGCCACAGCTGACACCAGACTGCCAGAGGGAAAATGCTCACAAAAATATAGAGACATTTTAAATTGCCACCTCCCTCCAACTGCCATCACAGAAAGCCCAAATCAATACCTGGAAGTGCGCTAGCTTTTGGCAGGTTAGTCAAACATATGGGACCCGTGCATGTGCAGAACAGGACAATATGGCATTACACATATGCTGAAAAAAAAATACAAAATGGCACTGTGCATGAATCAGCTGGATTTTTGTTTCTTAAAGGCACAAACGATCAAAATTCAATCTGACTTTAATCAAAATTTGTATTTTCTCAAATAAATCAGAATCAGCACAATTCAGATTGGAACAGGTTATATTCAGCATATTGCAGCAGAGGCTGCACACTAGGGATGAACAATAAGCTGAATTTCTGAATCTGTAATGATAGAATGTAGACAGTTGAGTTACATAGAATTTACAGCACAGAAACAGGCCATTCAGCCCAACTGGTCCATGCAGGTGTTTATGCTCCACATGAGCTTCCTCCCACCCCTCTTCATCTAGCCCTATTAGCATATCCTTCTATTCTTTTCTCCCTCATGTGTTTATCTAGCTTCCCCTTAAATGCATCTATGTTATTCGCCTCAACTACTCCTTGTGGTAGCGAGTTCCACATTTTAACCATTCTCTGGGTAAAGAAGTTTCTCCTGAATTCCCTATTGGATTTATTAGTGACTACCTTATATTTATGGTCCATAGTTTTGGTCTCCCCCACAAATGGAAACATCTTCTCTACATCACCATTTACCCAAATAAGATCTTGGGTCCAAATGTGTCTTTCCCACTAAATAAAATGGTGCTAGCGGTTTGCTTTTTTATTGGATAGGGTGTACTCAACTACATGATAGCAGCCCATGGGCACAGTGTCGAAGGTAGATAACTGTTTCTCTAACTTTGAAGACGTTAAGCCAGATTGCTGTTTGTCTAAAGGAGAACGAAGGAATAGCTGGCAATGGGGCCGATTTTCGGATGACCGAGCGGGTGCGTTGGGGGCGGGGAGGGCTCTAAAAATGGTGGAATCCCAGAGCGGGTGCGGAGTCCGGCTCCAACCCGCTCACTTCCGGGTTCCCCAATGACGCATTTGTGTGTGCACGCAGCTCCCACATGCGGGACTCCCACCGGCAATTAAAGCCGGTGGGATGATAATTTAGATACTTATATAGGTAGTTGAGGTACTTGACAGACCTCATTGAGTGGAGATTTTGGCAGGGGTGCAATTTTGAAGGATCCTCAGCCTGTTTCCCGTGCTGTGGGAAACACTCCCTGTTGGAGCAGACGTGTTTCAGCCAGCAGCCAGTGGGAGATGCAAAGGATTATTTGACAGGTGGGGGGAATACCTCATTTATTGCAGCAGGGCACTCTGTCACTTCAGACAAAGTTTTGGCTGCAACACCTTTGTCTTTCCACTCAAAATTATTAATTTATACCCTAAACTCTGCTATGCAAACACATTTACATATTTTGCGGACCCCCTAAAACTCACACCATCAGGATGGGGGGGCACCATAGCTGCATTCATCACTTCATCCGAGGACGAGCAACATCACCAGCCTCGCCAGGCGCGCCGTCCACCTCCGCCACGTGGAGCTCCACAACACAGTGCTGCACCACAGGCACCTGCACAACAGCAGGGAGGGCAACAACAGAGAAAGCGGCGTCGCAGGAGGCACTACCCTCGCAATAGGGTCTACAGACCGAGGCTCAGCTTCCTGGACCTCTCTGAGCAGCAGTGCATACGGAGGCTCAGAGTCAGTCGCCAGGTAGTCCCGGTCATCTGCAGCCTCCTTCATGCCGAGCTGCTCCCGGCTGGGCCGAGCAGCTTCTTCTTACCCGTCACTGTCAAAGTCACCACTGCCCTCAACTTCTTCGCCTCCGGATCATTCCAGGGTGCCACCGGGAACATCGCCAGGGTCTCTCAGTCGTCTGCACACAAGTGCATAAGGCAGGTCAGTTAAGTGGTTTCAATTTACCCGCGATCGCGTGGGGAACGGACGGATTTTACTGGGCGGGTTACCCACGGGCCCAGTCACCTCCCCGCTGCCAACCCACCTTCCTGGTAATATCGGGGCCAATATGTCAGTCTGAGATGCTGTAGTCTGGTCAGGAACAATATCGTGGTAGTGACCCATCCTTTTATTCCTTCCCAAACTCCTTAGTGTAAGTAAAACTATTCTGTAAAAGCAGATTCACTAAGGTATACACATCTTAAAAATCAAAATGCACATGTTCCCTACATATGCTTCTTTGTTGAAGTGAACCTGCTCTGTTCAGCTTCACCCCTGCTGAACCATACGTATGAAATTAATGATGTGGAGATGCCGGTGATGGACTGGGGTTGACAATTGTAAACAATTTTACAACACCAAGTTATAGTCCAGCAATTTTATTTTAAATTCACAAGCTTTCGGAGGCTTCCTCCTTCGTCAGGTAAATGTTCAGGAGCTCCTTGAAGCCTACGCATTTATACATATAGAACAATACATGGTGTTTACAGACTGCCCCTGCAACTGCCCGTTGCCAAGGCAATCACCGTGTTCAGACAGAGAGGTGTCACCTGCAGAACCCCCGAATACACATTCAACAAAAAAACAAACAGGAAAAAAAAAACAGAGAGAGGCAGAAACATCCGGAAGGCAGAGAAAGCCAGCAAATGACCCATTATATTAAAAACAGATAACATTTGTTCGCTGGTGGGGTAACGTGTAGCGTGACATGAACCCAAGATCCCGGTTGAGGCCGTCCTCATGGGTGCGGAACTTGGCTATCAATTTCTGCTCGACGATTTTGCGTTGTCGTGTGTCTCGAAGGCCGCCTTGGAGTACGCTTACCCGAAGGTCGGTGGATGAATGTCCATGACTGCTGAAGTGTTCCCCGACTGGGAGGGAACCCTCCTGTTTGGCGATTGTTGCTCGGTGTCCGTTCATCCGTTGTCGCAGCGTCTGCATGGTCTCGCCAATGTACCATGCTCTGGGGCATCCTTTCCTGCAACGTATGAGGTAGACAACGTTGGCCGAGTCACAGGAGTATGAACCATGCACCTGGTGGGTGGTGTCCTCTCGTGTGATGGTGGTATCTGTGTCGATGATCTGGCATGTCTTGCAGAGGTTACCGTGGCAGGGTTGTGTGGTGTCGTGGACGCTGTTCTCTTGAAAGCTAGGTAATTTGCTGCGAACGATGGTCTGTTTGAGGTTGGGTGGCTGTTTAAAGGCGAGTAGTGGAGGTGTGGGGATGGCCATAGCGAGGTGTTTGTCCTCATTGATGACATGTTGAAGGCTGCGGAGAACATGGCGTAGTTTCTCCGCTCCGGGGAAGTACTGGACGACAAAGGGTACTCTGTTGGTTGCGTCCCGTGTTGGTCTCCTGAGGAGGTCTATGCGATTTTTTGCTGTGGCCCGTCGGAACTGTCGATCGATGAGTCGAGCGTCATATCCCGTTCTTACTAGGGCGTGTTTCAGCGTCTGTAGGTGTCCATCGCGTTCCTCCTCGTCTGAGCAGACCCTGTGTATTCGCAGGGCCTGTCCATAGGGGATGGCCTCTTTGACGTGGTTAGGGTGGAAGCTGGAAAAGTGGAGCATCGTGAGGTTGTCCGTGAGGTTGTCTATTGCAAAGAAGCATACCGACAACTGGACAACCAGGAACACTACAGACGGTTACCCGCAGATCCGACCAAAGAACACACCCACCAGCTCAACAAACTGATCAAGACCTTCGATCCAGACCTTCAAAGCATCCTACGCACTCTCATCCCACGTAATCCCCGCGTGGGAGACTTCTACTGCCTCCCAAAGATACACAAAGCCAACACACCCGGACGTCCCATCGTATCAGGCAACGGAACCCTGTGTGAGAACCTCTCTGGATACATCGAGGGCATCCTGAAACCCATCGTACAGGGAACCCCCAGCTTCTGTCGCGACACTACAGACTTCCTACAAAAACTCAGTACCCACGGATCAGTTGAACCAGGAACACTTCTCACCACGATGGACGTCTCGGCACTGTACACCAGTATCCCCCACGATGACGGCATCGCTGCGACAGCATCAATACTCAACACCAACAACAGCCAATCTCCGGAAGCCATCCTACAACTCATCCGCTTCATCCTGGATCACAATGTCTTCACCTTTGATAACCAGTTCTTTACCCAAACACACGGAACAGCCATGGGGACCAAATTCGCACCCCAATACGCCAACATTTTCATGCACAAGTTCGAGCAGGACTTCTTCACTGCACAAGACCTCCAACCAACACTATACACCAGATACATCGACGACATTTTCTTTCTATGGACCCACGGCAAGGAATCACTAAAGAGACTACACGATAACATCAACAAGTTCCATCCCACCATCAAGCTCACCATGGACTACTCCTCAGAATCAGTTTCTTTCTTGGACACACGAATCTCCATCAAAGACGGGCACCTCAGCACCTCACTCTACCGCAAGCCCACGGACAACCTCACGATGCTCCACTTTTCCAGCTTCCACCCTAACCACGTCAAAGAGGCCATCCCCTATGGACAGGCCCTGCGAATACACAGGGTCTGCTCAGACGAGGAGGAACGCGATGGACACCTACAGACGCTGAAACACGCCCTAGTAAGAACGGGATATGACGCTCGACTCATCGATCGACAGTTCCGACGGGCCACAGCAAAAAATCGCATAGACCTCCTCAGGAGACCAACACGGGACGCAACCAACAGAGTACCCTTTGTCGTCCAGTACTTCCCCGGAGCGGAGAAACTACGCCATGTTCTCCGCAGCCTTCAACATGTCATCAATGAGGACAAACACCTCGCTATGGCCATCCCCACACCTCCACTACTCGCCTTTAAACAGCCACCCAACCTCAAACAGACCATCGTTCGCAGCAAATTACCTAGCTTTCAAGAGAACAGCGTCCACGACACCACACAACCCTGCCACGGTAACCTCTGCAAGACATGCCAGATCATCGACACAGATACCACCATCACACGAGAGGACACCACCCACCAGGTGCATGGTTCATACTCCTGTGACTCGGCCAACGTTGTCTACCTCATACTTTGCAGGAAAGGATGCCCCAGAGCATGGTACATTGGCGAGACCATGCAGACGCTGCGACAACGGATGAACGGACACCGAGCAACAATCGCCAAACAGGAGGGTTCCCTCCCAGTCGGGGAACACTTCAGCAGTCATGGACATTCATCCACCGACCTTCGGGTAAGCGTACTCCAAGGCGGCCTTCGAGACACACGACAACGCAAAATCGTCGAGCAGAAATTGATAGCCAAGTTCCGCACCCATGAGGACGGCCTCAACCGGGATCTTGGGTTCATGTCACGCTACACATTACCCCACCAGCGAACAAATGTTATCTGTTTTTAATATAATGGGTCATTTGCTGGCTTTCTCTGCCTTCCGGATGTTTCTGCCTCTCTCTGTTTTTTTTTTCCTGTTTGTTTTTTTGTTGAATGTGTATTCGGGGGTTCTGCAGGTGACACCTCTCTGTCTGAACACGGTGATTGCCTTGGCAACAGGCAGTTGCAGGGGCAGTCTGTAAACACCATGTATTGTTCTATATGTATAAATGCGTAGGCTTCAAGGAGCTCCTGAACATTTACCTGACGAAGGAGGAAGCCTCCGAAAGCTTGTGAATTTAAAATAAAATTGCTGGACTATAACTTGGTGTTGTAAAATTGTTTACAATTATGAAATTAATGGCAGTGTTGAACTACAGGCTGCAGGAGGGACTGATCCATGAACCGATTTTAGCCCAAATGAGGAGTGCATTACAACAGTCGTGGCATTCAAAAATCGCGTGAAGAACTTTGAGGTGTTTTGACGTGATTTGACGCTATATAAATGCAAGTATTGTTTCTTTTCTTTTAAAAAAAGAGGTTACAAACTCCCACCATTCTTATTTTGCACCACAGTATTAAAATTCAGACGTTAAAGAGCTGATTTTAACTCGGGGCAGGAATTGGAGGTGCGGGGGCTGACGTGGCTGACCCCCCTCCTCCTACCCCGGAGCGTGAGGCCTGGGAGATTTTAACTCTCTGGCCTCATTGAACGGCCCTGACTCAGACACCCGCCTGAAACCAGTGGGAATGACGTGATCGCCAGCGGGTGAAGTCAACATCGGTGGCGTGGAGGGTTGGGGAGGGGCGGGGGGAAGTCAGGTCGCCAACAGGGACGCATGAAAACAGTCCCCAGCGAGGTAAGTTGGGATGTTGGAGGGGGGTGGGGGATTGGCAAGTCTGCAATGAGGAGAGGGGGAGAAAGGCTGGGGCTGGGGTGACCCAAGAGAAGCATTCCTTCTCCTCCTGGCTCACAGTTTTTTTAAACAGACTTACTTGGGCCTGGAACCTTGCTGCCGCCAAAGACCGTGCGCACCGCAGTCAGGCCTGCAGTTAAAATGGCTTGCGCGTCTCGATGATGTCATCAGGACACGACACTGCCATTTAAATTAGGCCCCATTCCTCTGGGGCGGGTGGCCTTCCCATGCCTGAGGACAGGTAAGTAGAAATGGTGGGGGGAAGGAACGCAAACCCCCCATTCCCCCACCCTCAACCTAATCACCTTAGCCCCATGCACACCATTCCCGCCGGGCGGGGGTTAAAATCGGCCCTTTAGTTTCATCATCTGACTTTAATTGTCATTATTTTCTATTGCGGCATCAAACCTGTATATTCCTAAACTAGAATTTTAATAGAATGCATCCTTTTTGTGGGTTTCAAAATCAGCATGGCAACATCTGCCATTTCCAAGGAGGAGAAACATTCTATTACTTCAATAATCCAGAATTATTATTAACAGGTGAAAAACAAAACAAAACAAGCAGTATTTTTCTGGACTAAATGTAATCATGTATGTATTAAAGTATGGAACTATTCCAATCTAAAGGCCAAAGTTCATAAGGATTCTGCAATATCCTAACAGATTTTTATTTTGCTATCGCTCTCGTTTTTAGCTTTGAGAGACTGGCATTCTGGAAAGAAAGCAAGTTCGTAGAGAATCAGAAATTTTAACTAAATCATACTGAACGCTCCTGGGGAGCTCCTGTCTGATCTTAGCCATGATGTCAGTATTACATGGGCAGTGTGATGGGCACCCCAGGCAATGATCAAGTCCTGTTTGTTTTACACACAGCTCCAGTCGATTCGATATGGCAAGGGAAGTCACGGTTCAGTCAATTGTTAATACGGAGAACAATAAAATATTCAAGGTAGCCCTGATATGTCCTTTTCAATATCTACTCAAAGAAAGGATGCTTAATTGTTACCATTTTTACAAAGAACTCTTGTCTGGAGAGCGTCCTTATGTATTGTAATAGCAGTATGGTTTATTAAATCTCCTTCAAATGCATTTTATATAACTGACAGACATTCATATCATGGAAGTTTGGAGGAATCCTCAAAGGGCATTAATTCTTTCCACGTGCTCCCCCCTCCCTATCTCTGTAACCTCCGAGAACTTCTGCATTCCTCCAACTCTGGCCTTGTGCATTCCCCACTTCCTTTGCTCCACCATTGGTGGCCCTATCTTCAGCCATTTAGACCCTAAGCTCTGTAATTCCCTCCCCAAATCTCTTTACCTCTCCACCTCCCTCTGCTCCTTTAAGAGGCTGCTTAAAATCGACCTCTTTGATCAAGCTTTTGGTCACATGTCCTAATGACTCCTTCTTTGGCTCAGTGTTAATGTATGTCTGATTACGCTCCTGTGAAGTGCCTTGGGACATTTTATTATGTTAAAAGGTGCTAAATAAATGCAAGTTACTGTTGAAGACAATTATTGAATATTCCTTCTTGGAAACAGGGGTCCATCAGTGGGAATCACTAAAGACTATTTCTAACTTACACCTATATGGACTTGAATTCCACACATTGTAATGAAAAGTTTTGGCGTAGAGCATTGAGGAATGTTCCAGGTGAAATTCTCTGGCATTTTTATTGCATAACTCAGC
Organism: Heptranchias perlo; assembly: GCF_035084215.1. NCBI lineage: Eukaryota > Metazoa > Chordata > Chondrichthyes > Hexanchiformes > Hexanchidae > Heptranchias > Heptranchias perlo. Next base: position 29,687,954 of record NC_090326.1, read on the forward strand.
ATTAAGGCACTTAACGTAGCACAAGTTATCAGCCAGAGTTTATCGAGTGTGATTCAAGAACTGGGGAGGGGGGTGGGGGGAGTATTTGTTGTCTTGATAACCTTGTTCTTTAAATACCATTCGCAATAAACTACTTCAAACATCTACAGGAAAGATTGTATCACCTGCAGCTGTGTTCACTCGTTACTTACTTTACTGCCCGTACAAATTAAATATTAAGTTGAACACAAGCTGCCAAACATGCTGCTTCCAGACACTAAGCAGAGGTTTTTTTGTAAATGATGCCAGATTTATCTTGTTTGCCTAATTATCCCATTAGCCTGTACCTAAGATCCAATTACTCCAGTTAGATCATGATAAATGGCCTATGGAAGACTCTTCCATGAAGAGGGCATGTCATTCCCTTGCCACTAGTTCCTGCGTTAATGAGTTTTAGGTAACCAGCTCGCAGATAACTTGTGAAGATCTGAAAATACGAAAGTCTTACCAACTTAGTGTGCTTTATTTGATTGTAATTACCTCCACTTGGCTGTGTCATAGATGTGTCTACGTGAGTGACTCCACTTGACTGCACTTCAAGTGTTTGCCCCTCCCGCCCAGTATTTAGACTGCTTTAAATTATAGACAAACCCACGTAATCTGACCGGGCCAAAGGACTGATGCAAATGGACAGTTTTGTTATGCATTGCCTTACATCAGGGCAGCTGTAAAGTCAGAGGATAACAAACAGTTGTGTGTACCGGCGTTGGAGCGGAGATTGATCCTGTTTCAAATTATAGTATTTCTATTACAACATTTATATCTTTTCACTCAAAGTTTAGCTGGGCCAAAGCTGGCAAATTTAAACAGTTTCTGTTAACTGTTGTCTGGAAGGAGCTTGTTCTGTGTTGATGAATACGGACTCATTGTTTGCCTCATTTCAGAAGAATGAACTTGCAGATTGCCGTTTTATTAGCCTCAACAAGTGTCCAGCTGCTTTGGTACTAGCTGGTGTCGTAAGTTTATGAATGGTCAAATCAGTTTTCAAACCTGGGGTCGTCTGCGAATTCTGGACTTCTTGAATGTAAAAAATGTGTGTGTGTTTCAAGTGCATACACACAATCCAGTCTGGAAATTTAAACTGGTTTCTGTTAACTGATTTCTGGCAGGAATTTCTATTGTCTTTGCATATGTATGGAGAGAGACAAATAACCCTTCTGCGGTATGGGTGTTTGCTTCGAAGGATAGCCCCTCCTCCCGTTTATACGATAGACCCCTTCCAGGACAAAATAAGATGATTAGTTCTTTAGACAATATTTGCCTAGAAATTCCATGCCATTTATGGGTTAGAATTAGGAACATAGGAACAGGAGTAGACCATTCAGCCCCTCGAAGAACGCCATTAATGGTGCGGGCTCCCTCACCTACTGTTCAAATGACCAGTCTTCGGAATTTGGGAGGGGTCAGGGCCAGGGCTGATGAATGGGTGGAAATCCCACCTATCATACTTCCAGCAGCAGAGCAGAACTTCTAGAATTTCTACCTTCGGGCCTTTAACTGTAATAGCTGTCCCATTGGGAAAGTATCCTGCTGGAAAGCCAACACTGCAACAAAATTTGTAACCATGACATGAAAGTCTTCTTTCAGCATAAAGGCTTGAGATTGCTGCTGATCTTCAGTTCACTTCAAAACTGCAGGATAGAAATTGGGTAAGGCCCGTCTTCAGGTGCATAACCAACGGCATGCAGAGAGAGAGCGCGCGCCTCAACCGGGAGGCCCAAGGCTGACCTGAAATTGGGACTAGGGGATCCTTTCAAAAATTTAGGCCAGCTGCAGGCGCCTGGCGCAGCTCCATAGGCAGCTCACCCATTGCCAACGGATCAACGTCGGGCCACTTGCCTCACCAGCAGCGGCCCTCCGGTAAGTCCCAGGAGGGGGTGGGAAAGGGAGACGGGCGGGGGCCGATCGTGAGTCAGCAGTGACTGTCGGGAGTGCTGTGGATCTGGAAGGGGGAAAACCTCAGCGGAGCAAGCCCAGTGTCTGCTCTGCTCAGGAGACCCCAATTTTCCCAGGGGCCCTGAAACAGGCATCAGGCCCCTCGTTCGCATATGCAAGGGACCTAATGTCTGTTTTAGGTAGCCGCCCCTGGACACCTGCAATGTGGCCCCACCCAATATTGGCCTACGTCTTTCAGGCATCCTTGGGACACAGGACGTTGGTCACCAGAGCACCCGTTTTACCCCCAATGAAGTCCAATTTCTACCCCCACATGTCCAAGACACTGAGGTGAGACAGAACTCCTTGAGTACAAGGGCAGGCGCATATGTAAAAAAAAAGGCATCAAAGGAAATCCAAAAAGGAATTAAAAATCTTGTAACGATTTGGATTCAGTAAACAGTTAAATGTACCAATATAGGTTAAGCGTGTATTGCTGTTTTATCTACTGATTCAACTTGCCCCTGTATATATTTCTTTATTGCAATAAACAATTTGTAATTTAGCCTGAACTATATGGCATGTCAGTGTGGTGTTTCTCCACCTATCAGGATGATCAGGAGTACAGTCCCTGCTTATCTCAGACAGCCGCCTATAGTGGGCAAATTGAGCTGAGCATTTGTCATTACTGTAGGCGTCAATTACAAAGGCACCACTTAAACTGTATTAAACGCACCGGCTATTTCGGGCAGTTCGGGCGCCTGGTTAAAGTGCCGCCACGTAATTCAGCCCCGTTCAGCTCTCCAACACTACAGGCGAAACTGACCAGACCCGTTATCACTCTCTCTCCCATTTGGATGAATACTGGGGCATTTGGACTGAGCGGGAAATGCAGAGAAGGATGAAGGTGCCCTCCGTGCTTTTGAAAAAAAATTCTAGTCTCCAGCCACCACGTATAGCAGGCAAATCGCATTGACACCAACGCACCTGCTATAAGCAGTGGGGACTGTATACGATGGCCAATCCATTACTATACTCAGCACTGGTAAAAGGGTAGATTGTTAGGCTTAGGCGTGAGGTGCACAACAAGCCAGTCACTGCAGGCATAAGGTTAAGTTTCAGATAGTGAGAGGAGTGGGCTGGAGTAGAGAGTTTTGGGAGGCAGTCCAAGCTGCAACATTCTTCTCCCAAGGAGTTTTAATCCAAACTCTGGTTTATTCGGCGATCATCAACTCAAAGGTATGTATTGATCTCACCTCTGACATACCAGGCGCCACGGTTCCCAGCACGGTCATTAAGTACAGTGCTAGATTTCATCTGTTAACTTAGGTATTTTCAGCAGCTGTGGAATGTGTACTCTCAGCCCATTCACACTTTTATTACAGTGCCTGTTAAAATGATAGGCTGAATCCACCCCCTCACCTTCCCCCACACTGGTACCTGACAGGAGCAGCATGCCCGAAAAGTGAGCTGCATCTGTCCAGGCCTATGGGTGTCCTGGGCTGTTAATGTGGCCTGGCGGAGCCCCCAATCAGGGACCCGCCCCTCTGACTGTGCCTACCATCAGAATACGTAGTTGGAAACAGAAGCGCAGTTGCAGGCTTCTCTGCTGCGTTCCTGGCTGGGGCCTCAAGACTTTCTGGAGAGCAGCAGCCAGCAGGCCCCAAGGCCCAAAGATCATTTGGAAAATTTGAATATAAATTAAAATGTGCATTAGGGCTTCTCTCTGGTTTGCTGCCAAGTTCCTTCAGACACTTCTGATCCGAGAAATGTCCTGGCGAATCCCCTAAATGCCAACTTCATGGGGTTCCCGAGTGCCCGGGCTACAGGATCAGGTGGGAAGGCCAGGAACACCCCCTCTTTGTTGGGCCTGAACCTATTATGGCACAGGGCCTGCTCCAACCCCTCTCCCTCTTCTCCCCCACCCCTGCCCCCCCGACTCCTCCTCCCCCATCCCTGGAGAAGCCCTGGACATACCAGGCAATGTAAAACGGGGTGGAAACCAGGCATAATGGGTCTGTGCTCTCTTTTTCTTGACATTTGTGCCCAGGGAATGCACATTTCCCGGGATCAAGGGTCAGAAAAATCGGCCCTGATAAATTATCGGAGCTGGCAGGCAAGTATCCCCCCTGGCAGGGAAAACTGAAGGAAACAGGCCGAAAAGGATTGTAAATAAGAGAAAGCCTTTCTTCAGCACTGTACTGCATACAAACAGATTGCGTATAAAGCTGTGCCTGATTTAGCGTCAAAAGACACAAAGAATAAAATTAAAGGAATATAGCACAATATCATAGCGACTCTCTCATATACTGAGATCTTTACAATTCAGAACTTCTAGCTCATTGCACCTTTTAAGCAATGGGAAGCAATTGCGAGGGAATGCGATGCCCTTTTCAGGAAACCATCTACCGTATGCCACCTGCCAAAGAAAGGGCTTTTGTGGAATGGGGAGCTCTTTACCCAGCATCCATAGCGGTAGAGAAACTGCTCCATCTCTGGGATTGAATGTTTGCACGGCTCTATCCCAGAGAAACCGCTCTTTCCCTGGGATTGAATGTTTGCACGGCTCTATCCCAGAGAAACCGCTCTTTCCCTGGGATTGAATGTTTGCACGGCTCTATCCCAGAGAAACCGTTCCATCTCTGGGATTGAATGTTTGCACGGCTCTATCCCAGAGAAACCGTTCCATCCCTGGGATTGAATGTTTGCACGGCTCTATCCCAGAGAAACCGCTCCATCTCTGGAATTGAATGTTTGGACGGCTCTATCCCAGAGAAACCGTTCCATCTCTGGAATTGAATGTTTGCACGGCTCTATCCCAGAGAAACCGTTCCATCTCTGGAATTGAATGTTTGCACGGCTCTATCCCAGAGAAACCGTTCCATCTCTGGGATTGAATGTTTGCACGGCTCTATCCCAGAGAAACCGTTCCATCTCTGGATTGAATGTTTGCACGGCTCTATCCCAGAGAAACCGTTCCATCTCTGGATTGAATGTTTGCACGGCTCTATCCCAGAGAAAACGTTCCATCTCTGGATTGAATGTTTGCACGGCTCTATCCCAGAGAAACCGCTCCATCTCTGGATTGAATGTTTGCACGGCTCTATCCCAGAGAAACCGCTCCATCTCTGGATTGAATGTTTGCACGGCTCTATCCCAGAGAAACCGCTCTTACCCTGGGATTGAATGTTTGCACGGCTCTATCCCAGAGAAACTGTTCCATCTCTGGATTGAATGTTTGCACGGCTCTATCCCAGAGAAACCGCTCCATCTCTGGGATTGAATGTTTGCACGGCTCTATCCCAGAGAAACCGTTCCATCTCTGGGATTGAATGTTTGCACGGCTCTATCCCAGAGAAACCGCTCCATCTCTGGGATTGAATGTTTGCACGGCTCTATCCCAGAGAAACCGCTCCATCTCTGGGATTGAATGTTTGCACGGCTCTATCCCAGAGAAACCGCTCCATCTCTGGGATTGAATGTTTGCACGGCTCTATCCCAGAGAAACCGCTCCTTCCCTGGGATTGAATGTTTGCACGGCTCTCTCCCAGGTATGGTGTGGTTTCTCTGCCGCTATGGATGCTGGGTAACAAGCTCCCCAATAGAAGAGAAATAATTGGACTTTTGCAGGATTCAAATTTTGAAAATGCTGAATTTTCTAGGATGCAAAGAATCAAGAATGATATACAGAGAAACCTGTAAATTAGGGACATCTAAGGGACTTGCACAGGTGTCCTTATTTTCAAAATGGTCATTGTATATATAGTTAACCAGATGAGCCAAATATCCCGGAATTGGATGTATCTACTGCAGCGTTCCTTCTTTTTACACCCTCACCTGGGATCGTGTCTAATTCTGGAGCCCTGCCAGCGGGGTGTGATTTCAGTTCATTTTCTGTTTGTTGGGTTTCCCAGTTCATTGCCATCCTGAGGTCCTTTTCCATTGAGGGAACGATGTCGTGATCCTGGGATCTGCCACGTTGGCAGCCTGCACAGGGCGAGGTATCTGCTGTAGGGCCAGAGTGCCTGGGAGATCCCAGCCAAATTGAGGGATTAATGTCCTGCAGACCCCTGTCTGGGACCCCGTCCCTCCTTGTGATGCAGCTGCTAATGTTTGAAGTACTGGGGGGGTGTAGAGAGCAGTTAGCAGCTCATCAGCACCTGGCCTTCTGGTGGAGTGAGATGTGGTTTTGCCCGGTGCAGTTCCCGGCTTTTGTTGAATGGGGAGTTTTTTACCCAGCATCCATAGCGGCAGAGAAACTACTCTATCCCTGGGATAGAGCTGCGCAAACATTCAATCCCAGAGATGGAGCGGTTTCTCTGGGATAGAGCCGTGCAAACATTCAATCCCAGAGATGGAGCGGTTTCTCTGGGATAGAGCCGTGCAAACATTCAATCCAGAGATGGAACGGTTTCTCTGGGATAGAGCCGTGCAAACATTCAATCCCAGAGATGGAGCGGTTTCTCTGGGATAGAGCCGTGCAAACATTCAATCCAGAGATGGAACGGTTTCTCTGGGATAGAGCCGTGCAAACATTCAATCCCAGAGATGAAGCGGTTTCTCTGAGATAGAGCCGCGCAAACATTCAGTCCCAGAGATGGAGCGGTTTCACTGGGATAGAGCCGTGCAAACATTCAATCCCAGAGATGGAGCGGTTTCTCTGGGATAGAGCCGTGCAAACATTCAATCCCAGAGATGGAGCGGTTTCTCTGGGATAGAGCCGTGCAAACATTCAATCCCAAGGAAAGAGCGGTTTCTTTGGGATAGAGCCGTGCAAACATTCAATCCCAGGGAAAGAGCGGTTTCTCTGGGATAGAGCCGTGCAAACATTCAATCCCAGAGATAGAGCGGTTTCTCTGGGATAGAGCCGTGCAAACATTCAATCACAGGGATGGAGCGGTTTCTCTGGGATACAGCCGTGCAAACATTCAATCCCAGGGATGGAGCGGTTTCTCTGGGATACAGCCGTGCAAACATTCAATCCCAGGGATGGAGCGGTTTCTCCGGGATAGAGCCGTGCAAATATTCAATCCCAGTGATGGAGCGGTTTCTCTGGGATAGAGCCGCGCAAACATTCAATCCCAGGGAAGGAGCGGTTTCTCTGGGATAGAGCCGTGCAAACATTCAATCCAGAGATGGAGCGGTTTCTCTGGGATAGAGCCGTGCAAACATTCAATCCCAGAGATGGAACGGTTTCTCTGCCGCTATGGATGCTGGGTAAAGAGCTCCCCATTCCACAACACCTGTTCCTTTGACCCGCTGCCAACTCGCACTGACATGCGTGTCCCATGTTTTAAGTAGTAAACGGACTTGTTGCATTGAAGGCTGTCCGTAGTTTGCAGTCTGCGAGTGTCCGTGGTTTCAAGGTGAGCTTGTATCTATTAGAATGTAAGTTTCACTGTAATAACAACATGGCTTGGACAAGAAACAACGCTTATACAGAAGATCCAAGAAAGATGACTGTGAAGGTTTGAGCATGTTGCAAGAATGGAAACAGCTAGAGTACCTTTCATGGCCCTGCGTACAGAGGTACCTGAAACATGAAGCCGAGAAAGACCAAGGAAACGCTGGATAGACGACGTCTAGAGTGACTTGTCACAGAAAGGGATACAGGCGACTGAAGCCAGCAGACTAGTTCAGAACCGACAACAGTGGAGTGAATTCATTCAGCCCCATCATTGCTGCTGAGCTTACGGATGGGAATTTAATTGTAGTAGTAATAGTAATTGGACTTTAGGCGTAGACTAAAGGGATAATAAGGAGAATCTTTCTACCTTATTTAATCTTTCATTCTAAGCGTTAGTCAGAATTTGCAAATAATAGACCCCTTACAGTGCTGCCAGGGGCATCAGTCCCAGCGTCAACGGCAATACTGTAAGGTAAACAAGGATGTACTGCTGCTTCCAGAGGTCCACCTAAAGCAGTCACCACCATTTCTGGCACGGCCAGTCTGATGTGGCCAGCGCAGTCCTTCCCCAGCCATCAGGAAAGGCCCAGTATGCCAGAAATGAAGTTGCAAATTGGTGGGCCTTGATGCAAGCCAAACCAACATGGCCGACAGGGTGGAGGCTGTTGCCAGTAGCAGCAGCAGGACTGTACAAATTGCAACCAGTGATGAGAATGAAAGAACAAATAAAAAACAAACAGCCTTATTATTATTGCTTTAGCCTATATCCCAAGATCCAATCACTTGGCTTATACCATGGCAAATGACCTACGATAGACAACTCCCTGAAAAGGACGCATCATCTCCTCGCCAGCACTTCCTATTGCTGTAACAGTGCACTGGGGTTAAGGGAGCCATGTGCTGCTCCTGTGCTGTGGAATCTGATCCGCAAAATAAACAGCGCTGACTCCACAACAACAGCAGTCAAGGCTAACACAGAACCAATTCAAAGTGAACAGGTCTGTGTCACTGCTTTACATCTGGGATCAACGTTTGTGAACTAGAGAGCAGAGGGTACAATATAAAGAGAAAAAAAATTGTAATTCCAGCTGCTTTTCCTACATCACAACAGTGACTACACTTCAAAAGTACTTCATTGGCTGTAAAGTGCTATGGGATGTCCTGAGGTCATGAAAGGCGCTATATAAATGAAAGTTCTTTCTTTTTTTTTCTTATTTTGATCTTTTCTTAAACAGGAAGCAGCTTCCTTTACATTTTCTTCTGTCATTTTTATGAGTCCGTGTAGAAATACTTCTACCCAAAGAGAAAGTGAAATTACCGCTTCATGCTAGTTGCCTTTGGATAGAAATATTCATTATATCAAGAGGACAAAGTGACTTCGATAGTAATGCATTTTATATAAAAAGTTTACCCAGCCATATCCTCCAAAATTGCAGAGACTAACTCGTAGTCGGGCATGACTTACTTTCTATCAAGTACAGTATATGAGTTCTGTATACCAGGAGAATCAACTTCAATGGAAGGAATCAGTCAAAAGCAAGGTGCCTCTTCCGAATTTAGCTGATCCTCTGTGTGGCTCAATTCTGTCACTGGTACACTTGGATTCATTGTGAGTTCCTTCACCTGACAAAGACCTCCTCATTGGGCTGGAGTGTTTGACAGTGTGGGGAGGGGTTTTTTGATCTGGCATCACTGTAGAGGAGGAACCTGAGGTTTGGCACAACTGGGGATGAAACATAAGGTTTGGTTCATTGATAGATTCCTGGCATGTCAGCAGTGAAGGAAAGAGCAGGGCATGGGCCTGACAACATTGGATAGGGATTACCCCATGTCTTGTACCACTGGGTTGAGACTTTCTAAGGGATCACTGCAAATGTTTAATTTGGTATTTTATGATTGATTCTGGGGCATATGTATCTCCTCTCTGTCTCACTATTAACAAAACACAGGTGATAATAAAAGCTCTGTTTGCTTTCAAAATTAAATTCATTTTTTAATTTTAAAAAACTCAAATTAAGATAAGGAAAGGCACTGTGTCTCACTTTGTCTCTGTGTTTCTCTCTGGCTGACAGCTGTCAGTAATTCGAATGTTTATATTTTCCAATTATCAACAAAACAGAAACAATAATCAGGTGATAATTAGTTGCTTTCAAAATTCAATTTAATTTTTAATTTGAAGAAAACTCAAATTAACACGAGGAAAGGCATTCATTCTGTCCCCATCTGTTTCTTTCTGTGTTTCACTGATATCAGTAATTAGAATGTTTATATTTTCTAACTATCAACATAATCTGATAATTAAAGGCTTATTGTTTGATTCAAAAATCAACAATTTAGTTTTTTTCTTAAAATGAACTCAAACCAGGGTGACACTGTGGGAGCAATTTTAACCTGGCTACCGCCCCATTAACGCTGAAGGATAGGCCGGTGGGCAGACACATTTTCTTTAGAATTCCTACTTCCCATTGACTGCCTCATTTTTGAGCCAGCCTTTAAATGGACGTCCAGCGCTCCTGCACGAAACAGGCAGAAGCCTTATTTAAAATCTTTAAATCAAGGTCCTATGCTGGCTGTGGGATCCTGATGCAATTTTTAGGTACCAAAGGGTGGAGCATGCACTGCACGCACTCCACCCAGTGGTACCGCACATAGGTTGGCCTAACCAGCGGCCCTTGATTCTGTAAATATACTGTTAAGGTTCATTGCAATGATTTCCGATTAAATCTACTGCCAGCCCTGCATCTAAACTCCTGTCTAGTTCTCCACTGCGCATACAAATTACTCCTGTGGTAAATCAGTTTGCTGACACACTAGTTTAAATCCTCTTTATCTATATATGCTCAAGTACTGTAAGACACAGAGAGAAAAAGGAACAAATTTCAATGCCCTGCTCAGAATGGTTTGAAAAAAAAAATCAAAGCTCTGTTTTCGTATCATTAAAAATTCTTTTAATCTGGGGAGGGTTGTCACTTCATTACTGAAGGTCAGATATATTGTTCTCAAGTCAACTTTATTGCTCCTGGGTATTTCTTTTTATATTGGCTTCTGATTGCCATACATTAGGAAAAAAATAAATTAGTTTCATTTTATTGCACTAATGTGCATTATAAAACATATAAAATTAATTTCAAAGATATTTTCTAATTTACCACATAATATTTGCTACAAGGAAGCCAAGAATCGTCTGGATCTGAAAAAAAAACTTAATTTCTGAGCAAATTATGCAGTATTTTGCTGAACTAATAATTGCTAAGTCATCATATTTCATTATTTTCTTCTCTTGTTTTCAAAAATCAATGTCCTGTGGCAATCTTTGTTGCCAGTACTATTTATCGTGCATAGGTTGTTTTCAGCATGAATCAAATCAAACCTTCAGAACACACTGTGTCCTCCAAAAAAAAGATTTTTGGAGAATTTAAAGGGGCATTGTCTTCATTAAAAACTATTTCGCCAATGTGTTTTACCAAAGAAGGGAGACGAGCCAAAAGACTTGTGTCCTTTTTGTGACTCCATATTTAAGTGTCACAAGGATGTGTTTCAGTAAATTGAATGCTGTTACATTGTGCTTGTGAACAAATGTTTGCCGAATACTTTATTTTTCTTTATCATCTTTCTTACCAATTCTTGCTCAGCATACACAAACATGCATATACACCACACACACACACACACACACATATACTTCCAGTGTGGAGAGGGAAGAGGTCGCTGTCTAGCAATCAGGAATGAGAACTTTTGACCAATCCATCCCTTTCTTTAACCCCACTGCTGCCCCTGCTAAGACCGCCAAAGCTCAACACAGGAATGCAACTTGGGGTCTTCCTGGTCTATATGGCTCAAAGATGGAGATTTATTTTTGAGCCATAAGAGCAGCTTCAACAGCGTCCCTCTAAATAAACTGTTTGGGTAATTGGGAGTTAGAATTTCAGAAGGCCTCTGCTGTCAGTGCCTGAAACACAGCATCGTGCAAATGATAACTGTTTTGCTGCAAAGTTCTTGATTCTGTCCTATTATATTTGATAATATTTTGGCTAAGTCCCCAAAAAATTAACCAAAGGATTAATTGTCACTTCTGTTAACCCCAAGAAATGCTAGGCCTTACCCCTGAACTAAAGTAAGGGGTGATTCCATGATACGATGCACCCAGCGGAGAACCCTTCCTGGGAAATCATAGGCACATAGCCCATGATTATCTGTCCATTAAATGCTCGCAATTTCCCAGCGGGTGCTCCCTGAGAGCTCATCACTCCATGTTGGCAGAATCATACTTCTAGTTCTGTCTTGACTGCAGTCCAGAATAATATTACTGTCTGTTTCTGCAATGATGGAAACATTAAATAACTGCAAATGCTTTGCTGTCAATGTTTGTTTCAGTCCCTTAGAATCTAGCCTGGTTCCAACAGGAAGGAAGGAAAGGTCAATCAGCAGGGCTCTGTTCTGTGAAATCTGTGAATTCTGTGAAATCAGCAAGCAGCAAAGGTTTATGTGGCAAATCTGCCCCGATTGGAGAGGACATCAAATTGATCGGAGTCGACATAGGCCGACCTGTTCACTGGGCCCCATAAGCATTACGCAGGCTTTCAGTCCGCGTTCTGGGCAGTCAAACCCTGCCGCTCACACTGTTCCTCATGGGCATAGCAATAAAAAGAATGCTTGCTTCTGTGCCTTATTTTATCATCCAAGAGTTCTTAACAGGAACTGAGGGAAAACACTCTTCCCCATCTAATTGTCTTTTGGTGGCTTTTCATCTGGCTTACATTATACGAATATATTTTATGCTTGAAGCCAGCCAAAAACTAGAGCAAATCTTGTCTTGGTTCCCCTTCAGCCACTTTTACATATACATACATTGAACATTGATTTAAGACACAACCCTTTAACAGTCATTAGAGCTTGGTCCTTGCTCCCATGAGTCGGCCTGTCACTACATTATTTCCTTTAAGTTAAGTCCCTCGCATTGTAAAGAGCAGTAACTGCCTTTTTATATGTTGTTATCAAATAATGTAAGCCAAAAATTCACACCATTGCTAAAATATATTGCTGAATATCCTTACCTTGAATTGGAAACTTTTTCAAATAGCAAAGATTTGACTTTCCAAAAATCCACCTGAAAATACAGACTGTGCATTACAACAGTGAAAACTGTAGGGTTATCAGTGTGTGATACTGTGTCAATATAAGACAGATGTTAAGAATCTTACAAACTCAGGTTATAGTCCAACAATTTTATTTGAAAATCACAAGATTTCGGAGGCTTTCTCCTTCGTCAGGTGAATGTTGAGGCTTTCTCCTTTGTCAGGTACATTCACCTGACGAAGGAGAAAGCCTCCGAAAGCTTGTGTTTTTCAAATAAAATTGTTGGACTATAACCTGGTGTTGTAAGATTCTTTACATTTGTCAACCCCAGTCCATCACCGGCATCTCCACATCAATATAAGACATAACATTCTCTGGATGTCCCAAACCACTTTACACCAAGGGAATTACTTCTGAAGTACATTCACTATTGATATGGAGTCAAATGTGGCTGCCAGTTTGAATGACTACATTGCTGCCTTTAAGTTCCATTAAGCTTCAATGCCCATCACATTATAAACAAAGAGCTGTTACTGCCTTTTTATATGTAGTTATCAAAAAATAGAAAAAGCAAACTGGCACTACTACTAGGAAGACTTTAAAAGACTTCAGGAGGACATAGACGTGTGGGCAGACAGGTGGCAGATGCAATTGAATGTGGAAGAGTGTGAGGTAATTTATTTTGGGAGGGAAAATAAGGAATATGAATATAAACAAGTAATGTAAGTATACACTCAAATGGAAAGATACGACAAGGTGCGGTACCTTAGGGGTGGTCGTTGATGAGGAATTGTTAAAAGGATTGGAAGAATGATAATTTGGTATATAGGGATACCAGAAGAGCATGATTACTGGCTTAAGGCAGTTCTTGGAATGCAGTAAAACTGACAAATTGTACTGAAGGGCAAATGCAGGTTCTTGAAAAGCAACATGATGCTTGTAGGTCATATGATCGATTCATCAAAGGTTACAGCAGACACTAAGACAATCCGAGCATCCACTAGGATATCTCCACAACTGAACATCGTAATAAATTCCCAAGTTTAATGAACCAGCTAGGAAAATGTACGTCATGGACCAACAGAGATATCAAAACTGCTCAGGGATGTACTGTGTAAAACAGCATGTGGGGCTGTAGTAGTGCTCGACAGCAAAAAATAAAGATATAAACTGAGACTTGCATGTCAGCCGATGTTTTGTCATATTGCTGCAGAAATCACAACAAGGACATCGGTAACCAGTAGATTTGAGGGTAGATTTTACAAATTCTCGCTCTTGGTGTGCCGAGAGCAGATATTGGGTATTTGGACCACAGGGTTGTTCATCCATTAAGGTGAATGGGCCGAAAGCCTGGTGGGCCACACTGATTTCCGCATCCAAGTTCTTGACGTGCAATCTCGGCATGCAATGCTTTGCACTGAGAGTGTGAACGTACAAAATTTACCCTTACGTTTCACGAGCACTGAGAAAAGATTTGCACAAATAGAAAGAGAGACTTTGGCTGTGAAAGATTCAGCAAGTACCCCTAATTGGGAAGGCTTCTCTACTGAGGCTGATCATTACTGGCATCTAAAAATGTTCAAATTGCCACTGCGAACATTTAGATTTTGGGGGTAAATATCCTCAAGGTTTCTCCCATCACACCGCCATAATTGTGGCAGACGTTCCGAGGAAGAGTCGTTTAAGCCGAAGTTATAGTGGCGGAGCAGGAGAAGCCCCAAGGAAATTACATCCCCTTTCTTTACATCGCAGGAGGTTCTCTGCACAATTCACATGTGCCAGGGAAGGACTCGACTCCACCTGTTACTCTATCACAAGCTCCAGTATCCAGAGTGACCAAGACAGTTCAGAGCTTACAGGATGGTTCAGACGCTATCTGCAAGTTCAAGTCACCTATTTGAAATAAAGGCCTCAATTTTAATACCCATCGCACCCACCCCCCCCCACCCCCAAAACGGGCAAGGGGTTAGAATCCTGAAGTTTGAAATCCCGCCTCCAAACCACCGTGTTCCCGGCCGCCTAATATTAATGGCAACGATTCAGGCCATCAACGAGGCTCCCGCTAAAAGCAGGCAGGGGCCTACATAAGAACGTAAGAAATAGGAGCAGCAGTAAGGAAAATGGCCCCTCGAGCCTGCTCCGCCATTCAATTAGGTCATGGCTGATCTTCGACCTCAACTCCACTTTCCCGCCCGATCCCCATATCCCTTGATTCCAGAAATTCTTACTCTTCTCAGTCCTAAATATCCGACCCCTTATCCTGAGATATCTAGAACCCCCTAGTTCTAGACTCTTCAGCCAGGGGAAACAGCCTCTCAGCATCCCCCCTGTCAAGCCCTCTTAGAATGTTTCAATGAGATCACCTCTCGTTCTTCTAAACTCCAGAGAGTATAGGCTCATTCTACTTAAGATTCAAAAGTCAAGTCCCGATGATGTCATCGGCGCCACGACGTAATTTTAAGGTCCACGCAGGGGAGTCCCACACTGTCTGCTGGAACATGGCAGGAGGAGCCGACGAGCTGGAAGAGGCCCAGATAAGTTTTAAAACTTTCCTTCTCTTTGAAATCCTTGCGGGCCATGAGAGATGTACAATGGGCGGCTAAAACAATATCACCCATTTTACAGTATCACCCAAAGTCAAAATTAAACCCCCTTGTGTCTAAGCCAGTCCCGCTATACACTGATGTGACTGGAGTTTCTCACATTAATACTGCAGCTACCAAAGCTCCTTGCAAAGGGGTAGAGAGGTTAAATGAGGTCACGAGAATACATACACCCAAAATGTATAAGGACTGAGGTGTCTGCAGTCATTCTGGGAGATTTCGAAAGCAGATCAGTGACGAAACTTGTAAAAGTCCAACAACAAATGGAAATACTATGGGGACTTACATGTGGATGTGATTCGTGAATATGTAAGGGTTTGGAGAAAGTAGAACCCAGATTAGAAATATGCTCGTTTGGTGATGTCTTGAATTTTGGAATATTGGAAAGAAGGTTAAGTACATCCCTACAGCTGAAATTAGAAAAAGAAGGGTTTGTTTAAGCTCAGGCTGGAGTGTGCCAGAGAGATTAGGCTGGGACCTGGATACGCCAGAGATTCCTTGGGCTTCGTAAGGGGCAGTGTCTCCACCCACCTCTCATTAGGCCAGCAGTTTAGTAAGCAGACGGGGTCACCCAATGCTGGGAGTTCGTGGCCTCAGAGACCCAGCGTATCATCGGCAGTGATTGGGAAGCCGACCTAGCGGTCCAGGCCACGTATCCAACTAATTCAGCGAGCACACAGCCAGGATGTACCCCAGTAACATGAGTGCCTGCAGTTGTTATTCAAATAAATAGATGTCCCCTGACCCTGCCAGATTTGTCGGGGTCAGCGGCGGAGGTTCGGGGTGGCCCTGACCCAGCACTTATGCCAGGGTGTTCGCCCAAACAGATTTTCGACTCCAACAACTTTTCAGATAACGAAAGGGAAATGTAGGGTAAGGATGTCCAACTTTTTGAGTTTGTGGACCACATTGGCATGAACCATGGAGGCTCCAGGGCCACATCTAAACAGTAAATCCAGGTTCCTGTTAATTTGCAGATAATTACGGATCTTAGTGTTCTAATTTATGATTCATTCAATGAGGCAACTGCACTAAAATCCATCCTTTCCAAACTTCCAGGCCCATAAAATTGGAAACAGGAGAAATTAGCAAGTAAGAAATATAAATGCAGATATTGGTTACCTGGGCTGGACTGCGAGGGCTTGGGGCCACATGGGGTCAGAGGTTGGATACCTGTGATGTGGAGTTATCCAGGGTACAGAGCTATGCTAATATGTTATCCTGGTTCAGGGGTTACAGAGATTGGAGAGGTTGCCACCTCCATTTTGGAAGCAGACAGGCACAACGTTGTTTGGGCATTGCAGTGGTCTTACTTCTGTGCTACTAAAACTCAAGGAATTACATAGAATTTACAGCACAGAAACAGGCCATTCAGCTCAACTGGTCTATGCCGGTGTTTATGCTTCACACAAGCCTCCTCCCACCCTACTTCATCTAACCCTATCTGCATACCCTTCTATTCCTTTCTCCCTCATATGTTTATCTAGCTTCCCCTTAAAGGTATCAATGCTAATCTCCTCATAGTATACTCCACCCGATAGCGAGTTCCACATTCTAACCACTCCCTGGGTTAAGAGGTTTCTCCTGAATTCCTTATTGGATTTATTTATGACTATCTTATATTTATGGCCCCTAGTTTTGGACTCCCCCACAAGTGGAAACATCTTCTCTACGCCTACCCTATCAAATCCCTTCATAAATTTAAAGATTTCTACGAAGCTTCTCCTCAGACTTCTCTTTTCTAGAGAAAAGAGCCCCAGCCTGTTCAGTCTTTCCTGATAGCTATAACTTCTCAGTTCTGCTTTCATCCTTTTAAATCTTTTTGTGCACCTTACCAGTGCCTCTATATCCTTTTTATAATATGGAGACCAGAACTGTGCACAGTACTCTAAGTGTGGGTCTAACCAAGGTTCTATACAAGTTTAGCATAGCTCACATGTTCACTATTTCGCAAATCTGACTCTGATTACAAGACACCAAAAATAAATGTGGTGGAGTTTTTTTTTAACATCGCACTTTAAATAAAGCTTGATTTTAACCTCTGATTTATCAAATGAATTGCCTGTCAATCAGAGCCTTTCATTATGGACAAATAATGCAACAAGTTAAGTGATTTTTAAGGAGTTTGACCCATTTTAATAGATATTAATTAGGAAGTTGGTGATAAACTACTTACTGTGCAGTGGGTAATTCTGGTGGTTTTAGGAAAAGTGCCAAGCACAATTCCCACCAATTAGAACTGCAGGGAGATCAAGCAGAATACCATTTCCCAAAGTCTACAATATAGCTGAATGCGACAGGGCAAAATGTCAACCCTCAAATATTTCAACCATGTGGAAACCTTACTAAATGCCAGACTCCGTAACAGAATTTAGAGAGAGTGAGGTACAAGCAACAGGTTTATTTCAAAATTCCTCGAAGGCAGCTGAACTGTGAGCAGAGTTCACTGTGGTGGCAAAGATTCCCACAGAAATTACACAGCAGAACCGCAAGTTATGGGATGAGAATTTAGAGCTAAATTCACCGCTGCAGCACTTGCGGCAGGAGGCCACGCTCAAAGGGAGCGGAGGTTAGTAGATCAGTGCTGTAGTCCAGTCTCTGGCCTGTACTCTCTTTCAGTTGTGCTGAGGATTGGTGCATTTACCCTACGTTTTCATCTATTATTCCAAAAAAAATGGGAGATAACTATGATCTTCTCCCATAGTGTACATATCGCCGTTCCTTCATCGTCACTGGGTTAATATCCTCGAACTCCCTACCTAACAGCACTGTGGGAGAACCTTCACCACACGGACTCCAGCGGTTCAAGAAGGCGGCTCAACACCACCTTCTCAAGGCCAACTAGGGATGAGCAATAAATGCTGCCTTGCCAGCGACGCCCACATTCCGAGAATGAATTTTTTTTAAATGCCTTGGCGTTTGTACCTGGTGTTCAGGTGAATGGTGCTTCTCAGGTGACTTTTGACCACTAGGTTCGCCCTGATCTGTGAACGGAGATGGCAAATTATGAGTGAATATATAAGCTTTCCGTTAGGATACTGTATTGTCTTTACATGCACTATTATTTTGTACAATGGGCATGTTGATGTAACATATTGTGCAGACTGTAGAATATAATTTATATATATATTCCATAGAAAAGAAAATCAGATGTGGTGTAAAACGAGCTGCCGATTCGCTATCAGACCATTTCGCACTACTGGCATAGTCCATGTTTCACCCCCCGTGACCTCTATAATGGGGCATTGTGATCAGATTTTTAGTCTTCAATAAAAAAGGAGGCGACGAGTAGCACATTTGTCAAAGAAAAAGTGAACTCAAATGACCTGCCAGAGATCTGGAATAAGAAGCACACAAAGATACGTGCTGAATATTACTGTAAAGTATTACAGGACATGTAAGGACATGAAGTAAGTGGTAGTTGTTAAAGATATGTGGGAAGACACTGGACTGACACAGAGAAATGTTAGCAAGGATGTAGCAAGCAAGATATTAAAAATGAGAATACTGAGGTTATGGAAATCACATTATACATGTTATTACAGAAATCACCCTGCCTCCATCCCCACTGCTCTTATGTTTAAAGGCAAAACTGTCAATGAGAGGGCACGGCATAGAATAGGAAGCACGCCATATAGTCAGAAACAACTTGCTGCATATGAGCAAGCAACAGTCGATTACTTTGGGAGAGAAAGTGTGTAATGGGTTGAAACTGTGAAAACAGATGTGTTTACAGAAGTACATTATTAATTATATTCTACAGTCTGCACTATATGTTGCATCAACATGCCCATTGTGCAAAATAATAGTGCACGTAATGACAATGACAGTATCCTAATGGAAAGCTTATATATGCACTCATAAGGTGCCATCCTCTCGCAAATGTTGCCAGCAAGTAAGTTTTGCACCATCCCCACCGCCTGCCCGCCCGCCCGAAATTGCCCGAGTTCAAATCCACCAGGTCTCCATTGCCACCTGTACAGTGGGTAAGCTGAGCCCAAAGGAAAGACAAGGGAAATAAATTATAGGGGGGAGGGAATTTCCTCTTCAGCATTCCTGGCACACACAGCGCACCCCCACCTGTTGGCATTCGGGAAAATCTCCCCCTTATATCTTTGAAGAATGGAAAGCGATAAGATTCTCATTGCCTTATCAAGGCTTTGGAGGTGAACATAGGATTGCGACAGCACTCACTAATTATGCACCCGAGGCTGTCAGGTATCTAAAGCAGCTAAAGAGCCAACTCAAGCATACATCTGATGAAGTGAAGATCGGCACAGAAGTTATTTCAAGAGCCTTGAGAGAGAGCTCACCTGCTGGATGAGTCAAGTATCGTGACAGGCTAATGTTTTTTTGAAACAATTTAAGACCCCACCACAGCCCTGTTTTCAGGCAGGAAAACAAATTAGCAACATTGCTGTTCTGCAGCCGTTTGCACCTTGAAATAAGTGGTCCGCTGAAGACTGGCCCTCTCTCATGTCTGAACATGAACCGTAAAGGCATATATATATTAGCAGACAAACGCTGCCAGCAAATCCCAACATAAAACAGAAAATTCTGGAAATACACAGCAGCTGTCTCGGCATCTGAAAAGAGAAGGGGCAGTTTGTTCTTATAGTGGGTGGAAACCCCTAACAGGGCTGATGAAAATAAAGAGGGATGGGAAGAACAATAAGTGAGGATTAAAGCTTCGATTTTAACCTAACACGCCCAGTGGGAACAGGGCAGCTTTGGGCCGAACGGCCATTTTACATCCCGCCCAATTTTACGCATCATTGGCTTCAATCGGGTGGGATGTAAAATGAGCATTCCACCAGTTCCCGCCGGCCGGGTTAGGTTGAACTAATTTAAAAGTGCAGATATGTTACTCTGAGCACACAGAGAATGCTTTTTCTTCTTTTTTTAGAACACTTTCATGAATGCACAAGCTGACTCAATGAAAAGAAAAGAAAGACTTGCATTTATATAGCATCTTTCACGACTTCCAGACATCTCAAAGCGCTTTACAGCCAATTAAGAACTATTGGAATGTAGGAAACGCAGCAGCCAATTTGCGCACTGCAAGGTCCCACAAACAGCAGTGTGATAATGACCAGATAACCTGTTTTAGTGATGTTAGTTGAGAGATAAATATTGGCCAGGGGACCGGGGAGAAATCTGCTACTCTTCGTCGAAAAAGTGCCATGGGAACTTTTACATCCACTTGTGAGGGCAGAAGGGGCTTTGGTTTAACGTCTTATCTAAAAGACGGCACCTCCTATAGTGCAGCACTCCCTCAGAGCGGCACTGAAGTGTCAGCCTGGATTTTGTACTCAAGTCCCTGGAGTGAGACTTGAACCCACACCCCCCTGACTCAGAGGCAAGAATGCTACCACTGAACCATGGCTAACATTTTTACCACTTAGGGAGGCCAAGCTATGGTCATTTCCTCAGCATATTTGTGAAAAGTGAAAAAAAATGCTTTATACCTGATTATTATGAAGTGAGAAATGAAATCCGAATGCCTTTAAGATATCTGCTTGAATAGAATGCACATTGGTGCAAATGGCAAGTGATGTGACAATTCCTTTACTGCTAATGTGACCACTATTGTGCCTCTGTATGGAGGTTATGGACTTACAATGAGACAGGCTGACCAAATGTCCTAATCAGCAATACATGCAGGTAACCCAAGTGCTCCTGAATGTGATTAAATTGATATCTTAAACTCTAATGTCTGGAACAGTTCTGCCTTCACAGCTGCTCTATCAAGGAGGCCCAGTTGGCTGTCATCCAAACCAACTTCCCACCAGACTCTCAATGTTTAGCACACACCTGCCAATTGGAGTAATGAGGAAATGATGTTGCACTACCTGAACAAGATCATCCACCTGGGCTCTGGGACTAAGTTCTATTCACTCTGTTCTAACAATCCCTGATGTTTCTCAAAAATAAACAAGTCGAAGCTTTCCACCACGGTTCAGAGACAAATAGTCGTCCCTAAACGCCTGTCCTCCAAACACTGGACTAATCCTTGCAAATGAGAAGTCATGAAGGAACTGAAGCACTGTTTTCAGTAAGCAAGAACAGTGGAGCAAGCAGGTATCTGTAAAAATAAAAGCCAACATCATGATAGCAGCAAGAAGCCAATCGGTGACATTTGGATTGTGCTGAGCCTTTGGGCATATTACGCAGAGCCAGGAAATCTCAGTGAATGAATTGAAATAGAGCCGTGGCTCAGGGGTAGCACTCTCACCTCTGAGTCAGAAGGTTGTGCATTCATAGTCCCACTCCAAACACTTGAGTGCAAAAATCTAGGCTGGCACTCCAGTGCAGTACTGAGGGAGTGCAGCACTGTTGGAGATGCCGTCTTTCGGATGACACATTAAACCAAGGCTCCATCTGCCCTCTCAGGTGGATGTGAAAGAACCCATGGCCCCATGGCACTATTTCAAAGAACAGGAGGGTTCAACCAACATCACTAAAAATAGATTATCTGGTCATTATCACGTTGCTGTTTGTGGGACCTTGCTGTGTGCAAATTAGCTGCCGCATTTCCTACATTACAACAATAACTGCACTTCAAAAGTACATCATTGGTTATAAGATGTTTTGGAACGTCCTGAGAGGCGCGATGTAAATGCAAGTTCTTTCTTTTTGTTAATGGCATCTACTTACGAGAGTCAGTGTGGACCTTAGTTAGATGTTAGTCAAATAATGAAGATGTGCAGCTACTACACCACCACAGAGGCAGTTTCTTCAGAATGGCCAGGCTGTTATTACTGGGTAATAATCTGAAACCGTATTGTCTGATTTTCAGCAGATTTCATTAACAGACTGCTGCTGCTGAATGTAATAATTCCATGTTACATTTAAGTAGCAAAACAGCTGCCAGATTACCATGAAATAATTTCATTGCATAGGATAGAAAGCTCGCAGTTTTTGAAATCATTGGGTCTTAACATAAAAGTAATGAGAAATTGTAAAAGAAAGGAAAAAAACTTAAATAGATTTCCCTGGTTTTTAATTTTTTGAATCCGTAAACGAAACAAAATATTAGTCAAAGAAACATTTAGGGATTTTACAGTATTACAGGCTGTTGCTGGTAAACATAAGGTATTGTATTGTTTGATGATGTTATTCCTAGATTTACCTATTGCTTTCCTTAATAGATAGTCAGCACAAGTGAAAAAATATGAAAAATGCATTTATTTCTACCTACATGTAATAAAAATGGTATCGTACTTTCCTTATATTGTTAGCTGGATGGCAGAACAGTAGTCTGGAAAATTTGTGCAGTAAATATTGTGAATAAAACTCAAAGCCACATTAGAAATTAAACCCTCTCCACTCTCCACCAGGACTGTGATGGCTGCTTCTAATCCATCTCACCAAGGCAATTCACAGAAAGTCATTGAGGACTAACTAATTTAATCTTGACTGACTTGTTGAGCTGAGGATTTGTTTTCTATTTTGGGGGGTGGGGAGGTGTAATTTTTCTACTTAAGGCAAGGGCGCTATTGCTAGGAAATGGAAAATGTCTCCATTGCGCTGGCTCAATATCATCATCAGGTATAGCTCCTCCGCCCCAGTAGGGTTACTGATCCAAAACCTCAGAATACCTCTACAGCACATGAGAGAGAGACATTTTCCAAAACAGCCAAAAAAATTGAATTATTAACAGTTTTGTTCCAAGGAATTATATCAGGAACTTTTTTCTTATTCAATCTGGGGATATGCGTGTCGCTAGCAAGGCCAGCATTTAGTGTCGGTCCCTAGTTGCCCTTGAGAAAGTGGTGGTGAACCTTCTTCTTGAACCACTGCAATCTGTGTCATGAAGGTTCTCTCACATTACTGTTGGGTAAAGAGTTTCAGGACTTGATCCAGTGACCATAAAGGAACGGCCAATATACGTGCAAGTCGGAGGGGAGGGGAACTTGGAGGTGATGGTGTTCCCATGCACCTTGTCCTTCTAGGTGGTAGAGGTCACAGGTTTGGGAGGTGCTGTCGAGGAAGCCTTGGCGAGTTGCCGCAGTGCATCCTGTCGATAGTACACACTGCAGCCACGGTACACCGGTGGTGGAGGGAGTAGATGTTTAAGCTGGTGGATGGGCTGCCGATCAAGCCGACTGCTTTGTCCTGGATGGTGTCGAGCTTCTTCATAACTGGATTATGACTGGCTATATTCATTTTTTTATTCTTGGGTTTTAGGCAACACCAGGAAGGCAGCATTTATTAGCCTTCCCTAGTTACTCTGAGGGCATTAAGAGGTAATCGTATAGTGTGGGATCGAAATCTTGCATACACCAGACAGGGTAAGGGTGGTAGATTCCCTTCCCCTGAAGGACATTAGTGAATTGGTTGGGTTTTTATGACATTCCAGCAGTTTTTCATGGGCAGGAAATTTCCTCAGAGTTAATCCCATGCTGCTGTCCAAATTTGGTCATTTTATCTGGTGCTAGTACAAATAACCTGATTTATTGAATGCAATTTCACAACGTGCCACGGTGGAATCATCAACTTGCAACCTCTTGGTCGCTAGTTCAGAAGCATAACCAGCAGGCTATTGTCCAGTTTACTTAATGCTCTTACCATAAGCAGAAAGAGGAAATGTTCATCCCATCAGACATTCACCAACAAATTTACAGATGTAAACAATAATCTGACAGCTGAGGCCGAGCAACAGAAATATGTCTCTTCTATTAACATGGTTGTAACAAATCCTGAAACTTAGTCACTAAACTAACTAAGAAATTCTGTTTGTGGCAGTCATTTTTCAGTAGTTACTCTGCAATCATGCCTCAATGATATTTGCTCGTAGCTCTCCAGCTTCTGATTTCATTTATTTTTCCTTAGTGGGTGACATACTAACAAGATGCAGCCCGGCATGACTGAAACAAGGTGAGACACTTCATGATTTTGACCCTGTGGTTGTTGCTCGCATAGAAAGACTTGCCCAGTCTGCTCTCTCAGGTGGGTGTAAACAATCCCATGGCACTATTTTGAAGAAGAGCAGGGGAACTCTTCCTGGTGTTTTGGCCAATATCTATCCCTCAACCAACATCTGGTCATTATCACATTGCTGTTTGTGGGAGCTTGCTGTGCGCAAATTAGCTGCCGCCATTCCTACATTACAACAGTGACTACATTTCAAAATTACTTCATTGGCTGGGACGCTTTGGGACGTCCTGAGGTCGTGAAAGGCGCAATATAAATGCAAGTCTTTCTTTTCATTAATATCGCCATTTGATTAGTGCCCTTATTAAATTGTGTCTATACGTTTTAAGCTCTCAGGTATAATATTGTTGCTCTACTATTGTATGTGTTTGTGGTTTTTTTAACGTGGTAGAGTTTTTCTGGGGCTTGCTTGCATTAGATCTAATAAAACCTGACCTGGGATATTAATGTATGGTATTTTGCAGACATGGGAGTAATCTGGAACGAAAAGCCCTCTTGGTTTTGCTTTAGCCAGTGCCCATTTCTGTATCTGACATACTCTATTATTCAATCACACTGTACTCAAGTCAAACTGCAAAACTATTTCCAGATGATACAGGACGCTCTTTTACCAAGGCGCTGCACATTGATCTATTCTGTCCTGTGCATCCAATGCATCTGCGACTGACTAATGCACTGTGAAGCATTAGGAGGGAGATGAATGCTTTCTGCATTATTAAAATCCAATTGAATGAGAACGTGCATTCAGAGAGGCCCTTTTTGTGGTCCCAGTACCAAGCATTTTGAGTACCTAGAGGTGCACTGTATTTATTATTTTAAATAGTTTGGATGCAAGGTTTAATGAGGAGATAACTAATGAATGGATAACATGGCAAAGAATGGGGGAGTCACACAGCCGTGCTAATAGCAGAATCTCAAGCTTTAGTTCTCAGAGTCTTTTGTGTCTTGCAGTAATTTTCCATTTGAAGATAGCTAGGGCCCCCTACTGAAAAATGAGCAGCAAGCACTCGCCCACTGCAGTGGTTAGAGAAGTGCAATAAATAAACCGCCCTCAATGGAAAATTTCATAAATGTGCTAATTCTAAGTATATTTTAATTACCTTCACTTTCGAATGATTAATACAAGCATTTCTGCAAAATGAAAAGCAACTGGAAAAAAGATGGAGATTCGAAATGCAGTATTTTATTTGCTTCATTAAATACACAATGAATACACAATTATAGCTGATATCTGTGCACTTTCTAATATCACTGCATTATCTGAGGCTCATTAACAATATATTGTTTGCAAACACATTTTTTCTAGATGTGGAGACACTTAAAGAAAGCTGATCTAGGATGTTTAAATTTGCTGCTGTGCAGGATTTTAATTTCTCAGCTTCCCTTCCCATACGAATTGACAACTTAAAAGTCTAGGTTTGAAAAATAAAGAAAATAGATTTCGACAGTGTAGTGGACCATACTGGGAATTTCTTTCTCTACATAAAAAAAATGGCACCTTCACTAATCGATCCAGTGCTTTGCCATTTTCTCCACAAAGATCAGCTGTGCTGAAGTAAGAGTCATTATGATTTTGCTTCAAAATTTAAAGCGCTAATGTATTTTTTTTACAATTTGATGCAAACATTTACAAACATTTTCATTGCATTTTATTTTTTCCAGATGTGATTACAGAGTAAGGACGGTAAATAGTTACCCTCACATTCTTAATTTACTATATTAGCACTTGCTTATTATACATACCTAATATATAGAGGGCTGCTACACCCCTGTAACACGCAACTAAATAAAAGCCATAACCACTGCAGTTCATATTGGAGCTACAATATGATCAGAGTTCAAGCCATGATTTAATCATAGATGTCTGCCAACCATCACTGTCTGCCATTATACCTGCTGAATTTATAATATAGCATAACACTGGCCAACAACAACTTGCATTTATATAGCACTTTTCAGGTAGTAAAATATCCCAAAACACTTTACAGGAGCGTAATAAGACAAAAAGTGATACTGAGGTAAAGAAGGAGATATTATGATAGGTGAATAAAAGCTTAGTCAAAGATGTATGTTTTAAGGAGGGTCTTAAAGGAGGAGAGAGAGGTGGAGAGATGGAGAGCTTTGGGGAGGGAATTCCAGCGCTTAGGGCCTAGACGGCTGAAAGCATGACCTCCAATAGTGGGACGAAGGGAACCACAAACCCTCGGTGTGTTACTGTTACGTAACATTTTCTTGTTATCCAATGTCACTATCAAACAAGAATCTGGATGCAAATGAGAGGGAATGTAGTATGGTTTACATGGGATCTTCAGCTGCATCTCCTTTGCTCCGCTACAGAAGTTGCTAAGGGCCAAGTCTTAACCCAATCTTCCTCTGTCGGAGGCTTTGCCCCATCCTAAGCTTCTATAATATCAGCTATCAGATTTCTATTTTTTAAACCATCTATAATTTAAAGCATCAATCATTCTGATAAAAATCTGAGAACAAAGATCAGATGCTTATGTCATCTCATGAAGTGCCACTGGATAAGGAGTCAAGTTTGCACTTAAAGGATAGTAATAATTAGCCCTATTAAAGGACTAGGAATGAAATTCCTATTTGATGAAAAATAGCAGAATGCAACCATTGATAACTAGCTAATGACATGGTGTGGATGCAAATTAGTGACCCGCCTACCTACTGATTTCGTGAGAATGCGCAGCATTGAAACATGTGATTTCTGAGAATATGATTTTATGAGCGGGTCATTAATTAGGGAAAAACAGACATTCACCCATTTGTCACAAAAAAGGAATTCCTTTCTAATCTTTGCTGATCATTATTTTCTTTCAAAGTCAGAAAGGGGCATGATTTTGTAACAACGAAGCAGGACTTCTTTTTTGTTTCTTCATCTACTTCAGTTAGAAATTCCACAAACCAGAAGGAGTGAAGGGCCTATTTTCCTGCCCCGTGCCCCATGGGGAAAGCCCTGTTCCCCAGGTGCAAAGGGAATTTCCTGTGGGTGTGGAGCTTGACCTGCTCCTGCAGTAGGCGCAGGCCAGTCGGAGCCATTTAAATGGTGAGGGGGGGGGGGCGTGGGTGGAGAGGGGAACTTACCAACTTCCCGCCTCATTTCCTGAGACCAATGTCGGCTGGGTATCCCAGCACAAAACACACCACAGTGGCCTGCCCCCGAGTCCTCACCAACGGGAGGGACCACAGGAGTGCTGGGGGGCAGGTAGAATATTTACAGTGAGGACTCTTACATTTTTTAATTCCCCCCCCCATTTCCATCCCCAGAATGTTTAAGTCCAGTTCGGACCTTCTGGCTGCCAATCTCCATTGGCAGCAAATGGTCCCAATCTTGGAGGCCGCCTGATTATCCTGCCCCTTTCTGCCATTGTCAGGCTTTGTCAGGGGACAAGAACTCCCGGCAATGCTGGGGCTGGACACTTAGACAGGAGCAGCGCACCCTATCACTGGGCTGGGGTGGTAGGTGGCAAGTAACACTGTTCTTTAAGACTTGCTATGACAAAGGAGAAGTGTACAACATCAAAAGGCTTGACCCTAGAATCATTGAATCACAGAATATTACAACACAGAAGCAGGCAATTCAGTCTATCAAACCTGCACTGGTGATAAGTCTCCACATGAGCCACCTAGTCTAATCCCACTCTCTTGCTCAATCCCCCTATCCTTTAATATTTCTCTTTTTCAAGCCACTATCCAATTCCCCGATTAAAACTATTCTTGGGGTGTTTAAATTTAAAGAGGACTACAAGGGGTCATTTTGCACGGATGTGCTCCCAGGACCATGGGCAGCCCTGAATCCGCTAACACGCTCACCGCTAACGAGGCCCAATGAACTAAGTCACACCCGAGCACTTTGCTTAACCTGCCTGCCAAGCCTGCAGTGCAACTGAACGGAAGAAAGGCAGGAACTGCACAAGGTGGCATCACCTGGAATTTCCACTGGGGTTCACGGGCAGGAAATCAGCGGAACCCCTGGAGAAACAGCGTAAACAGGTAAAAAAAGGACATTCATGCCCCCTCTCTAGGGTTTCCGCTGATCTTTTGCCTAAATTCCGACATGAGGTCAGGAGAACCCTGTGGGGGGCCTGAGTCACATGTAGGCCAGACCACAGAGGAGTGGTAGATATTCCATCAGCTTTCACGCTAGTCCATAAGTTAGCGGTGGGGGGGGGGGGGGGGGGGGCGGGGCGGGGGGATTCCTGACGGAAAACCCGGAAGTACGGGTTTCCCGGTCGTTCTTACAATTTTGACGTAATGACATTTTTCATTTTTTTTGTAGGTTTCCAGCCCGACAGGCCAGTCAGATTGACAGACTGGCTGTCAGTCAGACAGGGAGTGGATGCTAGCAGGTAAGTCGTAGATGGCAGGGTGGGGTGTCGGTCATCAGGGGGATGGGGTCGGGGACGGGAGTCATTGTGGGGGGGGGGAACGGTCATTGACAGTTACTGTTGTAATGTAGGAAACAGCCAATTTTGCCCACAGCAAGGTCCCACAAACAGCAATATGATAATGAACAGATAATCTGTCTTTTAGTGATGTTGGTTGAGGGATAAATTTTGGCCAGGCCCCTGCTCTTCGTCAAAATAGTGCCATGGGATTTTTTATGTCCACTTGAGAGGGCAGACAGGGCCTCAGTTTAAAATCTCATCTGTAAGACGGCACCTCTGACAATGCAGCACTCCCTCAGTACTGCACAGGAGTGTCAGCCTAGATTTCGTGCTCAAGTCCATGGAGTGGACTTGAACCCATAACCTTCTGACTCAGAGGTGAGAGTGACCACTGTTGCACGGCTGACACAGCTAGCAGATATTTTTGTCAAGTCATTTATAGGCAAAATGGACAGAACTTTAAAAAGCAGAACAGAAATACAGGAGGTAAAATGCGACTAGGGGTGTGGGGGGAACGGTCGGGAGCGGATCGGCTGCCTGTTATGAAATCAAGGGAAAGGGAAATTTGGCCGGTGTATAATCCCCACCCTCCGAAGTTGAAACTTACTCCCAGCAACTTTCAAGAGAAGATAGCTCTTAAAAACAGTGTCTGCAATTAATTAAAAGAATTAATTAAAATTAGCCAATCTATTACTATAAAGAGTCTCAAACTGAACAAAATCAAGTTCAGTGTAAAATATAAAATCTGAATGGAGTTATTCTGGAAATAACATTAAATTTGGCAGCCATAATAGTATTTTTAATATTGAGCCATTCCCACTGTACGCTCAAAATATTATCAATAAGCTTGATAACCCATATTATTCAATGAAATCTTCCTGCAGCACTGACCAAACCAGACCAGTACATAGAGGTATATAAGAGTGGCCCTCGAGCTCTTGAATTCAATGATGACATAGATGAATGCAGCTTACAAAATGCGCAATATTGGAGTAATTATTTGAGGCTGAAAATCCATTTTCTTTCTTCATCGAAGTGTTAATATGAGGTAATGGCGATGAGTGCAAAGAAATGGCAGGTGAAGCAAACTGAACAGCCTTTGTACAAGTAGAAGGGTAGATATAGCACTTCAACAGTCTAGAAATAACAAGCAATGTACGTCAGCCATTAGCGGCTGGTACTAATAATGTTAATTAAGCTTTAAGTGCCCCACAAAAGTAGCACTTTCCTGTAGATAATGATTTGCATCAGCACACCTGCAGAAAGATACTAAAACTATGTCTCCATCCAGGATTGGTGTATATAAAAGATATATAAGAATGACACTAATAATGGAGACATCAACAAAGGAAATGGCAAACTGATGAGAACGGCGTTTATATAGTTTCAGACAGCTTGTTATCTGAAGTGGATTTTAATTAGCTATTTTCTACCTAGCAAACGAGCAAATTAGTCAGAGCCATAAATAAGCATTGGCAATCTGCCCCATAGTGAAGCAACTTGAGCAGAGTAAATGACGTGAGTTCAGAGAAGCTCCTCTGATAAGGAAACTTGAATATAACAGCAATTCGGTTTTGGATTAGATGCCATCTTTCTAATTTACTGTGCTTTTATGAGGAATATGAAATAAGTTGACTTCATATAAATCCCCGGTTAATATGATTAGGAGAGTTCTCTTTTTCTCCCAAGCGATTTCATGGTCTCTACATGATCAGAAAAGACAAATTTTGTGAGGTGCACATTGACATGGGTTATTCGAGATTCTTAAGGGGATCAATAAATTGAGCTCCAATAATATGTCAGAGAATGTAACGACTCTAGAACCAGGGGACACAGGCTCAAACTTAGAACAGGGATGGAGCACAGACAGTTTAGATTTAATTACTTTACACAGAGGATGGCGAATGTGGGCAAAATTAAAGGAAAATTGGATAGATATTTGAGCGAGTGAGCGAGTGAGAATTGGATAGATATTTGAGAGAGTGAGCGAGTGAGAATTGGATAGATATTTGAGGGAGTGAGCGAGTGAGAATTGGATAGGTATTTGAGGGGGTGAGCGAGTGAGAATTCAATATTTATTTGAGGGAGTGAGCGAGTGAGAATTGGATAGGTATTTGAGGGAGTGAGTGAGTGAGAATTGGATAGGTATTTGAGGGGGTGAGCGAGTGAGAATTCAATATTTATTTGAGGGAGTGAGCGAGTGAGAATTGGATAGATATTTGAGGGAGTGAGCGAGTGAGAATTGGATAGGTATTTGAGGGGGTGAGCGAGTGAGAATTCAATATTTATTTGAGGGAGTGAGCGAGTGAGAATTGGATAGATATTTGAGGGAGTGAGCGAGTGAGAATTGGATAGGTATTTGAGGGGGTGAGCGAGTGAGAATTCAATATTTATTTGAGGGAGTGAGCGAGTGAGAATTGGATAGGTATTTGAGGGAGTGAGCAAGTGAGAATTGGATAGGTATTTGAAGGAGCCGGCTGCCAGGCAGTAAACGGAACCACAAGAATGATAATGAGGTCCTGCTTTTAAGTTCGGCAAGACCTCATTGTCATTTTTTGGTTCCGTTTTCGACCTCCCCCGCACCCTCCCTGCCTCCCCGTAAATATCAGGGCCGTTGAATTATTTCCAGTTTTTGCCAGTAATTTTAACAATAACTTTCTGCTAGCTTTGTATCAATTTTCAGGAAAACATGGCCATTTTTAAAGTCTGCCCAACTGCACAGAATCTGTGGAGTCCACAACAAAAGGAACTTTGGCTGCACATGATTTGTACCTGAGTCTAAATGTAACAATGCTGGTTACAAACTAAACCCCATTTAGCACTGAATTCCTATCATTCACTGCAGCACTTTCACTCACTTACATGACAGTGCTATAAAATAAAACAATTTGGGCCAGAATTTCTAGGCCTTGATTTTTTATTTTCTACATGAATAAAAAATGACAGACTGCAAGTTATATTAAAAGTGATGACATTGTGATATGTTGTGCATTGCATGTGGTGTACGGCCCTGAATTTCAGGCAGGTTCTCCCAATTTCCTGCCATAACATAGGTGCGAGATTGGCAGAACCCAAGGAGAAATGGTACAATTGGTCATTATTAGTCGTTTACGCTGTTTCTCCAGGGATCCCTTGCCGGAGAATACCCAAAGGAACAGGAGTAGGCCATTCAGCCCCTCGAAGCTATTCCACCACTTAATTAGATCATGGCTGATCTGTACCTCAACTCCATTTACCCGCGCTTGCTCCATATCTCTTGATACCTTTACCTAATAAAATTCTGTCGATCTCAGTCTTGAAAATTTCAATTGACCCAGCAGCCACAGTCTTTTGGGGGAGAGAGGTCTTCATTTCTACTTTGGGTGAAAAAGTGCTTCCAGACTTCACTCCTGAATGTCCTAGCTCTAATTTTAGGATCATGTGCCCTTGTTCTGGATTTTCCCACTAGAGGAAATAGTTTCTCTGTATCTACTCTTATCAAATCCTTTTATCATTTTAAACACCTCAATTAGATTTCTCCTCAACCGTCTAAACTCAAGGGAATACAACCCATGGAAATTCCAGGCGCATGGGTTTCATGTGTTTTGCTGCTTTATTTGCATCTTGTGCATAAAGAACTTCTGTGCGTTAATAGGGTTGTGCCCTACTATTAATTGCCTCTTGTATAGAGCTACTTGATGACACAGAGCTGCCGTTGACATGAGTGCCAAAGGTCTGTCTTTGTTCTAACCCACACTTTCCACCGCTGGAAGGAAGTTCTTGATGGAACCCATTTATTGATGTGAGCATCGAACAGTGGATATGCATGAGGTATTGGACTCTTCCCCCTCACGGTTGCCTATAACTATTCTGCAAGGGAGGTGAGGGTCGATCTTAGCTATCGGCAGTGGAGCAAAACTGATGATAGTGAATTGGCCACCTGTTATACACCCGCTCAATTTTCCTTACCATTGACTTCAATCGGCGGGGGATATAATGGGTAGCCAGTCCGCTATCACCAGTTTTCCGCCACCGAAAGCTAAAATCAGCCCTGTGAAGTCGGTCATAACTGCATCTTGGAGTATGAGCTCCAAAGCCTCCCCAGCAGCACAGCAGCAGCTTTCGTAACTGAGGTTCCCACTGCAAATGCCACTGATGTTGCGGGGTACTCAATGGCAGATTGCGCGCAGACATCTTTTGGTCCATTTGACTGTACATATGGCTGTTGGACTTCGCCATGCTACCTAAACCATCTTCCAATATAGTGTGCATGGGATCAAGTATCGCCGTAATAACAGCCTCTGTTGGAAAGCAGGCCCACTAAGGCCTTTCTCCAACTCAACAGGGGAAGTCAGCATGACTAAGGTTGCAAGAGTCATGTGTTGACCCCAAGAATTTGGCAATGAACAGGCAATTTCTGGACATCACAGATGTATTTTGAGCAGAGAAACCGTCATGGTTTATGTTGGCCACTATAACGGTTGAAATGCTAGATCTCCATTGGGATATAGTTACCCACATCCAGCATTCTGGAAAAAAGAGCAATGACAAACAATTTTTTGCTGTCTTTTTGCAATCTTGGAGAAATAAATCGACCAGCAAGCCTTCTGGAGTAGTCCATCAGATATAATGGATGTAATGAATAAAACTTGAGCAAAGAATAGTTTGGTTAAAAATGATTTGAAAACGAGAAGCCCACGAGAGCCCCTTGGGTAAATGAATGTCAAGTTATTGAGCCATTAAGGTTAAGTCCCTGGTCCAATCCACATTCTATGAGCCGATCTCAATCCTCCCAGCACTGAATCATGCTGAAATTAGTTTGAAGATTCCTGGTCTTGATTGCTGTCCAGTGACCCCTGTTGGAAAGTGCATATGTGTGGGCACCAGCTGAAGAAAGAAGAAAAGAGGGAAATAAAGAAAGATTTGCACTTATATAGTACCTTTCATGACCTCAGGATGTCCCAAAGCGCTTTACAGCCAATGAAGTACTTTTGAAGTGTAGTCATGGTTGTAATGTAGGAAACACGGTAGCCAATTTGAACACAGCAAAGTCTCACAAACAGCAATGAGATAAATGACCAGATTATCTATTTTAGCGGTGTTGGTTGAGGGATAAATATTGACCAGGACATCGGGACGAACTCCCTTGCTCTTCTCCGAAATAGTGCCGTGGGATCTTTTATGTCCACCTGATGCCACTTCCAACAGTACAGCACTCCCTCAATAATGCACTGAAGTCTCAGCCTAGATTTTGTGCTCAAGTCTCTGGAATGGGACTGAAACCCACAATCTTCAGACTCAGAGGCAAGAGTGCTACCACTGAAGCACAGAATAATATTGAAAATTAAGAGAAAAACCATGACAAATTTCAAACACTGAATCCCGACTGGTGTTTATTCCATTGTTTCTCGAAGATAAAAATGTTTTTGGCAATGATAGACCACATCCTGTATACACAACCCAGACAGAATCCCATCTCGTACTACTTTAAACAGAACAGTTTCTCTTTTCAATAGTATGAGCTCACCCGCTGTGAAAGCTATTCAACTTGAGTTGACACAATACTCCTCTTAACAGACAGAAAAACATCTCAGAAATTCTTCACAGTAATTGAATAATTCAATAAAAAATGATTTGAGTGTAAGCAGCAAGAAAGCCAATCATCTTTTATTTAGTAGCTGAGTGGAGAAATAATATTTTAGGGCCACAGAGTATTGAAGCACCATTCATTAAATATTTACTGCATGTAATTTTTATCTCTATTCTGAGTTATCTTTGTTTCAGTAAGAAAAGAATTCAAGCTCCATGTGCACGGCGCAAATTAGTTTCACAAATTTCTCTATTCTAATGAGGTCTAAAAGATTTCTTCCCCATGGTACTGGTGACTGTCCATGTATCAGTCTCCTTATTAGTTTGAATTAACTTAGATATGAAGTCAAAGATTGGCTTGAAACACGGCTCATCAATTGCTCATCCAGAACAAAAGTCTGTTTTTTTTCTCCTATTTCTTATTTTGGTGGTACATAGTTATAACATACTTTAAATGGGATTCTTTGTTAAAATAGCATAGCAACAGCGCATAGTCACACTTGTTGTTATGATGATACAATAGCCACTGCTCTGTTTTCAGTCAGTACTAAGTTTTGCCAGCTCAGGTTTCTCCTTGTCATTAGGTTTAGCCCAGATTCCAATCTACCTCATCTCTGCTGGCAGTGCCTGTTAACAGGTCTTGCTGCTGACGAGAGTAAAGTGGATTCCAGCTGTGTGTGGAGATATGAAAAAGGCGAATTAAAACATTTTAAAATATATATTTATCTCCCACCAGGTAGGAGCTTTCTTTACCACATTACGTACCTCGCAGGAGTACTTTAGATTGAAAATGCTCTTCTCTACATTTACTTCCTCCTTTAAAAGCGTGTAATTGAGACCCACAAAAGTAGGCCTCACTTAAAAGTAGGCCTCACTTTGCACTCTGACACTAGTAGTTCTGGCAACTAATGTTATATTTTACTTTTAAATGTGAATTTTTGCATGCTCGTGATCTTGTAATTTAACTAGCGCATCTTCTGATTTTTTTTTGTTCAACATTTTTTTGATGTAATTCTTTTAGAATAACTTTTCCTATTCTTCACTGTCTCCAGGGAGAAGCACTTCAGCTGCTGCCATTTTGGGGTATAAACGGAATGCCTGCCCCCTGACAGTAAACCCCCCTCCCTCTCCCCCCACCCCCGACTTTGATCCTTGGAATTTACACTGTCATCATGGCAACACTGCCATCGGAGGCACCAACCAAAATCTAACTTTGTTTGTCGCGTGCTTCACCTCCAGTGGTGGCAGCACCACCAGAGCCACATTCTCGCTGAGCTTCCATCAACGGCAAGCTGGTTTATGTGAGTGCAGCAATACCAGGAGAACCTGTGAGATCATATATAATAGCCCAAGCAAGCAATATCCAAAGAAATGACCGTAAGGACATTGGACTGGTGGGACCTAGGTTCACACCTGGGTTACATTCACCCTATCAGACGAGTTCCAATTCCCAGAGCGGAGTGAACACACATTGCCACAGGGAAGGGGGGGAGAATCAGAGAGAACGGTTCAAAATAGCATTAGCAGAGGGGTTCCATCCTCTTATCTGGCAGTTGATGCCTGATCTGGGGGACGGGGGCTGAGAATGGAGAAAAAGAAATAGATTTTTTTTAAATACTCACTAACTGACAGAAGATTACAAGTCAGCAATATCCAAAAATCTAACTTTTGGGGTTGATTAAGAAAAAAAAAGCAATAGTTAATAAAATCCACAAACCCCCCTGGTTAGGTTTTCTGCTGTCTGATGTTCCAACTCCATATTCCTTAGTTATCAGGCACTCCGTGGATTAGAAAGGGGAGAAAAATAACTGTTGAGAAACAAAACACGGTATTCTCCTGTCACTAGAGAGTGGCACAAATCATCCTAAAATGTTCCCCGTACGAGAAAAGCAACATCAGAATTTATTTTTACAGGCTGTCCTGTGCCTTATTTCCTTTTATTGGTCCAAAAAGAAACCCTCTGCAGTTGTCTGTCATGCTTGCTAAGAGCTTCTATGAAATCTGGTGGTTTTATTATTTTAGTAGACATTTTTCATCTAGACTCTAACATCAAGCAGCGTCTCACTGCTCGCATTTTATGTAAGAATGTCATTATTCTGACTGCTATTAAGGCAAAAAGAAGCACACATTTTTTTTGATGAGCTGTCTGAGATCATTTACAATTTTTTGTTGTTTATGTGGCTGCATCATTCCCTTGTGCATTTCCATCATGCAGCCAAAAAGCTTTCAGAGATGGAGTCAGAACACCATGACCCATCTCACAGTCGGACTCGGCAAAGGCAGAATCAGCATGGGGTCAGCGGAGCCTGCCTGCCCACCGTAGCTTTACTGTTCTTAGAAAACACTTGGGAATGTCTTGGAAAACCATCAATCACTTAGAAAATATTTAAAAACACATCTGATTTGCTGTATTTTGGATTAAGCTGCTCATCAAAACACATTTAAATGATTGACAAAATAGTAAGATAATGCTTTTTGCAAACTGACCCCTTCACTCGCGGTATAAAATTTCTTTTTGAAGCTTTTACATGATGTGCGTTTACTGCCATATAACAGCAGTTAACTACTCCAGCTTTGAATTTGGTTTTGTTTGTACTGTACGACTGCCAGAGGTGCAATTATCCAGTTCCACCAGCTTCTCTTTCCCCCACTCTAGCCATCTTTTTGCAATGTTGTCCATTTCCCCAAGTACAGACAGAGTAGTTCCATGGGGCATGATTTTAGCATGATGCCGGGAATTGAGCGGGTGGGTAGATGATCGTGTGGGAAACCTGCAAGCTAATTGAGTGCGTCAGAATCAGCCATCTCAACTCAATTGAAGGCAATTCATTTTGTTTCCGGGTTTCCTGCGCGACAGCCAGCCAGATTGACAGGTTGGCTGCCTGTCGGGAGGGAAAGCAGCGGGGAATTGGAAAGGAAGGAGGCAGAGATCGTGGGCCGTGGAGGACAGTAGGGGGAGCGGGGGGCCATGGAGAAGATCGCAGGCCAGGAGGTGATTGGGCTGGCAGAAGATCGGAGCCACGCAGAAGTTCAGAGGTCGGGAGGAATCGGACATCGGGGAAGAGGGGGGGGGGTCAGACATCGGGAGGAGAGGTCAGCCGATCGCGGGGGTCCGATCGCGGGGGTCCGATCGCGGGTGGTAAGCTTGTTGGGCTTGGAGGGAACACTCCTGCTGCTCCTGGCCCACAAGCAGTGCTATAAGGCACTCACCTCATGGATCCGGCCCTTCTCGCCTCCTTTCACCTGGCGTGACTTGAGAGCCGCAGGAAAGCCGTCCTGGAGGGGTTAAATTTAAAGGTGAGTAACATTCAATTAAAAAAAAACCTGCCTTAATTATTTCAACGAGGTAAATTGCCCCGTTAACGATCCACCCGCCGGCAATGAGTGGGGACAGGACTTCTGGGTTTCTGTTGCGTGCGCATCCAAACGTGCCTGGGTTAAACCCGGAAGTGGGCGTGTGGAGTCAGGATGCTGTCACCCTCCAACCCACCAGTTTTGGGGGTTGAAATTACCTCCATGGAGTCTGAACTCTTAATTTCTATCCTCAATCTTCCTAATATAGCCAGTCCAGAGAAATCTCATCTGACTAACCCGAAACATTCGGAGGGACGGTCATCCCAACTTTCATGCAATTCTACGGTATTTGGAGTCTATCATGGCTGTTATGTGCCTGGTTTCATTGTAAGGTAGCATTGAATGAAAGAGAAGCCATTCATCCCACCAATCCTACTCCTTCTACAGACTATAGACAAAACATCCTATTATTTAATCAGCTGAGGAAAAGACCTGAAAAATATCCATCTGAACTCACACCTCCATTATTCAAACATGGCCAGTTGCTTTCCACGGATGAGGATTCAATAGTCCAAGTATCATGGTGTCTTTAAACATGATAAGTCTATACATTTCCCTTCAATCAGTTCCTAACCAAATATGATTATTCTAGTGATTTCTGTAACTGCTACGCTGGTGAATATTAAATTTAAGACACCATTCTCCACACAGATCCAACAAATTCATTCATCGGGCAAGCTGGGCAACATTTTCTGGGTATTTAAAAAAATATACTTTTCTCTCTCCTCTCCTTAAGACCCTAACTCTTGCTGAGGCATAGTTCTATTGGCAATGGCCACCCTCCACTCCTTAACCTAAGTGGCCATTGTTGCAGATGTTAGCTGTTGCCAGGCTATTTGACTGTAGAGGGCATCACAGTTCATTCCTGTTTTCGCCCAATTTCCAGACGTGCACTTTTCCAGCAGGAACCTTCTGGTCAAGAGTCAGCAGCAGGAATCCTCCATTTTTATCCTTTCCAGCCTGGTGCACTGGGGCCAATTGTTGTACCCAGCTGAGAACAGCACTGACCAAAGATGGAATCGAGGATCCTCCTAATGTGTGTGACGGCTCCATTAAATCATGAATTACATTAGCTCCAGTAATCTATCCCCACTTAGGCCTTTGTCTGCTCTCACATCTGACATTCGGTATGTTAGATGCACACTGTCTCACTCTTCAGATTCTAGAATGTTCTTAGAAAGAAAGAACTTGCATTTATATAGCACCTTTCATGACCTCAGGATGTCCCAAGGCGCTTTACAGCCAATGAAGTATTTTTGAAGTGTAGTCACTGTTGTAATGTAGGAAATGCAGCAGCCAATTTGCGCACAGCAAGGTCCCACAAACAGCAATGAGATAAATGACAAGCTAATCTGGTTTAGGGATAAATATTGGCCAGGACACCGGGGAGAGCTCACCTGCTCTTCTTTAAAGTAGTTCCATTGAATCTTTTACATCCACCTGAGAGAGCCTCGGTTTAACGTCTCATCCGAAATGCGGCACCTCTGACAGTGCAGCACTCCCTCAGTACTGCACTGGAGTGTCAGTTTAGATTATGTGCTCAACTCTTTAGAGTGGAACTTGAACCCACAACCTTCTGACTCAGAGGCGAGAGTGCTACCACTGAGCCACGGCTGACACCTTTTAGTCAATCAAAATTTTAAGTGCAAATTTCAGGTACGGTGAAGATGGATTGTCTTCCATCTAAGCAATTATCAAGCATCCTAATGTTCGAAAACATGATTGAGCCGATGCTACATGTTGAAACTTAAAGGACAACAGTCAGGCCCAATTGTGAACAATCCCAGGCGAAGCACTGACCAGTGATGTAATGTCAGTCACTCAGTCTGATCTGTGATGTTGGCCTGGATTTTCCTTCGCTGTACCACTTGCTCTAGGAGCAAAGAGATTTGGGAGTCCAAGTGCACAAATAACTAAAAGCTAGTGCACAGGTAATCAAAAAGGCTAATGGAATAGAATCATAGAATCATAGAAAGGTTACAGCACGGAGGGAGGCCATTCGGCCCATCAAATGTTGGCCTTTATCTCAAGGGAGCTAGAATACAAAAGGGAAGAAGTTATGCTTCAGTTGTATAGAGCCTTTTTCAGATCCCATCTGGAGTACTGCGTTCAGATTTGGGCAAAGCACCTCAGGAAGGCGATATTGGTCTTGGAGGGGTGTAGCACAGATTCACCAGAATGATACCGGGGCTAAAAGGGTTAAATTATGAGGGCAAATTGCATATTCACTTTTATTCACTTGAGTTTAGAAGATTGAGGGGTGACCTGATTGAGGTGTTTAAAATGCTAAAAGGATTTGATAGGGTAGACACGGAGAAACTATTTTGTCTGGTGTGGGAATCAAGAACTAGGGGACGTGGGGGCAAAAAATTCGATAGGGCCTCAGTTCTCACTGTCAATCTGCGTTGAAATCCAGGCCTTGCACGTGAAGGAAGAAGCTCGATGCAATTCGCACTTTCCACCAGCAGGGGGAGCCCCAATCTCTTAAAGGGAGAATGTCTCTTCAAATCTCTTAAAGGTAGCCTGTTATTTGCTAAAAATAACAGTCTGCTGTCTGCTCGGAGTTTGAACAGAGATCAGACGTCGCACATGTAGAACACAGAT
This sequence comes from Heptranchias perlo, assembly GCF_035084215.1. NCBI lineage: Eukaryota > Metazoa > Chordata > Chondrichthyes > Hexanchiformes > Hexanchidae > Heptranchias > Heptranchias perlo. The sequence goes on from NC_090326.1 coordinate 29,727,817, forward strand.
GCAGGTCCCGTTCCTATGTTTACACACTAATAAGTTATGTTAAAAGATTGAATAAAGGTTGCGCACTACTAAATCCCACATCCTCCAATCTGCATGCCTCACCAATCTGCCGATTTGAGTTGGTACCAGGCCTGCGAGACTGCGTGCACCAAGGTTCTCTGCTGATGCACTAGAGACCTTGGTGCAAGAGGTGGACAGAAGGAGGGGTATCCTATATCCGGGGGAGGGGGGTGCAGGTAGCCCTCCAGACATATGCCCAAAAGGCAGTGGGAGGCAGCGGGGGACGAAGCCAATACCAGGCACACAGCATCATGAACATGGATGCAGTGCAGGAAGAAATTCAATGCTTTGACATGAGTGGTCATGGTGAGTGAGGTCAACTGTCAAGTGGTGTCTCCTACTAACTGCACCACTAGCCGCATCCACTGCTCCACACAGTACACCCCCCCATCACCCACAGAACAACAAACTCTTTCCATCAGTACTCAATTCTTCCAATCAGATGCTTCCTCTCACCCTTACTCATTACCACTGTTGCAAGCCGCAAACCCACAACTCACAGGCCACACACACTGGCAGCTATTCAACCATGACAGGTACATCACCCAGACACACATTCCACTTTCTTGCAGAAGAAAATGGCGCATAACAGGAGGCAACAAGTGGCAGTGGCATTTAGCCCCTTGAGCCTGTTCCGCCATTCAATGAGATCATGCTGGACCTGTGACCCAACTCCATATACCCACTTTAGCCCATATTACTTAATACCCTTGGTTCACAGAAATCTATCAATCTCAGATTTAGAATTCACAATTGAGCTAGCATCAACTGCCGTTTGCAGAAGAACGTTCCAAACTTCTCCCACCCTTTGCGTGTAGAAGCGTTTCCTAATTTCACTCCTGCATGTCCTTGCTCTAAATGTTAGGCTATGTCCCCATGTCCGAGTATTCAAGTCTAGGAGACCTCCAAAAACAGTTACAAATGTATCAGCAGCCAGAAGCAATAATCCAGCTACTAACCTGTTAATCCTGCACGGTCCCTTTAAATAGCACTCGTGGAGGTCCTCCAAGTACTCTAAGACACGTTCAGATGGTCGTGGTTAAGACTGTGCATTGAGTTGAGCGTTAAGTGCCAAAATGGTGTCCATCACTTTAAATCAGCGTTGCACATTGATTGCATCCATTGTCTCCTTACTTTACATGCTTCTGGCGTTCGGTATTTGTTAATGCGCTAACTCCTATACCAAAATGGTGTCCGGCACAAGTCACGCGTGCGCAGCCAAGACGCCATCTTGGATGTTCAAGAGGCCGCGTAGCGCCGTAACAATGGCCGCTACACGGCCCAATTTAGCGCCCTTGGTCTTAAAAATTGGAGCTAGGCTATTCAGGAACAAAATCAGGAAGCACTTTTTCACAAAACGAGTAGTATAAATGTAGAATTATCTCCCCCAAAAGGCTGTGGATGCTGGGGGACAATTGGAGCTTTCAAGGCTGAGATAGATAGATTTTTGTTAGGTACGGGTATCGAGGGATATGGAGCCAAAGACGGGTAAATAGAGTTGAGGTGCAGATCAGCCATGATCTAATTGAATGGCGGGGCAGGCCCGAGGGGATTAATGTCCTAATTCTGTTCCTATGTTGCTAAATCTGAATCCCACCCTCCCTTCCCACCGCTGCAATCGCCCGCTCCAGGTACTGTAAGAAGGCAGCAGACCTAGGGCAGCAGCAGAAGGCCTGTTAGTTCATTAATTGGAGGGAGAGGGCCTAGCAGTGGCCATCTCTCCTTTCATAAGGGTCCCAGCCATTGCAGGCCTCAGTTTTTGTTCGAGCCCTGGGCAATGCTACCGTACCAGATTCTCCACACATAAAGTTACACTTCCACTCATAGGGAGTATGGACTCACTGAGCGCAAGAGAAATATCTGAGTAAAGCCGAACGGTGGAACACATTCATTCAACGGGATCCCAATTATATAATTTCAGCACCCAAGTTTATTAATAAATCTGGAAATTCTGAGTAGATTATTGCTAAATTTTGAAATTCATTAATACATTTCCAAATTTTAAAAATGGAAAATGTGATCAAACACTAACAATGAGTGCTTTCTGTTTAGGCCTGTGCTCGCATCCCTCAAATTAACCTGTCCACCTGATATAGTTCATAGAGTCCATTATTAAAATCTATTAAAGTAGATTGCTTAAGCATGTTACATAATATCATTGACAAAGTTTATTTTTATATTTAAAGAAGTCTCAATGACGGCTGTAACGGCAGAATTGTGTTAATTCAATTGTTAATACTTCCCTGTGCTTGTGCCTCATGTTGGGAGAGTGTCAAATGTAACAGCTGCTTAAGTTTTTTTTCAAATCAATGTCTAGCTAATTTGATGGAACTCAACCAATAGATCAAATCACAATCGCAAACCTAATACAAAATCACTGGTTTACTATTATAATCAACACAACCAACAGATCCACACCACACAACTATGTCTTATTGCTACAGGGTGCAGACTCAGAGTAACTTTAGGACCTTTTTACAACAACAACTTACATGGCTGCAGTGCTCCTTGTTTGCAGAGAGATCTCCCAGAACACTTTACAAGGCAAATAGGGGACAGTGGATCCAGAGCAGAAAGGAAAAGAAAATAGAATGGAAAAATTGGGAGGTGAGCCAAAGGCAGGGTCAGAAAAAAGGTTTTGAGGAGGCTTTTGAAAGCAGCAAGTGAAAGAATCCAGGGAGGGAGTTTATTCACGCTCCACCTGTCTGAAAGCTACAATTGATTAATTTTAGAAGCCTAGTGCGAAGAGACTACTTTGATCTGGATGTCATAATCCTACAGGGAGCAGTGCAAAAGTTGTTGGTTTTCCATATTCTGCGGTTAGAAAGGAATCATAGAACCATAGCAACGTTACAGCATGGAAGGAGGCCATTCTGCCCATCGAGTCCGCACCGGCTCTATGCAAGGACAATCCAGCTAGTCCCACTCCCTCTCTCTATCCCCGTAGCCCCGCAAATTTTCCTTTCAAGTACTTATCCAGTTCCCTTTTGAAGGCCATGATTGAATCTGCCTCCATCACTCCCTCAGGCAGTGTATTCCAGATCCTAACTACTCGCTGTGTAAATAAAGTTTTTCCTCATGCCACCTTTGGTTCTTTTGCAAATTACCTTAAATCCATGTCCTCTGGTTCTCGACCCTTCCGCCAATGGGAACAGTTTCTCTCTATCTACTCTGTCTAGACCCTTCATGATTTTGAATACCTCTATCAAATCTCCTTGCAACCGTCTCTGCTCCAAGGAGAACAACCCCAGCTTCTCCAGTCTATCCACATAACTTAAGTCCCTCATCCCTGGAATCATTCTAGTAAATCTTTTCTGCACCCTCTCTAAGGCCTTCACATCTTTCCTAAAGTGCGGTGCCCAGAACTGGACATAATACTCCACTTGTGGCCAAACGAGTGTTTTATAAAGATTCATCATGACTTCCATACTTTTGTACTCTATGCCTCTATTTATAAAGCCCAGGATCCCGTATGCTTTTTAAACCGCTTTCTCAACCTGCCCTGCCACCTTCAACGATTTGTGCACATATACCCCCAGATCTCCCTGTTCCTGTACCCCTTTTAGAGTTGTGCCCTCTAGTTTATATTGCCTCTCCTCATTCTTCCTACCAAAATATATCATTCACATTTTTCTGTGTTAAGTTTCATCTGCCAAGTGTCCGCCCATGCCACCAGCCTGTCTATATCCTCTTGAGGTCTATCACTATCCTCCTCACTGTTCACTACCCTTTCAAGTCTTGTGTCATCTACAAATTTTAAAACTGTGCCCTGTACACCCAAGTCCAAGTCATTAATATATATCAAGAAAAGCAGTGGTCCCAGCACTGACCCCTGGGGAACACTACTGTACATCTCCCTCCAGTCCGAAAAACAACTGTTCACCACTACTCTCTGTTTCCTGTCACTTAGCCAATTCTGTGTCCATGTTGCTACTGCCCCCTTTATTCCATGGGAGGCAATCTTGATGATAAGCCTACCATGCGGCGCTTTATCAAACACCTTTTGAAAGTCCATATACACCACATTAACTGCATTGCCCTCATCTACCCTCTCTGTTACCGCGTCAAAAATCTCTATCATGTTAGTTAAACACGATTCCAGTCAACTGAAGCAAGTTCCCTTGCTTCAATTGCCTGTTTCCACATCATAGTGGTGAGATGGAAATCCATAGTGCAGAAGCAAGGCCATTTTGCGTTCTTCAAAGACTAAAGGTTCTAAGAGATTGAATTTTTAAATTATTTTTAGAAACAGTTTAAAGTGTTGTTTAACTCAAACACTGTGTTGTTGATTATCAACTATATTCTTTTGTTTCTGTGTAATTATAAATATTGAAAATAAATTTGACTGCTTGATTTAGCCTGAATTCTATGGGCTGATATCGTGGTGATTCAACCTTTTGGAATTGATAGGAATGCCTGGTGGGTAACATGTACCACTTCCAGAACATGGAATCTCATGGTAAAAGGGTGATTGTTCGTCCTGCGGCCCACTACAGCAACAACTTGAATTTATATAGCGCCTTTAACATAGTAAAACGTCCCAAGGCGTTTCACAGGAGCGTAATCAAACAAAATTTGACACCGAGCCACTTAAGGAGATATTAGGACAAGTGACCAAAAGCTTGGTCAAAGACGTAGGTTTTAAGGAGCATCTTAAAGGAGGAGAGAGAGGTAGAGGGGCGGAGAGGTTTCGGGAGGGAATTCCAGAGCTCAGGGCCTAGGCAGCTGAAGGCACTGTCACCAACGGCGGATTGAAGAAAATCAGAAATGCGCAAGAGGCAAGAATTGGAGGAGCGCAGAGATCTCGGAGGGATGTAGGGCTGGAGGAGGTTACAGAGGTAGGGAGAGGTGAGGCCATGGAGGGATTTAAAAGCAAGGATGAGAATTTTAAAATCACAGCGTCGCCGGGCTAGGAGCCAATGTAGGTCAGTGAGCACAGGGGTGATGGATGAACGGGGCTTGGTGCAAGTTAGGATACGGGCAGCAGAGTTTTGGATGAGCTGAAGTTTATGGAGGTTGGAAGATGGGAGGCCGGCCAGGAGAGCATTGGAATAGTCAAGTTCGGAGGTAACAAAGGCATGGATGAGGGTTTCAGCAGCAGATGAGCTGAGGCAGGGGCGGAGATGTGACGGAGGTGGTGGTCTTGGTGATGGAGCGGATATAGGGTGGGAAACTCACCTCAGGGTCAAATAGGACGCCAAAGTTGTGAATGGCCTCATTCAGCCTCAGACAGTGGCGAGGGAGGGTGATGGAGTCGGTGGCTAGGGAACAATGGCTTCGGTCTTCCCAATATTTAGTTGGAGGAAATTTCTGCTCATCCAGTACTGGATGTCGGACAAGCAGCATGACAAATCTGAGGCAGTGGAGGGGTCGAGAGAGGTGGTAGTGAGGTAGAGCTGGGTGTCGTCAACATACATGTGGAATCTAATGTGTTTTCGGATGATGTTGCCGAGGGGCGGCATGTAGATGAGAAATAGCAGGGGGCCAAGAATAGTTCCTTGGGGGACTACAGGTAATGGTGCAGGAGCGGGAAGAGTAGTCATTGCAAGTGAGTCTCTGGCTATGACTGGATAGACAGGAATGGATCCAGGCGAGCACAGTCCCACCCAGCTGAACGACAGAGAAGAGACGTTGGAGGACGATGGTGTGGGCAACCATGTCAAAGGCTGCAGACAGGTCGAGAAGGATGAGGAGGGTGAGTTTACCACAGTCACAGTCACACAGGATGTCATTTGTAACTTTGAGAAGGGCCGTTTCAGTGCTGTGGCAGGGGCGGAAACCTGATTGGAGGGATTCGAACATGGAGTTTTGGGAAAGATGGGCACGGATTTGAGAGACGACAACACATTCAAGGATTTTGGAAAGGGAAAGGAGGTTGAAGATGGGGTAGTAGTTTGCAAGGACAGAGGAGTCAAGGGTGGGTTGTTTGAGGAGGGGGGTGAAGACGGATGATTTGAAGGGGAGGGGGACAGTATCTGAAGAGAGCGAACCGTTAACAATATCAGCTAACATGGGGGCCAGGAAGGGAAGTTGAGTGGTCAGCAGTTTGGTGGGAATAGGGTCGAGGGAGCAGGAGGTGGGTCTCAGGGACAAGATGAGCTCGGAGAGGGCATGAGGGGAGATAGGAGAGAAACCAGTCAAAGATACGAGTTCAGGGCTAGGGCAGGGAGGAACCTTAGAGGAAGTTTGGCTTGGTGGGCGAGAGGAAGAGAGAGAAGTGGCAGAGGTAGCTGAACTCAAGGCATGCATAAGAATCAGTGTAAAATCGTGGGAAAAACAGGTCTGCCTATGGAAATTACCTTTCTCTGTGATCATGGGTAAAGAGAGCTGGAAGAAAGCCTGAATAGTAACACTTCTGTCTCCCAATTTCTCTTTATGCAGTACATTATACTTGTCATATATATTTCTTTCTTTATACTGGTCAGTGTTACATTTCACCTGCCATTGTTTTGCTGTATATACCTAACTGATTTTGTCAGTCCAGGCCTCACCCCGCCCTGTACTTTGTAACACTTGTGGCAAGCGTAAAGTCACATTGCATCCTGTTGGAATCAGAAGCTGTGTGGAAGTTTCGTGGGATTAAATGATCAGGTAGACTGGACAAGTGTTGTAATAAATAAACAAGCGACTCTTGTGGGCGGCACTTTCATTCACCACAGTGGAAGATTTTAGACATAATTTCACTCTGGGTGGGCGACACTCCCCACCGGCAGCACCATTCCATAAAGTTTTCCTCGCTCGGTTGGGTGTTGTGAAATCGGAAACCTGTTCTTTATAAGCACTGAATCAACCTTCCCACATTTAAATTTTTTGTGGGCAGGCTCTTTTTGCAAAGTGGTACAAGTTACAACCGTTGCATCTTACAAGAAATAAAGCAAAACTGAACGTTTTGAAACCACTGTTGCGCTAAGGTCATCTTTATCTAGGCTGGCTCTCCAGTGCAGTACTGAGGGAGTGCTGCTTCATTGGAGGTGCCATCCTTCAGATGAGACCTTAAACCGAGGCCCCACCTGCCCTCCCACGACACTATTTCGATGAAAAGCAGGGGAGTTCTCCCCAGTGTCCTGGTCAATATTTATCCTTTAACCAACATCACAAAAACAGATTATCTGGTCACTATCACAGTGCTGTTTGTGGGATCTTGCTGTGCGCAAATTGGCTGCCACATTTCCTACATTGCAACGGTGACTACATTTCAAAAGTACTTCATTGGCTGTAATGTGCTTTGGGACATCATGAGGCTGTGAAAGGTGTTATATAAATGCAAGTTCTTCCTTTCTTTAAATACAATGGGGTCTGAACTATCACAAGTGTAAACTTGATCCAGCCAAGGAATTTCTAATGTATCATTCCTGTTCACTCCCATTAAATAGAAGTCTTCATCCAAGCATAAACCTGCTCCAAGCACTGCATTTTGTTTTTTTGGCAAGTAAGTTGCGTGCTTGCCAGCACTAAACTGTATTTTTCTCTAAAGCTGGAGCTGTGTTGGATTTCTTCCAATCATCTCCCTGTCAGTTGCAGGTCAATTTCACAAACGTTCACAGTCCACCAGCTGCTGGGATCTGCGTACTCTGGCTGACCCAGCAGAGGTATTGTCAGTAAGCAGATAACGCCAATAAAAGTTTGTCAAACTTTTAACAGAAGAAGAAAAAAAAAACGACTATCACAGTATATATAATTATGGAAATCTCAACCTGGGGGAGGGGGATATGTGATAACCTGATCCTGATACGGGCGTGTAAAGGAGGGCAAAGGGAGCAGACAGCTCGGAGATAGACACCGTCAACTTTCAATTGGGCTAATATTTCAGTTGTCCTGAAGGGGATCCAGATCACACCTCCAGTTAACAGGCAATTATTGTCTGTATAAGTTTTACAAATGTGGTATCATGACCCCGGATCCAGACGCCCATTATTTCAAATCAGGTTTGACAGGCATGCCCTTACATTTTCCTCCTTAGCATTTGTTCCAGTAGTTTTTGTACTTTGGGGGGTTTTCCTGGCACAATGAAACAGATGTGCCAGGCTCATGGCAGTTTCCTCATGCTGCTGGTGTGTCACACAAATTTTTTAGGCACACTTCTGAAGCAGCAAGCCAATCACAGCAGCTCCCAACCCCTTTCGGTTCCCTCTCTCTCACTGCCCACTATTGTATCTGCTGCTCTACTATCCCACACCCAATCAGCAGGGCAGCACCTATGCTGTTAAGAAATTATGGTCAGTTCAACCCCACGTACAACTTAAAAGTCTGACTTGCCCCCTTCCTCACTTCCGTTCCCTACGCTTCCCATAGCACAAGTTCCTGCAACTTTTAGCATTGTCTGACCTTAACAAGCTCATCAATCATTCTGAACAAGCTTTCATAACATGACCACACAGACTGCAGCGGTTCAAGAAGGCAGCTCACCACCACTTTCTCAAGGGCAATTAGAGATGGGCAATAAATGCTGGCCTCGCCAGCGACGCCCACATTCCATGAACGAGTAAAAAAAACTCTCTTATTTTGATAATGGGACATTTCATTATTTCAAAGGTGCTATATAAATGCAAGTTGTTGTTGTTGTAATGGTCTTTAACTCCTTTAAAGAATCAAATAAATAGCACTGGGTGTTCAATTTTCCATACATATCGTTGCTATGAATGAATTTCCACGTCAGTTCACTTATGAGTAAATTTTCATTACGCGCTCCTGCCCTTCAGGAAAATCTGGGCAATGGTGCACTAACAAAGAGAGACCAAAACTGTACAGTGTAGAACGGGTTAAATCTCGACGATTCAGCACAAAAAATTCCCAATACGAAAGAATGTGCTAAAAGACACAAAAGCTGACACCGGCCATATTTCTCTAATTATTTTGTTAGTTTATTTAAAATATTTCAGTTGGTAACTGATAGAATGCGCATGTAGTGTAAGAATCTGCAATTCAAGAGAACAACGTATTGCACTCGCATTAATTAATTTGGAAGGATTTTTAATTGGGCTCCAAGCAACCATTCATTAATCAAATGAATCCTCCTCCTCTTTTATTTCCACTTACGCGTTTTATTGCGTATTTCTTATATAATTGACATGGCTACAGCAATCCTGCAATAAGTATATCAGATCATTCTTATGCAACGCAATCTCTATTCGGATTTGAGGCTTTTATTTTTGCAAAGCTTTCAAAATGTCACTTTCTATCAGTTGTCTATTGCATTTATCTGCAAAATGCCTGAAGGGAGGGAGATTCAGGTTTGACTGATTTATTTTAAAGGTCAGGCATAGATATTAATACTGTATTAGTCCACTCTGAACCTCCCTCTTTGCCACATCACCTCTACTTGGACTTCAGAGCTGCTGAGGAAAATTGGCTGTTGTGTCCAGGATGTACAACTGGACCCCGGTCATCACTCTGTTCATAGAATCTTCAAGTCAACTATGTCTTTCACACTAAAGTACATTTCTAGTTTCTGAATTAAGCCACAATAGGTCCCGAGGAGATATGGAGAAGTAATGACTACAATATGCACCCCTCCCCCCGCAAGTTTTAAACAAGGTGGCACTTGTTGCCAAGCAGTAATATGGTTTGGCTGGAAGACATACCTTGAGGAGAGAAATTGTTTCCATGGCAACCTCTTCAATACACCACTTTATTAGAGGGGATGATCCTAGATTCAACCAACAACCTCTCCAACAGCTTTTAAAAAAACACTAATATAAAATCGGTAAGGACCCTGCTCCTTACTGACACTTTTCCTTTTGCACATTGTGATGTATTTATTCCTACACACTATTCAAATCTTGTCATGCTGGGTCCAGAGGAATCATTTTAATTCACTCTGCTCTCTCTAAACATGGCAAGAGCAAGCCAGGGCAGGCTAGTCATCCAAATTGGTTCTGGTGACAAAAAGCAACTCATCGAAATTATATTAAGTAATAAATATCTGGATTGCAGACTACACCTGGAAATTTAAAGGGGGAGGAATTGAAGATGGGGGGGTGAAATGCAATGGCCAGCCGCATGATCCCTCTCGGGGGTAGTGGGAGAGAGGCCTGGTCTATTTAGAGGGCCGAGCCTCATTAACATGCAGTCATCCTGCTGCATCTCGCTGGCTCCAGCTCCAGATAGGTCAGGGTAAGGGTGGGGAGGGGGTGGGAGGCGATCATGGCGAATGGGAAGCTCGGGTGCAGCAGGGGCCCACATTATTCTTGTGGAGCCCAGAGGAGCACTCATGCTGCTGCTGGCCTCACAAAAATAATTTTAGACCTACTTTTTTGGGGCATTTTCCTCTTGGCCTCCAGGTTTCAATGAGCGGAGCATCCACGGTTCACGGACAGCTCAGTGGGCCCTCATATTTACATACATTAATGAGGCTTTCACCTGAGGAAAGCCCCAGGAAAAATGCAAGTGGAGCAGGAACAGGGCGGCAAATCGACCACCTCGATTTTAACTCCGCTACTGTACAGTTTCCACCAGGTGGAGGGAGTTAAATTCCAACCCCCTCTCCTTTAACATCCTCGTCTGTCCTTGTAAAGAAAGGTTTGATTGTAGCAGCAGTGTGGTTAAGTAATACGGACATCATTTCAGATTTACTCCATTTGGGTTTATACTGAGATTATAAGACGATTTACACCAGTCTGGGCTGAATCTAGTACCCCCCCCACCTTATACTAATGTATCATTGATATCCCCTTCATATACAAGTGGCTCTAAGGTCAACACAATAAGGATAATGAAGTCAGCTAAAGGGATTTGATTTGTTCCAAGATAGATTGATTCCATTAAATGGAATGATCTCCTTGTAGTAAGAAAAGGTTCAAATATTCTGCTGCTATTTCGTACAGAGCTTAAATCGAATCCTTTGGAGAATACCCACTGTCAGCAGCTTTCAGTACAGACGGACCAAAACCATTTTATTCAAATGCTTAACAACTAAATGCAACCGCGCTGACACCAGCCAGGCCCAGGGGGGTAGTGGAGATCTTTACCCCCTTCTCCATGGTCTGCAGGTAGGGGGAGGAGCACTGCAAGGCTGGGAGAGAGTCAACAAGTTGGCCGTGAAATCTCTGCTGGAACTAAATAAATCCAGGGATGAAAATTGATCTCTGCACCGAGTCTTGTGATCAGTTACATGTTTCAGGTCACATTGCTGTGAACAAAGATCAGAGAGCCAAGGACAGATGAGGGAAGCCATTTGGCCCATCTAACTCATCCTTCTATAGAAGCCTACAATTCCTCCACCACAGCATCGCCTGCCTGTTGAATGATTCCAGAGGTTTTGCCTCACTTCTTTATCTAGGAGAGTGTTCTAGGAGTTAATCACTCCTTGTGTGCCTTTTCAGTACCAATTTTGGCCTGGGTAGGAGTGTTTCCAGTGTCTTTTGGCCTCACTTTGCATAAGACAGGAGAACTCTGCCTGGTGGAACTGTGGGGAGAACTAAAGTAGGGAATTGACTTTTGGTCCCTTCTCAATCCCTTTGGTGGGACATGATGAAGTCCCAACTTTACATCTCACTACATACGCCGGGAATTTCCTCAGGAGTCCTCCCAATCAGCTGCCGCAACTTCAGCAGAACATCAGTATAATAGGGGTTTCTGCCAAAGTCACAGCTCCTAGAAAATTCCCAGCGATAATGTCTTTGACTGATTCGTTATGTGGAAACCTGCAATTCCATGAAATAGGAAACAGCATTCCGGCCTATTGGAAAGAATTAGTTTTTTGTTTCCATTTTGTTTTGGTGCCAGGATGATCCCTTCACAAGTGACTCCTTTAAAAGGACGTCATTGTAATGGGAAAGGAGGTGATCCTGACAAAAACGCACATAAGAACAAAAAGATTTATAAACCGCCTCATTTGTCAGAACCGCTCACCATTGAATGAATGAAGCCCTAGATACAAAACAAATTGAGTTTGTATAATAGGTGCTTACACTCAAGTTCTTGTTTTATCATCTGAAATACTACAGATCTAGTACCCGTTGAAAATTAGGTTTGATGCCAAGATGCCATAATATGAGTTCTCTGTTGCTACGGCAATGGTAAGGACCAGTCCCATTTGTTAAGATAATCCCTTTATTTTCCTCTTGGATGTAGTTGCTGCAATTTTGATGTAACAATAAGCTGAAAAGTAATGCAGTGCTGACGAACGAAACACTCTCAGCGCCCAGTGTTGGCAGCGATCATTCGCAGGTCAGGTATTGTACAGCCTTCACTCTCAGCGCCCAGTGTTGACAGCGATCATTCGCAGGTCAGGTATTGTACAGCCTTCACTCTCAGCGCCCAGTGTTGACAGCGATCATTCGCAGGTCAGGTATTGTACAGCCTTCACACTCAGCGCCCAGTGTTGACAGCGATCATTCGCAGGTCAGGTATTGTACAGCCTTCACTCTCAGCGCCCAGTGTTGGCAGCGATCATTCGCAGGTCAGGTATTGTACAGCCTTCACTCTCAGCGCCCAGTGTTGACAGCGATCATTCGCAGGTCAGGTATTGTACAGCCTTCACTCTCAGCGCCCAGTGTTGACAGCGATCATTCGCAGGTCAGGTATTGTACAGCCTTCACTCTCAGCGCCCAGTGTTGACAGCGATCATTCGCAGGTCAGGTATTGTACAGCCTTCACACTCAGCGCCCAGTGTTGACAGCGATCATTCGCAGGTCAGGTATTGTACAGCCTTCACTCTCAGCGCCCAGTGTTGGCAGCGATCATTCGCAGGTCAGGTATTGTACAGCCTTCACTCTCAGCGCCCAGTGTTGACAGCGATCATTCGCAGGTCAGGTATTGTACAGCCTTCACTCTCAGCACCCAGTGTTGACAGCGATCATTCGCAGGTCAGGTATTGTACAGCCTTCACACTCAGCGCCCAGTGTTGACAGCGATCATTCGCAGGTCAGGTATTGTACAGCCTTCACTCTCAGCGCCCAGTGTTGGCAGCGATCATTCGCAGGTCAGGTATTGTACAGCCTTCACTCTCAGCGCCCAGTGTTGACAGCGATCATTCGCAGGTCAGGTATTGTACAGCCTTCACTCTCAGCGCCCAGTGTTGACAGCGATCATTCGCAGGTCAGGTATTGTACAGCCTTCACTCTCAGCGCCCAGTGTTGACAGCGATCATTCGCAGGTCAGGTATTGTACAGCCTTCACTCTCAGCGCCCAGTGTTGACAGCGATCATTCGCAGGTCAGGTATTGTACAGCCTTCACTCTCAGCGCCCAGTGTTGACAGCGATCATTCGCAGGTCAGGTATTGTACAGCCTTCACTCTACCCCAATAGGGCACTTCAGAAAGGCACCCAGTGTAACATTTTCCATTTCCCACACCAGCCATTCTGAGTGGCGATGCCAATTTAGGGGCAATCTGTGCCGTCTGTCCACACACATCAGATACTGGGTTGAAACCATTCAAAACTGATTTCATGTGTGATCCTCACAGTCAGCAAAGAGAGGAGACATTCATCCCATCAGTCTGGCCTAGATTTGAACCCAGGTCCCAAAATTGAAAGGGCAGTTACAAGCCACGGTTTTCTGATCCGATGTAATTACAGCCAGAAGTCGGGCAGAGGGCAGATCGTGCCCGTCCAATGGCATGAGCGCTGACCCCACCATAATCTGACCAGAAGACCACATCAACCCGAGAGAGAAAATGTTTACGCCGTTTCTCCGGGGTTGCCGCAGATCTTCCTCCGCAGTTATGGTGGACGATCGGGAGAACTCCCTCTGAAATTCAAACCCCCATTGTCATTAGCCCCAGTAACTCTGTACTGCTAGCAACCCCCGGCAACTCCACAGACATTTTGGACTCACAAAGACATTTTCATTAAAACTATTAACACCCTAACTTTGTTTTCAAATATGCTTGTGCAGTGATTTGGACAAGACCTGTTGTAAATAATCTGATTGATTACCTTACAAAAAAAAATGCAAATACTGGAAATCTGAAATAAAAACAGAAAATGCTGAAGCACATTTCAGGTGTAACCCTTTGTCAGAACTCAGTTGTTGACTTGCCTGCTGTGTAAGAACATAAGAACATAAGATAAAGAAGCAGGAGTAGGCCATGTGGCCCCTCGAGCCTGCTCCGCCATTCAATAAGATCAAGGTTGATCTTTGACCTCAACTCTACTTTCCTGCCCGATCCCCATATCTCTTGATTCCCCTAGAGTCCAAAAATCTATCTATCTCAGCCTTGAATATATTCAATGACTCAGCATCCACAGCCCTCTGGTGTAGAGAATTCCAAAGATTCACAACCCTCTGAATGAAGAAATTCCTCCTCATCTCAGTCTTAAATGACCCCTTATCCTGAGACTATGTCCCCTAGTTCTAGACTCTCCAGCCACGGGAAACAGCCTATCAGCATCCACCCTGCCAAGCCCCCTCAGAATCTTATATGTTTCAATGAGATCACCTCTCATTCTTCTAAACTCCAGAGAGTATAGGTCCATTCTACTCAATCTCTCATAATTCCAGCCCTTTTTTTGTTGTATATCACTGCAGTACGAAGAAGAGGTCTTATACCTGTGTAAAACATCATGGATTATTTCTCAGTAAACCTCTCATATCCTGTTAGCTGACCCTATGATATCCCAGGGTGGTGTATTAATACTGTTAAATTCTAATTGTAAACAATTTTACAACACCAACACTATACACCAGATACATCGACGACATTTTCTTTCTATGGACCCACGGTGAGGAATCACTAAAGAGACTACACGATAACATCAACAAGTTCCATCCCACCATCAAGCTCACCATGGACTACTCCTCAGAATCAGTTTCTTTCTTGGACACACGAATCTCCATCAAAGACGGGCACCTCAGCACCTCACTCTACCGCAAACCCACGGTCAATCTCACAATGCTCCACTTTTCCAGCTTCCACCCTAACCACGTCAAAGAGGCCATCCCCTATGGACAGGCCCTGCGAATACACAGGGTCTGCTCAGACGAGGAGGAACGCAATGGACACCTACAGACGCTGAAAGACGCCCTAGTAAGAACGGGATATGATGCTCGACTCATCGATCGACAGTTCCGACGGGCCACAGCGAAAAATCGCGTAGACCTCCTCAGAAGACTAACACGGGACGCAACCAACAGAGTACCCTTCGTCGTCCAGTACTTCCCCGGAGCGGAGAAACTACGCCATGTTCTCCGCAGCCTTCAACATGTCATCAATGATGACGAACACCTCGCTATGGCCATCCCCACACCTCCACTACTCGCCTTTAAACAGCCACCCAACCTCAAACAAACCATCGTTCGCAGCAAATTACCCAGCCTTCAGGAGAACAGCGTCCACGACACCACACAACCCTGCCACGGTAACCTCTGCAAGACATGCCAGATCATCGACACAGATACCACCATCACACGAGAGGACACCACCCACCAGGTGCACGGTTCATACTCCTGTGACTCGGCCAATGTTGTCTACCTCATACGTTGCAGGAAAGGATGCCCCAGAGCATGGTACATTGGCGAGACCATGCAGACGCTGCGACAACGGATGAACGAACACCGCGCAACAATCGCCAAACAGGAGGCTTCTCTCCCTGTCGGGGAACACTTCAGCAGTCATGGACATTCAGCCACCGACCTTCGGGTAAGCATACTCCAAGGCGGCCTTCGAGACACACGACAACGCAAAATCGTCGAGCAGAAATTGATAGCCAAGTTCCGCACCCATGAGGACGGCCTCAACCGGGATCTTGGGTTCATGTCACACTGCACGTAACCCCACCAGCGAACAAATGTTATCTGTTTTTAATATAACGGGTCATTGACTGTCTTCCTTATCTCTCTCTCTCTCTTTTTTTTGGGGGTTTGTATATTCGGTGGCCTTTTTAGGTGACACCTTTCTGTCTGCTCACTTTGATTGCCTTGGCAACGGGCAGCATTGTTATGTGATCTTAAAATGCGAAGGATTCGAAAATGTCATTTCCACACCGCCTGAGGAAGGGGGAAGCCCCCGAAAGCTTGTGGGATTAAAAATAAAATTGTTGGACTATAACTTGGTGTTGTAAAATTGTTTACAATTGTCAACCCCAGTCCATCACCGGCATCTCCACATCATGGTTAAATTCTAAAGCACCACTTGCCAATGATAAATTGCAGATAACAAAACTCAAAGGTCTAAAGAGGTAAATAATAGAATGTCTGTAGGTTATTCTTGTTTAAAAAAAACACATTTTGGATATAACCCTTCATTGGAGGCCAGTTGCTGACTGACTAGTTATGTAATTCCAGCATTTTCTGTTTTCTGTAGCTGGAGATGTAGCTTTGCTCTTATGACTTATGAAATCTACCAACTCTCTGAAACATACTATTACTCTGTGACACACTCCCAGCAGTTGGCTTCCTGTCTTTGAATTTAAAATCCTCGTCCTCATCTGTAAATCTCTTCACGGCCCTGCAACACTCTGGCTCTTATAACTATATATTCCCACCTGTGCCTTCTAAATCTGGCCCTCTATGCACCTCCCACCCATGACCCCGCTTTTCCAATGATGGCAGAGTCTTCAGACATCTCAGTCCTAATCTCTGGATCTTCCTCCTTAAACAACCCCTCTCCTTCACTTTGCATCTTTAGAGGCCTTAAAATCCATCTCTTCAACCAATGCTTCGCTCATCTCTCTTAACCTGCCCCCAAAGTCCATTCCTTTTCTCTTCTGTGAACCACCTTAGGATGTTTTTCGACCTTGAAGCGCTATAGAAATGGAAAGTTATTGTTAATTCTCGGTGTAATGAGGATGGAATAATATTCAGCGCAAACCAAAGGCCACAGCCATGAGCTTTCTCTAAGGAGAACAACCCCAGCTTCTCCAGTCTCTCCACATAACTGAAGTCCCTCATCCCTGGTACCATTCTAGCAAATCACCTCTGCACCCTCCCCAAGGGTGATAATTGTATAACTATAATAACAATTCTGTTATTATAGCGCAGCTCCCAGTCCTGCGGAATCTGCCCCATGTACATTGCAGGGCATTTTCCACAAAGCCAGAAAAACATTTGAACAAAGTAAATCTTGCCTCTGCATAGTTCAAAAAGCACAACTGGCTGTGGACCTTCCCCGATGGCTGAAGGAGCTTCATACAGACCAGTAGGCAGCAAACCACCTTGCTGCTTGTATGTGCAGGTTATACGTCAGCCACAACAGTGTTTCTACACGCCTCCCTTAGTACAACTGCAGCCTCTGGAGGGGGCCAGGAAAACCACTACGAGGTTATTCTCTGTTCTTCCAGAAGCTGCGGCGATGCTTCATGTACATTACAAGGTGTGAGCCTTGGCTCAGAGACAGCGCCTCATCTCAGAGTGAGAAGGTTGTGGGTTCAAGTCCCACCCCAGCATCTTGAGCACAAAATCTAAACTGACACTCCAGTGCAGTACTGAGGGAGGTGCTGCATTGTTGGAGGTGCCGTCTTTCAGCTGAGATGTTAAGCCAAGGCCCTGTCTGCCCCCCTCATGCGGACATAAAAGATCCCATGGCACTATTTCGAAGAAGAGCAGGGGAGTTCTCCCGGTGTCCGGGCCAATATTTATCCCTTAACCGACATCACTAAAACAGATTATCTGGTCGTCATCTCAATACTGTTTGTGGGACCTTGCTGTGTGAAAATTGGCTGCTGCATTTCCCCACTTTACAACAGTGACTACACTTCAAAAGTACTTCATTGGCTGTAAAGCACTTTGGGATGGCCTGAGGTCATGAAAGGCACTATAGAGGGGCAAATTCTTTCATTCTTTCTTTTACCGCTCGGACTGAACAGTGGGGGCTTCTGTCGTCAGCGGCACTGTAGTATTAAGAGGCGATCAGAATGCAAGCTACTTGACCTTGGATTAATATCAGTGCACTATCCCTATGCACGAGGGACCGGGCTGTGCAATCATCGGTGAGCCGGATTTTTCACTCCTCTCATTAACTGTGTTGCAGCATAAATCAGGCGTGACAAGCAAATGATTCAATTCAATGGAGGTTTCAAAACAAATTGATGCAGGTACATGAAAATAACTTGACGCTGGGTGAAGATACACTGGCTTCCTGCCACTTGCATCCTCAATTGAAACGGATCCCTGGGGAAGCACCAACTTCCCATTTGTCAAGTAGCCTAGTCAGACACGCAGCAAGTCGAACAAAGCAATAAGAGTCCTGCTATTTAAGGGAGCGTTTTGTTTCAAGTGTAAGAGAAAAGTGAGGGAAAGTCTAAAGCGGAGTACATTTTGTTCAAAGCACTCCTGGTGAAATACTCCTTCGGAGTTTGAGAAACGAATGTCAAATTTCTCAACCCAGCAGAGATCCCCATTTCCTCCAAGATGCTCCAGTGATGTCACCAGTGGAAAGGGCCACGTATGTTATGGAGAGCAGCTTCATTCCTTTAAATTTAATTTGGATTAGCCTGGAAGCTAACCTAGAGTCACCTGATCCTGGAATGGAGTATGCTGCATATTTAGCCAGTGAGGTGTTTTGCAATTGTCGGGCTGCTCTGGATTAACTCCGAAGCTGGCTTAGAGTAACATCCCCTGTTAAAATTGAATTGGGACATTCCAGGATGCAGGTGAGTTCTCCCTGTGAGTGACATCATGGCCTGGAGGAAATGGCCATTGAGGCAGGAAATGTGTTAATTTTTGAATGCCTCAAGAAATATGTGTTCTTTTTATGCACAGACATAGGGGATTTGAACAAATATTATTGCCCCAAGACTCTTTGTTACAAGATTCAGGTCTGCCTTAGATATTCTCTCAGGTACAGCAGTGCTGATCACTCCTGTAATTGGTCTGATTATCTTATGTTCAGGAGTGTACCCACTCTGCCCAATATCTAATTATATACTATTGTAATGGGCCATAACCAATTTTTACCCCTATGAGTTTCTTCTACCTGCTGTTTTAACACAGGTATTGATCTATTTAAAATAAATAAATAAGCTCTTGAGAAGCAATTTCTAGGTACAAATCTCAGCCAATTTAGAAAAATTCCAACGTGTCAGGAATTCTTATAAATTGGTAAACTGGTCAATTTTTAGATGGAAATGAGTAAAAACTGATTGGAAATTTTAACATCAGGGAAAGCCAATAGAATGTGAAAGTAAGAATACTACGTGTATATATAAGATAGGCAGCAACAGAGAATGTGCAGTGCTCTACCTCCAGTATTGAGGTATCATATATGTGCACATTAGCAAGACTCACGATTTACTGCTTAATTAATCAATCAGTATCTGACTCTGTCCGTACTGATTGAAAACATTTTAATCACCCCTCTGATGCAGAGTATCTTAAAACGAACTTGCACATGCAGGCAAGAATCCACAATATCAGGTTCTGTTAAAGCTTTGGAGACAGTTGCTTCTTAGCCACAAGGTTTTAACCTACCAGTGACAGCCATAGTACTTCAAACATGGCAATGCTCCTTTAAAGCTGGTGGAAAGAGGTGGGGGAGGGCGGAGGGAATTTGCAACTGCCAAATCATTATGCCAGGGAGGATAAAAAGACTTCAGATGCCTGTCGCCTTGATATAAGCAGCACTGTCCTATGACCTTTTCAGGTTTAAGGTTGATAATGAGAAGAGTCAGGCTGGGGGTGAGGGTGGTGGGGGGGGGTGGGGGGAGTTGTATGCTGATTCCATTAATGTTAGCTGTGTGTGCAATCAACACCACTGCATCTCCTGTCAATTAGTGCAGGTAGACCATGGGGCATCTGATTATCAGAGACGTGCAGCCACTCAGTGCCACAAGCTGCCATTTCACTTTGCTCTACACCTTACTGAATTCTAATCAGCCGTCGTCTTTCGGCTGCACTGTTTATTAAAATAACATGATCAGCAAAGACTTCACTACTATTCTTCTGCAAAAATGCAGAAATACGCTTTCACAATTGCAGTTCATCATTTTTTCACAATAAGTGATGCTACTTCATATATACTGACGAGCAGATAGATCAAAGTCATTGGTTGCCGTCAGACTTGTAAGAAAATGTTTAGTCGTCCTTAACGCTAACCAGGTTGTCATGGCTGGAGAGTGAAAAAGACTGAGGGGGTTTGAAAATCATTGACCAAACCACAAAAAAACGCAAGTGTGATTTACTTTTGTAAGCGGTAATCTGCAACTTTCTTGTACAAGATTTTCCCGTGACCTCCAGCCGTTTTCCATAATAATGTCGCATACAGCGTTTCATCGAAGCCCTTGGAGCCCAGACGCAGCTAATTACTTCATTGAGCATGCTCACTGGAAAGAGGAGGCACTACAGTATGGAAATGTGCTCCCCATGGAGTGGATCTCAAGGAAGAAGAAGCTAAGGTGATGACCCTAAACCTGGCCACTAAGAGCACAAGCTGGTCCCATCGGTAACATGGCAGTGACAGGTCCCAAATTGGGCATCCAGGGGTGTGGGCTAAAGGACCCAAAGAAAATCAAGCAGATGTTGCTCTGTTGTTTCAGTAACAAAGCCTAATACTAAAGACAGCCATTCAGCACTGAAAGGGAAGGACACTGAGATGGTATCGGTACAGCATAGGATGCATTGTTTGTCATACTTGGCGCTGTATGTTACACATTTAGTCAGCAGTCACTCCAGGGATTGCAGAGTAATCTTCGTTTAAATATGGTTATTGCCTGGAAGGTATTTCAGGCTAGCAAATTATTGCTAAAATATTACAGAAGATCTTTTAGAAGATGCAAGTCAGCCTTATAAATGCTGGTGTGATTTCTTGGGAGCAAAGCAGAGTTAAAGGAGTTAGGTAGGTGCATCGGAAGGCATGCAGTTGAGGCATTTGCTGTATCGGAAAGATACAAAACATCCACTTAGAAACTTCTTTCCTCCTCTCCAGAAAGGAGTAACATGCCAGGGTATGTCCCATGGATGCTGGGACCTTGCCCAATTGGCCATTTCCAAGTATGAACTAAGATCATGAGTAGTGAGCTTTGGCATGTTATTTGACGATTGGAGGGAGGGCGGGCGAGGGAACATCACAGTCAGGCTTAATCTTGTCCTGACCCAGGGTCAATATGCATATACACATGGGCCCTGAAATTCTGTGATTGGTGCTGGAAATAATCCTTAAAGGTTTCTTGGTATGGATTCGCGCTAATGATGTCAGCCTTGGCTCAGTGGTAGCACTCTTGCCTCTGAGTCAGCAAATCATGGGTTCAGTGTCCCATTCCAGGGACTTGAGCACAAAATCTAGGCTGACTCTCCAATGTAGTACTGAGGGAGTGCTGCAGTATCGGTGGTGCTGTCTTTCAGATGAGACATTCAACCAACGTCTGCCCTCAGAGGTGGGTGTAAAAGATCCCATGGCACTATTTCAAAGAAGAGCAGGTGCGTTCTCCCTATTGTCCTGGCCAATATTTATCCATCAACCAACATCACTAAGAGCAGATTATCTGGTCATTATCACATTGCTGTTTGTGGGACCTTGCTGAGCGCAATATTAGCTGCCACGTTTCCTACATTACAACAGCGACTACAGTTCAAAAGTACTTCATTGGCTGTAAAGTGCTTTGGGACGTCCTGAGGTCGTGAGAGGCACTATATAAATGCAAGTTCTTGCTTTCTTTAAACAGTCACCAGAAGGGATCCAGGCTGACTTTTGCCCTCCTTAGCCACTAAGGCCAGTTGTGCTCTTACTGCTGCTCAGGCTGAGTGGTTAACTCAGAATAGGCTAGAGATTGAACCTGGCATCATGCTGGGCTGTACGGCTCAGTGCCCCGTCACGCCATTAGGAATTGCAACTGAGAATACAGGAGTAAAAATGGATTGATTATCTTTCCTTTTTCCTCCAAGACAGTTTTAAGAGAAATAACCAACAGGCATCTGCGTGAATAATAAATGTGCTGAAATCTGATAACGCAACGGTGACAGTGGGGTGCATTTTCCGTGCTATCCATAGCGTGCAGGAATGTGTTCATGTAGGCTTTGCACCCACCTGAGGAGCCCACAGCTCAGCCAGCCAATCCTTCCGGGATCTACCCTAATTCATTGCAAGCTCCCAGCAGTCTCTGGGAGACCTGGTGCCGCTGAAGCTATTTAAAGGAGTGCAGCATCTTTTTAAATCAAAGAGACTTTTTGGCCCTAGTATTGGTTCTAATCAAACCTTGTTAGGTCTATGTTTGTCCTATTCATGACATGGTAATAGTGCATGCAAAGCAGTGGCGATTGGAGCTCAGAGCAAAGGTGAAATATTCAAGCAAAATATTTGGTACTAAAATATTGAGAGATGTTTTGAAACATTGCATGTGTCCATATTTCAAAATATGACATTTTGGTGATACTGCTCATTAGTTTTAAGATAGGGTAAAGGAAGGAGAGAAGGAATGAGCATCATGCATAGCACAAGAAGGAACATAGAGCATTGATAATAATGGAGCCCCACCACCTTCAAAAAAATCAGATGGTTACAAAAAATTATTATTAAAATGAAGGCCTTTTTTGTTTAAACAGTGGACCCTAATGACATCAGCAGGGGGCAATTGCTTGGAGGAGTTACTGAGCTTGATTGTGAGGAAGTTGAATTAGTGTCAGTAGAGATGCAATCATCAAGACAGGGTGATTCAGCATTGACTGTGTGTTAATTCAATTTCCCCACACCGCGTGGCTCAAAAACCTGCCTAAAACAGTAATACCTTGTCCCCATGGTAACAGCGCCCATTGTTTAAACCAAAACAACTGAATCCAGAGGGAAGAATATTAATCCTAATAATTTTTGGTTATTGTTTGATTTTTAAGGAGTCATGAGGGTGAGACTTTCCCTTGAAGCAGGAGGGAGAGGAATCTGATTCGATCAGGATCAAGTGCTTTTTTCTCCTTAATAATGAGTTGATCAATTTAATTGATTGCACAACGATTATCGTCTTTATTTGAGAATTAATGGTCCTTGCTGTATTACCAGTGTAGTAGGAAATAGGTCAATCGCTTTAACAATATCTGGATCACAATTGTAATATCGAGGGCCTGTTTATGTGAGGTATAAAACAGACAGCATTGCTTTCTCAATTGTACGGTTTTAATCACTTAAATAGCAGACGGCTACCTGAGTGTTCTCTCTGCAAGACCATTAAAGCAGACTACCGGAACCCTTTAATTAACTGACAAAGGCACTTGCAGCTTCCAGTGCAGATAACTAGCAGGTCCATTTCCTGGAGAACCATCTCCCCATTACATTTTCCACATGCTGCTACTGCTGCTGCAGAATAATGCTCTTAATCAACTCCCCCTTGTTTCCATTTTAATCAGCACTTGCTGTTCACTTCTCTGTGACTTATTGAGCGGCCTGTGAATTGAAACTCCAACAATACTACAATTTGCATTTATATGGCGCCTTTAACGTAGTAAAACGTCCCATGGGTGTAATCAGACAAAAGAAAATTGACACCGAGCCAAAGAAGGAGACATTAGGACAGGTGACCAAAAGCTTGGTCAAAGGGGTAGGTTTTAAGGAACATCTTAAAGAAGGAGAGAGATATGGAGAAGCGGAGAAGTTTAGGGAGGGAATTCCAGAGCTCAGGAGCTGAAGACTCCATTCCAGTTTGACAACTAACTTGCACTTGATAGTGCCTTTCACATAAGGAGATGTTCCAAGGTGCTTTGTGAGGGGAGGGGAACTCATGGAGGCAGAGGAAAGGAATTAGGGAATGTGGCCAAAAGTATGATCAAAAAAGTAGGGTTGAGGAGAGAGGTAGTGAGGTGGAGCAGTTTGAAAAGACAGTTGCAGAGCCCTGGGCCATGGTGGCTGCAGGCTTTACCAGCATTGGCAGTTTGGAGGTAGGGGGAGATGCACAGTACGCTGGTGTTAGAAGGTATGTCGGTCATTTGAAAAATTAGCAACAAAATTCACCTCCACCAAACCCATTAAAAATGAGATCAATTTGTTACATTTTTATGAATCTGATCAAGTAATCTGATATTTTTCAAAGAGGCACTGTCATCTTGAAGGACATGTCATTAGGATTGGATAGCTGCACATGGACTGGCATGAGCTGTGTTGTGGTGATGTTATCAAATTGCTAATCATAACTGTTACTAAAAATTGTTAAAATTACATATGAACACACAAATAGGAAGGTCAACATTTATTGCCCATCCCTAGTTTCCCTTGAGAAGGTGGCAGTGAGCCTTCTTGATACAACTGAATGGCTTATAGTTCAGAGGGCAGTTATTCAACCATGTTGGTGTGAGCCTGGAGTCACATGTAAGCCAGACAAGGTAAGGATAGCAGTTTCCTTCCCTAAAGGACCTTAGTAAGCTAGTTAGGTCTTTATGACAATCTGACAGCTTCTCGGTCACTTTTACTGATACCAGCTTTACTTAGTTTTTTTTAAACGGAATTCAAATTCACAAACAGCCCTGGTGGGATTTGAACTCACAGCTGCTAGGTTATATAGTCCAGGCCTCTGGATTACTAGTCCAGTAACATAACCACTACTGTGTCATATGGTCCTTTGGGATGTCAGTTGCCCTCTGGTTTCCCCTCCCAAACTCTATGAGCTCAATTTTGAAATGGTGACGGGTTGG
Source organism: Heptranchias perlo (assembly GCF_035084215.1). NCBI lineage: Eukaryota > Metazoa > Chordata > Chondrichthyes > Hexanchiformes > Hexanchidae > Heptranchias > Heptranchias perlo. The sequence continues at coordinate 29,752,361 of NC_090326.1, forward strand.
CAGTGGGGTGGTGGGGTGGAGATGCGTGTGGCAAACCTGCATAAACAAAACTTACCGTTTCCAACACGATCGCATCGTGGTTGATGATGATTAACGTGCTCTCCGGGTTTCGCGCCCGGCAGCCAGCCTGATTGACAGGCTGACTGCCCTCAGGAGCTGCAACGTGAGGGGGGAGGGGGAGGAGAGAGAAAGAGAGAGAGCAAGACATCATCCGGCAATGGAACGGAAGATCAGGGAGGGGAGAGGGGAAGATCTGGAGGGGGAGAGGGGAAGATCGGGGTGATGAGGGGGAAATCGGGGTGGAGGGGGGCAGATCGGGGGAGAGAGGGGAAGATCGGGGTGAAGAGGGGGAGATCTGGGTGAAGAGGGGGAGATCGGGGTGAAGAGGGGGAGATCGGGGTGGAGGGGGGCAGATCGGGGGGGGAGAGGGGAAGATCGGGGTGAAGAGGGGGAGATCGGGGTGAAGAGGGGGAGATCGGGGTGAAGGGGGCGAGGGGAAGATCAGGGTGAAGAGGAGGAGATCTGGGTGAAGAGGGGGAGATCGGGGTGGAGGGGGGCAGATCGGGGGGGGAGAGGGGAAGATCGGGGTGAAGAGGGGGAGATCTGGGTGAAGAGGGGGAGATCTGGGTGAAGAGGGGGAGATCTGGGTGAAGAGGGGGAGATCGGGGTGAAGGGGGAGAGGGGAAGATCAGGGTGAAGAGGAGGAGATCGGGGTGAAGAGGAGGAGATCGGGGGGACATCAGGGGGATGAAGAGAAGGAAATCGGGGTGAAGAGAGGGAGATCAGGGGACATCAGGGGGTGAAGAGGGGGAGATCGGGGGGTGAAGAGGGGGAGATCGGGGGGTGAAGAGGGGGAGATCGGGGGGTGAAGAGGGGGAGATCGGGGGGTGAAGAGGGGGAGATCAGAGAGGGAGACATCGGACATCGGAGCAGGGTGGAAAGTTAGGTTGATTTTGAGTTTTAACGTCGTGCAATGGTTTTTGATGTATTTTATTTTGTTTCTTTTTCCCTGATCCGGCCCTTCACGCCTGGTTTCACCGGCGTGAATCAGAAGTGGTGGGCAAACCGCCCAAGTAAGTTAAAAATCGTTCTAAGTATGTAATCTGTCACAAGTAAAGTGCCTTAAGTACCTCAATGAGGTACATTTGGCTCTTTATCATCCCGCCAGCTTTAATTGCTGGCACGACTTCCGGATTCGGAACGCCTGCGTGCACGCAGGTGCGTCCGTGGGGAACTTGGAAGTCGGAGGGTTGGAGCCGACTTCCGAACCCGAACGGGATTTCCCCGATTTTCAGAGCCCCTCCGCCCCCAACGCACCCGCAATTTCCCCGTAAAATTGAGCTCTATATTTCCGAACTTCTAGTTCTTGTTGAGTAAGAGACAGAATATGATACTTCACTTTTCTCTAATTTAAAGGCCCTTATCCTTGGGTAAATATTATTTTTTCAAAATACAGCCTTACATGTAACGTAGAAGAAAGAAAATGACATCTTAACATTTCTTCAAAGTACTTACCATGAGTCGGTTGGCTTCACGATAAGAGGAGTCACCTTCTTTGCATTTCTCAGGCTAGGTACAGAAACATACATCTTGTCATCTGGCCCTGAGTACCATGGTCCTGCACCAGTGACTGACATCAAAAAATTGCACACAAGAATGCTTTGTTCATAGGATAACGATCACGGAATGACCTTATCCCAGCATATTCCTTTAAGAAAATCCATTTCCTAATTCTCCAAACTAAATATTTCATAAACCCGTACATTCTGTGGTGCTTATATGTGTGATATTCAGGGCATTGTCGGGCTAATGCACAAGGCACATACAGCAGAATGTTTGGGCTAATGATGTTTTTAAAGGTCAGACGAACAATTTGTTGCACAGAGTAAGTTGAAAAAAGGCTGGCGGGGAACCTATTGAACCAATGTCACTGTACAGTTGTCTCACTGGTCTCTAATTGGTTTGCTGCTTGACCTTCTCCTCCTGCAGAAGTAGCCTCTGTAAAAGGACATCAAGAGGAACATGTACAAGGGACAAAATGGCTATGTCAGACACAATAGTGCACGGTGCAACGCTCAATGCTCAGCACTCAGTTTTAAAAGAATCCAATAGCCATTGTGTTGCTGTGTTTTTCATTGTTCTTATCCCAAAATGTTTGATTCTGCAAGAATACGTTGCTATATTGTGGTAGACATGTAATCTTTGCATTTATGCAGCATCTTATCACATGGTAAGACATCCCAAAGTGCTTTGCAACCAATCGGTTATTTTTGAAGTGCAGTCACTATCGTCATGAAGGTAAACACGGCAACTAATTTCCACGCTGCTGTTTTGATGGTGTTGGTTGAGGGAGGAATGTTGGCCAGGACACCCAAAGAACTCCCTGCTCTTCTTCAAATAGTGCCGCTTTAACAGGCTGAATTGGTTTAACATCTCATCTGAAAGATAGCAACTGTGACAATGCAGCACTCCCTCAGTGGTACACCGAAATGTCGAGTTAGATTATCTGCTTAAGTCTGTAGTGGGGCTTAAACAGATGATCTGGTCATTATCACATTGCTGTTTGTGGGACCTTGCTGTGTGCAAAATTGACTGCCGCATTTCCCTACATTACAACAGTGACTACACTTCAAAAGCACTTCATCGGCTGTAAAGCACTTTTGGACGTCCTGTAGTTATGCAAGGTGCGATATAGATGTGAGAGTTCTGCCAAATGAGCCAAGTTGACACGATGGGGTAGATCTGACTTTGTGCGATAGTGTAAAATGGGTGATAGCGAATCAGCAGCTCGTTTTACATCTCTCCCGATTTTTATTTCCATTATCTCGCTATCAGTTTTGTGAATGTCCATCTGTGGTCAAGCCCTTTACTTGTTGAGCTGAGTTCATTTAATAACTATTATTCAAATAATAACTAAAAGTGCATGAATATTCACAGACCGTCGCAGCTCTGTGACCTACACAGTGGATGCTGGCACGGCAGACAGTAAGATGCAATTAGGGGTGAAACAAGGACTTTGAGAATTCATCCATTTCCATGGGGGTTTTGAAATATCTAAGCCACATCTTGGTTAATCTCTACTTTTACAAGGCCTGACTCCACATCATGTCTGCCACATCTTTTCCCATCGGTCCTGATCATGATTACCTCCTTGCCAGGTTGTTGCGCTCCCCTGCCAGACACTAATGTCAAAGGAGCTTTGAGGTTTCACTGTCTGATAGCAAATCCTTGAAGCTTAAAGCAAATGCTGCCTTGTTCCACATCTGGACTGGTAAACATTTGTGTTCAAGAATTATTTAATTAGGCACAGGCAGTAAATAAAGCCTCTCATCCTTCCAGCAGTAAATAACAGTTCTCATCATAGAATCATTGAATCATAGAATCATTCAACGCAGAAGGAGGCCATTCAGCCCATCGTGCCTGTGCTGGCTCTTTGAAAGAGCTATCCAATTAGTCCCATTCACCTGCTCTTTCTCCATGGCCCTGTAAAATTTTTCTCCTTCAAATATATGTCCAATTCCCTTTTTATCTTCCCTTTTTGATTATTTTGGTGAGAAAGTTAATAAGCAAAAATTATTTCTTATACAAACAATAGTCCAGTAGTGTTCAATATGACATTGTAATTGTGTATAACTGAATTCAGTTACAATGCAATTAATTTTTTATGTTTAAGAAACTTATTTCTCGCAATGAAAAATTTAAATAGTGAAAAAGCTGTACAAAACTGTATCATGTACTGGTTTTGTTTTAATAATTTTTATGAAGGAAGTACCATGCCTACATGAATGAGTTTAAGAGCTGGGCTGACTACATTGTCCAACTTATGTTGACTCTATTTCTTCCCCCTGCTCTAGTCCACACCCATTTACATCAACGACGCTTCTGATGGCCCTGCCACTTTAATGAATTCCATTTTTTTTGGCCCTAGCCGTTCTCCTTTTCACTATGGATGTACAATCCCTCCACACCTCCATCGCTGACCAGGACAACCTACTCCACTTCTTCCTTGAACAGCTGCCCAACCAGGCCCCATCCACCGCTATCCTCGTCCCCCCGGAGGAACTTGTTCAACAAACAATTTTCTCTTTAACTCCACTCTTCGTCCAGATTAAAGGTGTCACTATGGCAACCCACATGCGTCCTAGCTATCCCTGTCTTCTTGCAGAATATGTAGTACTCTTTGTTCAGGCGTACTCAGGCCCCCTCCCTGACCTCTTTTTCTGTTACATTGATGACCCTAGTCTGGAAAATTTCATTAATTATGCTCAAATTTCCACCTTTCCCTCGCCTTTACTTAGTCCATCACTGACTCTTCCCTTTGCTTCCTGGACCTTTCTCTCTATCGCTAGGAATTAACTTTCAACTGGCACATTATAAACCCACCGGCTCCCACAATTATCTGGATTATACTTCTTCCTACCCCGCTTCTTGTAAGGACTCCATTTCCTGTTTTCAGTTTCTCCGTCTCCATCACATCTACTCTGATGATGCAACCTTCCACGCCAGAGCATCTGAAATGTCCTTGAAATGTATGTTTGTGTGTCTATGTGCTTGCGTTTGTGTGATTCCCTCCCCCTACCCTTTATTCTATTTCTTTTTAAAAGCTATTCATCTGTAATATCCTTCAGTTCTGATGAAGGGTCCACGCCCGAGATATCGGTTCTCTCCACAGATGCTGCCTGATCGACTGAGTGTCTCCAGCATTTTCTATTTTTGTTTCATTGTCTAACTGTCAGGTCAGATTTACGGGGATTTCAGTTATCAGTTCCACTCATTTCTGCTGCTACTTTTCTAACATGTCCACTATGTTATTATGATCAGGGCTGTACACATCTGGTGTTGGGGCTTTCTACTACTACAGAGAGAGTTTTCAGACCTTCGGGTAGTTCTGTGAAGCTAACTCTACATTTATACAGAATCTCATGTTCTCAGGATGGTAAAGCCTATTGACGATTTTTGAAGTATGGTCACTGTTAATATGTAGGCAAAGTGCACAGCAAGGTCCCACAAACAGCAAATAAATGAATGACCAGGTAATAGGTGAGGGTTTCTTGGCTCAGTGGCCTTTAAAAGCGTGCCCTATCACTGCCCAATTGCCTGTGGCCAGGCAACCTGGCGCGCCTGGACCCAGGCCCAGAGAGCTCACCACTCATCTATTTTTGGTGGTGTTGCTTGAGGGAGAAATTTTGGTCAGGACACTGGGAAAACTACTTGCTCTTCTCCAAATTGTTGTGGGATCTTTTACATCCACCTGACCGGGTAGACACAGTCTTGGTTTAACATTTCCCAAGCACTCCTTCAGTACTGCATTGAAGAGTCAGCCTAGATTCATCGTCGCTGGGTCAAAATCCTGGAACTCCCTACAGTGGAAGTACCTTCACCACATGGGCTGCAACTGTTCAAGAAGAAGGCCCACCACCAAGGGCAACTAAGGATAGATTATAAATGCTGGCCTTGCTAGTGACGCCCATGTCCCGAGAATGAATAAAGAAAATGTCCTCAAGATCGTAGTGGGCTTGAAACAAATCAGAGGCAAGAGTGCTACCAACGGAGCCAAGCTGACACAATTGACCCTAAGCAATAAGGCTCCATTTTCACTTCCCCTGAACTTTATCTTGTTGGTGACAGTAGCTTCAGTTATCTCACCAAACAGTTGCACTTCACCACGCAAATGAGCCAATTGACCTGTGCAAACAATGTGAGTTATTTAACTGGTGTTTGGAAGCAAGCAAAATGACATCTGAATCCCATCATTGTCTACAGAGAGGTGAATGTTTTAACTCCGGTAATACGATTCTGAAAATTGGAAGGAGTCATGCTTTCAAATATTCAGGCAACCATTCCAAAATTGCAAGAACAAACAATAGCACCGTTCAGCCTCATTTGAAAGGTTAATCGATATTCAAAAAACATGCAGACACCTGTCAGATTGTGGCTGCATGAACAACTTCAAAAGATCAGCAAAATGCAACTTAGAAGGCAACGGGAAATTGAAAGCAGTAGCAAACTTAAAATACATTAAAGGTCACGCAGAAAATCTCCAATGAAGCATGAAACCATCAAGTCTCTACATAATGAAGTGTGATAAGGACAACCAGCTCTTTGGTTGTGGCTGCTAAGGAATCTGGTAACTCGTTCATAGAATCATACAGCACAGAGGAAGGCCATTCGGCCCATCATGCCTGTACTGGCTCTTTGAAAGAGCTGTCCCATTCCCCTGCTCTTTCCCCATAGCCCTGAAAATTTTTCCTTTTCAAGTATTTATCTAATTCCCCTTTTGAAAGTTACTGTTGAATCTGCTTCCACCGACCTTTCAGGCAGTGCATTCCAGATCATAACAACTCGATGCATAAAAAAAATTCTCCTCATCTCCTCCCTGGTTCTTTTGCCAATTATCTTAAACGTAACCTTATAGCTCATAAAGTCTTTTATTATATGAATGCCAACTATATGTAGCAAATCTACAGAAAATGATGGCCAAAGTCTTTCGTTATTCAATGCATTTCCAGTAAATAATTTAAATAACTTTTCCTTATCTTCTACTATAGCTTTCTTGTACCTTTCAAAGTTTAATGGTGTTAAATTCTGGAAGCAAAATGCTAGTATTAGTAAAAATTACCTGGTCTGGCCCATATGTGACCCCACACCACCCTCTGAAGTGACCGTGTAAGTTGTTCCATTGTATCAAACTGCTACAAAGAAGAAGGGCAGCCAGGGTTAGGCAATAAATGCTGGCCTTGCCATCGTCGACCACATCGAGAGATTGAATTTTTAAAAAATGTCTCTGAGGTCTTCACAGAAGAGTGTACCACATCCCACCTAGGAGGGCAATGTTATTTCAGAGGGTGAGGACGAATGGCGCAGATTCAACTGTCGACGTTGGAGGAGTAGATTGGTTTGCTCATTAGGCTGCTCAATGTACAGGTGAAAAACTAGTAGGCCTACTCAGTGCAGCCTGAGATGTAGCTGTTCCGAGCTCACCAGCGTCCTCTGAAGGCCAAACCACATGGTGCTGGCCCAATATCATGGCCCTTCATTTGGTTCTCAAGCTGGCTTGGCCCCACAGCCGTAGAGCCACCTCATGAATGGCTCCTCCAAGTGATGGGTCCTTCAAAACCTCATCAATCCCTCCAAATGCCTCATCTCCGAAAACAAGATAGAAATGGGGGATCAATTACCATTAATGGGGCTTCTCCTGCTTCGCTGCCATAACTTTGGCGAAACCTCTTTTACACGTGTGTGTGCGTCATTAATATCTTCCAGTTTTGACAAAGGGTCTGCAGCTGCCACATTAACTCCTCTGTTCTCTCCACAGTTGCCTGACCTGCACAGTGTTTCCAGCATTTTCTGTTCATGTTTTGGACTAATTATCCCTCTGCCCTCGAACCCCTGCTCGACCTGAATACTGCAACCTGGCATTGATATCCTGGGCTAGATTTTAATCATTGGGCGGTCGACTGGCAGAGCGGGCCAGCTGCCCGATAGTACCAATGGGAGGCCCAGTCCATTTTGAGGGCCAGGCCTCATTAGCATGAGGTGGATGGGGGGGAGAGGGGAGGGCGGTCCAATCTCAGGAGGAGGGGGTGAAGACCCAGAGCGACAGCACTCCTGCTCCTCCCGGCCCCACAAACCTACCTTCCGGCTCCTCTTTAGTTGGACCGCCAGCTGATACTGGGCGGAGCTTGCGCAGCGGCAGGCCCGGGGGATGATTGTGGCGGCCACAGCGACGACGGGAACGGTCGGTCGTTGCCCACCATTTTACGGTGTGTTGCTGCCCCTTTTCAGCTGGCCTCAAAATCCAGCCGCCAGTGTGCAGTGCCATGAGACATCAATTAGGCTTAGAAAAACATTCATATACAGACAGTGTGTAGTGAAAGTGACTGCACGGTGTGAAGAATTATAAGACTATCTAGCATATTAAAATATCTGTTCCAAGCTCACAGCCTCGCCCACTGGGGGCACACATCAGGAAATCGCGTCCGATAATTTTAAATGTGTGGTTAATTGTGGGAGGAACACACATAAATGCACTCACTTTGGTGGGCAAGGCTCCATACCTGGAGCACACATCTGTAAAATTGACTTGCATTTATTTAGCTGAACTATTTATCAGGTACCTGGAGTGAACTTTTTTTTCCCACTTCTCTGTCCCGCCTACTTTCCTTCTTCAATCCAGTGTTATCTTTCACGTCGGACAGAAACTGGACCGATGCTGCTCTCCTTCAAGTGGAAGCTGAAGAGCTTCTGGAAGATTCTCGATCCCCACTTCTATCTTGGAGAACCCTTGTTTCTACCTCGTCAATGTACTCGCGCAGTGGGTCGTTAACATGAAGGCCTGGCTGGAAGTTCTCTACCTGGATTATCAGAGCTGAGGGCTATAATTAACCTGAACATTCTGTGGCTAAAAGAGCTAGCCAGCCTGTCGTATGACAGGAATAGCTGCAACTAAAGCAAACCAACACCTCACACCCACAATTCCAGCATTCGCATATCAGAACAGACAGTGCAAACCCCTCCATGAGATTTGTGTTCAAATCCCTCCATGGCCTCGCCCCTCCCTATCTCTGTAATCTCCTCCAGCCCGACAACCCTACTCTGTGTTCTTCCAATTTTGGCCTCTTGTGCATTTTTATAACTAATAAACAAAAGTGTTCAAAGAAATTTTTGTTAAAAATTTAATGTCGCTATGATTATTCTCCTGGGCTGCTCGCAGCAGTGTCCTGGAGATTAGTCTTTAACATCTGTTTTGAGGGACAATAAGATTAACAGTAAGATTAACAAGTCACAGATTAAAGTGCAACATTCTTATGTCTTCAGTTCAACATAGAGAACTCTGTGTTCCACCAATTCTGGCCTCTTGCGCATCCCCAATTTCCTTTGTCCCCCATTGGCAGCCGTACCTTCAGCTGCCTAGGCCCTAAGCTCTGGAATTCCCTCCCTAAACCTCTCCGCCTCTCTAACTCTCTCTCCTCCTTTAAGATGCTCCTTAAAACCTACCTCTTTGACCAAGCTTTTGGTCACCTTTCTTAACATCTCCTTATGAGGCTCGGTGTCAAATTTTGTCTGATAATCGCTCCGGTGAAGCACCTTGGGATGTTTTACTACATTGAAGGCGCTATATAAATGCAAGTTGTTGTTGTTACAAATCACCCTCTGAAATTGGGAATGCTTTGGTAACAGAGATGCAGAATATAGTGCCAGCTTCTGGTGTTTTACGCTGTATTTCAATTTATAAAAAAATAAAGTTCAATTGACAAACCTGTAGGAGTCTTAAACTTTTTTCCAGAAAATAATGCCTGTTTTGGTGGCTTCTACTGTATAAATTGTTTGCAGCACCACCACTGTTCTTCCATGGCTCCGGCAGGCCTACATCTAGAAATCTCTTTTTCGTCTTTTGGCTGTTGCAGTTGACCATTTTTATGACCGAAGCCTCTGCACACACAGCGCAGCAGGTTTCCTGCACCAGCACTTGGGAGCCATCCGACCGTGTGCAGAAGTCGAGACTTGGAAAACTCCCCACCCCCCCCACTCCCGGATGGACTTGGGGCGGGGCGGGCATCAGAGGGGGGATAAACACAACATTCACTGCCGACAAAGAAGCCCCCCTTGAAATGCTGCTGCTGGCCCCAGACCAAGCGCTGCACCTGCACAACAGAGGGGAAACGGCTGCATAACAGCGTGTTCCCAAAAAAAACCTATTTGATAAACAGCCCCACTGTTCAGTACTTGGAGCACTTTAGCTGCTGCTGTAAAGAGATTTGTTTTTGCCATTCCCTCCACCCCCACCACCGACTCTTGTGTGCAACCCCCTGGCATCATCGCCATGTGAACTGTTCTCCATTATATGGTGAGCAGCTGGACAAAGCTGCCTCTTAGCACAGGGAACCAGATGTACTTCTTCCCAATGCAGAACACACCAGCCCTTCATTATTCTTTCCTCCTGCAGGTCCTCAACATCTGTTTTGAGGGACAGAGCCTGCCTGTACCGTCTGTAACTTGTTGAGGCCTTTTATTCCGTGCGCTGACCATACTGATTGGCACAGTAATGTCTATATCATGTCACAGATTAAAGTGCACCATTGTAATATTTCCAGATCAACTCTGCGTTCCTCCAATTCTGGCCCCTTGTACATTCTCGATTTCCTTCGCTCCTCCATTAGGAACTGTGCCTTCAGCTGTCTAGGCCAAAGGTCTGGAATTCCCTCCTTAAACCTCTCCACCTCTCTATCTCTCTCTCTCTCCTCCTTTAAGACGCTCCTTAAAACCTACCTCATTGACCAAGATGTCTTAATATCTCCTTCTGTGGCTCAGTGTCAAATTTTGTCTGATAGTACTCCTGTGATGCACCTTGGGACATTTTACACGTTAAAGGTGCTATATAAATGCAAGTTGTTGTTGTTTCAATGCATAGGCCGCTCAATAAGTCACAGTGAAGTGAACGGCATGTGCTGATTAAAATGGAAACAATGGAGAGTTGATTAATATCATTATTCTGCTGCAGCAGTAGTAGCATTCGGACAAGCCTTCACTAATTGTTTAAGGGTGCAGTTCCACTTTCTGCAGCCCATGGGGCTTTTCTATACTGTTGTAACCCCAGAGGTGCAAAACCTTGGCATCCTGCTCGTCCCAAGCTCACTTTCCTGACTGCGTTCAATCCACCTCCGCAATATGGCGCACCCTGCCCCTACCTCTTCCCTCTCCAGCTGAAACCCTAATCCACGTCTTTGTCACCTCAAGGCTGGACTTCTCCAATGCTCTCCAGTCGGCCTCCCCGTTTCCAGCCTCCATAAATTACAGGTCATCCAGAACCTCACTGCACATGTTCTAACCTTGACTAAGGTTCACATCCCCATCACTCCGATCCTTGCTGAGTTCCACTGTGCCCTAGAGAATCACCTTCAAGTCCCTCCATGTCCTCAACCCTCTCTACTTCTGCCATCTCCTCCAACCATATGTTCTCTGACACTGACTTAGTTCTCATTCCCCTCCACCATCAGTGATCATTCCTTTAGCATTTATGCCTCAACCTCTGGAACTACCTCAACATCTCTGCCTTGCCTACCTCTCTCCCTACTTTAAAATGCCTCCTCTTTTCAACTATACATTCACCACTGCTAACCACTTTCTTCCCTCTTACTCAGTGTCCACTTCATTACCCAGTGTCCTGTTAAGTGCTCTGAAGTATCTCTCTGTATGTGAGGAGCACTATATGTATGTAAGTTATTGCTGATGACACACACTTTATCACCATCTTCTTTGATAAACTATCAATTTTCTTGTCCTTGTGAGCAAAGTTTTTGGGTCACTGGGATTTCATACTTTGAAGTTATCAAGCACTCCCAGGTATAGCGAGAGCTAAATAGAGTTTAAAGTCCTTCTTCAGTATACCAGCAGTGTATCTAGAATACCTCAATATCCACAAGTGGGTAACTTCCACTTCCCTGTCTAATCTCTGAGGGGGTCATTTTAACTTTTATCACCAGGCGGAAAATGGGCAATGGTGAATCGGCCGTCCATTTTACACCACCCCCGATTTTCCTTTCCATTGTCAATCGGACATGATGTAAAACGGGCTGCCAATTCGCTATCACTGTTTTTCATCCAGCAATAAACATTAAATTTAATCCCTGAGAGTGATCATGTCCCATTAGTGCTCCTTTTATATTGTGGCCTTACATCCACTAGATGTGGGCCCAAGACTGCCCATATTCATTTCACTTAGGACCCTTAATGATTGTCAGAGAGAGAAATCCCACCAGTGTGGGAAGAATACAAACCCAAGTTCCAAAGGTAAAAAACAATCTACTAACCCACTCTTCTCTCTAGTCTCTTTAAATCAGCTCATTAATGCTTTGATATCAGAGTGTAGCACACCTAGATGGTTTTCCACAGATGTATCTCAACCTTTCATTATATAATGAGGCTTGTATTGCAATCCCTTTACTGGTGTATGTGAAACCTGCATTAACATTGAGGATCGTGCGAGCCAATGGCCATATACCTGAATATTTGTCTAAAAACAAGCTCCTGTGTTTGCTATCAGGGTGTAAGGTTCCTCCTCCTGAAATGTGAACTGTTTGGGTTTTTTTTAAATAAAATTTGCAACTTGTCTAAAAAATGGAAGCGTAGTCCAGACCTAAGCCATGGTGTTTGGTGCTATCCCATCTATCATGCAGAGTTAGCAACTCCACCTTTGGGAGTTCTTAACTCCGCAGTGACCTTATACGTGCGTATGGCAAAGGCAAAACTCTGTGCAACAACCAATATAAATATTAAAATGACAAACTCTTTTGTTGTGAAGGAAACCATTATTTAAATCTGACCGGTTATGTGCTAAAACTGTGCCTACATTACAGAAAGGCCACAGCAGCGCCCTACAGACGTGAGCCCTCACCCGTGGTCTGAGCGCAGTACTGAGCGAGAGCTGCACTGTCAGAGGTGCCGTCTTTCGGAGGAGATGTTAAACTGAGGCCTGATCTGCCCTTTCAGTTGGAGATAAAAAATCCCATGGCACTATTCAAAGAAGAGGAGGGGAGTTCTCCCTGGTGTCCTGGCCAATATTTATCCCTCAACCAACACCTAAAAACAGATTATCTGGTCATTATCACATTGCTGTTTGTGGGAGCTTGCTGAGCGCAAATTGGCTGCCGCATTTCCTACATTACAACAGTGACTGCAGTTCAAAAAAGTACTTCATTGGCTGTTAAGCACTTTGGGACATCCTGAGGTCATGAAAGGCACTATATAAATGCAAGTTCTTTCTTTTTTTTCTTTCTAGCTTATTGATTACTAAGCAGCTTTCCTGCCGCTGCACTAAATTTTGATTTCATACCCCGTTGCAGTACAGTCACCACAGCTGCTCTGCCTGCTACTGACCTGCTCCCATATCCTTATATGGATAAAAATAAATAATCTTGTAAAAAAAACACCATTTTGTTCGCTCCTGCTCTCCTGGAGCCTCAGACTTGTGTTAGGATTCAGTTGCATACGGCGCTGACACCCCTCTGGTACTAACATCTTCGTGCGCGAGCCTCGGCAATGGGCTTGATCAGGCTATTTGACCGGGGCCATCAGAACCGAGCCTGATCCTAATTTGCATTTATATATATAGAGACTTAGCATGTCCTCTTTACAACCAATGGATTACTTATGAACTGTAGTCACTGTTGTTGGTGGGTAAATGCAGCAGCCAACTTGGCCACGACAAGGTCCCACAAAAGCAAATGGGATAAACAGCCATATAATTGGGCTTTGGTGGCATTGGTTGAGGGAGGAAAGTTTGCCAGGACACCGGGGGAACACCGGCAGGAAGGCCCTCGATTTAACGCCTCATCGAAAAGACGGCACCTCCGACAGCTCCCTCTGTACTGCACTGAAGTGTCAGCTTCTTTATTGGGGCGATACTCCTGCTCCTCCGCCGTATCTTTGGTGGAAAAACTGCGGAAGCCCTGGAAGAATGGGCTAAACATCATTCACGCCAGTTTTCCGGGGTTTCTGCGACTCTTCTGCCAAAGTTATGCGAGCAAGCGGGAGAAGACCCCGCAGAAATCCCCCTCTCCCCCGCTTACATGCTCAAGTCCATGTGCGAGTCAAAACCACAATCTTCTGACTCAGAGGCAAAAATGCTATCAACTGAGACAAGATGGTAGCTCAAATAATACCACTAGATTTCCCCAAGCATGAAGCTGTGACCTTCTCGTTCATGGTTTAAAGCAGTGAAACCTGATAACTCCCCCCTTCTCCGACTGAGAAATTTTGAAATTAATGTTTACAGTCCCCATCATTACAGCGGACACGTTCGTGCAAATGCAATTTTCCCGCTGTACGCGATGGCCTGTATAACGTTAATAAAATTTATATTCATTTCAATTCCAGTTAGTTAGCCTCGAGTGGCTGCTGAGCAGAATTTGTAATTTACAGTTTTAAAGACCGACAGAAAAGAGGACAATTAAAATATCAGTGCTGTTTTTCAAGAGTAGGTCAGCTTCCTCAGTCTTTACTATCTCATTTTTTTTCTACTTTTTCTACTTGAGCTCGGTGATGGACCAAGGCCCTCAGAGCAGTACACGGCAAAGGTTGAATTACATTCAATGCACCTTAACGAGGTGCGAACGAGTGCATAAGCACAGCTGTTTCTGACAGAAATAAACTGAGCACTTAAGACGGTATAACCGGCAATTTTGAAATTGATGTTACTACGAATGGAATTTGGCCAATACAAGTGACTGTCTGTTTTAAACGTGGAGGTTTTAAGTGGTGGGGACCATTTTTGTTAACATCAAGAAACTGCTGGAATATTTGTATTCTTTCAATTAGGATCACTTCCCACTAATTTGAACTACTTGATTCTCTAATGTCCGATTGTGGGGCTGATAATGTAGTCCCAGATAAGTGTACCAGGACCACAGCGGATCTGGCACTGGCCACACCTGGTCTGAAATAAGCGGATTTGCTCAATAACGCGAGGTCGGCATTGGCCGGCACAGTGCATGAAGTGCAGGGAGCACCACAGGGGTTGGGCAGCAGCAGCCAGTGAAGAGCTGCCACCGCCCTTTATAGTGCTGCCATTTTTTTTTTGCTTTAAACAGCAGAGGGCTAAATTCTTCTTACTCCATTGGCCATGGAAGGTAATTAAAATACAGCGACAACAAGGAAGGGTGGCACCGTATTATGGAAAGAGCCATCCAGGAGGAAATTTCCCATGCCCCTTCCCCCTGGTCTCCATTGAAATGCCCGAATTAATAGAGTTTCTCAGGTGCTCCAAAGAGAGGCACCCCAGTCTAAATAATTCTGGGGCCTAATAAGCCCAGCGCACATTTTGCACACAGGTTCTCAGCATGGCTGTCTGCATTGAAGCATGCAGAATGCATCAGGCACATAACAGGGCGAGGTCACTGCACCCAATAATGCATGGAGCTAACACACCAACCATAGCAGTGCAATAGATACCAACCTTATATTTCTGAGTTTCCTCCAACAAAATGCAGAAAATTACCGTACAGAATCATTATTTGCCCCAGAACTAACAAGTGACCTTATGACACATTTATATATATAACATACGTCGATAACCAGGGGACACAGATTTAAGATAATTGGCAAAAGAACCAAGGGGAAAACAAGGAGAGAATATTTTATGCAGCGAGTTATGATGTTGAATGCACTGCCTGAAAGTTGGAAGCAGATTCAATGGGAACTTTCAAAAGGGAATTGAATACATACTTGAAAAGGAAAAAAATGCGGGACGATGGGGAAAGAGCAGGGGAGTGGGACTAATTGCATAGCTCTTTTAAAGAGCCGGCACAGGAATGATGGGCTGAATGGCCTCCTTCTATGCTGTAAGATTCTATTCTAGTCTGACCAATCCTGCTGCATTTGGACTGAACACAGCTGATCTAGTCAGGTGTGGAAAGTTCAAATATTTTACTTTTATTTGGCAGAAAGCAAGGGGTGGGTGGAGAAAATATTCCAAAGGGAAAAAAATGAACAAAATAAGCACTGAATAATGACAAAATATAAATGTAGACATCTGGAATGCCCAATATTACAGAAATCAGCCTCTTTGTCTTTGCCACCTGGTTTGCAGAGTACCTGTTGGTGAGATTACATCACATCCTGTTCCTGTGTGCCCATTCTTATGCCAGTTATATCCTTATCAAATTGTGATTTTGTACTTTGTGGTTTTGTTTATTTAAGCGTTGCTTTGAAATTCTGTAAAAGTAACTTGAAGTTCATCAACCAATCCATTATATATATTGATGACCCAGCCCAAACCTGCTCTGTGGTGATTTGAAGAATGATTTCAATAATATTTTTCTTGGCACAGGTAGTCCAGCTGCTTTCATGCATTTGTACGGTGACTGATTGTGATTTCCTGATGAACGGGGAAATATCTGACTGATCTCCTTGTTGAGCAACACAGAATATAATGTTACACAAGCGGGAAGCACTGGGATCAGGTGTTCAAGGGGGACATCTTTGAATATGAATGGAACATCTCTTGTTTTTTTTCTGAATATCTCTGTCCAGAGTAGAACCATTCATGTACTTGTGAGGGACCATTTTATGACTTTGCACTCCCAGACATAGTTATGAACAACTTCAGAGTAAATTTTATGAATTTGCACTCCTGGCATGGAGCATTGCCTTCTGGGAGTACGACTGCTACTAATTACTAAATTCCCGTCTGGGAGCTCAGCAGCGACGGTGGGGCTGAAGAACTTCACTCCACTGTTGTCAGTTCTTAACTAGCCTAGTTGCTTTAGTTATCTGTATCCCTTTCTGTGACAAGTCACTCTTGACATTGTCTATCCAGCATTTCGATGGTCTTTCTCAGCTTCATGTTTCAGGCACCTCCGTATGCAGGGCCATGAAAGGTACTGTAGCTATTTCCATTCTTGAAACGTGCCCAAACCTTCACAATCGTCTTTCTTGGATCTTCTGTATAAGGGTTGTTTTATTGTCCAAGCCATGTTCTTATTATGTCATTCTTGATTCTTTGCATCCTTGAGTATTCCTCTCAACCGACTCTTCTCTGCTGATTGTATCTTTTCTCGTCAACTTTTCTCATGTTCCAGCTCTCAAATCCGCATAATAATATAGGGATAACCATCGCTTCATAAACTGGGAATACATATTGAGAATTCAGATCCACAATCCCTGCAGAATCTTCCATCCATTAAAATGGGTGTTGGGAAAATTCCTGCGGATTTGATCTCCGAGTCCAAATTCCCAAAGTGCAATCAAAGCAGGAAAAGCTATCTTTTGAGATTCAGGGAGAAATTTTTCAGAACTTTCCTTTGGGTTTAAAGTGAGGCAAAATCCATGATCAAATCTGTTGAAGGAGCTGGCCTGATTGGCCAAACAACCTTTAATCTTTCTAGTCTTTCTCATCTTCTCAAGTAAAAAAAAATTCACCAAATCTGGGGGCTGATTCTAGTTGGAAATAATCTACCCTGAAAGTGCCTCAGAACTAAAATCACTGACCCATTTTTTTTTACAGTGCATCCAATCAGTTATAACTTTAGTAAAAAATGGGTTTGTGATTTTACTTCTTGTATTACCAATCTAATCTGCGCACAAAACATTACTTAGTTAATCTGATTTCTCTGCATACAAAAGGTAGGTGATCATTGGCTGGTATGTCTTTTGATCACTGTAGTCTCCTGAATTCATTTTTGATCGCCTTTGGGGGTTGGAGAGGAATATCCCAGAATTATTTTTCCCTGAATTAGCCTAGGGATTATTTCCCCCCTGCCTTTTTACCTCTCCCAGGAGATTGCATGGCTGCTGGTGGGTGGGGGCATTGGGAGGCATTATGCTCAATTGCAGCACGACTTGTGTGGGACAGACTCGATGGACCAGCTGGTCTTTTCCTGTCCATCATATTTCCCTGTTCTGATTGAAGGTTCTGACTATTGCTTTTATTTAACGTTACTAACATTCACTATTCCTCTAACGCACTGGCTGAAGATCACACATGTAGAGCAGAAAATCCACTTTAAACTGGTTTTGTAAACCAGAGATAGAAAGGAACAGAAATGATTCAGCCAGTGTCTGAAAGAGAAAGGAAGGTCCACTGTTTTGAGTATGGTGAAAGGCCCCACCCAAAACATTAATCCCACTTTCTATTTCCAGTGCTAACTGGTCCCTTGTGCACTTCCAGATTTTCACTTCCTATGTCGCCATCAAGCAGTAGCTTTGCCCCCTTGAACGTGCCTGAAGTGAATTGGCACCTGAGCTATGACAGGAAGTTCTCAATAACAGGGCGCTTAACCAGTTCCCATACTAGGGTGGTTCTATCTGTGCTGCTGGATTTTAAAAGGGGGTCATTTTTTCTTTCGGCTTGTATGTTTTTAACGTCGTTAACAACCTAATTAAAATCCAGTCGAGTCTGACATTTAACCCTTAACTTGCCTTTTTTTTGATTTTAAAGTCATTAACAATTAGTACAAAGCTTAAAATAGCTTGAGCAGTCTTTTGAAACTGTGACACGTTTGACAGTAATACATTTGAAGAGCCTGTCACATTGCCTACCCAAACAAGACTCATTAATGAGTGAAGCTAAGTCAAACTGTCAGATTTTTTTCCCTCTCTCCCTCTGCTGCTCCTTCTTCCCCGTTCCTCGCTAATTAGCTTGTTTTCTCTCACTCCACGGGCTGGTGCTGGAACTGAAGTCAACGGATGTCAAATTTTTGTAAACCCGAGAGCCAAGCTAATCAACAGAATTAATGACTCTGCAGCCCATTGTACTCGAGGTCCTAAAACAGGGTTTGGAGAAAGCAGTCTCCAACACGCTGCTTTCCATCAAAAAGCTGCCAAACCCCAACTGAACCAAAAATGAGCAGCGATTAATATATTAACCTTAACAGCTTTGAACTAGCATTTTCTGAAAGACTCGGCTGCATGCTGACAAGGGATTGATGGGCGTTTTGATAGGAAGCAAACATAACTACATTACATGCAGTACATCAAAAGACAAGCACTTCTTGGGAGCTTTTCTTCTGTATCCCACAATAATGATATATAAAGACAAGTGCTCTGAAGTGGGTGGAATTATTCATTATGCTGTCGCCTGCTGATTTGTGTATCCAACAATTTTTGAATAAATATGGAAACTAAAATTAGCCTTTCGGCATAATGTAATTAATTGGATGTCTTTGCATATCTGATTTCTGAATCATGCTTCAGCTCCTTGCGTTTTCCAGCAAGGAATTCACTAACTCAATACATTTAACTGGCAGCATGACTGCATTCTTCCCCTTATTAGGCTATCAAGAATGTAGTGGGTTTTCACTTTGAATCTAGTGATAGCACTAAGCACAACCAAGTCAGGTATAATACAGGTCAACATTCATGACATTTGCTGCAGTACAGTAGTACTTTACATTGTATCCTGACCTTCATCCCTAGACAGGCCTAATCTACTAACCGACTGGTGTCTACAATGATTCACTGTGGTATTTTAATAAGATTTTTCATTCTTTTCATCTTTGTTCGTTTCTCAATCCCTTCCTTTGACCTTATGGTTTCACTGTACTAATGACATAATATTTTTTTTAAAAAATTTTAAACACTTCATTTGTGTCTGTGTTGTGAAAAGTTGTGTCTGGCACATGTCCGTATGATGTGGGGAAGCAATGCCTTCATATGTCCATAGAGTGAGAAGCATAATGATTGGCTCAACTGTCGCACTGACAGAAACCCATCTATTCAAATTCACTTATTTTACTATTGGTAGTGTAGGGGTTGTGTTACTGAATTAATAATCCAGAAAAAGTGAGTTTAAATCCCACCAAAGTAGTTTAAGAATTTTAATTCGTTTTTTTTTTAAATCTGGAAATTTAGTAAAAGTGACCCTGTCCGATTGTCGTAAAAATCCAACTGGTTCATTAATGTCATTTAGGGAAGGAAACCTGCCCTCCCTTAGTTGGTTTGGCCTATATGTCACTCCAGTCCCACACAAACATGGTTGAATCTTAATTGCCCTCATCTGAAGTGGCCCAGCAAGCCAATCAGTTGTATCAAATTCGGCAGTAACCTAGGCAACGGATCAGGACAAGACAAAGTCACATCCAGCCTAGTCGACCCTGCAAAGTCCTCCTCACTAACATGTGCCAAAGTTGGGAGAGCTGTCCCACAGACTAGTCAAGCAAAAGCCTGTTATAGTCATACTCACAGAATCAAACCTATTAGCCAAATGTCCCAGATTTTTCTATTACTATCCATTGGTATGTCCTGTCCCAGAGCTGGGGCAAAGTGGCATACGGGGGGGGGGGGGGAGTGGGGGGGAGTGTCCCTGGGGAGTGCTCAACATTCTCTCCAGACCCTATAAAGTCTCATGGCTTCAGATCAAACATGGGTAAGGAAACCTCCTGCTGATTACCACCTACTGCCATTTCTCAGCTGATGAATCAGTCCTCCTCCATGTTGAGCACCACTTGGAGGAAGCACTGAGGGTAACAAGGGCACAGCATGTACTCTGAGAGTGGGACTTTAATGTCCATCACCAGGAGTGCCTCAGTAGCACCACCACTGACCGAGCTGGCCGAGTCCTGAAGGACATAGTTGCCAGACTGGGTTTGTGGCAGGTGGTGAGAGAACCAACAGGAGGGAATAACCTACTTGATCTCATCCTCACCAATCTACCTGTTACAGATGTGTCTGTCCATGACAAAATTATTAGGAGTGACCATTGCACAGTCCTTGTCACATCTTCATACTCAGGACAACCTCCATCGTATCATATGCTACTACTGCTAAATAGGATAGATTAAGAACAGTTCTAGCAGCACAAAACTGGGCATCCATGAAGCAATGTGGGCCAAAGGCAGCAGCAGAATTATATACCACCGCAATCTGTAACCTCATGGCTCGGCATATCTCTCACTCCTCCAACACCATTAAGCCAGAAGACCAACCCTGGTTCAATAAGGAATGTAGAAGAGCATTCCAGGAGCAGCACCAAGTGTACATGAAAATGAGGTGCCAACGTGGTGAAGCTACAACACAGGACCATATGCCCGCTGAACAGTGAAAGCACAATGCTATACACAAAGCTAAGCGATCCCACAACCAACAGATCAGGTTAAAGCTCTGCAGCTCTGTTACATCCAGTTGTGAATAGCGGTAGACAAGGAGTAGCATTAATAACCCATGTGTGTGCTCAAGCTCGACAATTTCTACACTCCTAATGACATTTTAGCCTGTTACTTATTTTTTGCCCTAGCATGCCAAGCCAACCTCTCCCTGCTCTCCAGCTCACTCTGCTTCCCTATTACCATCTCCAATTGGTGGGGCCCAGCCTTTCCTGCTCCCCACTGACTCAAGCCCACCTTGTCCTCTGCTCCTCCACCTCGGTCACTGGCAACCCACCTGGCCTGAGATCACCTCTTGAGGGGTCTGTGGAGTCAGAATGTTGAGACAGAAAAATATAGACAGGAAGACAGAGAGAAAGAGACAGGGATTATTAATGGACAGAAGACAAGCAATTGACAGTTACAGGAAGAGAAAGATCTTTTAATTCAATGCAAATACTGCTGCATGGGTAGTCGGGCTCCATTTCCAAGAATCTTCCTCCCAGGCCTACATTCGGAAGATTTGTGCAAAAGGGAGATAGATGGGGCAGAATGAAACAGAGGAGTTGCATAGAGAAAGAGTAATTTTGACTTCTGGCAATGGTGTAAAACGGGCCATATCGGATCAGCCGCCCGTTATACGCTTCTCCCAATTTTCCTTTCCATGGTAAGGAAAATCGGGTGAGGTGTATAACGGGCGGCCGATCTGATATCGCCCATTTTTGTTCCAGGAAATAATGCGATTCTTTGATAGCATCCTGGTAAGCTGCAGCCAGAAATTGGTCCCTGTTGATTCACTTGTGGTACTCACACTGCATAGGGTAGTGGCAACCCCCCTGTGGCTCATCCTTTAACTGCTTGGGCCATCACCTACAGCAACCCTGATCTTCTTTCTCCAACATATTCAGCAATGTAACCCTTGATGCTGCACCCATGCACAGAAAGACTCCTCTATTGACGACTTTGATGAGATATCGCCTGTGCTGCTCACTGCTGAAACAGCCAGCAATCTCCACTGCTTTAACACCAGCTTTAACTGGGTGGGGGGGGGGGGGGGGGGGCGGAGCATTTAGATGATGTGCAAATGCAGTTAGTTCTGAGGAAATTTGCATATTTCATTGCTCATTAACATAGACTTAACGAGTAAACAAAGCTTTAAAGCATGGGCAACAATCTTAACATACACGAGTGATTTCAAATTGGGGTAACAGTGAATGATCATGTCATTAGCAATAACATACCTTCTCCTGATGAAGCTCACTTAGCATGAGCTAGCTGTAATACAATGAGGAATTGTACCCCTGTACCCCATACCAGACACTTGTATGTACATTCTATGCATTTTAGCTTGCTCAGTCTTCTAAAAATCCTTAGAAAAGAAAGAAAGACTTGCATTTATATAGTGCCTTTTGCAATCTCAGGACATCCCAAAGTGCTTTACAGTCAATGAAGTACTTTTGAAGTGTAGTCACTGTT
This sequence comes from Heptranchias perlo, assembly GCF_035084215.1. Classification (NCBI taxonomy): domain Eukaryota; kingdom Metazoa; phylum Chordata; class Chondrichthyes; order Hexanchiformes; family Hexanchidae; genus Heptranchias; species Heptranchias perlo. The sequence continues at coordinate 29,774,413 of NC_090326.1, forward strand.
GTAATGTAGGAAACGCAGCAGCCAAATTGCACACAGCGAGGTCCCACAAACAGCAATGTGATAATGACCAGATAATCTGATTTAGGTATTGGTGGAGGGATAAATATTGGCCAGGATACCAAGGAGAACTCCCCTCTTCTTCTTTGAATAATGCCATGAGATCTTTTACATCCACCTGAGAGGGCAAACAGTGCCTCTGTATAACGTCTCATCTGAAAAACAGCGCCTCTGACAATGCAGCACTCCCTCAGTGCTGCACTGGAGTGTCAGCCTAGATTACGTGCTGAAGTCTCTGGAGTGGGACTTTGAACCTACAACCTTTTGACTTAGAGGTGAGAGTGCTGCCAACTAAGCCACGGCTGACACTTAGGGGGCAATTTTAACCCCCAAGTAATGGTGGGTTGGGGGGGGGGGTGAGAGGTCAAAATTGCAGGTTTTTAAATCGCAACTGCAACCTAGCTTCAACAGGTCCACTTCTGGGTTTAACGTGGGCTCGTTTGGATGCACGCGAGGAACGCACTGGATAAGGTTGAGTTCCCAATTAATGCCAGCGGACAGGTATTTAGCATGGCACTAAACGTCAAGAGACATTAAGTAGCGTTTTTTTAACTGATTGAGAATTAACTTTAAATTTAACATCTCCAGGATGGCTTTCCCAAGGCTCATGAATCTCGCCAAGTAAAAGGAGGCAAGAAGGGCCGGTTCATCAGGTGAGTGCCTTTATTGCCGTGCTTACGGACCAGGAGGAGCAGGATTGTTTCCTCCAGGCCCATCAAGCTAACCTGCGGCCATCGGTCCCCTGCGATCGGTTGACCCCCCCCGGTGTCCGAGCTCCCTCCCATCACTGAGTTCTCACCTCTGCGTCCCTCCTCCAGCGATTGCACCCCCGTGAGGAGACACTGATCTCTCTCCGACCTCCCCTATCCAACCCTTGAGGACACTGATCTCTCCCCAACCTCCCCCATCCATCCCCCGAGGACACTGATCTCTCCCTGACCTCCCCCATCCAACCCCCATGGACACTGATCTCTCCCTGACCTCCCCCATCCATCCCCCGAGGACACTGATCTCTCCCCGACCTCCCCCATCCATCCCCCGAGGACACTGATCTCTCCCTGACCTCCCCCATCCAACCCCCGAGGACACTGATCTCTCCCTGACCTCCCCATCCAACCCCCGAGGACACTGATCTCTCCCCGACCTCCCCCATCCAACCCCCGAGGACACTGATCTCTCCCTGACCTCCCCATCCAACCCCCGAGGACACTGATCTCTCCCTGACCTCCCCCATCCAACCCCCGAGGAAACTGATCTCTCCCCGACCTCCCCCACCCAACCCCCGAGGACACTGATCTCTCCCTGACCTCCCCCATCCAACCCCCGAGGACACTGATCTCTCCCCGACCTCCCCCATCCAACCCCCATGGACACTGATCTCTCCCCGACCTCCCCCATCCAACCCCCGAGGACACTGATCTCTCCCTGACCTCCCCCATCCAACCCCCGAGGACACTGATCTCTCCCTGACCTCCCCCATCCAACCCCCGAGGACACTGATCTCTCCCCAGCTGCTTTCCCGCCAGACAGGCAGCCATCCTGTCAACCTGGCTGGCTGCTGGGCACGAAACCTGGAAGTAAAAATAATTGCCTTCAATTGAGTTGCGATCGCAGATTCCAACGCGCTCACTTCACTTCCGGGTTTCCCACATGAAAATCTACCCCCCCCCTCGCCCCCACCCCGCTCTCTTCCCGGGCCCAGGTAAAAATGATGCCGTTAGACACTCAGTCCAAAGGTAGAGTGGACTGAGCCCTGGGCTCATGAATCACATATAAGGTTTTTTGGTTTCAATTTCCTTTCCAACTCTCAGTGTTTATTTTTGTCTAAACTTGGTCTTTTCCAATGTTTAAAATATCATGGGGTTGAATATCCACAGGGGTTCTCCTGATCATCAGCAGAGACCTGGAGAAATGACGTTAAGTGTGACTGTTGTCTCTCCCTAAAGAAGAAAGAGCTTGCCGAACTTTCTTCTCATGAATCTTTCTTTTTTAATATTCATTCATATTGCCCATCCCTAGTTGACCTGAAGAGGTGGTGGGCCACCTTCTTGAACCACTGCGGTCCATGTGGTATTCTTTGTAATGGTTTGATACATCTGAATGGCTTACTAGGCCACTTTAAAGAGCAGTTAAGAATCAACCACATATTAGGTGTGGGACTGGAGCCACACATAGGCCAGACTGGGTAAGAACGGCAAGTTTTCTTCCCTAAGAGAACATTATTGAACCAGTTGGGTTTTTACGTCAATCCGACAGCTTCATGGTCACTTTTACTGACACCAGCTTTTTATTTCCAGATTTTTAAAACTGAGTTCAAATTCTCACATTGTCACGGTGGGATTAGAACACACATTCTTCTGGATTATTAGTCCAGGTCTCTGTATTACTAGTCCAGTAACATAACCAACATGCTACTGTACCCACATTCAGTGTCTCTTTAACATAAACACTCAGCACTGCTTAACAGCCTATCTCAATCTCCACTCACAAGCACAATACGTATAAAGGATAAATGTCAATATACAGTGGATTACAGAAAATAACATAAAAGGAATATCAAATGGTTTCTACAATCATCAGACCCCATAGATGATCAAAAACGTACTCTCAACTATCTTTTTTCTATCGCATACTACATACTTAGTTCCTTTGACATTTGAATTTTGCTATTCGAGTTCATAACTCCTGTCAAGATTGTGGTATAGTTGCCTGTGGTACACTTACCTACAAATTCTGACTCAGAATATGAATGTCTAAGTTTTGCCAGGTGATTTGGTATCATATGATAAAATGAGATCGATTTACAAAAAAAAAACATCTTTCAGACACTCCCATGACAGGACTGAATAATTTGATTGGAAAATAATCCAAACTGTTTCACTTTGGTATCCCCTCACCTTGCAAAAATGATAAGATTGTCTCCTGCAATAGGACACAGAGCTCGTCAGTGTGCCTGATCTATTTTCTCTTCCTCATACTCTATAATGGCTCATATAAAAAGTCTATCAATCACATCTGCTGTACCATAGGAATGAAGGGTATCACCTGATAGTAGCTTTGCTATTTATTATTTGATATTTATTATTCTTTCTTTCCTATAATCTTTTCCCCTACACCTCCCCTGGGATCACTTAAATCTGTAAACATCAAGGAACTATAACCTGAACAGTGCTGAGTGATTTGAACACTTCAGGTTCCCTAGCTTCTTGTTTCTTCAGAATTAACTTCCACACAGGGAAACTGCTCCCTCTGCCTTCTGGAGTTTTAACAATCCACAGATTATATTATTTTTTTGACAAATTTATGATTGGTTTCTTCCCTGCTAATTGGGAGTTTACATATAAAATAAAACTGACACAAATGTTGCTGTAACAACATTTGTGCAAAGCTTTTTCCCACAGGGCAGGGGAAAAAAATTGCTCCATTCCGTCCTGGTGAAAAAATGCAAACTTCAGAGATGGGTCATTGGTGGGAAAAGATCTGCAGCAAATCTAGGCCAGAGTTAATGTTTCTCAAGTGTGTTACACACTGTTATGTAAATCATTGGCCCTGTTTACATGCAGGTACCCAACTAATTTGCTAATAGCTAGCCTGTCGCTTCATTTTCCTAGGCAAGTTCCAAAAAACCACACAAAAAAAAGTTTTGTGATGCAACAGCACAGGCAGGATCCTCCTTTTAACTGGGCCGCAGCCTCTGAAAATTAAGGCAAAAATTCTAGCCGGTTTATATCGTACGACTACACTGTAGTCCCAAAGCCTTTCCACCATCTACAAGGCACAAGTCAGGAGTGTGATGGAATACTCTCCACTTGCCTGGATGAGTGCAGCTCCAACAACACTCAAGAAGCTCGACACCGTCCAGGACAAAGCAGCCCGCTTGATTGGCACCCCATCCACCACACTAAACATTCACTCCCTTCACCACCGGCGCACTGTGGCTGCAGTGTGTACCATCCACAGGATGCACTGCAGCAACTCGCCAAGGCTTCTTCGACAGCATCTCCCAAACCCACGACCTCTACCACCTAGAAGGACAAGAGCAGCAGGCACATGGGAACACACCACCTGCACGTTCCCTCCAAGTCACACACCATCCCGACTTGGAAATATATCGCCGTTCCTTCATTGTCGCTGGGTCAAAATCCTGGAACTCCCTTCCTAACAGCACTGTGGGAGAACCTTCACCACACGGACTGCAGCGGTTCAAGAAGAAGGCCCACCATCACCACCTTCTCAAGGGCAATTAGGGATGGGCAATAAATGCTGGCCTTGCCAGCGACGCCGACATCCCACGAATAAAAAAAAAACACTGTAGCAACTGCGGGTCCTGGTGATCCAGAGCCCGCCCCTTTCACGTTTCAGGAATGACAGACAATGCACCTGCCCTGCAGTTGTGTCAGCTGTGGCTCAGTGGGTAACACTCTCACCTCTGATCAGTAGGAGGTCTATGGGTTCAAGTCCCATTCCAGAGACTTGAGCACATAATCTAGGCCAGCACTCCAGTGCAGTACTGAGGAGATCTCATCTTTTGGGTGAGATGTTAAACTGAGGCCCCATCTGCCCTCTCAGGTGGACGTAAATGATCCCATGGCACTATTGTGAAGCATTCTCCCCGTGTCCTGGCCAACATTTATCCCTCAACCAACATCACTAAAACAGATTATCTGGTAATTATCACATTGCTGTTTGTGGGACCTTGCTGTGTGCAAATTGGCTGCCATGATTCCTACATTACAACAGTGACAGTACTTCAGTGGCAGTAAAGCACTTTGGAACGTCCTGAGATCGTGAAAGGCACTATATAAATGCATGTCTGTCTTTCTTTCTAATAGAGGAGAGGAAACTTGGTTTCAGATAATGATGCATCTCCTGGTTATATTTCATGCTTTTTTAAATAAAAATTCCTAATCCCTGTGACGTGCAACGTCTAACTAATTAGACTGCTCTTCACAAAATTTCAGGAAGAACAAAGGTCTGTGATGGAGATCGGTGCGAGGTCTGGGTACATGTGGAATCATCTGGTATTATCCATTTTGTCCTCAGGGTCAATTTTATAATTGTCATGTGATAGAAGGATTAATTAGGAACCGGGATTACTGGCTTCAAGCTGGAAGAACTAAATTGTTTTGGGAAAGGAGCCTTCTTTACAAAAAAAACTCCTAAAAATTCAGGCAATAAATGATCTATGTGTAAAAGGTGGATTAGGGAACAATTCAAAATAGCCGGCTGAAAACACTTGAGCGTTTTTATAACCTCCCTGATTTCAGGGAATGTGTCAGGAAGCTTTACAAAGTGGATAGGAGGATGCTAAGCAGGAGAGGAGAAACATTACAGGGGAGGAACTGAATGCATGGCTGACGAGATGGGGAGGAAATTGTTGCACAAAGACAAAGATTTTTAAGACGTATTTGGTTCGTAAAGAGTTGGCAAGTTGAGGTGATTTAAGGAGAGAGTTCCAAAGAGCAGAATTTTAGTGACAGTAAGAATGACCTGCAGTACTGGGGGAGCAGGGACCGAGGGACAGATGGTAAGAATGAGCTGCAGTACTGGGGGAGCAGGGACCGAGGGACAGACGGTAAGAATGACCTGCAGTACTGGGGGAGCAGGGACTGAGGGACAGACGGTAAGAATGATCTGCAGTACTGGGGGAGCAGGGACCGAGGGACAGACGGTAAGAATGATCTGCAGTACTGGGGGAGCAGGGACCGAGGGACAGACGGTAAGAATGACCTGCAATACTGGGGGAGCAGGGACCGAGGGACAGACGGTAAGAATGACCTGCAGTACTGGGGGAGCAGGGACTGAAAGACAGTATCAGATGACAGGAAGAATTTAACAATGACAACAAGCATTGGAGTAGCCAGGAGCAGTTGAAAGGGGCTCAAGTGAAAAGGTATTGGCCTTGATGGAGGAAGTAAGTTTGATGAGGTCGGAGGGGAAGAAGAGTGAAAAATTAAAGAGTGAGGGAGGAAGGCAGGAGGCAACAGACGACGCGGGAAGGACGAGGCTGGATGATGTAGCGCAGACTGAGTAGATGGTTTCGATTTTGGGGACAAAATGTCCAAGCGATCCTTAGTGCCAAAGGTGAGGGTGGAGGTTGTGGCAGTGGGAGCTTCTTGATCGACTGAGCCAGTGAGGAAAGTAGCACTGCAGCTTTGAAATTACGAGCTATTGGTGCTGGATTTGCAGAGTATATCAAGAGAAAGCTGCAGAAACCTCCAGTGCGCTGAAGGCAAGGACTGCACTACACTTGGAGTCCCCGTGAGTCCCAGTAAAATCTATGGAAGCAGGAGTAACTGCTGGGAACAGTGAGGAGAGTTGCTGTGGGCTGATACTGGATGATGCAGGCTGGGTGGCCACCCTCACACGATAGGCCTTATCCATCCATTAATTATGCCGCACAATGGAAAAGGAGATTCTGCACCGAGAGCTACGCAATTTACCAGATGTGCCCATCCCCTAATGTCCAGCTGTTAGCTCTTCAGCTCCAGCCTTGCAGATTAATTACAGCGATTGGTTACTTATTACAGTTCCAGTCACACCTGCAGCCTCTGCAATTAGTCACTAGATTGCTCTGAAAGCCCTAAACAGATGCAAATTGGCCCCTTGCCATTTTCTAGCCAGGTGTGCCCTGCTGAGGGATAATAGCGTCTCTCTTTCAATGGGATGTATTTCAATCACTGCGCTGCCCTTTCATTGCCTGCAACATTTATTGATGGTGGATGGAGGTGGTTTGTCCCAGTTTTAATAATAATAATAATAAATGTAAAATATCTCCATCTGTAATTCCATGCAATGATTCTTCACGTTACTGGGGGTGGCGTTCAGATTGCTGTTATTAAACACAGGCAGCTGTACGGGCTTTTACTGCCATTAACTGCAGTTATTTTTCTTCATACAGTTCCCCTGAATTTAAATGGAGGCTCCAAAAACGTCTCTGGTGATTTGCCTCAGGGAAGCTGCGGTTCTGATGAGAACGCAGTGACTTTTACTCTGATGCTCGGCTGTGAGAAGAGATACTGAATTCCGCGAGTAATCTTTCCTGCAGTTTTCGTTCCTCTTCCCCACCTCGGTTTTTTTTTCAAATTAATGTTTTCACCATCAATTTTCTCCTGAAGGCATCGATTCTTGCAGTTCCGCAGTATCTCACCCAAGTGACCATTCTTCATGTGTGAACCTTGACAGTGAGTGTAGACGGGCCACTTTTTCCACTGGGGGCCGGCACAGCCGAGTAGGATCGTGTCTTCATTCAATGTACGTACGGGCACAATTTCCATCGGTCAGGAGTAGGAATCACGGCTGATTTTATCCCCCTCCCTAACTTAGCTGGGCAACAAAGTTCTAAATAATGGGTTTCTTTTGGGTTTTACTTCCAAACCCCCAAACATCATTCTATAAGTTATTTTTTTTTCTTATATCCTTAGGCTCTCCACGTAGGAACAGGAGTAGGCTATTCAGCCCCTTGAGTCTGTTCTGCCATTCAATCACTGATCTGTATCTTAACTCCATCTACCCGACTTGGTTCTGTAACCCTTAATACCCTTGCCTAACAAAAGTCTATCAATCTCAGTTTTGAAATGTTCAATTGACCCCCAGCCTCAACAGCTTTTTTGGGGGAGAGAGTTCCAGATTTCCACTGCCCTTTGTGTGAAGAAGTGCTTCCTGACATCACCCCTAAATGGCCTAGCTCTAATTTTAAGGTTATGCCTCCTTGTTCTGGACTTCCCCACCAGAGGAAATAGTTTCTCTCTATCTACCCTATCAAATCCTATAATCATCTTAAACACCTCAAGTAAATCAGCCCTTAATCTACTATATTCAAGGGAACACAAGCCCAGTCTATGCAACCTGTCCTCATAATGTTAACCTTTTAGCCCCAGTATCACTCTGGTGAATCTGCACTGCACCCCCTCCAAGGCCAATATATCCTTCCTGAGGTGCGGTGCCCAGAACTGAATGCAGTGTCCCCTTTGTCAATCAAACTCAGTCACCCCGGGCTAGGGAGGGGCAAAATCAGCCAGGGTTCCCATCCCTGATTATCGGCCGGGGGAACCTTGCTGGAAATATCTTGATTGAAGACCACTCTTAGAACTGATGTAACACATTGTATCACGGAGAGAAGGGAAGCACCTTTGATACCCCACACAGCCAGCTCCTGATTTCAGTCCTACCACCAAGTAGATGGCAAAAAATGTTCTTGCGGGAAGAGAGAGAGAAAAAAAAACAACTACAGAGTGTGATATTCAAACTGAGAATGTTGGCATTAGTAACAAAACTGGAAATCCATCGTTAGTTCTGTTAAGTAGTTCCATTTTAACAAGACCCTTTCACTTAGAATCATACAGCACAAAAAGAGGCCATTCAGCCCATCATGCCTGTGCCGGCTCTTTGAAAGAGCTATCCAGTTAGTCCCACCCCCCTGCTCTTTCCCCATAGCCCAACAATTTTTTTTCCTTTTTAAGTATTTATCCAATTCCCTTTTGAAAGTTACTGTTGAATCTGCTTCCTCCCCCTTTTCAAACAATGCATTCCAGATCATAACAACTTGCTGCGTAAAAATATTTCTCCTCATCTCCCCTCTGGTTATTTTGCTGGAAGATGAGAACTATTACTACTTTCATATGGAAGGAGAGGTAAATAGTAAAGCTCAAATAACCAAGTGGAGATTGGTGAATCTGAGGGCAGCTTCAGAAGTGATTTACAGACAGTCCAACTTAGCATTAATTTGCACTTGTTTTGCATTTGTCTCTGATTCTATGAAAATCGTGTCCCTGGAACTGAAAATACGGTGTCGTGGTGATAACGGAGACCTGGCTCAAAAAAGGGCAGGATTGGGTACTAAATATTCCTGGATACAAGGTGTTCGGGAAAGATATGGAAGGAAAGAAAGGGGGGAGGGTGGCTGTATTGATTAAGGAGAATATGGCAGTGCTGGAGAGAGAGGATGTCCTGGAGGGGTCAAGGACAGAATCTATTTGGTTAGAGTTAAGGAACAATAGAGGTGCCATTACACTACTGACTATTTTATAGGCCACCAACTAGTGGGAAGGATATAGAGGAGCAAATTTGCAGGGAAATTACAGAGAGGTGCAAAAGCTATAGAGTAATGATAATGGGGACTTCAACTATCCTAATATAGACTGGGATAACAATAATAATATAAGGGGCAAAGAGGGGGAGGAATTTTTGAAATGTGTTCCGGGTAACTTTCTTGACCAGTACATTTCCAGCCCAACGTGAAAGGAGGCATTGCTGGACTTGGTTCTAGGGAATGAGGCGGGCCAAGTGGAGCAAGTGTCAGTGGGGGAGCATTTAGGGAACAGCGATCATAGTATCAGGTTTAGAATAGCTATGGAAAAGGACACGGACCACTCTAAAGTAAAAATACTCAATTGGAGGAGGGCCAATGTCAATGGGATGAGAACAGATCTAGCCTGGGTAAATTGGAATCAAAGATTGGCAGGCAAAACTGTAATTGAACAGTGGGCGGCCTTTAAAGATGAGATGCTTCGGGTATGAGGAGAGATTGGGTGGACTGAGTCTGTATTTATTAGAGTTTAGGAGAATGAGAGGGGATATCGTTGAAATGTATAAAATTCTGACAGGGCTAGACAGACTGGATGCAGGGAGGATGTTTCCCCTGGCTGGGGAGTCCAGAACGAGGGGTCACAGTCTCAGGATAAGGGGTAGGACATTTAGGACTGAGATGAGGAGAAATTTCTTCACTCAGAGGGTGGTGAACCTGTGGAATTCTCTACCACAGAAAGCTGTGGAGGCCAAGTCACTGAATATATTTAAGAAGGAGATAGATAGATTTCTAGACACAAAAGGCATCAAGGAGTATGGGGAGAGAGCGGGAATATGGTATTGAGATAGAGGATCAGCCATGATCATATTGAATGGTGGAGCAGGCTCGAAGGGCTGAATGGCCTACTCCTACTCTTATTTTCTTTGTTTCTATGTTTCTATGTACAGTCTAAGCACATTCCCATGAGGCAGAAAAATATGGCAACTAAAGCCAGAGCTCCCTGGATGACAAAAGAGATAGTGAGTAAGATGAAACAGAAAAAAGGGGCTTATGACAGATGTCAGGTTCATAACACAAGTGAGAACCAGGCAGAATGTAGAAAGTTCAGAATATACTGGCAGCCAACATAAAAGAGTCTTCTACAGGCATGTAAACAGTACACGGGTAGTAAGAGGAGGGGTGGTGCCGATTAGGAACCATAAAGGAGATCTACTTATGGAGGCAGAGGGCATGGCCGAGCTACTAAATGAGTACTTTGCATCTGTCTTTACCAAGGAAGAAGATGCTGCCAGAGTCTCAGTAAAGGAAGATATAGTTGAGATACTGGATGGACTAAAAATTGATAAAGAAGAGGTACTTGAAAGGCTATATGTACTTAAAGTAGATAAGTCACCCGGTCCGGATGGGATGCATCCTAGGTTGCTGAGGGAAGTAAGGGTGCAAATTGCGGAGGTACTGGCCATAATCTTCCAAACATCCGTAGATACAGGGGTGGTGCTAGAGGACTGGAGAATTGCAAATGTTACACCCTTGATCAAGAAAGGGTGTAAGGATAAACCCAACAACTACAGGCCAGTCAGTTTAACTTCAGTGGTGGGGAAACTTTTAGAAACGATAATCCGGGACAGAATTAACAGTCAGTTGGACAAGTGTGGAGTGATTAGGGAAAGCCAGCACGGATTTGTTTAAGACATATCGTGTTTAACTAACCTGATAGAGTTTTTTGATGAGGTAACAGAGAGGATAGATGAGGGCAATGCAGTTGATGTGGTGTATTTTTCCCCCTTTCAAAATTTACTAAAGTGCCGCATGGTAGGCTTACCTTCAAGATTGCAGCCCATGGAATAAAGGGGGCAGTAGCAAGGTCGATACAGAATTGGTTAAGTGACAGGAAACTGAGAGTAGTGGTGAACGGTTGTTTTTCGGTCGGGAGGAAGGTATACAGTGGTGTTCCCCAGGGGTCGGTGCTGGGACCACTGCTTTTCTTGATATATATTAATGACTTGGACTTGGGTGTACAGGGCACAATTTCAAAATTTGCAGATGACACAAAACTTGGAAGGGTAGTAAACAGTGAGGAGGATAGTGATAGACTTCAAGAGGATATAGACAGGCTGGTGGCATGGGCGGACACGTGGCAGATGAAATTTAACACAGAAAAATGTGAAGTGATACATTTCGGTAGGGTGAATGAGGAGAGGCAATATAAACTAGAGGGCACAACTCTAAAAGAGGTACAGGAACAGGGAGATCTGGGGGTATATGTGCACAAATCGTTGAAGGTGGCAGGGCAGGTTGAGAAAGCGGTTTAAAAAGCATACGGGATCCTGGGTTTTATAAATAGAGGCATAGAGTACAAAAGTATGGAAGTCATGATGAATCTTTATAAAACACTGGTCCAGCCACAAGTGGAGTATTGTGTTCAGTTCTGGGCACCGCCCTTTAGGAAAGATGTGAAGGCCTTAGAGAGGGTGCAGAAAAGATTTACTAGGATGATTCCAGGGATGAGGGGCTTTAGTTACGTGGATAGAATGGAGAAGCTCGGGTTGTTCTCCATGGAACAGAGAAGTTTGAGAGGAGATTTGATAGAGGTGTTCAAAATCATGAAGATAGAGAGAAACTGTTCCCATTGGCGTAAGGGACAAGAACCGGAGGACATAGATTTAAGGTGATTGGCAAAAGAACCAAAGGTAACATGAGGAAAAACTTTTTTACACAGTGAGTGGTTAAGATCTGGAATGCACTGCCCAAGGGGGTGGTGGAGGCAGATTCAATCATGGCCTTCAAAGGGGAGCTGGATAAGTACTCGAAAGGAAAAAAATTGCAGGGCTACGGTGAAAGGGCGGGGTAGTGGGACTAGCTGGATTGCTGTTGCATGGAGCCGGCGCAGACTCGATGGGCCGAATGGCCTCCTTCCGTGCTGTAACCTTTCTGTGATTCTATGATTCTAACTAATGTCTGACCTTCCCACACTCGAAGCACTAAGTTACGAGAATTGCTTCTGAGTAGATTTAAGTCTCTGTACTTGTCTAAAACACACTCTGACAGCGCAAGGAATAAACTGCTCCACTCTACCTGCACACACTTGAACGTGAATACAGCTCTTCACTTTAAAACAAGGACCTTCAGTACATGTTTCAAAACTCTGCTTGTTTTCTGCTGCAGTAGGGTGATTTTCCAAAAGCAAAGCTATTATTTTTCCCCTTGAAACGAAAAAAAAAATTTGGAAACTATTGCACACATAGAGAAAAATAAATAGAAATGTTTTGGATAATAGAAATGTTTAAGATAATTGACAAAAGAACCAGTGGGAAGATGAGGACAATTTTTTTATGCAGCAAGTTGTTATGATCTGGAATGCACTGGCTGAAAGGGAGGAGGAAGCAGATTGAAAAGTAACTTTCAAAAGGGAATTGGATAAATACTTGAGAAGGAAAAATTTGCAGGGCTCTGGGGAAAGAGCAGGGGAGTGCGACTAATTGGATAGTTTCACCAAAGAGTCGCCAAAGGTACAATGGGCAGAATGGCCTCCTTCTGTGTGATATGATTCTATGTAATTATTTAACTGTCGATCAATTGCTTTGTTAAAGAAGCATTATCCATTTATCCCACAAAGAAATAGTTGTTAGTGCACAATCCCAGATTATCTGAAAGAACCTCGCGTGGAATTCCCACGGGGCTTCTCCCAATCTCCTGTCACATTTCAGTGAAAGATCAGCGGAGTTCCTGGAGAAACAGCATAAATGCTTAAAAACAGCCATTTATGCCATTTCTCTGAGCTTTCTCACCAATCTTCCACAGCTGGGGATCGGGAAAACCCCACAGAATTCCTCCTCCCCTGTATTTATTAAAAAATCTTGCACAATGCAGCACCTGCTATCCACTTTACTTCCTTTCGTCACGGTTTCTGGTCACGCTTTTCTGTCAGTGTGTCACCATTGTGAATTGCGATATCACCGTTTCCAATTGCAATTGTGCAATGTCAACAGTCACGGCCTAGTTGCAGGCTCTGGCCATTAGGTGGCACCCTGGAGCTAATTTCTGAAATCTTTCTCTAGACTTTGTGGCCATCTTGTATATAAAAAAATCATCAACTGAATGTGGTCAATGCCACTACCATACTAGTAGCATCATAGATTCCGAGAATAAATTTTAAAAAACACCACAGTTTGGTACACTCTGTAACTAGCCTCAGTGAGAAGTGGGTTCCCCTCACAATGCCACTGCGGTTATACTGCAAGTGCAGTCTGAATCCAGAGTTAGGATCCAACCTGACATCAAAGTAAAGCTTAGCAGCCTCCCTGGAGGAAGGAGTCCGAGTCCACTTGGCTTCGGAGTCAGTTCGGGCTTTGGCACCTGATTTCACTGCATGCATTTAGTTGGAGCAAAGTGCACCTGCTACTAAACTTGCAGCCTAGACTTCGAGTGTTGTTGCAAGGAAAGTAATCAAGCTCGTTAAAATGGCTTGCCAATTTACTGCGCTCCCAGCATTTTGAAAACATGCAGACAGCATTGTATTTAGAAGCACAGACAATGGTGTGGAACATAAGTAAAGTGAGGAATTCACAGTCATTATGTGGCTTACCTAATGAAATGGATCTGTTTTCTCAATCAGCCACATTAATCACACATCTGTACTTGCAAATAAAGCCCAAAAGTTTAACAAGCTGTCAACATAAGTGGTCTAATAAATGCATGTTTTGGAGATTAGGAACGACTTAGCATAAAACTGAAACACAGATACGTAGCACAGCACACGTTGGTTAATGGGCACCTTGTTAATGGAACCATTAATTTAAAGGCACCAATTAATAGGAATGTGTATTTAGTGGCAGGTACTGACTCACTCCCGGTATATTCTAATGGGAAATTTGACTTGTAGATAGGGACAGTGGGCGAGCTGCGAGAAGGCAAGAAGTGTAACCAGCACCATTACCGGCCTAGCAAATGTAAGCGCTTTATAGTGTAGTGGATTATTTTTGTTTTCTTCAAGGTGTGGAAGATTAGTGCGGGGGGAATGAGCGCGCTCCATTATTGGCACATTCGAGCTCTCTCCCAGGTCAGGTGTAGCACGGCCAGATGTATACTAAATGATACCAGTGCTAGTTCATAATGGCTTGCTGCAAGAACAAGGCTCATTATACTCATCGGGGGGAGGCCTACCAGTAATTGCCCCTCACTCCCAATTTGTAAACTCAAGCCATGCTGAGAGTGTGAGAAAAAAAAAGTCCTTTTAACACAGTGCCAACTTTTAAACCTGTTTTCAAGGCCCTGGCTCTCTTAAATGCAGAGATAGTGCAAGGCCCCCAGTGCATCAGTTGGTAAAGGCATAGCCCAGTACAGAACTGAGCCACACAAAGCAGGAAGGTCTCACGTTCAATGCCAAGCCAGTGCTGAGTTAGGTGATCTCTGCCGGGGCATCTCTACACCCCCGGTGCAATGAGTTTACCATCGAAGGAGCCAGGAAGATCCCTTTACAGGAATCATCGTGATTGCCTCAGTTCCTGAGATGCCTGCACACACACATCTGACAGCTGTCAAGCACCAGATCTTGAGAGCAAAGTCCTGTCGCGGAGAGTTGCAATCACCCTCACTACATGCTCTCCCTGTGCCCTCCTATCTGTCAAAGACAGGCCGAGGCGAAGCAGGAAGCTGTCTGATCAAAGTATTTGACTGCACGGAAAATTTAGGATAACCCGAGAGTTCTGGCTGAGAACTTGCGCCTGGCAAAGTTCATGTTCGTGAGCTTCAGACGCCCCAACACTGCGTTCCAGCGGCTTTTACGCCAGCGTTAACCGATTTTAAAAGAAACGGATTAACGCTCATGTAAAGATAGGGTGCACGGTAATGGAGTACAAGGACATTGAGTGCTCCTCCATCAACTTCGCTGATTGGAGGTACTACCCTAAGATGTTGTTAGAGTCACACCCGCCCAAGTGATTTCGCACCACTGCTCTTGAAAAATGATTGCTTTTCTGTCAGCCGGCAATCTGTGCTTTAAGGCGCAGATGCCAAATGGCAAAAAAAAAGCGCCCTTTGAGATAATAGCAGTATGATGCATCTCCAATCAATGCTGCCTTCGACTGGAGAGACTCGGCTTTGCGCAGAGTGCCATTCAGAAGACTGCAAGATAGTGAAAAGAGGGAAAGACAGGCGGAACAGGAGTAGGCCATTCAGCCCCTCGAGCCTGTTCCACCATTCAATTAGATCATGGCTGATCTGTGTCTTAACTCCATTTACCCGCCTTGGTTCCATATCCCTTAGTACTCTTGCCTAACAAAGATCTATCAATCTCAGTTTTTAAATTTTCAATTGGCCAAGTCTCAACAGCTTTTTTGGGGGAGGGAGTTCCAGATTTCCACTACCCTTTGTGTGTTGATAGCACAATCGACGAAATCAAGATTTATAGAAAATCGGGCTTCCCAGCTCTTAATTAGAAGAGTTAATGCTAGTCAAGGGACAATAGAATGCTGCAGCGCCTACAGTGTTAAATCATATGCCACTGTTCATAATATATTCATACATTTTACATCCTAACTCATGCAAATTGCATCTGCAGTGGAGCAGAAATTAATTCAGTGCTGTAAATGTTTCATGACATTGGCTGTGACATAGATGAGACCACCTTGCCGTATCAGCAGTCCTTGGCGTCTCCCCTATAATGCTAAGCAGGCCAGGGGGTCCCCAGACAGAGGTGCCTGGGAGTCAGATGGTGGCGAATAAATGTCTCATCCGTTAGGGCGAGCGCTGCTTCTAAAGAAAGAGAAGTGTCCTCAAGGCTTGCATTTCATTCAAATGGCTTTTAGATTCAAAACCCCACTGCAATAACATTAGAGAATGGCTTGCTAATTATGGATTTCCCACTCGCATGAAGATCACTTGATAATTTATTTAAATGAACGGCAACCATTTTGTTTCTTCCTCCCCCCTTTTTATGATCGCGTTTTGCTACATTAATAATCTGGATGGTGCAATAACACAAAATTTATGCCATGTACAAAGATCGCCGTTATTAAAAACCACGTTCAGCCACTGGGTTTATTCAACGGAATTGTTTTTGCATTGAAGCCGAAATACTGTTCAGATTGCCGACTTGTAACAAGATCTGCAGGAGAGCTGTGAAATGGAGGACTCGGAAAGAGTTTTATCGCCAGCAAGTCAGCATTAGTGGAGTGAAATCACCTCTCAACCAGTAACAACAATGGTCTGCGTGGTCCTTTCATGTTAAATAACCTTAAACAAATGAGGTAGCCTTTTTATTAAAAGCAATAAGCCTATAGGTCAGACTATGTGAAATGTATTACCACTGAGAGTCATGTAATGCTTACAGTTATTGTTACTACTCCACATTTCCTGCACAGTGTTAAACCCCATTGTAATACTTAGCCAAAAACACCGATTGAACCAATTATTTGTTGACGTTTATACTTGTGGTTTTTCAGGTACGTGTAGGACTTATTTGTATTTTTTATGACCGTTCTTTCCCAGTTCTTAGTGGGTGCTCAGTAGGGTTGCCAAATCTCCAGGATTGTCCTGGAATCTCCAAGAATTGAAGATTGATCTCCAAGACACTGCAGTGAGCAACACCCGGGAGAAAAATCGTAAGGGCCTTTAAAAAAAATTGTGGTTTTTTTTTCATTTTCCTTGAACACTTATTCGTTTATTAGTTATAAAAATATTGGAGACGGGGGGAAAAAGGCTGTTTGACGGAGAGTCAAAAATCATCCAATCGGTTAACGAAGAATCTGGTCGCTTACCAATTGGCCATGGGAAGGCAGTGCACCCCGAAGATGGACATGTTGGTAGACCAATGGTGGGGGCGGGGCAGTTGGAGACAGGAGGTCATGTGATGAAACCTCCAGGAATACGTCCGACCAGAGTTGGCAACCTTAGCCTCAGCTGACCGATACATCCATGCTATGTGTAAGGGTTCCTGAAACTACTCCTGCCTCATCTTGGACACTTTCCTTGCCTGACTGGGCCTAGTCCTATCAATTTAATGACCTTTGGTTTGTCCAGTGTGACCTCCAGTTCTGAGTCTGTTCTATTTCCAGTTTGGAATACCTCAGCAATTTTTTATTTGTATTGCTTCAAATACAGAAATAAAAACAGTTATTAGGTAGATTTGACTAAAATAAGTCAGAAAAATGTTTTCTATATTTATAAATCTTGCACTCAATGGATAGTATTCAGTAGTAATTGAAGTATTATATAGAATTACGTAGACTGTACAGCACAGAAACAGACCATTTGGCCCAACTTGTCTATGCCAGTGTTTATGCTCCACATGAGCCTCCTCCCAACCCTCTTCATCTAACCCTATCAGCATATCCTTCTATTCCTTTCTCCCTTATGTACTTATCTAGCTTCCCCTTAAATGCATCCACATTATTCGCCTCAACCACTCCATGTGGTAACGAGTTCCACATTCCAATCACTCTCTGGGTAAAGAAGTTTCTCCTAAATTCCCTATTGGATTTATTAGTGACTATCATGTATTTATGACCCCTAGTTTTGGATTCCCCCACAAGTGGAAGAATGTTTAAGTATTGCTGTGAGACATTTAATGTTCTTCCTAGGTTTGAGTTCAATGAGTGAAGTGGTGGGTTTAGTCATTGATGCTTTAGAGGAATGGAGATCGAACATAAGGAGAAGGACACGCTCCTTGACTGAGGAAGGAGCGTCTGCATTGAAAAAAGAAAGAACTTGCATTTCTATAGCACCTTTCACAACCTCAGGACATCCCAAAGCACTTTACAGTCAATGAAATACTTTTGAAGTGTAGTCACTGTTGTAATGTAAGCAACGTGGCAGCCAATTTTGCACACAGCAAGGTCCCACAAACAGCAATGAGGTAATGACCAGATAATCTGACTTTTTTAGTGATGTTGGTTGAGGGATAAATATTGGCCAGGACACTGGGAAGAACTTCCCTGCCCTTCTTCAAAATAGTGCCATGGGATCTTTTACGTCCACCTGAGAGGGCAGACGGGGCCTCAGTTTAACGCCTCAACAGAAAGACGGCACCTCCGACAGTGCAGCACTCCCTCAGTAACTGCACTGAAACGTCGGCCTAGATTTTGTGCTCAAGTCTCTGGAGTGCGGCTCGAACCAACGACCTGCTAACTCAGAGGCAAGAGTTCTACCAACTGAGCAAGAATAAGGTAGGAAGAAATAAAGAATGTTAAGATTTTATTTTTAATTGTATCTATATATCTATCTACTATCTGAGTAGATAGATATCATACTTTATGTATAATAGACATCAGGAGACCGGGGTGGGGGGGGGGATGGAATGGGGGGGTAATATTTCACCTTCAGCATGTGAGCCCATTCTCGAGGCCGTCTGGTTTTCATTTCCATTGAAATCAATGTGATGACAACCGGACGGGTTCTATAACGTGCGGGCAGTCCACTGCGCCATATTGTCGCTCAGCCAATGATGTTGAAAAGTACAAGGCCCGGTTCCTGGTCGGAAATAAACCACCTGTGGCAGTTAGCGCCACCTGGTGGATTATCTATACAGGCTGTCTCTGAGAAACAAGTGTCTCCCAAGAAAATCCTGTCGCTAAACCCCCCACAAACTCTTCAAATTCCTGAGTTCACAGGAAGGCAGGTCACACTGCCACTTAAAGTGACAGCCGGCACTGAATAATCCACCTGTCCCCCCCACCCAAACACCCCACCCCACCCCGACAAATCTCCTCTCGCCATCTATTGTGTCATAACATCCTCTCACACCTGTGCACCTGTGTATTCAAATATCTGTCTAAAATAAATAGGACTCTAAGAAATCAAGTTTCCAAATGCAAAACATTTCAGTGCAAGTGGGACAAAGCCTTGACTAGCTTACACAACTGAACTTGTAACCGTATAAAAAGGAGTTTGGGAATGAGTTCATTGTTATAGTGGCTGTAGGTGACAATGTTTTTATTGTTCGGCTTTTGCAAGAGTCAGTGGATTTGAATGTTTTTTTGTAGGGTCAGGCCATATGCCTGCTCTTCTCAAAAATAAACTTTCTTTCATAAGTGGTGCCTCACCATCTCATGACCAGACTTATTCCCAGGATTTTCCTTGTCATTCTTTATTTCCCCTGCACGTCACCCCCTGGCGACCTGTCTGCTCACCTCCAAAAAGCCCCCAAAAAATCACCTCGTGGGCCACACCTTCAGTCACCTCCCCTGACTTTTCTCCCAACTCCTGCTCGGTGTCCATTCCCGCTGGATAGCTCTTTTTCAGCCGGCACAGACACGATGGGCCGAATGGCCTCCTTCTGTGCCATAACTTTCTATGATTCTATGATTCTAAATCCAGTCATTAGTTCCAAAGCATTATGGTTAAGGCTCCGCAGCCAAGCCATTGTCGAGCAAGAATCCATCAGTGAAACTGGACCCGAGCCAGTAAGTGTACTTGTATGTAGAGTATAAGTGATCTTGCTCAGTTCTTAAAATAATTTAAAGGGACACTTCTTTTGTGGAAAAAGTGTTTGGCAAAGTTTTTCTCATTTGCTTACGCACACCCCAGTAAAATCAGGCCCACCGAAGTGTATCATTGCATATTTGCAGCACCATCATGGTAAAAGTAACATACAGCTCCTTCAGATTTTCTGCCATTATGATAATAAAAGGTTTGCCAACCATTTTTACACAAAGAAAGTGCTCTTTGAATGAATGAAAAGGTTGGGGTGCAGAGAAGATTTACTATAATGAAACCAGGAATGCGGGACTTCAGTTATGTGGAGAGACGAGAGAAGCTGGAGTTGTTCTCCTTAGAGCAGAGAAGGTTAAGGGGAGTTTTAATAGAGGTTTTCAAAATAATAAAAGGTTTTGATAGAGTAAATAGAGTAAAATAAGGAGAAACTGTTTCCAGTGGCAGGAGGGTCGAGAACCAGAGGACACAGATTTAAGGTAATTGGCAAAAGAGTCAAGGGGATGATGAGGAGGATTTTTTTTACACAGCAAGTTGTTATGGGCTCAACTTTTGGACATCCTAGCCAGCGGGTTCGTGGCGGGGGGGCTCCGAAAATCGGGGATTCCCGGGGCGGGGCGGGAGCCCGGCTCCAACCCGCCCACTTCCGGGTTCCCCAGTGACGCGCTTAGATACGCGCGCAGCCACCGCGTGCGGGACTCCCACCGGCAATTAAAACCGGTGGGATTCCACTTAAGGCAATTAATTAGATAGTTCACATCGTTAGCAGACCTAAATGGGCGGATATTTTAGGAGGGGTGGGATTATCATCTCAACTGAGCATGTTTCCCGTACTGGGGGAAACACTCTCAGTTGAAACGGACATGTTGCAGCCACCAGCCTGTGGGAGCTGCAAAGGTCCATTTGACAGGTGCTGGGGGAGACCCTCAGTCATTGCAGGAGGCCACTCTGTCACATTGGACAAAGTTTGGCCTCCACCACCCTCCTCCTAACACTAAAATTCACCAAATTGGAACCTCAACCCCGGTGTGCAGACACATGTACCTAACCTTGCGGACCCCCTCAAACGTACATCTTCCGGATGGGGGCTGCCGTAGCTGCAGTCATGACCTCCTCGGAGGGCGAACAGCATCACCACCCTCGCCGGCCACGCCGTCCACCTCAGACACATGGAGCTCCACAACACAGTGTTGTGACACATCCACCTGCACAGCAGGAGGGAGGGCAACCGCAGAGAGAGATGCGTCGCAGGAGGCACTACACTCGCCACAGGGTCTACAGACCGAGGCGCAGCTTCCTGGACCTCTCTGAGGAGCAGTGCACACGGAGGCTCAGAGTCAGTCGCCAGGCAGTTGCGGACATCTGCAGCCTCCTTCATACCGAGCTGCTCCCGGCTGGCCCGAGCAGCATCTTCTTACCAGTCGCTGTCAAAGTCACCACTGCCCTCAACTTCTTTGCCTCGGAATCCTTCCAGGGTGCCACCGGGGACATCACCGGGATCTCTCAGTCGTCTGCACACAAGTGCATAAAGCAGGACACTGACGGCTTGTTTCGCAGAGCCTCGTACTATATCAACTTCCTCATGGATGACCTCAGCCAGATGGAGAGGGCAGTGGGATTCCATGCTGTGGTTTCAGCAGAGGTAGTGGCAGGTTGGTCTTGTCCATGCCCTGACCGATGAGATGCTTTGCCCTCTGGGTTTCAGTGCCAGTGAGGACCCCTCCAAAGACTGCTCCACCTGCACCTGTGCAGGGGCAGACTCAAGCACCTGGAGAGGAGGCAGCATTGTGGGTACCGGTTGAGAGGGGGGCAACGGGTGAGTCGTGGAAGTGCTTTGAGTGGCGTCCCCACTTCCATGTCCCCTTTCACCATCATCCCTCTTCTGCGCCTTCTGGCATCTCTTCTCCCGTCAAGGCAAAACACAGAGAGGCGTGATTGAGTGATGGTTGCATAGTGACCCGCTGCATGCACTGGTGTGGGTGGGGGTGACCGTGAGGGAGAGGCATGGGAGGGTGCGTGTGAGACATAGCCATGAGATTGTATGAGGATTGGGTTGCGTGGTAGTGTTCGAATGGGAACTGTGGCGGTGAGTAAGTGCAGGCAAGGTGAGGATGATGGTTGAGTGGATGTGAGGAGTGATGCGAGAGCGTTGTGGTGGCAGTGCAGAAGGAGTTGTGTGGTGGTGGAGGTGATGTGGAAGACGGAGTGTGGGAGAATGCTTAAGTATACTCACTTTGGCTGACCTGGTTAGGTCATTAAAGCGCCTCCTGCACTGGACCCAGGTTCGGGAGATGTTACTGCTGCTGGTGACGTCCTCTGCCACCTCGAGCCAGACCTTCTTGGTGGCAGAGGCAGGCCACTTCCTCCCGTCCGCTGGGGAAAACGTTTCCCTCCTCCTCCTCACCCCATCGAGCAGCACCTGGAGTGAGGAGTCAGAAAACCTTGGAGCAGCCTTGCCTCTGGGCTGTTCCATGATCCAAAATTGGATGTTTGCTAAATAGGGCTCCTCCTGCTGACAGCCTGTGATGCGCAGTGCGCCCGCAGCACAGGTCTAGAACGGGAAGCCCGGAAGCCAAGGTAAGTGCCTTCAATTAAGCTGCAATCGCTTGTGGAGCACCCCGAATTCACTGGGCACGTTACCCACGTGCCCAGTCGACCCCCCGCTGCCAACCCGCCTCCCTCCTAATATCGGGCCCTGTGATCTGGAATGCACTGTCTGAAAGGGTGGTAACTTTCAAAAGGGAATTGGATGTCTTCTTTCAAAGAACCAGTACAGGCACAATGGGCTGAATGGGCTCCTCCTGTGCTGTATGATTTTATGAACCAGTCACTTTGAATAGTAATGTAATTGATGTATTTAAAATAACCTTTATGATTATGATTGTAACAGTTTTCCAAGGAAGTAGAGTGGGGGAAGTCCGCAAGAGGACTGACTAGATGACATATGTTCTTATGTTTTTATGAGAATAGATTAGCGGCTAACATAAAAGGGAATACACATACCTTTTATAAACATATAACTAGTAAAACGGTAGTCAGAGGGGGGATGGGGCCGATCAGGGACCAAAGAGGAGATCGTCTTGTGGAGGCAGAGGGCATGGCTGAGGTACTAAATGAATACTTCGCATCCGTCTTCACTAGAGAAGAGAATGCTGAAAATGTAGCAGTTAAGGAGGAGGTCGCAGCGATATTGGATAGGATAAAAATAGATAAAGAAGAGGTACTTATAGGGTCCGCAGTATTCAAAGGGATAGAAAGCAGGGAGTAGTGGTGAATGGTTGTTTTTCAGACTGGAGGGAAGTACACAGTGGTATTCCCCAGGGGTCAGTATTAGGACCACTGCTCTTTTTGATATATATTAATGACCTGGACTTGGGTACAGAGGGTATAATTTCAGAGTGTGCAGATGACACGAAACTCTGAAATGTAGTAAACAATTAGAATGATGGCAATAGACTTCAGGAGCACGTAGACAGACTGCTAAAATGGACAGACACATGGCAGATGAAATTTAACACAGCGAAGTGTGAAGTGATATATTTTGGTTGGAAGAATGTGGAAGATAAATATAAACTAAATGGTACAATTTTAAAGGGGGTGCAGGAACAGAGAGACCTGGGGGAGTATGTACACAAATCGTTAAAGTTGACAGGATAAGTTGAGAAAGCTGTTAAAAAAGCATATGGGATCCTTGGCTTTATAAATAGAGGCATAGAGTAGAAAAGCAAGCAGTTATGCTAAACCTTTATAAACACTGGTTTTGTGTTCAATTCTAGGCACCACACTTTAGGAAAGATGTTAAGGCCTTAGAGAGGGTGCAGAGGAGATTTACTAGAATGGTACCAGGGATAAGGGATTTCAGTTATGTGGAGAGATTGGAGGAGCTGGGATTGTTCTCTTTAGATCAGAGAAGGTTAAGATGAGATTTGATAGTTGTTCAAAATTACAAACAGTTTTGATAGAGTAAATAAGGAGAAACTGTTTCCAAAGGCAGGAAGGTCGGTAACCAGAGAACACAGATTTAAGGTGATTGGCAAAAGAACCAGAGGTGACATGAGGAAAAAGATTTTGTACACAACGAGTTATAATGACCTGGAATGCACTGCCTGAAAGGGTGGTGGAAGCAGATTCAATAATAACTTTCAAAAGGGAATTGGATAAATACATGAAGGGGAAAATTTGCAGGGCTGTGGGGAAAGAGCAGGGAAATGGGACTAATTGGATAGCTCTTTCAAAGAGCCAGCACAAGCATGATGGGCCGAATGGCCTCCTTCTGTGTTATATCCTCTGTGATTCCTTCTATGAGCGTTGTAGAAGGAACAGATCTTTTGGCAGAGTGGACTCTTCATGTTCACATCCTCGCAAGTGAGAAGAAATTTGGGCATTTGAAAACTTATCAACATTCACTTTTAATAGCTGGGATTATATGTTTGGCTTTATTCTGGCCTAAGCTTTGAAAGGCTCCCAACTAATTCCTCTGTAAAGTCTGAACCCTTAGGTCATAAAGGGCTCACAGAGACATTCATATCATTACTGGAACCACAGAGGTTGTGTAAAGAGTTGTGGGGTGATACATCAGGAGCAACTCCAGGATTTGGAGCAGGAGAGGAGGACATGTCCCATTCATCCCCTCCAGTGGATACGCCAATGCTAAACCATCCAGAGATCAGATACATAACTGCCTTTCCATATTTTACATCCAGTGTCCTTGTGAGACACTCCCAGGTCAGGTATTGAACAGCCAGCTGCAGAATCAAGCTCTCTGTACAACATGCCATAACCCTAAACTCAGCACAGCATTAACGATTATACTGGTGCTCCTTCCTCTAACTCCCCCCACCCCCGCCATTTTCCTCATTGACCATTTCTCCAGCTTCTGTGAATTGGATGGCCGCCTGGCGGTATTTTCATCTACCCAGACAGGTTTTTGAAATTGCAGCTGGTTGAGAATTTTAACAAGAAAGAAAGAGGGAAAGGAAAGAAAGAAAGAAAGAAAAAGAGAGCAAAGAGAAAAAGAGAGAAAAAGAAAAGGAAAGGAAAAGATAGATAGATAGAAAGAAAGAAGAGAAAGAAAGGAACTTATATTGATATAGCTTTTAATGACACCCCAAAGCGCTTTACAGCCAATGAAATACTTTTTGAACTGTCGTCACTATTGTAACATAAGAAACGCAGCAGCCAATTTGCGCACAGCAAGATCCCACAAGCAGCAATACGATGTTGGTTGAGGGATAAATATTGACCAGTACACCAGGAGAACTCCCATGTTCTTCGAAATAGTCTCCTGGGATATTTTACATGCACCTGAGAGGGCAGACTGGCTTTGGCTTAATGTCTCATCGGGATGGCGACACCTCCATCAGTGCAGCAATCCCCCAGTATTGCACTGGAGTGTCAGCCTAGATTGTGTGCTCAAGTCTCTGAAGTAGGGCTCGAGCCCATGATCTTCTGACTCAGAGGTGAGAGTGCTGCCCACTGAGCCAATAAAGTGGCCGCCAGTTGCTTACTGAAAGTCTTAAGTGGCAATACAGTGACCAGCCTTTTTTAAAAAAATTATCGTTCATTGAAGCCTTCAATATAGCCAACGAATTTCCAATTGGGACTGTCAAGCAGCAAAGAGCGGCAATATCCAAACGCAGCTGAGCTGGTGAAAAGTTGACCAGATGCTAAGCCTATCCATGCCGGTGCTGACCAATTGTGTGCTGATTAGGGGCAGCTTCCTTGTCTGGACCTGCCACCATTATGAACTGACCCAAATTCATTTCCCTTAAGACACTTATCACTGGCAGGGAGAAGGGACTTTTATCCCAAGAATTCTGGGCTGGATTCTAACACGTTTCTCAGGTGAGAAATAACGGTGCTAAGCCACTGTACAACCCAACTTTCTCAACATTTATTTTTATTTTAAAAAACCCCAATTTGGCAAAGCCTCGTGCTGCCACGGGGCGTCAAGAACAGCTGGCACAGACCAGAAATTTGGATTTCAACGGGTGCAAAATTGTAGACAACACACCCCTTAATTTCCAGCCCATTCCAGCCGCGTTCAAGACCTGGCAAAAGGCACAGACCTCACACAATTGGCCCCTGTATTTCTTCTTTTCTGAACCACTCCAGAAGCAGGAAGCATTGCTATTTATCTGGCTTGTTAATGGTCATATCAGCAGTTCAGAAACCAATAACTATGAACAGCAGTTGACATCAGCAGAGAATGACATTATAAAACTACATATGGAAACAACTGAATGGCCAATTTCACCTTCAAAGTGAACCTTCTAACTCCTCATTACTACATCTACGTGAGTAACATAAGGTATTTACTTATGTCATATGAGAACCTGTAATATGCATTCATTGACATCACCAATCTGCTGATTGTTTGCAAACCAGCCTTATCTGCTTCTAAAGTTGCTACGACACGCAGGTTTTATTTTGAGAAAATATTTCCTTACAGAGTGTTTGCTCTGACTTACAAACTGCCTTCACAAAATGGGCTTAGTCCTTTCACAAGTCTTGTTGAAGAAGTACAGAATAATCGACAGCGGGGGCAATTTTAATACAGTAATCTGATTCCACTTGCCAGCCGACCTTTGATATCTAATATAGTTTCTAATAATCACTATACAGTGGGACTCATGACGGTGTTAATATTCTGGCCTTTGCTGGTATATCATGGTAAATGTGGACAGATAGTGGGTTCAATGTCATTGTATGACAGGCTAATAATCGACAGCTGATTATTAAAAATAATATGGTAGGTAATGAGTCCTGGCCGTTAAAATATGGTAGGTAAATACTATATAAGGATAAATACTTTAATAAAAGATTGTTTCCAATATGTACCTGTAACACACGTCTGATTCACAACTCACAGCATTGCAGCAGCTCCCTATCAATAAGTCACAAAAATTCAACAGAAAAATATAGGACACCGTGGATGGAGAAAAAGCCACCAGGACATCAAGCTCACTCCCTCCTCAGTGAACAATCTTTTCTGCCAATTTCCACAGGGGGTCCCCGATCTCCCGCCGTAACTCCAGTGGAAGATCAGCCTACACCGCGGAGAAATGGCCTAAGTGGCCTTTTACACCAGTTGTCCAGGGATTCTGCCGGAGTCACGATGGACATCTGGATAACCCACTGTGGAAAGGGTTGGCATCTGCCTCACCAAATGAGCAGCCGGAGAAAAAATTCTGCCTAAATGTTCCCCAAAGGTAATCATGTAAAATTCATCCAACGCTGGTCATTTGCCCTCTACAGACACTGTTTTCCATTCCCCAGTAGCACATTGGAGCAGAGTCCCAAAGCTTCCTTGTGGGGCCTGGGGGGGCACTCCTACAAAATAATTTAAAAACTTACCTTACTGGGCCTTTTCTGGCCCTGGCTCCTTTGCCAGGCAGGTTTGGCCTGGTTGGAAAACTAGCTTTTTTTTAAAATTTCAAAATATACTTTTTTTCATATACAGTTCACAGTATCAAAGTTCAAATACAAGTTTAGCCCTGTGGACCAACCATCCACCTGGCAAGGTACACAGATATAGACAGGTTGCATCTATTCTTCAACTTTATCCACTGCAATTATCTCCTGTGACTGAGGGTGCTCAGTCAGTTGTGGGGCAAAAGGACCCACCATCCAGTTGAGAGGAGTGTTGTGAAGCACATGGTCCATGGACTCCTGAATCTTCAGCATTTGCTCTCTGCTGTGCGCTAGTAGTACACACACAGTTCAATTTCAAACCAGTACTGCCAGCACTGCTCCCCCGCTCAGGCCTCAGGTAAAAATAGCAGTGGGTCCCCAATAAAATTTCAGCCCAGCTTGCCCTTTCCCCATACCCATTTAAGTTTTTCTTTTTCAAATATGTATCCACTTTTAAAACATATTATTGGCTTTACCTCCATCACTGTTTCTGGTAGGGAATTCTATGTCCCGACATAAAAAAATTGTCCTGATCTTTCCCTTCAATCTTTATCCGTGCCTCTTAGCATCTTAAAGACCTGGATTATGTCTCTCATCAGTTTTTCGTTCTCGAGTGTCTTGTCATAACTTAGAGCCCTAAGTCCTGGAACTTTCCTTCTTGCTCTTCTTTGAAACCTTTACAAGTCATCAATGTCCTTTTGAAAGTAAAGCACCCAAAATAGCACATAATATTTCAAAGGTGGCCTAGCCAGTGATCTATACAAGGCTAGAATAACTTGATTTGACTTTATTGTCAAATGCCCTTGAGATGAAACCTTGCATTTGATTAATCTTGTTGATGGAAGTTTCACATTGAATTAATACTTTCTGTGAATGTCAATTAACACTCCCAAATCCTTTTCTCTTTCCACCTTTGCTAATGGACACTCTCTCACTATGTACACATATTTGCACTGCCCTGTTGCAATATGCATTACCTTTCAGTTATTTATATTAAAACATCCATCTGTCATTCTTTAACCCATCTGCTTAATTGGTCGAGATCATTTTAACTGCTGATTTTTTCAGCTGCCCACGTGGAAAGAAAGACTTACATTTATATAGTGCCTTTCACGACCTCAGGATCTCCCAAAGCACTTTACAGCCAATGAAGTACTTTTGTAGCGTAGTCACTGTTGTAATATAGGAAACGCGACAGCCAATTTGCGCACAGCAAGGTCCCACATAAAACAATTAAATAATCTGCTTTTTAGGTATTGGTTAAGGGATAAATATTGGCTAGAACACCAGGGAGAACTCCCCTGTTGTTCTTCGAAATGGTGCCATGGGATCTTTTACATCCATTTGAGAGGATAAGTTTTTTAATTGTTTTGTAGGACAATGTCTCAGTTTAACATCTCATCTGTAAGAGCCCCACTCTAGAAACTTGAGCACATAATCTCGGCTGACATTCCAGTGCAGTACTGAGTGAGTCGGAGGTGCTGTCTTTCAGATCAAATGTTAAACCAAGGCTCTACCTGCCTTCTCAGGTGTAAAATATCCCATGGTTCTATTTTAAGAAGAACAGGAGAATTCTCTCCGGTGTCCTGGCCAATATTTATCTCTCAACCAACACCTAAAAACAGATCATCTGGTGATTTATCTCATTG
Source organism: Heptranchias perlo (assembly GCF_035084215.1). NCBI lineage: Eukaryota > Metazoa > Chordata > Chondrichthyes > Hexanchiformes > Hexanchidae > Heptranchias > Heptranchias perlo. The sequence continues at coordinate 29,802,988 of NC_090326.1, forward strand.
CTCCTACAGGACAGCAGTGACTATGCTTCAAAAAGAAGTAATTAATGGGCCTCGAAGCACTTGGGGACTTCCTGAGGTTGTGAAAGATGCTATGTAAATGCAAGTTCTTTGTTTCTTTGGCTAGGAATGGGATTTAGAGTTATAAGGTGAGGACAGATAGAGTTGGTCAAGTACTCTGTGGCACATGGTGATTCCTGAACTCCTGGGACCTTGCAGCTATCATGCCAGCAAAGCAAAAACCTGTCAAGAGTGAACAGCCTGGGATGTAAGGTTAGATGCGTAGTCTGGAGTTTTGCTTGATTTCCCTTTGGTGGGTGGTGGGGGGGAGTCAAAGGAAACTTTGCAGAACTGTTCCTCGGGTGGTTAGTAGTGAGTAGAATTTGCAGCAGATCAGATTGTACCTGGCCCATTGAAGGAATTGGCTTCATGGGCTGAATGGCCTTTTCTCACGTCTGTGCTTTCTTGTGTAGTACCTCATGCCTGTGCAATCCACTGGAATGCAAACTCATACGGCAGGACAAGAAGGATCACTGCAGAGCACTCATGCGACGCAGTGTCAGAAATGCAGTCTCCTCACTGGGACCTGACTCAACTTCACAAAATCAGCCAACATTCTTCAATCTGAAAAAGTCAGCTCGCAGCGGATTTTTTCCCACATGAATGGGTATGATTCAGCAGTTTCAGTCGAACATCTCAGACTGCCAGGCCAATTAATTTAAACACTGTAGCCCGATACTTGCTTAGTCCCACGATTGATGATTATCACCCCAGCCTAGGACAGAGAGGGAAGCAGAACAGAACCCAAGGCCCTTAGACTTCAATAAAACTTCGACTCACTGCCCTTCCACTTAAAAAAAAATCTCGTGAGTTCACAAGTAGCCAAAAGAAGTCGCTGTGATTTAAAGCGGATTAAACTGATCCGGCGAGTGCAGATCTTATGACCTCAGAAAACTGCTAGATGAATATTTATCATCATTAACATCATTATACAGCACAGAGCTCAAACGGTCGAGGGCAGCTGTGCTACCGGCGGCTGTGCTGCTGCGGGGGAGGGTTTTTTTTTTCTTCTTCTTCGAGAACCTTGTTTTCAACAATAACTTCTCTGTCCCAAAGCGCATTCCACCACCACACAAGTGTTTTGTCCCACAGAATAGGAATCAGTAGCATGTACGTGGAATCTTTCTCCTTTGTGCTCAGGACAAGGGGCCTGAAAAATTCTTGCCTCCTCATAATGGATCTGACTCATCTTTTCACTGAACTATATTAACATTCCCTTGATTGCATGCTGCAGGACATCTGGCATATCAATGCGAACAACCGAGCTCTCTTTAGCCCAATTTTCAGAAAAGGGGTGAACACTTCTCCCTCTCTCTCATTTTTCTCTCTCTCTCTCTCTCCCTGCAGAAACCCATAATTGCTGTATGATTAAAACTATTATGATCTAATGGCAGTGCCAAGGCATTAGTCACTTTGATGTCTCCTGAAAGCAACAGATGGACTTCTTGTCTCTCGATGACATGGGTGAGGCTGACCGCACAGTTCAGTGCAAGGGCTGGTGGTGAGATGTCCGGAAAGATTAGCCTTCATTTTCGAAGACCATTTAATGCCAGAATCGGAATAAAAGCAAGAACTAAGAATCAAGAGAGTCTGCCAGCATCGGAGACAGAGAGAGAAGTCAACTGCAATCACTCACAGATAACTCTTAGACCAAGGCACAGGAGGAGCTCAGTTGGCGATGTCTCATCTTCAATTAATTATGACCAGTCATTGATTATTTTGGCTTTATTAATCCTTTAAGGACTGAGGCGATGTTTACGTTCATCAAGAAAAAGAATAACAAAATGGTCCATTTTTAATTTGATTGGAAAATATTGTAAATTAAAAGGCCTTACTTGGAACGCATCCTAATATTTGTTAAAGCAATGTATGAAGTGATATAATTGAGACTGTGAATACTGAACCATTAAAACTGTAAGTCGTCTCTGCCTCTCTAAAAGGCTTTATGATATAATCTTTTAATGCTAAACATTAGCGAAAAACTAAAAGAACATTAAATGGGTGTGGGGAAAGGGCAAAGAAATGGGACTAAATGGAAAACTCTTTCAGAGAACCAGCACAGGTGCGATGGACTGAATGACCCACTTGTGTGCTGTAAAAATTCAATGATCCATTAGTATTAACACTTGTGCCATCGCAGTAACCACCATTCTTGATTTGCAGTGGTCTGTTCTGAATCTGAATCCCTATTGCTGCCTGCTGTAAGTATTCACAATGTTGGCCTGAAATGGTGAAAGGTTCGAATTCTTTAAGAGAACTGACAACTTTGAATTGAGCTTTACACATACAACAATTACACCAGGTCAATTGAGAAGCAGCCATGTCTTTAGACAACATTTGGTATGGGTTGCCCCCTAGTGGCTGTTGGGTGAATTGCGTACAATAAGTTTGTGACTTTGATTTGGTGCGATCAGGCAATGATCTCAGCATTGTCTGTGAAAGAAATGAGACTGATAACCGCACCAACCCCAGAAAGATATTTTGTAACGTGTCTTTTTTTTTAATATTGTTTATTCAGAATATATTTTGAATGAAGAAAGAATTAAGCCAAGGTTCCTGTTGCTGATCACTGTACAGGGACTCGCACTGGAAAGCGTGCGTATGTAAATATCAGGTGAGGACAGGATCAGCCTGGGCTGTGAAACCTCTGTGGACGAATAATCTGCTGCCACTGGTTCTGTACATGTCTCATGCAATTTCAGTCCGTAGACAGCTACGGAAACAAGTGTCACAATTTGACCAAAACTGTGAAAATCTCAGAAATGTAATTTTTCCTGAGGTGCTGAGGAGTCACCAGCAGAAGTGTCAGCCATGGCTCAGTGGAAGCACTCTCACCTCTGAGTTAGAAGGTCATGGGCTCAAGTCCCATTCCAGTGACTTAAGCACATAATCTAGGCTGACACTCCAGTGCAGTACTGAGGGAGTGCTAGAACATAAGAAATAGGAGCAGGAGTAGGCCACGCGGCCCCTCGAGCCTGCTCCGCCATTCAATAAGATCATGGCTGATCTTTGACCTGAACTCTACTTTCCTGCCCGATTCCTATATCCCTTGATTCCCCTATTGGGACAGTTCCCCTGCACTGTCGGAGGTGCTGTCTTTCGGATGAAACGTTAAACTGAGGCCCGGTCTGCCCTCTCAGGTGCACGTAAAAGATCCCATGGCATTATTCGAAGAAGATCAGGTGAGTTCTTCCCGGTGTCAAATCAAACCAAATCCTGTTCTATCAAATGAACAAAGTGATACAGGAAGTATGAGTGATACTTGCAAGAACTGCACATTATACGTAAGACTTTAAATATAAAATACAGGGGAGAAATTCCACTTCAGCATAGTTGTTGTGGTGGCAGGAGGTTCTTGAGGGAGATGGAGGGTATTGATGGAGTGGAAACTCGTTCAATTCATGAATGATATGGAACTGTTTCCAGGAGACTTGATGGCTTAATGGGTTCCACCTGGACTTTGGAGAATCCTGCAATAAAAAAATATTACAAGGCCCTCTCATTCTCCTTTTGCTTTTCCATAAGGAAAATGCTGAAATTATTTGCTCTGGTAAACAAAACATCAGTGACTTGCTTGATGCATCTGTGCACTGCATATTGACTGATACTACAGATGTTCACTGCGGTAGGCTGGAACAAACCAAAAGCACAGAAGTTCAGGGCTGTGCTGACTTGACTGCCACCTGAGGTCATGTGCAGCCAAGCTTTGAGCAGATAGCACTAACCCTAACCCTAACATCAGCCTGCAAAGCCAGTTCTCTTCAGACGTTCTCAGGTAGATGTGCCTGCATCTGTAAACATGGCTGCCTGAGTACTGGTGGATGCGGGGAGTCTGCTTCTAATAACGCAATGTTAAAATTATCCATTTTTGTTGCAGCAACCAAAAATGCCTCAGTTCCCCTTCAAAAAGTCACTTCCCAGACCAGGCCTGAACATTTGTGACCTATAAATCCACTATATGCACAGTGCAATCCCATCGCAAAGAATGGCATTTCCTACCTCACCTTACGGCCATCTGATTTGCATCAGATTTTGTATTTAAATAGCACATTTGGTGTGAGAGGAGTTCATGGTGGCTGAGCACGAGTCGACTGGGGATCCATCAGAGTGGACCCTGCCACCAATTCCCAGCCCCTACATGCAAATGTTTCCACTGACATAAACATCTGCGTCCCAGCGTGAAGTACTCTCGTCAGGTCCTGCACCCTCTCCTCAGCCCGAACAACCACCCTCAGATCCAGCCTCTGAGAAGCATCCCCAGTCCCTCAGTGTGTCAGTTCTCAATTTCCCGCACGAACATCTTGTGACCTTCTATTGGGAGTTGAAATTCTCCTGAACTTAACGCACTGGTTAATGCATTCACATCAATATCTGTGCGCACTACTTTTATGGAGTCATTAACCCATTTACCTTAATCAATGGTGGAGCAAAGGTGAAGAACTGAAAGAACGGAGGAAGAAATAGCTGGCGCAATCTAAGATGAAGGGAGTTTGATCATGACCGAGAGATATGAGCATGCATTTTCCTTCTGAATACCTATCATTCTTCAGTGGTACGGGGCGAGGGGGGGGGGGGTGGGGGGAGAAATGGAGGCAAATGGCGTGAGCATCGAATCCCTGCACTTAAAATAGCTGCCAGAATTTTCTTCCTCCACTCCCTCCCCTTTGGCTGAGTGGTACCACTTCTCGCCTCTGAGTCATGTCTGAGGAAGGTCAAGGGGTTCAAGCCCCACTCCAGAGACTTGAGCACATAATCGACCTTGGTGCTACCACTGAGCCATGGCTGACATCTCAGTAAAGGAGGCAGCAGAGGGCATGGGTGGAAGGTGAAGCCTAAACTGCAAGTTAGTAAAATTGTGTCAGCATACCGGAGGTAATGTTTTAATGGATGGAGGATCTTGGGCAGTGCACCCAGGATTTTCCAATATGTGCAGCAGTGGGCAAGGCTCCCTATCGGTAGCGCAATCACAGAAAACCGGTCCTAGGGTGTCATTGTCACCAATGTTTGCAATTATCTGAGAACATGCTGAAACAGCACACGCACAAGCTGCAACCTATTTTGGCAGTGCGGGGGGCATTGAATATTACCTAGTGGCAATAGTAACTGTCATCTGTACTTTCCACAGAAAGGCATGAGGCAATAGGTCAGGCCCACACACTAAGAGGCAGCCCTTGTACAGATACAGGGTACAAACACACACACAAACACACACAAACACACACACACACGAATACACACACACACACACACAAACACACACACACACACAAACACGAATACACACACACACAAACACACACACAAACACACACCACACACACACGAATACACACACACACACACACAAACACACACAAACACACACACACGAATACACACACACACACACGAATACACACACACACACACACAAACACACACACACACACAAACACGAATACACACACACACAAACACACACACAAACACACACCACACACACACGAATACACACACACACACACACAAACACACACACACACACACACACGAATACACACACACGAATACACACACACACACAAACACACACACAAACACACACCACACACACATACACAAACACACACACAAACACACACCATACACACACACGAATACACACACACACAAACACACACACACAAACACACACCATACACACACACGAATACACACACACACAAACACACACACACACACACACAAACACACACACACGAATACACACACACAAACACACACAAACACACACACAAACACACACCATACACACACACGAATACACACACACAAACACACACACACACACACACACACACACACAGAGGAAGTCCCTCACAGGCACAGGCTACATCCTCCATTACTGGCTACTCCTGAAGCAAGAAAAAGATCAGAAAAATGCTTCCCCACCACCGCCCCCCCCCCCCCCCCCCCCCCCCACCCAACCCCGTGATGATAGTGAGTTTGAAGGAGGATTACAGGGTGCCGCACGGAGCAAGGGCGGGTAAGGGGCAGAGTAAATGGGCAAAGAAATATTGCATTGTACCAGGCTTAGGCTCTATGCCTCCACTCCAGGAATCACGGCTAGCTTTCAAAAGAAGGATACTGCATCAACGTAAAAGTATATGCTGGTCAGTGGCAACCAAGGTGTTTTCACTGAACTGTCCTTCGCAACACAGTTGGTGCAATTGTTTGCTGTAAAGGAATATAGTTTTCACACAAATGTGTGAGGAATTCAAAGGGTTAGACTTAACAGGGTTACGGGTGAGAAACAACAGGAACCAGCCTTCGTGCAGTGATACTTGTGGTTAAAAACACACAACTACGCTATCTGAGGCAAAAACAGTGAAACAAAGGATAGGTCTGTATGTCCGAATACGTCACTAAGCAACTACATTCCAGAATCAAGGAAGGACGACTGATGGGCCCCTAAAAGTGCTGATAAGCGAACCATCGAAAAGTGGCTTAAATTTGCTGCAGTGAAAAGGGGAGCCAGGGGTTAACTCAGTGTATAAGTAGCCAGCCTCTACGCACACTCAGGGTAGAGGAGAAAGAAAGTAGAAGCAAGAGAAGCGAGAAGCGGACACAACTTCTACCCAGAACAGAACGAGAAATCTAATTCTTGTTCTGTACTGTTAACTATTGCTTAGACACTCGCACATGTTGATCCTTGTGTGAAGTTAATAAGGTATCGTTATTTCCAATTGGAGTCAAGTCAATTCATTCTGACATTGCACAGCATTTTGCCACTGACCACTTGGCAACCACTGTAAGGACTTCAGTGACACACAGAGGAGACTCAGTAGGAACAACTCTCCTTGAACGTGCCTGCTGTTGCTATCGAGCCATGGGGTCTAAGTTCCATGTGTGACATTGACGGGCCTCATCGCACTTCAGGACAGAAATCCAGGCCTGTCTAGACCAGATCAGTAGCATTCATGAGGAATCAAACTCCAGTGGAGAGTACATGCAGTTTATTTAATATTCATTCTCGGGGATATGGGTGTCGCTGGCAAGGCCAGCATTTATTGTCCATCCCTAGTTGCCCCTTGATGAGGTGGTAGTGAGCTGCCTTCTTCTTGAACCGCTGCAGTCCATGTGGTGAAGGTTCTCCCACAGTGCTGTTAAGTAGGGAGTTCCAGGATTTTGACCCAGCGACAATGAAGGAACGGCGATATATTTCCAAGTCAGGATGGTGTGTGACTTAGAGGGAAACTTGGAGGTTAACAAGGCCGTAGAAAATGCAAACCAAGCACTGGGGTTCATTTCTAGAGGAATAGAATTGAAAAGCAGAGCTGTTATGTTAAGCTTGTATAGAACCTTGGTTAGACCACATTTGGAGTATTGTGCACAGTTCTGGTCTCCATATTATAAAAAGGATGTAGAGGCATTGGAGAAGGTGGAAAAAAGATTTACAAGCACGATACCAGGACTGAGAGGTTATATCTATCAGAAAAGATTGAACAGGCTGGGGCTCCTTTCTCTAGAAAAGAGAAGGCTGAGGGGTGACCTGATAGAGGTCTTTAAGATAATGAAAGGGATCGATAAGGCAGACATAGAAAAGATGTTTCTGCTTGTGAAGGAGTCCAAAACTATGGTCATAAATATAAGACAGTCACTAATAAATCCAATAGGGAATTCAGGAGAAACTTCTTTACCCAGAGAGTGGTTAGAATGTGGAACTCACTACTACAAGGAGTAGTTAAGGTGACTAATATAGATGCATTTAAGGGGAAGCTAGATAAACACATGAGGAAGAAAGGAATAGCAGGATATGCTGATAGGGTTGGATGAAGTAGGGTGGGAGGAGGCTCGTGTGAATCATAAACACCAGCATAGACCAGTTGGGCCGAATGGCCTGTTTCTGTGCTGTAAATTCTATGTGATGGTGTTCCCAAGCACCTGCTGCCCTTGTCCTTCTAGGTGTTGGAGGTTGGGGTTTGGGAGGCGCTGTCGAAGAAGCCTTGCTGAGTTGCTGCAGTGTATCCTGTAGATAGTACACACTGCAGCCACCGTACACCAGTGGTGGAGGGAGTGGATGTTTAAGGTGGTGGATGGGCTGCCGAACAACTGTGCCAGTAGCACAGGAGATTTGAGGCTGGCAGCCCGGTCAGTGCTTTCCTCATGCCGCCAAGTGCCACTGCAGCAGGGGGCTCCTCCAGTAATACTCAGCCTCCGCACCGTGGGTACATCGCAGGGAGTTCCTAGTGCAGACGCAGGGACCTCTGGGCACGGGGAAGCAGTCAGGCATTGCAGCACACCAGGCTGAACACATTCACTGTTACAGTCAATAAAGAAAATAAAGAAACAGCAGAGTTTTTACATGACGAGGTCAGTCCTTTCCTTGTGTAGACTTTAAACCAGAAAGGAAGTCAGTACCCGTGGCTCAAAAGTAAAGCCTTTCAGATGGGAGCACTTTTCTTCTGCCGGCTTTCGAACAAAGAAAGAAACAAGAGCTTCTTGGCTGAAAAAGAAAACATTCAGGTGATCAATGCCGCGGCTCTTAAGTAAAATCTTCACATGTCTGGCTTCAAGTGCCATGAGGCAGAAAGAAATATATTGCATCTTCACGATAAGACTCAGTTCAGCGAATGATTTCCATGGCCACGACATTTTGCGTGAACAGCTGATGTTGTCAGGGACCCTTCCTGCTCCGATCACGCACCTGCCGAGGTCCCTCGTGCCTCTTAATCTTCATCTTCTTCCTCGGCTTCCTGCGGCCTCTGCCCCATTTCCGGGGGCTGGGGGGAGACTTGCCCCCATTGCCTGTAGTGCAGCATGCGGCACGCCACAATAAATTGAGGGCACGCCTGTCAGGAGCACCTTATAAGGCATCTCAGAGCTGCCTAAACATCTGAATTTTTGGATTCATTTTCATTTAACTTTCGTAACGGGAGTCCCACGGGATCGGGTGGAATGTCAGTTTTACATCCCGCTTAATGTTACTCTATAAAATTGGGTGGGCTATAAAACCAGCATTGCGCCCGATCTCGTCAGTTTCCCGACAGGTTAAAACTTCCTCCCTATATTTCAACAAAACCAAAGTTTGTTCCAAGTGTCACCTGGAACATCCACATGACTGACTGTAGCTCTGCTCTGTTGGTGTGTGGGGGACGACGTAGAGGTGTAATGAGCCATGAATGCTGTGAGCATCCGTGGCCTTCAAGGAATCAGCCTTGCAGCCTGTCCATCTCTTGGAAGGAGTTCTGGTCCACGAGTTGTGAAAAACGCGCATAGCCTGGAAACTGTCCATTCACATGCATGCCTGTCGTTGTGTGATCACAGATAACTTATGCATTGGTGGAGCTGAGCTGGTTAAAGAAAGAAAGAATTAGCATTTATATAGCACCTTCTCCTGCCCTGAGAATGTCCCAAAGTAACACCCAATCAATAGAATCCTTGTGAACTGTGGTCACTGCGGTAATGTAAGGGGAGGCAGCAGCCAAAATGCACAAAGCAAGTGAATGAATGACCAACAACAACTTGCATTCATAGAACAACTTCAATGTCTTAAAACATCCCAAGGCGCTTCACAGGAGAGTAATCAGACAAAAATTAACAACGAGCCAAAGAAGGAGACATTAGGACAGGTGAATAAACGCTTGCTCAAAGAGGTAGGTTTTAAGCAGTGCCTCAAAGGAGGAGAGTGAGGTGGAGAGGCGGAGAGGTTTAGGGAGGGAATTCCGCTGCTTAGGGACTGGACGGCTGAAGGCACGGCCGCCAATGGATAATGCGTTTTTGTTTGGTGTTGGTTGAGGGAGGAGTGTTGGCCAGGACACTGGGAGAACACCCTACTCTTGTTCAAATAGTGCCACGTGATCTTTTACATCCACCCCAGCAAGCAGACATAAGCAAATAAAAGCGGAGGTGACCCTCCATATTCTCTGGGCTGGAAGCAATGATGAGCTTGTGCCTCATGGCACAAGGTTTGTCTGTAATTAGGCAAACTTGAGCTCATCGAAAACGCTCCTCCAATTCTGGCCTCTTGTGCATCCCTCACTTCCTTCGCCCCATCATTGGCGGCTGTACCTTCAGCTGCCTAAGCTCTGAAATTCCCTCCCTAAATCTCTCCGCCTCTCCACCTCTCTCTCCTCCATTAAGATACTCCTTAAAACCTACCTCTTTGACCAAGCTTTTGGTCACCTCTCCTAATATCTCCAGATGTGGCTCGGTGTCAAATTTTTGTCTGATTACGCTCCTGTGAAGCGCCTTGGGAGGTTTTAACATGTTAAAGGCCCTACATCAACGCAAGTTGTTGTTGTTGTTTGCAGTCTGCTTTGAGAGCAGCACTGGAAACCCTTATGTCGCAGAGAGGTGTTTTGAGGAATGGGGCCTGTACTCTGTGACCTGCGAGATCCCAAAATTGGTGTCAGCATTTAAGTTTAGCACATGGATCCTGCGAGGGTTTCTCCAGCTGCTGCCGACAGTTTGGGATAGTACGAGGAGCCTGTGGGAAGCGACGCAGCTGTTGTTGGGAAAGGAAGTCCTGACAGCAGCTCCGGGTACCCTGAGGCCCGTGTGATAAATGCCTGTTATCAGACATGTGGGCAAGAACAGGAATCTGTCATATCCAGTTTCTCCCTGCACTTTCAACATAAATACAGAAAATGATTTAATAGTGTGTCAAGAAGGGTGCCAGAAGAATCCTCTCGTGGAACTTTTCTTGTTAATTTTGCTGCCAGTAGATATGTTTCAGTGGCAGTGACTCTTTTGTGTGTGCGTCCGACCTTGTGTCTATTCCCATTGAATCCCAAAAAAACGCTGTGGGTGTGTTTTTTAATGACATTGAAAACTAGACTCTGTGAACAAAACAAATCCAGTGCCTAATGTTTTGTTCTGCTTAGTGTTGTTCCTTGATCAGCAATTTTTCTTTTATTGATCCTCGAACCCGAATTGAGCCCGCAGTCAACCGTATTGTTAACTGTTATGAGGTCAGATGTCTCACACAATTGATATTGGTGAATGTCGTGAGCAGAATCGCTGTGCTGGGCAATTACGATTGCCCGTGGACCAGTGAATGCTGCAGAAACCCGATTCAACAAGCAAGTCGTGTACATGAGACATAAGGGGGTGCAATTGGTCTTGGGCGCTGGTACAAAATGGGCACTAGCGAATCGCCAGCCCACCTTACAACCTGTCCAATCTCCTTTTCCATTGAAAAGCGCCAGCCACTTTTCACATTGTTCTTTCATCGTTCATTTTCTTTTCTTGTGTGTGTCCGTCACTTTCCATTGTTATAACACAATGATACATTCCAGTTCCCAAGATTGTGCCAGCTGCTTCAAGACAAGTGAAGACAATGGTCCTCTGAAGCTGACCGCAATTTCATTGGGGGATAGGAAGCATCAGGTAGAGGCTGAGCACCCCTTGGGCAAGGGGGGAAATCAGAGTGAGAGGCATTTCTGAGCTGTTGCTTGGAGCAGGCCTGGCAGTGGCCTGGAAGCAAGTATTGAGGCTGACTGACTTCTCAGCTGCTGGACACGTATGTCCCAGAGAGAAGAAATATAACACTGACCACTACACTGTGCAATACTGTGGTTGTAGCTCAGTTGGTAGCACTCTCACCTCTGAATCATGAAAGTTGTGGGGTCAAGTCCCACTCCAAGGTCTTGAAGCACAAAATCTAGAATGGCACTCCAGTGCAGTACTGAGGGAGTGCTACAGTGTTGGAGGTGCTGCCTTTCAGATAAGACGTTAAACCAAGGCGCTGTCTGCCCTCTCATGTGCACATAAAAGATCCCATGGAACTATTTGAAGAAGGGCAGGGCAGTTCTCCCTGGTGTCCTGGACAACATTGATCCCTCAGCCAACATCACTAAAATAGATTATCTGGTCATTATCACATTGCTGTTTGTAGAACCTTGCTGTGTGTAAATTGGTTGCTGTGTTTCCCACATTACAGTAGAAAGTGGTAGGCCAGAAAAATGGCAAATGGAATTCAATCTGGAGAAGGGTGAGGTAATGCATTTGGGGAGGGCAAACAAGGCAAGGAAATACACAATAAATGGGAGGATACTGAGAGGTGTAGAGGAACAAAGGGACCTTGGAGTGCATGTCCACAGATCCCTGAAGGTAGCAGGGAAGGTAGATAAGGTGGTTAAAAAGGCATATGGGATACTTTCCTTTATTAGCCAAGATATAGAATATTAGAGCAGGGAGTTCACGCTAGAACTGTATAAAACATTGGTTAGGCCACAGCTTCAGTAGTGCGTACAGTTCTGGTCGCCACGTTACAGGAAAGATGTGATTGCACTAGAGAGGGTACAGAGGAGATTTACGAGGATGTTGCCACGGCTGGAGAATTTCAGCTGTGAGAAAAGATTGGATAGGCTGGGGTTGTTTGCTTTGGAACAAAGGAGGCTGAGGGGAGATTTATTTGAGGTGTATAAAATTATGACGGGACTAGATAGAGTGGATAGGGAGGACCTATTTCCCTTAGCAAAGGGGTCAGTGACCTGGGGGCATTGATTTAAAGTGATTGGTAGAAAGATTAGATAGGAGCTGAGGAGAAATATTTTCACCCAGAGGGTGGTGGGGTCTGGAACTCACTGCCTGAAAGGGTGGTAGAGGCAGAAACCCTCAACTCATTTAAAAAGTACTTGCATATGCACTTGAAGTGCCGTGACCTACAGGGCTACGGACTACTGGACAGGGCTACTGGAAAGTGGGATTAAACTAGATAGCTCTTTTTCGGCCGGCGCAGCCGCGATGGGCTGAATGGCCTCCTTCTGTGCCGTGACTTTCTATGATTCTGTGATTCTGTGATTACAACAGTGACTTCACTTCAAAAGTACTTCACTGGCTGTAAAACACTTTGGAACGACCTGAGGCTGTGAAAGGCGCTTATATAAAAGCAAGATTTTATATTTACAGAACTGTGTAGTATTTGAGGCTTGAGGTGGCCAAGCACAGTATTTCTAGAACATTCTTTAAGGCATTTCGTATTGCTGCTACAGGTGCACAGACTCATTCTGTGGTGACTCAATCAAGAATGCATTTGGGATTAAAGCCAAAATTAGTAAAGGGTTCAGGAGAAGAAATTCTGTGGATTTCCAATGAATCTCCATTATTTTAAAGGGCTAATTTTTCCATGGGACAAATTTATATATAGTGCCTTTAAAATATTGACCGTCCAAAGATACTTCTCAAAGGGGAAAAAACAGACATTAGTTGTAAATTTGGGGGAGCTGACCAAACACATGGTTGAAGAGACAGGCTTTGAGAAGAAAGTGGAGGGAGGGGTAACAAGGATGGGAGCTCCAAACAGTACAGCCAAAGTAACTGAAGGCTTTACCACTGAAGATGGTATGGGGCGTGTGCCCAGGAGATGAAGAGGAGGTCAGAACGAGAGGGGTGTTGCTATGTAAGTCTCGGGAGGTTGTAGAGATAGGGTGAGGCAAGGCCATGGAGGGATTTGTAAAGGAGGACTCGGATCTCAAACTCAATTGATTGGGGGATAGGTGAGCAAAATGGACAGGTTGATGGGTGTGCGAGATAGAACGCGAGCGGTGGTGTTTTGGATGTATTGGAGTTTATATAAGTTGATGCTAGGCAGACTGGTGAGGGCTGCATTGAAGAACTCGAGTCTGGAAGGCTTGGATGCCGGGTTCAGAAGCAATTGGGAGTGAGCTATGGGCGGAGGTGCTGATATTTTTGAGGTGGACATAGGCGATCTTGCTGAGAGAAAGTTACATTTCTTAAACATAAATTGCTTTAGTAACAGCATGGTAAGGAGCCAGGTACTGAACACAAAACAACCAGGAAGTTTAGCTGACCTCGTAGACACCTGACCAAATTATTTTTACAACTCCTGTTTTTTTTAAAAAACTCCAGGTTGGCTATGTAAAGAGGCACGTTATGACACAATCCTTTCCATTGATTAGGCTGTTGATTTGTTAATCTGTCTATTTGTTAATCTGTCTGTACAGCTGCAGTGTTTGCTCTTTGCATACTTTGCACTCTGGAGAACAGTATGAAGTAGTGGGAGGATTCACAGGCTGGTCAACAGTCTGACTGGCCGCAACGTGAACACTCCTTCCATGGCCGTAACCATCGTTATACCAGCCGATGGGGTGATCAGTCCTATACGGCAGGAGGGTTTAATGGGCTCCCACAACCCATATGACTGAGGTGGGGGGGAGGGGGAGGCGGGGATGGCCGACACCCATCGGACATGAGTATTCAGCTGGATATCAACCCAGAATCCACTCGCTGGGACTGTCTGGAGCAAGGATTTGATCCACCTGCCTTCTAACTCGGAGGTGGAAATCCTACCACTAAGCCAAAGGCTCGCTCCACTTCACACTAAATGACCTAATTTTTCTTTTCTCATGTTGTATTATAACATGTGGAGATTGTGGAGTGATTTGATGGAGGTTTTGAAGATTATAAAGGGATGGGACATAATAGATAGAAAGAGACTGTTTCTAGTGATTGAGGAGTCTAGAATAAAGGGACATAGGTATCAGATGAAATGTAAGAGATTTAGTTCAAAGAGCAGGAGAAACATTCTTGTTGAACACAGAGGGTTGTCAGGGTGTGGAATTCACAAGAAGACTTAGTGATTGGAGCAGAGACCATGTCAACATTAAAATATAGGTTAGATAGGTGGTTGAAGGAAAGGGGAATAAAGGGATATGAAGGCAGAGTTGGGTGCATGGGATTAGGACTACAGCTCATGTGGAGGACCAACACCAACACCAACGGCTTGTTTCCAATTTCTAAAGGCGCGATTTTAACACAGCCTGCCGGTGGAAACTGGCCAAGTGGACAGTTAAAATCACCCATGGGTCTCACCAGCCGAGGTCTCGCTCTCTTCCCGCAGGTTCAGATTTAACTGACTCTTCCGAGCAAGAGAGAGGGACACCCGGGTTCTTCTTTAAATATTCAGGTCAGGCTCTGATGACATCATTAGGGCCCAACTGCTATTTTAGCCAGAGGCCTGTGCAAGGGAAGCAATTGTGGCTTTCCCTCTGGACCAAACTAGCAGGAAGAGGAGTCGGGGCCAGAAGAGGTAAAAAAAAAGTATTTTTATTTTATTTTTTACTTTCCTTGTGGGGCCAGGAAGAGCAGGAGTGCTCCCCCAGGCCTCATAAGGAAAATTGAGACCTCCACTCTCCCGATCGCAAGGCCTCCCCAGCCTGTTCCTTCGGTCCCCGGCCAAATATTCGCTCCTGCCCATCGGCCAGCTGTCCCCTCCTGCCAGGAGACGGACAAGGCCTATGCAAATGAGGCCCGGGAATTTGCCGCCCGTCTCAGCCACCCCCCTCACCCGCAGGACTGCCAGGCCCGACTTAAAATCGGGGCTCATAAAAACATAAGAACATAAGAAATAGGAGCAGGAGTAGGCCACACGATTCCTCGAGCCTGCTCCGTCATTCAATAAGATCATGGCTGATCTTCTACCTCAACTCCACTTTCCCACCGGATCCCCATATCGCTTGATTCCCTTACAGTTCAAAAATCTATCGATCTCAGTCTTGAATGTACTCAACGACTGAGCATCCACAGCCCTCTGGGGTAGAGAATTCCAAAGATTCACAACCCTCTGAGTGAAGAAATTTTTCCTCATCTCAGTCTTAAATGGCCGACCCCTTATCCTAAGACTATGCCCTCTAGTTGTAGACTCTCCAGCCAGAGGAAACAGCCTCTCAGCATCTACCCTGTCAAGTGGTACCATTTCAATGAGATCACCTCTCATTCTTCTAAACTCCAGAGAATACGGACCCATTCTACTCAATTTCTCCTCATAGGACAACCCTCTCATCCCAGGAATCAATCTAGTGAACTTTCACATCGTTAAATAAATTTAAAACAGAAATAGACAGTTTCCTAGAAGTAAAGGGAATTAGGGGTTACGGGGAGCGGGCAGGAAATTGGACATGAATTTAAATTTGAGGTTACGATCAGATCAGCCATGATCTTATTGAATGGCGGAGCAGGCTCGAGGGGTTGATTGGCCTACTCCTGCTCCTATTTCTTATGTTCTTATGTTCTTATGATCACTGCACAGCCTCTAAGGCAAGTATATCCTTCCTTAGGTAAGGAGACTAAAACTGTACACAGTACTCCAGGTGTGGTCTCACCAGACCCTATATAATTGCAGCAAGACCTCCTTACTCTTATACTCCAACCCCCTTGTAATAAAGGCTAACGTACTATTTGCATTTCACAAGCATCTTCTCATTTGGTTACAAACACACAATGTGATGACATTCATTGCACCAAAATGCAAGATTACGTTGCTAGCACATAAATGTGATAGTGAGCAAATTGCCAACCCGTTTTACATCTTTCCTGATTTTTATTTGCATTGAAGTTAAAAACGGTGATTTAACGCTCAAAAAATGGGCACAACAATCTTCAAACTCTTCCCCCATGTCTTTCATACATGCCCTCACGTGCACTTCTTCAGTCAACATCCTGGGTGGGGGTCATCATTGACCAGAAGCTCAATTGGATCAGGCACATCAATGGCATGGCTACTACAGCAGGTCAGAGGCTGAGTATTCCAAACTTACCTCCTGAATCCCCAAAACCTCTCCAGAACCTACAAGACACAAGTCAGGAGTGTGATGGAATACTCTCCACTTGCCTGGATGAGTACAGCTGCAACAACACTCAAGAAGCTCGACACCATCCAGGACAAAGCAGCCTGCTTGATTGGCACCTCATCCACCACCTTAAACATTCATTCCCTTCACCACTGGCGCACCGTGGCTGCAGTGTGTACCATCTACAGGATGCACTGCAGCAACTTGTCAAGATTTCTTCATCAGCACTTCCCAAACCCGTGATCTCCATCTCCTAGGATAAGGGCAACAGGTGAATGGGAACAACACCACCTCCAAGTCACACACCATATGATCGCCCTTCCTTCATCGTCGCTGGGTCAAAATCCTGGAACTCCCTACCAACAGCACTGTGTGGGAGAACCTTCACCACACGGACTGCAGCGGTTCAAGAAGGCGGCTCACCACCACCTTCTCAAGGGCAACTAGGGATGGCCAATAAATGTCGGCCTCGCCAGTGACTCCCACAGCCTGAGAATGAATTAAATTTTAAAAATCTTCCTCCCCCCAAGGACAGGTTCTTCAAATGTGAGCCTTACAGCTCACTTGTGATGGCTGTGTGCCCAAACTGGGTGTGTCACCGTGACTACTGATCCTCCCAGACCCCAGAAGTCCACAAGTTGCTTAGAAACCTTCCCTAGAGACATGCAACTCCTGAGCCTCTGACCCCATTGCGCAAACTCCAGTTCCACGAATCGCACAGACGGGGTGCCTCTGCACCAGGGCACGTACCATGTAAAACCATAGAAGTTTGCAGCACAGGAGACTCTTCAGCCCATCTGTCCGTGCTGGTTCTTTGCTGGAGCAATCCAAACCTAATCCCCACTGCCCCAAGCTTCAAATGTTTACCCACTTTTCCCTTAAAAGATGCCTCAACTATTTCCTGTGGCAAAGCATTCCAAGCTCCAACAAATCTGCATAATTCTCCTAAGCCCTCACCTCAATGTGTCATAGATTCATACAGTCATGGAATCATAGAAATTTACGGCACAGAAGGAGGCCATTCAGCCCATTGTGCTGGTCGAAAAAGAGCTACCCAGCCTAATCCCACTTTCCAGCTCTTGGTCCGTAGCCTTCTAGGTTATGGCACTTCAAGTTTTTTATCCAGGTACTTCTTAAATGCGATGTGGGTTCCTGCCTCTACCACCCTTTCAGGCAGTGAGTTCCAGGGCCCCACCACCCTCTGGGTGAAAACGTTTCTCCTCAACTCCCCTCTATTCCTTCTACCAATCACTTTAAATCTATGCCCCCTGGTTATTGACCTCTCTACTAAGGGAAATAGGTCCACCCTATCCACTCTATCTGGGCCCCTCATAATTTTATATACCTCAATTAAATCACCCCTCAGTCTCCTTTGTTCCAAAGAAAACACCCCCAACCTATCCAATCTTTCCTCATAGCTAAAATTCTCCAGTCCTAGCAACATCCTCGTAAATCTCCTCTGTACCCTCTCTAGCGCAATCACATCTTTCCTGTAATGTGGTGACCAGAACTATACACAGTACTCTAGCTGTGGCCTAACTAGTGTTTTATACAGTTCTAGCATAACCTCCCTGCTCTTATATTCTATGCCTCGACTAATAAAGGAAAGTATCCCGTACGCCTTCTTAACCACCTTACCTATTTGTCCTGCTAACTTCAGAGATCTGTGGACATGCACTCCAAGGTCCCATTGTTCCTCTACATCTCTCAGTATCCTCCCATTTATTGTGTATTCCCTTGCCTTGTTTACCCTCCCAAATGCATTACCTCACACTTCTCCAGATTGAATTCCATTTGCCACTTTTCTGCCCACCCCACCAGTCCATTGATATCTTCCTGCAATCTACAGCTTTCTTCCTCACTATCAACCACACAGCCAATTTTTGTATCACCTGGAAACGTCTTAATCATGTCCCCTACATTTAAGTCTAAATCATTGATATACACCACAAAAAGCAAGGGACCTAGTACTGAGTCCTGCGGAACCCCATTGGAAACAGTCTTCTAGTCACAAAAACACCCATCGACCATTACCCTTTGCTTCCTATCACTGAGCCAATTTTAGATCCAACTTGCCACTTTCCCTTGGATCCCATGGGCTTTTACTTTTTTGACCAGTCTGCCATGTGGGACCCTGTCAAAAGTCTTGCTAAAATCCATGTAGATTACATCAAACGCGCTACCCTCATCGACCCTCCTTGCTACCACCTCAAAAAATTCAATAAAGTTAGTTAGACACGACCTTCCCTTAACAAATCCATGCTGACTGTCCTTGATTAATCCGTGCCTTTCTAAATGATGATTACATGTCATATTGTGTAAAACTTTTATGTTGTTTCACAAACAAGTTAAAATCTAAAATCAGCAACTAAAATGACTTCTATCATAACATAAGTAGTAAAGGAAACAGACAGGCCCCTTATTTTATCATTTGTTTGTGCTGGAAGGATTTCCCTGCTATAAATGTCATGTTATACAGTAAGTTTGTTCTGCTGGTAAGGTCTGGTGTCATAGTTTATTTGGGAGGAAGTGCTGATGAGGTTCAGGGGGACTGGCACTTAGTTCTAACCACGAACTGTCCTATGTGTGGCAATGTTCCAGCTCTTCCTGCATTGCCACTGACGATATTGCGAGACTTACAGTAATTTCCATGAGTATGTAATTTCCACATTGAATTAAGCCCAGCTGTGCCACATTAGCTCGCAGTGACAAAACCACCAATTAAGTTCAAATCTTAAGCCCTGGATCTGACTAATCTAACCCCAAGCAGCCATTTTTCACCTCATTTGTGTGTTACTGAAATAAATGGCAGGAAAATTGGAGTAGCCCATTCAGCCCCTCGAGCCTGTTCTGTGATTCAATTAGATCATGGCTGATCTGCACCTCAGCTCCATTTACCCGCCTTTGATCCATTATCCCTTGACGCCGTTACCTAACAAAAATCTATCGATCTCAGTCTTGAAAGCTCCAATTGTCCCAGCATCAACAGCCTTTTGGGGGAGAGAGTTCCAGATTTCTAATACCTTGTGTGTGAAAAAATGCTTCTTGATTTCCCTCCTAAATGGCCTGGGTCTAATTTTAGGATTATGTCCTCTCTGATTCTGCGCTGCACCCTGTCCAGGGCCAATATATCCTTCCTGAGGTGCGGTGTCCAAAACTGAACGCTGTACACCAGATGGGATCTGACCCAGGCTCTGCACAACTGTAACATAACTTCCTCCCCTTTATATTCCCGCCCCCTTGAAATAACGGCCAACATTCCATCAGCCTTTTTGTTTGCTTTTTATACCTGTCTACTTGCTTTTAATGATTTGTGTACTTGGACTCCCAAATCTCCTTGCTCCTCTACAGTTCCTAGTTTCTCATTATTTAAAAAATACTCTGATTTATCTTTCTTGGCTCCAAACTGGATGACCTCACACTTGGCCACATTGAATTCCATTTACCATAGTTTTGCCCACTCACTTAATCTGTCTATGTCCCTTTGCAACTTCCTGCTCCCATCTACACAACTTACTGTGCCTCCTAATTTAGTGTCATCTACAAACTTGGATATGCAACTCTCTATTTATTTATCCAAGTCATTGATGCATATGATGAAATACTGAGGCCCCAGAGCTGTTCCCTGGGGAACATCACTTGTCACATCCTGCCAATCAGAGTACATTCCCTTTATTCCTACTCTGTGTCTCTTACCTTCCAGCCAATTACCAACCCAAGTCAAAAGGCTACCTCCAATTTTGTGCACTCTCATTGTTCACCCCTAACGGGGCTCCTAGCCACCAGCAGAGCCTTGCTTATCAGTGGCCTCTGAAGTAACATTTAGTGCTTCCCACTATGTTACAGTGTTTTGTTAATATTTTGTCACACAATGCTGCCCATCTGTAATATCTTTCAGTTCTGAGGTTTAGACCTGAAACGCCAACTGACTTGTGTTTTCTCAACAGATGCTGCCTCACCTGCCGAGTGTGTCCAGTGTTTTCTGTTTCCGAAGAACCAGTGATTCCGATCATGTCAGCAAGGGACATAGGTGCAACCTCCCCTCATATTTACCCAGAGAGTAATGAGAATGTGGAACTCGCTGCCACAAGAAGTAGTTGAGGCGAATAGTATAGGTGCAATTAAAGGGAAGCTAGATAAGTACCTGAAGGAGAAAGGAATAGAAGGATATGATGAAGTAAGGTGGGAGGAGGCTCGTGTGGAGTATAAACACCGACGTAACCAATTGGGCCGAATGGCCTGTTTCTGTGCTGTAAAATTCTATGTGCTATTCAAATTCTTCCAGACCAAATTGCCCTGATGGCATTTTCAGTCATCACTGTTTAAATAAGAGTGAATGCAGAAAATGAGGATGGGTTCACACCTCAAATGTTTCCCCTGGCAGGAGGGTCAGTGACCAGAGGGCACCGATTTAAGGTAATTGCCAAAAGAACCAGGTGGGGGTGTAGGAGAGATGAGGAGACATTTCTTTATGCAGCGAGTTGTAATGATCTGGAATGCACTGCCTGAAAGGGCGGTAGAAGCAGATTCAATAGTGACTTTCAAAAGGGAATTAGATAAATACTTGAAAAGGAGAAAATTGCAGGGCTATGGGGAAAGAGCAGGGGAGTGGGACTAATTGGATAGCTCTTTCAAAGAGCCGCACAGACATGATAGGCCGAATGGCCTCCTTCTACGCTGTAAGATTCTATGTTAACTCACCTGTTATCTCCACAGATGCTGACTGACCTGCTGTGCGTTTCCAGCATTTTCTGTTTCTTGTTTCAGGTTTCCAGCAACTGCAGCTTCTAAGCTTTTTGTTTTTTAGTGTTTAAATAAAACTATTTCCAACATTAACAGAAACGGTAGCAAAAAGAAAATCATCCCAACATTTTCAGTGAGACTCCCTCTTTGATCCAAGACAAACTCAGTCCGGGCTACTCTGGGATGTTAGTTGGAATCTGCACTCCCTGTTCTGTATTGCACAGGATGAATTTGATGTTAATCTTCTAGATTACAGCAGTGCGACAAACCTCAATAGTATTTTCAGCCGACCTAACTGGACGTTCCCTGGTCCATTCACCTTTAAATGTCACATCATCAATGGGGCAGTTGGTAAATGCAATGAGTACACAAGAACTGAGGTCAGTCGACTAGGAAGGTCAACGATTAAATCCCTGGTCAGTGCTGATCTCAGTCAGGTTGGTAAATGGGAGCGAGAATTGGTAATACTGGCACCATGAACTCAGAAAATCGGCCCCTCTGCCTCTATTTGTTAAAACAAAACTTTTCTCATTGCTTTATATTTTAATATTTCCCATTCCCATCCCACCCCCCCACCCCCTTCGGATTTGACGCCTGCTTAATGTTGTAAATTTAGCTGGTGATTTGGCTATTGCTGAGACTAGAGCAGGACGCTGGCTGATTGGTTGCTTGGATTCACAGGTGCCCTGCGGTATTGTGTGATTTCCCCCTCCTCGGCCCTTTTCCTCCCCTCCTCCTCCTCCTCCTCACCCCACCTATCCACCCCTCCTCTCCCATCCCCCAAACCTCCCCCCTCCCACCTCCTCTCTGGCCTCCTCTCTTGTCCCCACGCCAATGCCTCTCGCAGCTGGCAACGGTGCCACACTCTCCCACGTCAACCACTAATGACTTGCAGCTGCCGCCAGTTTTTGGGGCACTGCCACGTCGTCATTACTGCTGGTGAGCAGCCAAATGCCAGGTGCTGGCACCGTTAGTTCCAAGGCGGGGGAAAAGCCCATCATTGCCCCCTTGTACCAAATGTAATGTCGTTTTGTGTAGATTCGTGCCCTGGCATTTAATTCTGGGCGAGTGGGCAGGAAAGTGGGAGCAGAAACTGTGTCATTCAGATTAGCATTTTAAAAAATCTGTTCGGCTAAACGTTACTTTTTATTAAACTCAAACCACAACCATCTCTGCTTGTTATCTGATGGCCAGTTAATGGCGCAGTTAGTGGTTAGCTACAGAAGTCCCCTTGTTAAGTAAAAGTACTTCATTTTATTTCCAGTCACCACAATGGCGGGCCGGACAGAGTGGCAGACTGTTATTCAGCAGCTCATTGTGCTCATTGAAAAGTCCTTTCATTGCAACAAGCTGCAGTTGTTGTGGGTCCCTGTTTGAAGTCCGCCTTCTCTCTCTCTCTCTCTCTCTCTCTTGTGATTTGACTTTCTTGTTTCAATTCAATTAATTCTTTTACTAACATTGCTTCCGATTCGCAGAGCTGAACTGCAGACCTGGCCGCCTACTGACTGCACCAAAGATGGAGGACAGCACCGCTCATTAATAAGTACGTGCTGGCCCGGGAGTCAGCGAAACCCATTCTCTTTCAGAAAGTTTAAGATGTCAATAGTTGCAAAAGGCACGGAGGGAATGATATCATTCCTGACTGTGACTGTGGGAAACACTTAACAGACGCAGAGTATAAAGGTCTTCTTGCCCACTTTCAATTTGAAGCGAAGTTTAGCACAATGGAACAGGACTCTAATCTCTGACCTTTCACCTCTGGGGCCTGTATTTAAAATCCACCGCAGACAAAAGGAGATGAAAACATCTTCTCACTGGCAGTTGCTAAGAGCTCCAGGTAAAGTGAGTTTAGGCAGTCACGATTCACATTCTAGTTGGCATAGAAGTGATCAGAATTCAGCACTAATGTGATAGTCCCGCCAGGAGAGGCCACTAGGATGGCTGGCAGGAGAAACAGAGATGTCGCACTCTACTGGTGCAGCAAAAGATGCTGGTCATAAGTTGGGTTTAGGTTGTATCGTGGAATCATAGAATCTTATAGCACAGAAGGAGGCCATTCGGCCCATCTTGCCTGTGCCGGCTCTTTGAAAGAGCTATCCAATTAGTCCTACTCCCTTGCTCTTTCCCCATAGCCCTGCAAGCTTCTCCTTTTCAAATATTTATCCAATTCCCTTTTGAAAGTTACTATTGAATCTGCTTCCACCACCCTTTCAGACAGCGTATTCCAGATCATAACAATTGGCTGCGTAAAAAAAATGTCTCCTCATCTCCCCTCTGGTTCTTTTGCCAATTATTTTAAATCTGTGTCCTCTGGTCACTGCCCTCCTGCCAGTGGAAACTGTTTCTCCCTATCCACTCTGTGAAAACCCCTCATAATTTTGAACACCTCTATTAAATCTCCTCTTAACCTTCACTGCTCTAAGGAGAACAACCCCAGCTTCTCCAGTCTCTCCATATAACTGAAGATTTACTGGGATCAGAGCAAAGGGAACTTTACCCCACATTTAACCTGCTCTATATTTGCCCTGGCAGCATCCAACACTTTAATTTCCTTTCCCTACCCGATCCATCTTTTCCATATCTGGTTTTCCTGAAACAAACCAGTTTTGAAAGTTTTCGGTATCTTCTTCCTCCTGGGCGTCATCGTCCATTTTGGAGAAATTACCATCCAATTGAAAGCACAGAATGTAAAAATTAACATAGTCTCATTGTAGATTCAACCAGGTCAGTCTTTGATATGTAACGGCATTTCAAACACAAGTAGGCCTCTGCTGGATGACTGTATTTGTCGGTTGACCCAGAGCCTGGCAATGGAAACGTTCGACTCATCCACGGCACTGTAAGGATTACATAGAATTACATCGAATGTACAGCACAAAAACAGGCCATTCGGCCCAACAGGTCCATGCCGGTGTTTATGCACCAGACGTGCCTCCTCCCTCCTTACTTCATCTAACCCGATCAGCATATCCTTCTATTCCTTTCTCCCTCATGTACTTATCTAGCTCCCCCTTAAATGCATCCATGCTATTCGCCTCAACTACTCCTTGTAGTAGTGAGTTCCACATTTTAACCATTCTCTGAGTAAAGAAGTTTCTTCTGAATTCCCTATTGGATTTATTAGTGAATATCTTATGTTTATGGCCCCTAGCCTTGATCTCCCTCACAAGTGGAAACATCTTCTCCAAACCCTTGCATAATCTTAACGACCTCTATCAGGTCTCCCTTCAGTTTTTTTTGCACCTTCTCCAGTGCCTTTATATCCTTTTTATAATATGACCAGAACTGTGCACAGTGCTCCAGGTGTGGTCTAACCAAGGTTCTATACAAGTTTAACATGACTTCTCCGCTTTTCAATTCTATCCCTCTAGAAACGAACCCCAGTGTTTGGTTTGCTTTTTTTATGGCTTTATTAACCTGCGTTGCTGCTTTTAGTGATTTGTGTATCTGTCCCCCCAGATCCCTCTGCTCCTCTACCCCATTTAGACTCTTATTTTCCAAGGAGTATGAGGCCTCCTTACTCTTCCTATCAAAATGCACCACCTTACCACATGGACGGCAGCGGTTCAAGAAGGCGGCGGCTCACCACCACCTTCTCAAGGGCAATTAGGGATGGGTAATAAATGCTGACCTTGCCAGCGATGCCCACATCCCGTGAATGAATAAAAAAAACCTTTGAATTATCCAAATTGAAATTCATTTGCCAATTACGTGCCCATTCTGCAAGTTGATTTAAGGATTAACTACTTCATTACTAGAACCATCCCCTTATGGAATAGACTGGCGCTTAGCACAGTGAATGTGGGCAAACAGCAGGGAAAACTCTTAATAATCTTCAAGGCCTGCAAGCCACAAAGAGAAACGGGCACCACAATCATGAAACAAAATGATATAATATAAAAGATGTGAGGTGATCCCATGAGCCAGCTGCCAGCCGGGAGCAACGCCCACGGGGAGCTTCTCTCCGAAGCTCGTGGGCACGCAACCCATGATTTTTGGATTTCCCGAGAGCATTGGATCATGGAATCAATCCTACGGTGTGTGGATCATTTATTCATGCATGTTGTTATGTCCTAAGTTAGGTGTCTGCCATGGATCAGTGGTAGCACTCTTACCTCTGAGTCAGAAGCTTGTGATTTCATAGTCCCACTCCAGAGTCTTGAGCACAAAATCTAGACTGACACTCCAGTGCAGTACTGAGGGAGTGCTGCACTGTTGGAGGTGCCGTCTTTCAGATGAGACGTTAAACCAAGGTCCCGTCTGCCATCTCAGGTGGACGTAAAAGATCCCATGGCACTATTTTGAAGACAAACAGTGGATTTCTACCCAGTGTCCTGGCCCTCAACCAACATCACTAAAACAGATGATCCAGTCATTATCACATTGCTGTTTGTAGGGCCTTGCCGCTTTTCCTACATTACAACAGTGACTTCATTGGATGTAAAGCGCTTTGGGACATCCTGAGGTCATAGAAGATGCTATATAAATACAATTGTAAACAATTTTACAACACCAAGTTATAGTCCAGCAATTTTATTTTAAATTCACAAGCTTTCGGAGGCTTCCTCCTTCCTCAGGTGAACGATGTGAAATTGTCAACCCCAGTCCATCACCGGCATCTCCACATCATATAAATACAAGTTCTTTCTTTTCTTTCTTTAAGTTAGATTTACTGGCAGAGACCCATAGCAAAAGCAGTTAATGCTGCGTTGCTTAATTACATCAAAAAGAGCTGGATCAACATCTGGGTAGAAATAGGGGCGAGGTTTGCAGGAATAAGTTAGAATCATAGAATCATAGAAGTTACAACATGGAAACAGGCCCTTCGGCCCAACATGTCCATGTCGCCCAGTTTATACCACTAAGCTAGTCCCAATTGCCTGCACTTGGCCCATATCCCTCTATACCCATCTTACCCATGTAACTGTCCAAATGCTTTTTAAAAGACAAAATTGTACCCGCCTCTACTACTGCCTCTGGCAGCTCGTTCCAGACACTCACCACCCTTTGAGTGAAAAAATTGCCCCTCTGGACCCTTTTGTATCTCTCCCCTCTCACCTTAAATCTATGCCCCCTCGTTATAGACTCCCCTACCTTTGGGAAAAGATTTTGACTATCGACCTTATCTATGCCCCTCATTATTTTATAGACTTCTATAAGATCACCCCTTAACCTCCTACTCTCCAGGGAAAAAAGTCCCAGTCTGTCTAACCTCTCCCTGTAAGTCAAACCATCAAGTCCCGGTAGCATCCTAGTAAATCTTTTCTGCACTCTTTCTAGTTTAATAATATTCCATGGATTATGACGCTTTATGTTCTGCTGGGACCATAGAAATTTGTCCTGTATAAACAAGACCAGCCTTTCACTTTGTGAGAGTCGTGATGCTCTTCCCACCTTCATCATATATTGTGATGCACAAGTCATCGCACTTGTGTGGGACAGGCTGGGTGGACCAGTGCGTCTTTTCCTGTCACTGACGTATGTTCATATCAGTGGCTGAATTATTTTTATGTGTAATTGCCGAAGCTTAGTGTATAAGTTATCCAAAGAGAAGATTTTCCGATTGGCAGTCTTTTGGCACTCGCACCAAATTCACGCCGATGTTATTCGTAATGGGTCAACACCTGGCTTAAAATAATACTGGCACAAGTGCCTTAAGCACTCACACCAAACATTCATCCATCAGAAAATCTCTCCTCAGATTAGAAACTTGAGTCCTGGAGGATTAACTAGCTGAACTGAGTACACATGCATTGCTGGAAGCCATTAAGACATTTTTAAAGCTGTAATGAATGTTGTCATTGAGTTTCTTTTTTGAAAACCTAAAAATTGTTGACATTTACCCAATTTTATTGAAAATTTCCTATTTTGAATTTCATTCACACAGAGTACGTGTAAGTAAGTGCAATGAGGGTCATATATAGTTAGACAGTTTGACAGGGCACAGAATGTACTCTGGGTGGGGGACTTCAATATCCATCACCAAGAGTGGCTCGGTAGCATCACTACTGACTGAGCTGGCCGAGTCCTGAAGGACATAGCTGCCAGACTGGGCCTGCAGCAGGTCGTGAGAGAACCAACACGAGGGAAAAACCTACTTGACCTCGTCCTCACCAATCTACCTGTCGCAGATGCATCTGTCCATGACAGTATTGGTAGGAGTGACCACCACACAGTCCTTGCAGAGACAAAGTCCCGTCTTTACACTGAGGACACCATCCATCGTGTTGTGTGGCACTACCACCGTGCTAAATGGGATAGATTCAGAACAGATCTAGCAGCTCAAAACTGAGCATCCATGAGGCACTGTGGGCCATCAGCAGTAGCAGAATTGTATTCCAGCACAATCTGTAACCTCATGGCCCGGCATATTCCTCACTCTACCATTGCCAACAAGCCAAGGGATCAACCCTGGTTCAATAAGGAGTGTAGAACAGCATGCCAGGAGCAGCACCAGGTGTACCTAAAAATGAGGTGCCAACCTGGTGAAGCTACAACTCAGGACTACATGCATGCTAAACAGCGGAAGCAACATGCTGCAGACAGAGCTAAGCGATCCCACAACCAACGGATCAGATCAAAGCTCTGCAGTCCTGCCACATCCAGTTGCGAATGTTGGTGAACAATTAAAAAACTAACGGGAGGAGGAGGCTCCGTGAACATCCCCATCCTCAATGATGGCAGAGTCCAGCACGTGAGTGCAAAAGACAAGGCTGAAGCGTTTGCAACCATCTTCAGCCAGAAGTGCCAAGTGGACGATCCATCTCAGCCTCCTCCCGATATCCCCACCATCACAGAAGCCAGTCTTCAGCCAATTTGATTCCTTCCACATGATATCAAGAAACAGCTGAGTGCACTGGATACAGCAAAGGCTATGGGCCCCAACAACATCCTGGCTGTATTGCTGAAGACTTGTGCACCAGAACTAGCCGCGCCTCTAGCCAAACTGTTCCAGTACAGCTACAACACCGGCATCTACCCGACAATGTGGAAAATTGCCCAGGTATGTCCTGTCCACAAAAAGCAGGACAAATCCAATCCGGCCAATTATCGCCCTGTCAGTCTACTCTCAATCATCAGCAAAGTGATGGAAGGTGTCGTCGACGGTGCTATCAAGCAGCACTTACTCACCAATAACCTGCTCACCAATGCTCAGTTTGGGTTCCTCCAGGACCACTCGGCTCCAGGCCTCGTTACAGCCTTGGTCCAAACATGGACAAAAGAGCTGAATTCCAGAGGTGAGGTGAGAGTGACTGCCCTTGACATCAAGGCAGCATTTGACCGAGTGTGGCATCAAGGAGCCCTAGTAAAATTGACGTCAATGGGAATCAGGGGGAAAACTCTCCAGTGACTGGAGTCATACCTAGCACAAAGGAAGATGGTAGTGGTTGCTGGAGGCCAATCATCTCAGCCCCAGGATATTGCTGCAGGAGTTCCTCAGGGCAGTGTCCTAGGCCCAACCATCTTCAGCTGCTTCATCAATGACCTTCCCTCCATCATGAGGTCAAAAGTGGGGATGCTCGCTGATGATTGAACAATGTTCAGTTCCATGGCAGGTGACTCACCTCCTGACTCCCCAAAGCCTTTCCACCATCTACAAGGCACAAGTCAAGACTGTGATGGAATACTCGACACTTGCTTGGACGAGTGCAGCTGCAACAACACTCAAGAAGCTTGACACCATCCAGGACAAAGCAGCCCGCTTGATTGGTATCCCATCCACCACCCTAAACATTCACTCCCTTCACCACCGGCGCATTGTGGCTGCAGTGTGTACCATCTACAAGGTGCACTGCAGCAACTCGCCAAGGCTTCTTCAACAGCACTTCCCAAACCCACGACCTCTACCACCTAGAAGGACAAGGGCAGCAGGTGCATGGGAACACCACCACCTGCATGTTCCCCTCCAAGTCACACACCAACCCGACTTGGAAATATATCGCTGTTCCTTCATCGTCGCTGGGTCAAAATCCTAGAACTCCCTTCCTAACAGCACTGTGGGAGAACCTTCACCACACGGACTGCAGCGGTTCAAGAAGGCGGCTCACCACCACCTTCTCAAGGGCAATTCGGGATGGGCAATAAATGCTGGCCTTGCCAGCGACGCCCACATCCCATGAATAAATAAAAAAAAGACAGTTCTTGCAGAATTACACTGCCAATGTTATAGAACCATTGAAGTTTACAATACAGAAGGAAACCATTCGGCCCAGCATATCTGTGCCAGCCCTTTACTAGAGCAATCCAAAATTAATCCCATTGCTTCACTCTCCACATACCATCCTCTACTTCAAAAGAAGTTTCCTTAAAAGATGTAATTATCTCTGTCTCCACATAAAGGCATTTCTCCTAACATCGCTTCACACTCTTTTTGTGACAATTTTAAATTGATGACCCTCATCACTGACTCCCCACCCAGAAAGAATAGACTTTCCCTATTCACTCTATCAACACTTCTTCATTTTAGAGAAACATCTATTAAATCTCCTCTAATTGTTATCCACTCCAGCAGAAATAGTATTAGTGTCGCAATCTATAGTTTCTCGTTCCTGGTATCATCCTGGTGAATCTACGCTGTACCGCTCTCCATGGCTTTAATGTTCTTTCTATAACAGAACAGCCAAAATTGCAGGTAGTTCTCTATTTATTCTAGAAGACCCCTTGCATATTTTCTATGAGTTGTAGCACCTGTCGTTTAAACCCAAGTCCCCCCAGTGTTTACCACTGAGCAGTCAGCCAGCCATTATCAAGTCAGTGCAATTTATCATTTCCACCCTACTGCAGTTGTATCACCTGAGTACATGCTGGCTCCGTCTGCTGGATAACTGAGGCATAACATCGATAGCAGCATCCATGAACGCTGTAGACTGGGAACCTCCCTCTGGCTGAAGCCAGGGAGGATGTTGAACCTGTTCACTTATTATTTTGGCCCACTCTTTTTTTAGCAGGTTAGTTGATGATGTCAGTATTCAGCTGTAGCCAGATCCACCCGTCTTTAGTGACGGAATAAATCAAACTTCATTTTTGCAACATGGAATTACAGTGGTTCCTCTCATTGTATCCTGCCCAGGGTTGCCAACTCTGGCTAGACGTATTCCTGGAGGTTTTATCACATGACCTCCCACCTCCAACTGCCCTGCCCACTCAAACAACCTTTTTTCCCATCTGCATTATTTTTATAACTAATAATCGAAAGTGTTTGAAGAAAATTAATTTTTTATATACCCCTATGATTTTTTTTCTCCTAAGATGCTCGCAGCAGTTTCCAGGACATTAATCTTTAATTCCTGGAGGCTCAAGGATAATCCTGGGGTGGAGGGGGGGGCTGCCGATCATATTGCTGCCCCTCCATCACCCAACCCCTGATATCACCACTTCATTTGCACAACTCAACTTCTCACCTTGGTCTCTGTGCGGCCTTTATTTACCTCCACACTCTCCGCCCAGGTATCAAAGGTTTTGACAGCAGTATTGGCTTCTGAGGATGTGCTTGTTATTGGAGCCTTGGTGACTTTCTGCTTCGTGCAGATCTCCTACTGTCTCCGAGCCCCACCTTAGAATTTCAGCACGCAGTCGAGGCTGACACAGTCCTGAAGGGTGCTGCATTTCAGAGGTGCCGTCGTTTGAATGAGCTGTCTGATACGTATTGCACAGGAATCTGATCACTCCAGCCCAGCCTAAAGACAAATCGGATGGGGAGTCGGTCCAAATGATCAGAGAACATGTGAGCCCAGAACCGCTCGTTATTGGCGAACGGTTCAAGATCAAGAGATGATGAAAATGTTCATCAGTTTGTGGCAAAACTGAGGAAACTGTCCAAAACATGGGACTTTGGCGGGCTTCTTGACCACGCAATAAGAGACCGGCTTGTCTACGGTTTGAAGGAAATGTCGATTACAGAGGAAACCGTTGGTAGAAGACAAACTCACAGCTGTTAGAGCTCTGGAAATAGCACATGGGCTGGATATTGCTGCCAGGCCCACTCGCGAGTTACAGGCCACAGAGTCCAACAGCTTCAGAGTGAACAGAGTCGCTCAACCATGGTGGAAGATGTGGCAAAAGTAATCATCATCCAGACCAACGTTTTTGTAAGAAGGTTAAACGCCAGAACGGCACAGAAACAGGCCATTTGGCTAAGTGTTGCCGGAAGCCAGTAGGTGCTAGAATGGAGGTAGGGAGAAGAAAAGAAGGCCCTAAATCATACTGTAGCACTGCGAGGAATCAAAAGAAGAAAAGATAAAAATCCAGTGACCATGAGGTCGATTCCCGCGAAGAACCTGAGTATAAAACCACACCTCAAGGTGTGACAGATGAAGAGATGCATTTCCGGTATCTTCCATAACAGGAAAGGGGAAATGCGAAATTGTGGTTGGAAGGAAATTGCCAAATTGTTTGAGCTTGTAGATGGTTACGGGCGCACCGGGAATGTAAATTGGACACTGGGGCAGCGGTAACTATTATGTCATCAAAAGTATATGAAGAAAAGTTTCGGAAAATTTCCCGACAGAAAACTGACATTTTGCAGAAAAGTTATTCTGGACACCCATTTGGGAAAATAAAAATCCAAGTAAAATACAAAAATCAGATGGAACAATTGTCTGTAATTGTAGTTAAGGGCAAAGGTCCCTCTTTGATGAGCTGAGATTGGTTTTGTAGCTTGAAGTTAAACTGGGCCAATATTAAGAAGATCACCACTCAAAGACCCGTGGACATGCTCATGGAAGAGTACAAGTCCTTACTCAGTCCGAAACTCGATACAGCAAAGGGCTTCCAGCTACACCTTAAAGTGAAGGAGGGGCCAAAGGCAAATATTTTTAAGCCCAGAGTAGTGCCCTGTGCTGTGAAGAAAAGGGTATCAGGGGAATTAGATCGTAAGGACTGAGAGGCAATGACCATCTGAACAAGACAGAGTCTAATCACCTCCCCTTGACATTCAACGGCATTACCATCGCTGAAACCCCCACCATCAACATCCTGGGGGTCATCATTGACCAGAAACTTAACTGGACCAGACATATAAATACTGTAGCTACAAGAGCAGGTCAGAGGCTGGGTATTCTGCGGCGAGTGACTCACCTCCTGACTCCCCAAAGCCTTTCCACCATCTACAAGGCACAAGTCAGGAGTGTGATGGAATACTCTCCGCTTGCCTGGATGGGTGCAGCTCCAACAACACTCAAGAAGCTCGACACCATCCAGGACAAAGCAGCCCGCTTGATTGGCACCCCATCCACCACCCTAAACATTCACTCCCTTCACCACCGGCGCACTGTGGCTGCAGTGTGTACCATCCACAGGATGCACTGCAGCAACTCGCCAAGGCTTCTTCGACAGCACCTCCCAAACCTGCGACCTCTACCACCTAGAAGGACAAGAGCAGCAGGCACATGGGAACAACACCACCTGTACGTTCCCCTCCAAGTCACACACCATCCCGACTTGGAAATATATCGCCGTTCCTTCGTCATCGCTGGGTCAAAATCCTAGAACTCCTTTCCTAACAGCACTGTGGGAGAACCGTCACCACACGGACTGCAGCGGTTCAAGAAGGCGGCTCACCACCACCTTCTCAAGGGCAATTAGGGATGGGCAATAAATGCTGACCTTTGACGTCCACATCCCATGTACGAATAAAAAAAAATCATAATTGAAAAAATCGCCCATAGCGAATGGGCAAGCCCGATCATGCTTGTGTTAAAAGCTGGGCAGAATGGTCCGGAAAGCATTTCTGTAAGTGAAAGCACCGAGACCAGCACCAAAGAAAGCCCCAGTGACAGTCTGATATGTGACGTCAAAGAAGACCAGTGGGATTTGCTTAATCCAGAGGGCAAGAAGCGATATGACTAGGACTTTCTCCTTCGGTTTCAGTTCATATCAGCCAGTATCGACAAGCCAGATGGTTTTCCAGCAATCAGTGGTGTTGTTCTTGACAAGATTAACCAGACCAAACTAATGACCAGACCTTTGAATCCCTTGAATCCCTCACCAATGTTGTCCAGGGGTCCCAGGCCTCATGCCGTCCAACGCAGGGTTTGGAAGCAGTCACAAGGTGAATGAGAAGGAGCTCCTGATGATCCAGAAATACAAAAAAAACACAGGAACAATTCTGAAGGAAGCTGTGAAACTCGACCGTGTTGAAACCGAACTTGAGAAGTTACTGCCCACTGCTCCTGTTATTAGTCCTAGTTCACCCCTTGTTAACCCAACTCCTGGACATCCTCAAAGGCCAAGGAAACTGCCATATCGTTTGAGCTTGTAGATAATTATGAGTGCTATGGTTTATTTTATTTATCACTTTTTATATAACGTAGTTGCTGAATTTCTTTAGTTCATGTTTTTTACCTGTTAACCAGGCTCATTCTTGGAGATGGTTTTTGTCATCTTGAAATTCTATGGGGGTGGGGGGGGGGGGCGGGGGAGTGTTACGTGTTGTACTTGCATCTTGTTAGTTGGATACTAGAGGCCCTTTGAAAGGAGTAAGCATACTGTAGCAATGACACTCCAGGGTCTGCTCATGTTATCGAATGTTATATCTTTGGGAGAAAGTTCCAGCTCTGTCTCTCTATTCAGGTGAATGCTAATGATCCTATGGCACTATTCAAAGGGACTCATCCCAGCCAACTTTCTTCCTACAATCAGTATCACCAAAAGCAGAGTAACTGGTTCCTCACCTCACTGTGTTTGTGGAGCCTTGCTACCAGCAATGTGACTGCTGTTTTACTGACATTTCTGCGCAAAGTAATTCATTGTATGTGAAATAGTAGGGCACGTACGGCTCTATATCATTGCAAATTATTTGGTGCTTTCCATTCTGTTGAGTGGAAAGCTTTTTAACCTGTTCCATAGTAGACAGGACCTCAGTTTGACTTCCAACACTGCTGAACTTCTCCAGAACACCTTAGTGTCAGCCGAGATTACGTGGCCCACTGTGGATTGAAGCTCACAACCTTTTGGACTCCAAGGCAAGCAACTGAGCCAAGCTGACACTGAATGAGAAGCTATCTTCCCACAGACACAATGTATCTACTTTGGTGTGAGCTCAATGCAAGGTGATTTACATCAGTAACAAAATTGCATGTTTTCCGCTCCAAGTGGCAAAACAAGAATATACTCTGCTTTAATGAACATAGGAACAGGAGTAGGCCATTCAGCCCCTCGAGCCTGTTCCGCCATTCACTTAGATCATGGCTGATCTCTATCCTAACTCCATTTATCTGCCTTGGTTCCATATCCCTTGATAACCTAACCTAACAAAAATCTATCAATATCAGTTTTGAAATTTTCAATTGACCCCCAGCCTCAACAGCATTTTGGGGGAGAGAGTTCCAGATTTCCACTACCCTTTGTGTGAAGAAGTGCTTCCTGACATCACCCCTGAATGGCCTAGCTCTAATTTTAAGATTGTGCCCCCTCATTCTGGATTACTCCACCAGGGGAAATATGTTCTCTGTATCTACCTTGTTGAATCTTTTTATAATTTTAATGACCTCAGTCAGATCATCCCTCAATTTTCTAAACTCAAAGGAATACAAGCCATGTTTAACTTAATTTAACCATTTTAAGTCCTGGAATCATCCTGGTGAATCTTTAATGCATCATGTCTTAAAATTATGCATTTAAGCATTACAGTTAATTTTTTTTAAATTAATCATTTAAAAATTCCTGAACGCTGTCTTTTGTAAACTCAAGAATAGGGGATAATAAAATCTGCAGCAAATGATGTGGTTTGGCTGGAGTTCATTGTGTAGCCACTAGAGGGTGCTTAGTGTCCATTTATAGATCATAGAAACATAGGAACAGGAATAGGCCATTCAGCCCCTCAAGCCTGTTCTGCCGCTCAATTAGATCATGGCTGATCTGTATTCTAGCTCGATTTACCCGCATTGGCTCCATATCCCTTAATACCCTATTGATCTCAGATTTAAAATTATTAATTGAGCTAGCATCTACTGCTTTATGTGGGAGACAGTTCCACACTTCTACCACCATTTGCGTGAAGAAATGTTTCCTAACTTTTCTCTTGAATGGCCTGACTAATTTTAAGGTTATGTCCCCTTGTCCTAGACTCCCCCACCTGCGTAAAAAGTTTCTCTCTATCTACCCTATCAATTCCTTTCAAAATCCTAAAAACCTCAACCAAATCATCCCTTAACCCTTAATTCCAGGGAATACAATCTAGTTTATGTAATCTCTCCTCATAATCTAACCCTTGGAGCCCCGGTAACATTCTGGTGAATCTGCGCTACGCTCCTTCCAAGGCCAATATATCCTTTCTAAAGTGCGGTGCCCAGAATTGTACACAGTACTCCAGACTTGGTCTAACCAGAGCTTTCTAAAGCTGTAGCAAAACTTCCTCCCCTTTATATTCTAGCCCACTAGATACAAACGCTAACATTCCATCAGCCTTTTTAATTATTTTTTGTACCTCACTACTACATTTTAGTGATCTGTGTACATGGACCCCTAAATCTCTTTGGACCTCCACTGTTTCTAGCTTTTCACCATTTAAAAATACACGGATCTATCCATTTTTGGTCCAAAATGGATGACCACACACTTGCATGCTGTAAGAATATGGTTTATACCAAGTATAGTCAAGTATCCCGACTCGCATGGCATCCAGGCATTTAGCAAGAGGACGGTGCTGGAGAGGGCGAAGTTCCTGTCTCCATGTTAACAAAGACAGTTTGCAGATCAGAGATAAGGGATGTGGTTACCAAGAAACCAACATACCATAGAAACTGGTATCATTGAAAGACTGCTGAGGCAGTTAGAATTATGGAGACCCACAACGCCATAAGGGGGTCTGCACTTAAATAAGAAGAGTCTACACATTACTGGGAACAATATCAACTTGTAAAACAGAGATGAAGGTTGAGGTGACTAGTAACACTACATGAAACAACTCATCTTGAGTTCTTAGCATGGCGTCAGCTTAGCGGGATAATTAACAACTAGGAGATAAGGCCAGCGATGCGTCTGTGCAGAACAAAGCAGCTGAATAGTATAAAGATAGGGCATACTCCCTCCCAAAGGTTAGAATTCTTGGGACAGTCGGAAGTCCATAGCCAAGAGGCAGCCTATGAAGGTCGAGTCTGATCACTTCAAGTCTGCAGGGAAAACCAGGTTGCATGAATTGCTTTTCATTTAATGTGATGTTGAATACAGCTGTAGAATAATTCTGTTGTAAGTCAATATTAAAACTTGTTGAATAAACACTTTGGCCCGAATCTCACAGAAGTTATTCCTGAAGGACTAATGGGAGGAGGAGGCTCCGTGAACATCCCCATCCTCAATGATGGCGGAGTCCAGCACGTGAGTGCAAAAGACAAGGGGGAAGAGTTTACAACCATCTTCAGCCAGAAGTGCCGAGTGGTTGATCCATCTCGGCCTCCTCCCGATATCCCCACCATCACAGAAGCTAGTCTTCAGCCAATTCGATTCACTCCATGTGATATCAAGAAACAACTGAGCAAAGGCTATGGGCCCCGACAACATCCCAGCTGTAGTGCTGAAGATTTGTACTCCAGAACTAGCCGTGCCTCTAGCCAAACTGTTCCAGTACAGCTAGCATCTACCCGACAAAGTGGAAAATTGCCCAGGTACATCATGTCCACTAAAAGCAGGACAAATCCAATCCAGCCAATTACCGCCCCATCAGTCTACTCTCAACCAGCAGCAATGTGATGGAAGGTGTCGTTAACAGTGCTATCAAGCAGCACTTACTCATCAATAACCTGCTCACTGATGCTCAGTTTGGGTTCCGACCAGGACCACTCGGCTCCAGACCTCATTACAGCCTTGGTCCAAACATGGACAAAAGAGCTGAATTCCAGAGGTGAGGTGAGAGTGACTGCCCTTGAAATCAAGGCAGCATTTGACCGAGTGAGGCACCAAGGAGCCCTAGTAAAATTGAAGTCAATGGGAATCAGGGGGAAAACTCTCCAGTGGCTGGAGTCATACCTAGTACAAAAGAAGATGGTAGTGGTTGTTGGAGGCCAATCATCTCAGCCCCAGGACATTGCTGCAGGAGTTCCTCAGGGCAGTGTCCTAGGCCCAACCATCTTCAGCTGCTTCATCAATGACCTTCCCTCCATCATAAGGTCAGAAATGGGGATGATCGCTGATGATTGCACAGTGTTCAGTTCCATTCGCAACCCCTCGGATAATGAAGCAGTCCGTGCCCGCATGCAGCAAGACCTGGACAACATCC
This sequence comes from Heptranchias perlo, assembly GCF_035084215.1. Lineage (NCBI taxonomy): Eukaryota > Metazoa > Chordata > Chondrichthyes > Hexanchiformes > Hexanchidae > Heptranchias > Heptranchias perlo. The sequence continues at coordinate 29,840,575 of NC_090326.1, forward strand.
AGGCTTGGGCTCATAAGTGGCAAGTAACATTCGCGCCAGACAAGTGCCAGGCAATGACCATCTCCAACAAGAGAGAGTCTAACCACCTCCCCTTGACATTCAACGGCATTACCATCGCCGAATCCCCTACCATCAACATCCTCAGGGTCACCATTGACCAGAAACTTAACTGGGCCAGCCACATAAATACTGTGGCTACAAGAGCAGGTCAGAGGCTGGGTATTCTGTGGCAAGTGACTCACCTCCTGACTCCCCAAAGCCTTTCCACCATCTACAAGGCACAAGTCAGGACTGTGATGGAATACTCCCCACTTGCCTAGATGAGTGCAGCTCCAACAACACTCAAGAAGCTTGACAGCATCCAAGACAAAGCAGCCCACTTGATTGGCACCCCATCCACCAACCTAAACATTCACTCCCACAAGGAGTAGTGGATGGTACACACTGCGGCATTGTGGCTGCAGTGTGAACCATCCACAAGATGCACTGCAGCAACTCGCCAAGGCTTCTTCGACAGCACCTCCCAAACCCGCGACCTCTACCACCTAGAAGGACAAGGGCAGCAGGCACATGGGCACAACATCACCTACACGTTCCCCTCCAAGTCACACACCATCCCAACTTGCAAATATATCACCGTTCCTTCATCATCGCTGGGTCAAAATCCTGGAACTCCCTACCTAACAGCACTGTGGGAGAACCTTCACCACACGGACAGCAGCGGTTCAAGAAGGCGGCTCACCACCACCTTCTCGAGGGCAATTAGGGATGGGCAATAAATGCTGGCCTTGCCAGCGACGCCCACATCCCATGAAAGAATTTTTTTTAAACTTTTTTACGACAGTAATGGCAAGATCCGCTCACACATGCGTTAGATAGAATTACATAGAATGTACAGCGCAGAAACAGGCCACTCGGCCAACAGGTCTATGCCAGTCTTTAAGTTCCACACGAGCCTCCTCCCATCCTTCTTCATCTAAGTTCATCAGCATACCCTTCTATTCCTTTCTCCCTCATGTTTATCTAGCTTCTCCTTAAATGTATCTATGTTAGTCGTCTCAACTACTCCTTGTGGTAGTGAGTTCCACATTCTAACCACTCTCTGGGTAAAGACGTTTCTCCTGAATTCCCTATTGGATTTATTAGTGACTGTCTTATATTTATGGCCCCTAGTTCTGGTCTCACTCGCAAGTGGAAACATCTTCTCTACGTCTACCCTATCAAACCCTTTCATAAACTTAAAGACCTCTATCAGGTCACCCCTCAGTCTTATCTTTTCTAGAGAAAAGAGCCCAAGCCTGTTCAATCTTTCCTGATAGGTAAAACCTCTCATTTCTGGTATCATCCTAGTGAATCTTTTTTGCACCTTCTCCAGTGCCTCTATATCCTTTTTATAATATGGAGAACAGAACTGTGCACAGTGCTCCAGGTATAGTCTAACCAAGGTTCTATACAAGTTTACATAACTTCTCTGGTTTTTAATTCTATCCCTCGAGAAATGAACCCCCGTCCTTGGTTTGCCTTATTAATGGCCTTATTAACCTGCATCACTACTTTTAGTGATTTGTATATCTGTACCTCCAAATTCCTCTGCTCCTCTACCCCATTTAGATTCTTATTTTCCAAGGAGTATGTGGCCCCCTTCATTCTTCCTTCCAAAATGTACCACCTCACACTTACCTGTATTGAAGTTCATTTGCCAATTACACGCCCATTCTGCAAGTTTATTAATGTCTTTCTATATATCTTATCGCAATCCTCCCCAGTATTTGACATCCCCCAATTTGGTGTAGTTTGCAAATTGTACTTCCAATTCCTGAGTCCAAATCATTTATTAAAATGATGAACAACAGTGGTCCCAGCACTGACCCTTATGGAACATCACTTCCGACCTTTGTAGTCCCAGTCTGAGTAACTACCTTTAACCCCTACTCTCTGTTTTCTGTTTTGTAGCCAGTTTGCTATCCATTCTGCTACTTGTCCCCTGACTCCATGTGCTCTGAGCTCAATCATGAGCCTACTATGCGGTACATTGTCGAAGGCCTTTTGCAAATCCAAATATATTACATCTACTACATTACCCTTGTCCACCCTTTCTGTTACTTCTTCAAAGCACTCAATAAGGTTGGTCAAGCATTGCCTTCCCTTTTGAAATCCGTGCTGACTATTCTTTACGTTTTCAATTTCTAGATGTTTTTCTATTACATCTTTGAGTAAGGATTCCATTATCTTTCCTACCACTGACATTAAGCTAATTGTTCTATAGTTCCCTGGATTGATTCCATCTCACTTTTTAAATATAGGAATCACATTAGCTGTCCACCAGTTCTCTGCCACTATTTCCTTTTCTAATGAATTTTTCTATATATGTAATAGTGCCCCTGCTATCTCTTCCCTAACTTCTTTTACTATTCACGGATACAATCCACTGGGACTCTCTAAGTTTGATTAATTTATCAATTATCTCCCCCTTTCTATCTTAAATGTCTTTATATCTTTTTTGATCTGTTCTTCTAATGTCATGCCCACCTTGTTAGTCTCCCTGGTAAATACTGAGGCAAAGGCCCTGATATTAGCGGGGAGGTGGGCTGGCACGTGGGTAACCCGCCCAATAAAATCTGTTCATTTCCCATGCGATCGCGGGTCAATTGGAGCCACTTAACGTGGCTTCCGGGTTTGCAGCCCAGGGGAAATGATGCTCCTAGATTTAGTGATGCCTCACTCCAGGTGCTACTGGATGGGGTGAGGAAGAGAAGGGATGTTTTCTACCCGGCGGACGGGAGGAAGTGGCCTGCCTCTGCCACCAAGAAGGCCTGGCTCGAGGTGGCAGAGGAGGTCACCACCAGCAGCAACATCTCCCGCACCTGGATCCAGTGCAGGAAGCACTTCAATGACCTAACTAGGTCAGCCAAAGTGAGTACACTTACTCATTCTCCAGCACTCCGTCTCCCACATCACCGCCCCCACCCCACAACTCATGCTGCACTGCCAACACTACTCTATCACATCACTCCTCACACCCGCTTAAGGCTCATCCTCAACTTACCTGCACTTCCTCAGCATTCCTCACCTCCCCATTAGTCACGCCACCACTACCACTCACCCCCAATCCTCATCCACTGTCATGGCTCTGTCTCATACTCACCCTCTGATGCATCTCTTTTACAGTCGGCCGCACCCAAAACAATGCATTCATTGGTTGGCCACGTCACCATCACTCACTCACATGTCTGTACTTTCTCCCCTTATAGGAGAAGAGAGCTCAGAATACACAGGAAAGGGCGAAGACCGGAGGGGGCCCGCAACAAGTCGTCGCCCTCACAGACGCGGAGCAAGAGGCGCTGGAGCTGAGCCTGTCCGTCAGGACACAGAGACTGGCACCCGACAAACGTCTGGTGTCAGGACTTTAACATTCAGCACACACAATATGAATTGATGTTAACATGCCCCGCCATCTTCAGCACCTCAGTATGCTCATCGCAACATGACACATCAGTGATGATGCTTAATATTGCCTTCTGTTCTCTTACATAACCTTCAGCGACTGCTGTGATGGCGGAGGGCGATTCCTTAGAGGACCTGCCGGCCTCTGAGGGTGCACTGTCACATCTGAGCGAGCCATCCACCAGCGCAGATACTCACACCTCGGTGGGTCCTAGTCCTCAGTTAGTTGGGGTTGCACATGGTGAGTCACCACACACATGTGAGCACGAGCAGACACTGGTGACAGGGGCAGCTGCGGAGAGACGGCGTCAGTGGGAGCACTCCTCTCCAGGCTCTGCTCAGCTGGACGCAGATGCTGAACCCTGGGGGCCATCCTTTAAAAGGAGAATGATCGAGGGCCAGCAGCACATTTGCGAGGTGCTGAAACAGGTACCACAGACACTCTCCACAATAGTGCAGAGGATGGAGGAGACCAACTCCTGCATGATTGGAATGGTGGCACAGGTACGGGAGGGAATCTCTGAGATACTGTCACAGGGATGTGAAGGCATCTCTGAGATAGTGTCACAGGGACGTGAGGGCATCTCTGACATTCCGCACTCGGGAGGCGTGCGCACATCCGGACGGGTCACTGGGGAACCCGGAAGTCAATGTGTTGGAGCCGAGCTCTGAACCCGCTCGGCATTTCAGCAACTTTCGGAGCCCCCCCTGCTCCTTCACCCAAAAATCAGCCCCAAAGTAATTATTTAATATTTCTGCCATTTTGTTGTCATTACCTGTGAATTTATCGTGTGTATCCCTTAGTGGCCCTATCCCGATCCTGATTTTTTTTTTGTTATTTGTGTGTCTGTATTCCTTAATAATTCCTTGATAATTTTATTTTGTAGTTTCTCTTTGCTTTCCTAATTGTTTTCTTTGACTTCTTTCCTCACCTTTTTGTATTCTCTTTTGTCATCCTCTTTGTTGTCTTTTTCTTTAGTTTCAATTTTGCCCTTATTTCTTTATTCATTCATGGTGAATCATTACTGGCTAGTTTGTTCTTGTTTTTTAGTGGGATATGTTTCTCCTGAACTCTATTGATCACTGTTTTAAATGTTTCCCACTGCTGTTCTATGTTTTTGTTTATCAGTAAATTTTTCCAGTTTATTTTCCTCGGTTCCACTCTCGTCCCCTTAAAATCAGCTGTTTTTGAATTTATTACTTTGGTCTTTGTCTTATTTATGTCCTTCTCAATCTTTATCTTAAACCTTATTATGTTGTGATCGCTATTGCCTAGCTGTTCCCCTACGCTTACTTCTCTTATCTGTTCTCGGTCATTTCCCATTACTAGATCCAGCAGTGTTTCCTCTCTTGTTGGGTTCTTTAAATACTGGGTAAGGAAGGAGTCCTGCACACATTGTAAAAACTCCATTCCCTGTACCTTCCTCTTCTTGCAGCTTATTTGGGGGTAGTTAAAATCTCCCATGATTATTATTCTATGTCTTTTACTCATTTCACATATTTGCTTACATATTTCTTCCTCCACCTCCTTTCCACTAGTAGGTGGTTTGTAGTACATCCCTATTAGCGTGATCGATCCCTTCTTATCTTTTATTTCAATCCATATGGATTCTGTGTCTATCCTTCTGTTAGTTATGTCCCTTTTTTCTACTGCCATTATGTTATCTCTAATTAGTACAACTACTCCACCCCTCTTCTTCCTTCCCTATCCTTTCTGATTGTTAGAACCTGCAATATTTAGTTGCCTGTCCTGTTCTTTATGTAGCCATGTTTCAGTTATCCTGACTACATTTGGTTCCTTGTTACAAACTATTGCCTCCAGTTCCCCCGTTTTATTTTGGGCTCTGTGTACATTGCTGTACAGGCAGTTTAATTCATCTTTAAGAATTGTTCCTTGCACTTTATTTGTAACAGTCTTTTTGTACTTCTGTTTTATAACTGTATTTGTTCCTTGACTGTTTATGCTATCTTTATTCCTTCCCCTGCTCTGACCTTTACACTCATCTCCTGTTTCTTTTATCTTTAGGCTTTTGTTATTGCTACCAGATCCCTCCCCCTTACTAGTTTAAAGCCTTATGTACAGCACTAATTATCCTTTCCGCTAGGACTCTGGTCCCATTCTGTTTCAGGTGGAGCACATCCCAGCAGTACAGCTCCTTCCTGTCCCAGTACTGGTGCCAGTGTCCCATGAAATGGAACCCCTCCTTCCCACACCACTCTTTCAGCCACGCATTCACCTTTCTGATCTGCCTATTCCTATGCCAATTAGCATATCACTCAGGTAGTAATTACTACCAGTGAAGTCCTGCTTTTTAATTTAGTTCCTAGCTTTTGATATTCCCTTAGCAGAATCTTAGCTTTGAAATCCATCTGCTACAGTGTTGCCCACTCACATAATCTATCAATGTGTCCTTGTAATTTTATGCATCAGCAAACTTGGATATATGGCTTTCTATTGTGTTATCTAAGTCATTAATAAATATAGTGAATAGTTGAGGCCCCAGTACAGATCTTTGTGGGACACCACAAGTCACTTACATCCAACTCGAGTACATACCCATTATCCCTACTCTTTGTCTTCTACTGCCTAACCCATATCCTAACCAGGTCAATAATTTGCCTTCAATTCCATGAGCTTTAATTTTAGCTAACAGTCTCTTATGTGGAACCTTATCGAATGCCTTCTGGAAGTCCATATAAACTACATCCATTGACATTCCCCTGCCTACTACTTTAGTTACTTCCACAAAAAATTCAGTTAGGTTTGTTAGACATGACTTACCCTTTACAAATCCATATTGGATCAACACCACATTATTGCTGCTGTAGCCTTCAAAATGGTAAAGTATAGTCAGTCGATGCTGGATAATATCACACAAATAATGTCACAAGTCCAGATCTATAATTAAAAATACTTAAGATAATAAAAGCATCACTACTTTTAAAACAAAAACAGGAAGTGCAGAAATCACGCATCAAGACCGTCAACATCTGTAAAGACATTTTGGGTGCAGACCCTTCTCATCAGAACTGAAAACTGTAAGATAAGAAAGTCCCTAAATTACATTGAATACAAAAAAAGGAAAGGGGGGAATTCCCAAAGGTATAATCACAAAGGGCAAGTGAATGGGTTGAATGGCCTGCGACCTGCTTATTAGAGAATCGGGATTTGTTGAAATGTATTTATTCTTGAGATGTGGGCGCGTTGGCAAGGCCAGTATTTATTGCCCATCCTGAGCCACTTCAGAGAGGAGCTAAGAGTTAACCACATTGGTGTAGGACTGGAGTCACATATAGGCCAGACCGGGTAAGGACGGCAGGTTTCCTTTCCTAAAGGACATTAGTGAACTGGTTGGGTTTTTACGACAATTCAACAGCTTCATAGTCACTTTTACCAACATCAGCTTTTCATTTCCAGATGTTTTAAACAGAATTCAAATGCTCAAACTCAATTCTCAAAATGGCATCCGAACGCTTAACACATTGGTATGAAATGACCTGGTCACCTAATTTAATGGCAGCATTAAACCTTTAGAAATAGATGATTAGTGCCTCTGTATTTATATAGCGCCTTTCAAAACCTCAGGATGTCCCAAAGCGCTTTACATCCAATGAAGTACTTTTTTTGCAGTGTAGTCACTGTTGTAATGTAGGGAACACGGCACCAACTTGCACACAAACAGCAATGAGGTAAATGACCAGCTAATCTGTTTTTAATGGTATTGGTTGAGGGATGAATGTCGGTCAGGACACCAGAGAGAATTTCCCTGCTCTTCTTCGAATAGTGTCATGGGATCTTTTACATGCACCTGAGAGGGCAGACGGGGCCTCAGTTTTAACGTCTCATCCGAAAGACGGCACCTCCATCAGTCCAGCACTCCCTCAGTACTGCACTAGAGTATCAGCCTGGATTTTGTGCTCAAGTCCCTAGAGTGGGACTATAAACCCACAACCTTCTGACTCAGAGGCATGAGTGCTACCACTAAGCCATGGCTGACACAGCTAAAACAGCAGCTAAAGTTGTTTCATACAGGTCCATAAACTAGTGTCAGCCAGTGCCATTTCTAGGCTTATGTAACTTATTTTGTTTGTTTATATAAATCTATGTCCTCTGGTTCTTGACCCTTCCGCCAATGGGAACAGTTTCTCTCTATCTACTCTGTCCAGACACTTCATGATTTTAAATACCTCCATCAAATCTCCTCGCAACCGTCTCTGTTCCAAGGAGAACAACCCCAGCTTCTCCAATCTATCCACGTAACTAAAGTCCCTCATCCCTGGAATCATTCTAGTAAATCTCTTCTGCACCCTCTCTAAGGCCTTCACATCTTTCCTAAGGAGCGATGCCCAGAACTGGATACAATACTCCAGCTGTGGCTGAACCAGTGTTTTATAAAAGGTTCATCATAACTTCCTTGCTTTTGTACTCTATGCCTCTATTTATAAAGCCTAGGATCCCGTATGCTTTTTTAACCGCTTTCTCAACCTGCCCTGCCACTTTCGATGATTTGTGCACATATATCCCCAGGTCTCTCTGTTCTTGCACTCCTTTCAGAATTGTACCCTTTCATTTATATTGCCTCTCCTCATTCTTCCTATCAAAATGTATCACTTCACACTTTTCTGCATTAAATTTCATCTGCCACGTGTCCGCCCATTCCACTAGCCTGTCTATGTCCTCTTGAAGTCTATCACTATCCTCTCCACTGTTCACTACACTTCCAAGTTTGTTTCATCTGCAAATTTTGAAATTGTGCCCTGTACACCCAAATCTAAGTCATTAATATATATCAAAAAAAGCAGTGGTCCTAGTACTGACCCCTGGGGAACACCACTGTATACCACCTCCCTCCAGTCCGAAAAACAACCGTTCACCACTCCTCTCTGTTTCCTGTCACTTAGCCAATTTTGTATCCATGTTGCCATGGCCCCTTTTATTCCATGGGCTTCAACTTTGCTGACAAGTCTATTATGTGGCACTTTATCAAACGCCTTTTGGAAGTCCATATACACTACATCAACCGCATTGCCCTCATCAACCCTCTCTGTTACCGCTTCAAAAAACTAAATCAAGTTAGTTAAACACAATTTGCCTTTAACAAATCTGTGCTGGCTTTCCTTGTCCAAGTGACTATTAACTTTGTCCCGGATTATCGTTTCTAAAATTTTCCCCACCACTGAGGTTAATCTGACTGGCCTGTAAGTGCTGGGTTTATCCTTAAACCCTTTTTTGAACAAGGGTATAACATTTGCAATTCTCCAGTCCTCTGGCACCACCCCCATATCTAAGGATGATTGGAAGATTATGGCCAGTACCTCGGCAATTTCCACCCTTACTTCCCTCAGCAATCTAGGATGCATCCCATCTGGACCAAGTGACTTATCTACTTTAAGTACAGCCAGCCTTTCTAATACCTCCTTCTTATCAATTTTTAGCCCATCAAGTATCTCAACTACCTCTTCTTTTACTGTGACTTTGGCAGCATCTTCTTCCTTGGTAAAGTCAGATGCAAAGTATTCATTTAGTAGCTCAGCTATGCCCTCTGCCTCCATGCGTTGATCTCCTTTTTGGTCACTAATCGGTCCCACCCCTCCTCTTCCTACCCGTTTACTGTTTATATGCTTATAGCATTCCCTTCCGTTGTCAGTCCTGGTCTACTATTCCTAAGTCGTCCTTCCTTCATTCATTGGGGATCAAACCTAGGATCTACCAGATCTGTACTGTTCAATACCTCCTTTAGTAATCACGCAACTTAAAAATGTAAAATGTAATCCCTCTACAATGTACGAATACCAACTCTGGAAGTATCATCACATGCCCTCTTGCCTCCAACCGCCTAGCCCAGTCGAACAGCCTTTCTTCGCCATCTCTAATATTTTTATGACTCATAAATAAAAGTGTTCAAAGAAAATGAAAAAGACACTTTTTTATGGCCCTATGATTTTTCTCCTGGTTGCTCACAGCAGTGTCCTAGAGATTAATCTTCAATTCCTGGAGACTCCAGGGCAAACCTGGAGTGTTGGCAACCCTGCTATAAGGTTGCATTTTCCAACTGTACGCTCTGCACAGAGCCCCGTTCTCCGGGAAAGCTGCATGCCTGGGATTTCCTGCTCTGCTCTCCCAGCGGGTGAGACTACATGCCGGGAGTGGGTAATCAGAAAATAGACATTATAGTTTCAACAGCACAGAAGAGTTTGCTATGCATTTAACACCTGAGCCAGTAAAAGACTTGCATTTATATAGCGACTTTCACAACCTCACGCCGTTCTAAAGCACTTTACAGCCAATTAAGTACTTTTTTTGAGGTGTAGTCGCTGCTGTAATGTAGGAAACGCGGCAGCCAATTTGCACACAGCAAGCTCCCACAAACAGCAATGTGAAAATGACCAGATAATCTGGGGTTTTTTTTAGTGATGTTGGTTGAGGCTTAAATTTTGGCCAGGACACTGGGGAGAACTCCCCTGCTCATGTTTGAAATAGTACCATGGAATCTTTTATATCCACAAGTAAATCAATAAGAAGAACGTCACATATCTAGAAACTGGCTGCTTGATGTTTAAAAAGATCCAGACCAATTGTAGGGAAATTCTGCATTAGGAATATCCCGAGATTTAAGAGCTGTCCGTATGAGGAAATAATTGGTGATCTGTTAATGAAAGACGTGTCACTTATAAACCTGCTCACAGACTCAAGTGGTTTCACATGGTTGGTCATCAAACCCATTAGCTAATTGGAGAGCTCCCCACCCACACACTCCAACCTCTGATGTCACCATGAGATGTTGTATACAGGAAAGTACATAAAACCTCTTCAGGGGTTGGCTGTCCTGTTTACACTATAACTGGATTTAAGTTGGCATTTTGAAAGTTCAGTAATTATTAAAGGGGCTGACATATCCTGTGTACAAGTAACTTTAGTTCCTTGTAAAATTCTGCTCTAGAGCAGTTACCGCAGTGCCTGTGGGAAGTTTGCTGTATGTTGGCAACACATGTAATTCACGAAACGCTGAGATAATTGGATTACCAATCACGTCATGACATTTTCCATTTGTTGATAAGATAAAGGGCCTCACAAGTCTCACAAATCAATAAAAAAAAGACCTGCGTCATATAACATCTTATCACATCCCTTAAAAGCCTCAAACCCCTTTAGATGTATTCATTCTGAAATGACAACACAGAGGCAGTGAAGATATTGTGGAGAGGTAGAGATGGGTGTTGTCAGCGTACGAGTGGAAACTGACCCCATGTCTGCAGATGATGTCGCCAAGGGGCGGCAGGTAGGTGAGGAAGAGGAGGGGGCAAGGGTTGATCCCTGGGGGACTCCAGAGGTAACGATGCAGGGGCAGGGGGAGCATGTGGGGAGATTTGGCTCAATGGGCAAGGGAAAGGGAGGAGCTGCACGGATGGTCTCAAACTTAGTTGAGCTCCTTGCATTTGTTGTTGGGGGTGAGGGTGCATTGTGCATGGGAGAGGGGTTTAAGGAGATGGTAGGTAGCGGAGAAAAGAAGTTAGGGGTTATCTTTGCTCTCCAGAATGATACTGGTCTATGGCAGTTTTGGCAGATGAAAGCAAGGCCTGGTGGATGGCAAAGCCAGTTCTGCTCCGGATATGCACAAGTCTGTGTCCCTTGGGTACGAAGGAGTGAAGACCTGAAAAGGAGACATTTTTCCAAATCTGAGTGGTTCACTCAGATTTGTGCTAAAGGAATTTCATAGAATCATAGAAGTTTACAACATGGAAACAGGCCCTTCGGCCCAACATGTCCATGTCGCCCAGTTTATACCACTAAGCTAGTCCCAATTGCCTGCACTTGGCCCATATCCCTCTATACCCATCTTACCCATGTAACTGTCCAAATGCTTTTTAAAAGACAAAATTGTACCCACCTCTACTACTGCCTCTGGCAGATCATTCCAGACACTCACCACCCTTTGAGTGAAAAAATTGCCCCTCTGGACCCTTTTGTATCTCTCCCCTCTCACCTTAAATCTATGCCCCCTCGTTATAAACTCCCCTACCTTTGGGAAAAGATTTTGACTATCGACCTTATCTATGCCCCTCATTATTTTATAGACTTCTATAAGATCACCCCTAAACCTCCTACTCCCCAGAGAAAAAAGTCTCAGCCTATCCAACCTCTCCCTATAAGTCAAACCATCAAGTCCCGGTAGCATCCTAGTAAATCTTTTCTGCACTCTTTCTAGTTTAATAATATCCTTTCTATAATAGGGTGACCAGAACTGTACACAGTATTCCAAATGTGGCCTTACTAATGTCTTGTACAACTTCAACAAGACATCCCAACTCCTGCATTCAATGTTCTGACCAATGAAACCAAGCATGCTGAATGCCTTCTTCACCACCCTATCCACCTGTGACTCCACTTTCAAGGAGCTATGAACCTGTACTCCTAGATCTCTTTGTTCTATAACTCTCCCCAACGACCCTACCATTAACGGAGTAGGTCCTGGCCCGATTCGATCTACCAAAATGCATCACCTCACATTTGTCTAAATTAAACTCCATCTGCCATTCATCAGCCCACTGGCCAATGAAACCAAGCATGATCCCGTTGCAATCCTAGATAACCTTCTTCACTGTCCACAATGCCACCAATCTTGGTGTCATCTGCAAACTTACTAACCATGCCTCCTAAATTCTCATCCAAATCATTAATATATAATTTGAGAGCAACTTGGACTCTGCAAACACTTTGGGGTCCATCTCTTATCAACAGACAATTCGGAATCAACTAGCCTTCAGGCACGGGGCTTTGGAATGACCCCTATTAGCAGTAAACAGCAAATGGTGACATTTGGTAATGATTATATTACTAAGAAATGCAAGCACAAATTGCCGATGTTGGTGCAGCAGCACTGGCAGCAAAGAATCTTGAAGATGATCACTAAAGGCGGGCGGAGCGCCCAAAACATCACTGGGGAAAACTGGGAGCTGCTTTTGGAAGAGATATAAAGCGTTGCAAGTTTCTGATGCAACATGTCTAGTTTTTAAAAGAGAGGATGTCAGAGTGGATTGGTGCCAAAGGGCTGGTATTTTGTAGGCTCATGACCTCATCCCATTGCCAAGGGAGGCAAAAGGCCAACAGAGACCGGGGTGGGGTGGGGGGGGGGGGGCAAATGCTTTCTCGTGAGGTGAGGACGTCAGAGAATTGACCTGGGTCCTTTTCACACAAGTCAAAACAAGATAGTTCATAGAAACGTGGAGCACAGGAGGTGCCCATTCAGCTCATTGTGCCTTTGCCAGCTCTTTCAAAGAGCAATCCAAACAGTTCTAGAGTAACATCGGCAGAAGCCAGGGAGCAGGTTACCTGCCAGACTTTTCAACTACGGATGGTGCATGCCAAAGGGGCTTAATCTTAAAATAAGAGCCAGGCCATTCAAGATTGAAAACAGGAAGCACTTCTTCACACAGAGGGTAGTAGAAATCTGGAACTCTCTTCCCCCAGAAGGCTGTGGCTGCTGTAACAATTGGAGCTTTCAAGATTGAGATCAATAGATTTTTGTTGGGTAAGGGTATCAAGGGATATGGAGCAAAGGCGGGTAAATGGAGGTACAGATCAGCCATGATCTAACTGAATGACAGAACAGGCTTGAGGGGCTGGATGGCCTACTCCAAAGAAGGTTTGGAGTGCAAATAAAATTTAAAAAATTCCTTAATTTTTTTTTAAAAAACAACTATACTATCCAGTATATTTCCAGATTGTCAGGTAGCACAGTTGGGTTAATAGATCCAGCAAAGGGCTACCTGCCTGATACCTGAACTACAAGGAGAGACTACAGAAGCTGAGCTTGCTTACACTAGAAGACCGAGGGGGGATCTTAGTGAGATATTCAAGATCCTTAAGGGCATCAACAAATTGAACCCCCGAGAAGCTGGCTATCATGGTCCTGTGAAGCTGGGATGAAGCTCAGAAAAAGGAAGCTGAATGGACAGGTCAAATATAACCACTTCACACGGAGGATGGTGAGTGTTTGGAAAGGGCTGCCTCAGAAGGCAATCAAAGCTAATGTCATTGATTATTTTAAACTCCCCGTCAAGACGCAGGAACGAAAACTGGCCACTTGGGTGAGGTTTGGGAATGGACCTGTAGACCCATAACGCCAACAACTTGCATTTATGTAGCACCTTCAATGTAGTAAAACACCCCAAGGCACTTTGCAGAAAGGTAAATCAGACAAAAATTGACACCATGCTAAAGGAGGTGGTATTAGGGCAGGTGACCAAAAGCTTGGTCAAAGAGATGGGCTTTAAGGAGGATTTTAAAGGAGAGAGGTAGAGAGGCAGAGAGGTTTAGGGAGGGAATTCCAGAGCTTAGGGCCTTGACAGCTGAAGGTATGGCCGGCAATGAAAGGGTGAAGGAAGTTGAGGATGGACAAGAGGCCAGAGTTGGAGGAACACAGAGTTTTTGACGGGTAATAGAGCTGGAGGAGGTTAAGGAGGGATTTGAACACAAGGATGAGAATTTTTAAAATTGAGGCGTTGCTGGATCGGGAGCCAGTGATCTTGGGGATGATGGTTGAACAGGACTTGGTGCGAGTTAGGATACGGGCAGCAGGGTTTTGGATGAGCTCAAGTTTATGGAGGGTGGAAGATGGAAGGCCGATCAGGAGATGGACATACTCCAGGAAGGCAGTCTACGTCTTCAGAAGAGGAGGATAGAAATCAAGCAAGGGGGAGCAATTGTAAGAAAAATAGCTCAGCCTCCCGACAAAGTTCAGACCCTCCTCATATACCAGTCCATTGTTTACATTTGCTATGATTTATTTTCAGGCTGAGGACAACAATGATTATTGGTACAACTGAGCAGCTTGCTTGGCCACTTCAGGGAGTGTTAACAGTCAACCACATGGATGACCAGATAGGGACAGCATGTTCCCTTTCCTACATGTGATAGCAGCAAAACATTAACAAAAAAAAAGGGTAAGTAACTGGATTTATTTTTCCTAAAGGAGTGTGGGTTTTTACGATAACCTGCCAGCTTTAGTGGACATTACTGAATTTACTTGCCACAACAGGGCTTGTTAATTCGTTACTGTATCCCCTACTCTACTGCATCCACCATTTTCAAGCTCTAACCTGTTATCTTTTGATGTTTTAACCAGATAACCTCATTACTGTTTTGGAAACTCTAGGACTCTAGCCCTAAGGGCCGATTCCATGGTTGGGCAGGAAATCAAAGACACACCGCGCCTGATTTTCCATCGAGTAACGTTTGCACCTCATTTTCCAGTATCTCTCAAATCACCATTACTCACTTAAGAATATAAGAAATAGGAGCAGGAGTAGGCCATAAGGCCCCTCGAGCCTGCTCCGCCATTCAATCAGATCATGGCTGATCTTCGACCTCAACTCCGTTTTCCCACCCAGTCCCCATGTTCCTTGATTCCCTTAGAGTCCAAAAATCTATCGATCTCAGCCTTGAATATACTCAACAACTGAGCAATGACTTCTTGCCGAGGGCTTCAATTCCCAAGCAATCCCTCACTGGAGGTCCACCCTCAGGAAGGCCATCTCCCCACCTGCCATGTCCCAGACAGTGGGCTGATGGATTCAGTCAACCCACCGTGGACAGTTGTCACATGGGGGGGGGGGGGGGGGGGGGGGGAACACTTCGTCTGTATGGAGACTGGAATAGCCCTTGCTCCCAAACAGCATTCCCTTGCTTTCTTGTACTGGAGAGAGAGAGAGAGAGAGAGAGAGAGAGAGAGAGAGAGAGAGAGAGAGAGAAAGCAATCCCAGCTAGGGTTGCCAACTCTCCAGGAATTAAAGACCAATCTCCAGGACACTGCTGAGAGCAAACAGCTGGGAGAAAAATCATAGGGGAAATTGAAAAAAAATTGTTTTTTTAAAAACTCACTTTGGTTATTGGTTACAAAAATATCTGAGATGGGAAAAAAGGCTGTTTGACTGACAGTCAAAAATCATCCAATTGGTAATGAAGAATCTTTTCGCTTTCCAATTGGCGTAGGAAGGCAGCGCGCAGCGAGTATGGACGTGTCGGGCGACCAATGGCAGGAATGTGGGGGGGGGCTTGGGGGAGGGTTGTGTTTGGAGGCAGGCGGACATTTGATGACATCTCCAGGAATATGTCCAACCAGAGTTGGCAACCCTAATCCCAGCTTGGGTCCGGTCAGGCCAGGCCAGGCCAGGTCAACCTCGCACAGCTGTGGACTGAGGCCTTAAAAGGGGCATGAAGCAACTGACCTACCCAAGGCCACATGTGAGAGGAAGACAGGGTGCAAGTCGGCCCCAGGCCAGATTAGGAGTACCACTGCCTTAAACTTCACCGAGAATAAAAAACTGTCAGAGCCACACCACTTCCGATGATACTGTGAAGTACAACCAACACAGGATAGCAGCAACATATCAATAAAAAGCACCATACAAGGATAAGCAATATGATTTATTTTAATATCAAACAAAAATATACATAAGCTTCCAAACTATTTTGTTTTCTTACAAACTTTGAACATTGTTCAGCAATATGGCACAGAGAGCTTTATACACATATATATAGATATATATACACACAGATATAAAGTGCATGGATTTACAATGTTGTTTATACGATTTCATTACATCGAAACTTGGGCCTGGTATGAAAGTTAACGACTGGGATTGCAAAGGAAACTCAAGACAGTTGTAAGTGGCGTTTACATTGCTGCAGTGGAGTTGACTGCAGCCTAGGGTCGCCAACCTTGCAGGATTGTCCTGGAGTCTCCAGGGATTGAAAATTGATCTCCAAGATACTGCTGCAAGCAACACCCTGGAGAAAAACCATTGGGGCACTAAAAAAATGCATTGGGTGTTATTTTTTAAATTTCCCATGAATACTTTTGTCTATTAAGTTATTCAAAATATTGAGACACGGGGGGGGGGGGGGGGGGGGGGGAGACTGCTTGACTGGGCGGGGCTGTTGGAGGCAGGTCATGTGGTTAAACCTCCCAGGAACACGTCCAACCAGGGTTGGCAATCCTACTGCAGCCATGTGGTGCTCCCAATGCCAGCTGTCCCCCTTAGTATCAACAGCGTGCCTTGCAGACAAGTGGGGCTGGCACTGCTCGTTGGGTTAAAGCTGCCCGTTACAGTGGGGTAAGTGTGGGGAGTTCAACCAGAGGGCTTGTGCTCTCATCAGAATGGTTCGTACACCCCTGCTGTGTGACGCTCTTCCCTTTTAGTAAAATTAAAAATTTCTAATATTATTCAAGTGTATAATAAGATCTATCCAATGATCCCAAAAAGGACACATTCATCTCATTGCATTTTAGCATCTGCCTGGCTATGGAATCGCATCTCCATATACTTGTGCCAGGATGTCCCATGATTCATGATGGGCTTAGACTATCCAAATAAGGACATGCTCCCAGACCAGCCCCCGCCCCGCCCCCCAATCCCCGGTCTCCGATGGTGGGGGGGGGGGGGGGGGGCTACATGTAGAACAGAACAAAGTGCAATATAAATGGGGGGAGACCAGTGAATGGAGGTCCCTCGCCCCAGCCAGCAACAGCAAACATACGGACATATAAAAGCTCCTTTAAACCCGCACCAAGTTCAAGTCTTCGCCAGTCAGTCCCAATGAAGTAAACAGCTCGACCAGTGACCTCCACCACCTAGAAGGACAAGGGCAGCAGGTGCATGGGAAACTCATCACCACCAAATTCCCCTCTAAGTCACACACCATCCCGACTTGGAAATATATCGCCGTTCCTTCATCACCGCTGGGTTAAAATCCTGGAATTCCCGACCCAACAGCAATATTGGAGAACCTTCACCACACGGACTGCAGCGGTTCAAGGCGACGGCTCACCACCACCTTCTCAAGGGAGGGGCAATAAATGCCGGCCTTGCCAGCGATGTACATATCCCAAGAATGAATTTGTAAAAATAGCTCGGCAATTCCAATTTTTAGTCTTAGCAATTCAACCTTTGCGCTGTTAATCAAGATTCTTTTAACTGGTGAGGAAAGCACAGCTAATTGATAGACGTTTGTCTAAAGTTCTCCGTGAGATTCCATTCCGTGGGGAGAAGAGAGTCGAGCGTGAAGCTCGGCTTCATGGACACAGTCTTAAGGTCTACCTCATTAGCTGATTCAGCTGCATCCTTGCACTAAAGTGCAGTTATTTTAATGAGCATGGCACTGAAATTAGATGCAAAACTGGGGACCAGGGCGATTGGGCTGAAGTGAGGCTCCCCAGCCAAGATCCTGCTTTCCATAATTTGTAGCACTGCTGATTTATGGGAAACCAAATCTTACAAACATGACCGTGACACCCTGCCCTGCTATCTGTGACAGTAACAACAGATGTTTTACAGTAGTGCAAATTACACCAGCACCTGGAGATTAAAACTGGGCCCAGTTTCTCACAGCAATGACAATAAAAACAAATTGTAATTTCTTTTCTTCCCCTAAATAAATGTTGATTTTCAATCAGGTGGTTTTATATAATTCCCACTTCCCAGCCTCAAATACTGGTCTGGGAGTAGAACTCTCCAACAAAGAGCCATCACCAGCAAACAGCTTCCCCCCCAGTCTGAAACTGGGTTTCAATATTAGAAACTGCCCTAATGACTCTGGCACTATTCTGGAATATTTATTAGCAAGGAAGTTATGCTAAACCTGAATAAATCACTGGTTAGGCCTTAGGTGGAGTATTGTGTCCAATTCTGGACACCACACTATAGGATGTCAAGGCCTTGGAGAGGGTGCAAAGGCGATTTCCTTGAATGATACCAGGAATGAGGGACTTCAGTTATGAGGAAAGATTGGAGAAGCTGTGATTGTTCTCCTTACAGCAGAGAAGGTTAAGAGGATATTTAATAGAGGGTTCAAAATTATGACTGGTTTTGATAGAGTAAATAAGGAGATGCCATCTTTCTAATGAAACATTAAAATGAGGCCTCATCTGTTCTCTCAGGTGAATGTAAAAGATCCCATGGCACTATTTCAAAGAGCAGGGGAGTTCTCCCAGGTGTCCTGGCCAATATTTTTCCCTCAACCAACATCACAAACAGATTTTAGGATCATTATCACATTGCAGTTTGCGGGACCTTGCTGTGTGCAAATTGGCTGCCGCGTTTCCTGCATTACAAGAGTGACTACACTGTAATAAGTACTTCGTTAGCTGTAAAGCACTTTGGGACATCATGAAAGGCACTGTGAATGCAAGTCCTTTCTTTTCTCCCTCAAGTGTGGAGGGAAGATCAGAGGAAAAGGGCCACATCTGGGCTGGTCCTGGCACCTACCAGCAGCTAGTGAGAAGGGGGCACTGGCAGCAGCCTGCAAGCAGGCCATGTATCGACTGCCTCAATTGCAAGGCATCAGTCAAAAATAAAAAAGGAAGATCCTTACCCAGAAAAATATCCGAATTTAGAAAAAATTACTGTCATCAAACCTTGCGGTATTACAATCGTTGGCTAAAGACTGTAGCGGTCACTTTAAGGATTTGTGCTCCTGACACAACTTTCACTACTGGGGCACTGATGGAGTTAATGATCAGCGAATCCTACCGACTTCCACACCCAAATTCCTAATATACACTCCAGTCAGACAAAGCTCTGCATCAGGAGCATGAATTTGTAAAATCTACCACTTGTATAGTTCGTTTATAGTTTACAAGACGTGCATCTGATCACAATTTGCCAATTGCACAATCTGATTTTTGTTTTTCTTACACCCACTTGGCTGATTTTAGCATTTAACGCCACGCAATTGTATTCAGACTGCTGGAATTTATTATACTATAATCTAGGCTATTACAAATAAAAATGTTTGTAACCATTAACAGTGCAAAAAGAGCTCCTACATTCATCAGTAGGATCTGTTCTCCTTGAGAACTGCTTCTTGTGCATTCTCTCCTGCGTATGACTGATCTCGTTATTTTTTCTGGGAAAGGAAAGTTCAGATTAGTACAGCTGCCCTCAGAAAGACATTCCACTGTACAAAGGCAGAACAGTGGTGGATTCAGGCCTAGTAGAGCAAAGATTTTCAAATCAAGATCATTTTCTCTGAAGTCATGATGGTCCAAACAGTGTGTTGCCAGAGCTCACCACATTGCTAACTTTGAACAGCCGAGGGGTGTTGACACCTTTACCTTCTAGTCTCTGAAGATCTCTGTGCTATCTAATTTAGCAGGTTTACATCAAAGGAGTTACATTACTGTCAGTGAAATTTATTCTGGTCGCTAAATTTGGATTATAGTCTTAAGATTCCCAAAATATTCCTGAACTTTTTTCTTCTCTGTTCTCCCCTCTTCAATATCTCACCTCTCTGTCTTACTTATTCTTATAACTCTGCTGTTACAAACAAGTCAATAACTAGGAGAGAGCAGGGATTTTGAACAGTGGCCTCCCTCACACCTGCCGGAACAGTGCAGTAGGGAGCTAAGCTCTCTGGAATTTTTTTTATTACCTGAATGTTTGTCAGGAACTGTCAGTGACTAGATGAAAACCTAAACAAATCATTGGTTAGGCTACAGTTTTGTGTCCGGTTTTGGGCACCTTATGAAGCAGAATCCATAATAGCTTTTAAAAAGGAAGTGGAAAAATAAAAGAAAAAAGACAAAGGGTATGGGGAAAGGACAAGGGAATGGGACAAAATGAAATCGATCTTTCAGAGAGAAGCAAACGCTTGATGGGCTGAATCTATGCTGTAAAATTCAATGATTCTTTCATCAATAAAAGCAATGTTCCAATCTGCTGTGGCTGAAAGCAGGTTTCCTAGAAGGGCTTTTAAAGAGACTTTGTGGCTATAACTTCAGCTCCCAAAGTTAATCCCCTTTCTCTAAAAATGGCATTCTCAACTCACAGCAAGATTTGTATGCTGTACGCAGTCATCTCAATTTAGTGCCGATCATATATGTAAATGTGTGTGTGCGCACTGTTCAAGAATTCATGTCCATAGTTATCTTTCCTGCCTCTCCTTCCATTTCATATCATAGATCCCAAAGCTTTAAGGAAGGAGGATGTCGAGCCCAGTTACTTGAAGTGAGATTCCAGCCCACAGCCTCAAGCCTCGGTGCTGAGAGATAAGCTACACAATATTTGTAACCCAATCGCATGATTGTTTCATTTGAGCGTACCAAACAACGGCTTGTAATAACGAATAAGTTAAAAATGTTCTGTGTGAAAAGCGAAACCTAGCAACAGACTAATGAAACAACAACAACCGTAGTCCAAAGATCAGTCAATAGTCCTAGCAGTAAAGCACTCATCTAAAGGGTGCAGGTGGCTCTGAGTCCCAGCCTCAAATTGCTCCTTCCAGGTGAATCCCACTGTTTTTTTTTTAAAGCAAAGCTACTAGATGGAGCATTTTATGGCGGCCAAACACTGCATTCTCCAGGGGACGAGGAAAGTTGGAATTGAGAATGTTATCTTGCCCCATGATGGCCGACACGGATCACAGTAACAACAAACATGGCTGAAGCACGACAGGGGGAAAGCAGGCAAAGGGAGGGGTGGAACAAATAGCTGAAAACAGAGCTATCCTCAGATTATTAAGCAAAGTAGGCTGTAGCAGCTTGAATCATGAAGACAGTTGGGACAATAGTGTCAAAAGGTATCCACCAATTCCACTTTGGTGTGACTTGCTTCCTTCAGTTAATACAATGGCATCTCCAAAGTCTATCAACCCCCCTCCCCCATTAACTGTATTAAATGTGCTTTCACAGCACTGATCCAGTAGGCACTTCATCTGAAAGAATAACCAAGCGGAGTGAAGTAGTTTTGGCACCAGAAGAACATCAGATCGGGCGTTCCTTCACTTTAAGTGGACGGGGGGCGATGGTGTTTCCTCTTACTCCTGCAGGACTTGCAAGCACAGCAGATGATGCAGGGGGAGGCCAGAAGGAGAAGTGGAGATGTGACCAGTACAATCAGGCCTAATCCAAAGAGGATCCCCACAACCTGCAAAGGAAAGGGGGAGGGGGGAAAAAAGGCATGGTCCTTAGTGTTTCTGTGATTCACAGGATTAGTAATCAAGCTGTACAGTTATCAAGACTCGTGTTCAGACCCCGAGTGCTTTCTCCTGCAATCCTTAAAAAGTAACAGTCAGGAATTTCCAACTAAAAAAAAAAATTGAAGAATTCTTAGCCCAAAGCAACCACTCTCAGCATCACCCCCTGGGGAGGCAGACTGTAAGCCCACTTGCTATCTCTTCCAATTTCCATCATATATCGTGCTAATTATAGTCACGTAATACGCACACACACGCCAATCTCCCGCAGTGTTGCGCACAGGAAGTCAGGAAAAGAGCAGTCTCTAGGTGAAGTAGGGTTAGAAGGTGGGGCAGGCTATGCAGACATAATTCAGTCTCTCTCTCTCATATATATATATATATAAGAGAGAGGCATTGGCCTGAATTTCTAGGCCAATGCCTCTACAATAAAAGGTCAGTGCAGAATTTAAATGGTTCCAACTTCCCTTTTGCTCCACTCACCTGGGTTCTGTTCCAAATGACGGAGGCCCTGGAGTGGCCAAGTTTATTGCGACACGGTCCTTTGTCATAATGTCTCAGGAAAATGTCATTCTGAAAAATCCAAATTGTACACATCTGAATAAACCATATTGACCTACCACATTCTATTGTGTGTCGTCAACAATTTGTTGGTTCAATATTAATTTGTAGCAACAAATAACATTGTCTGTGAAGATCAGCATTTTAAATGCTTAATGCATTCATATGCAGTTCTGTTTACTGTTTTAGAGGTTAATGACACTTGAAGCACAGCACTCAGTAACATTTACTATTGTTACCAAAACAACAACTTGCATTTCTATATAAAAATATCAGAGGCATAATCAAAAATAAATGGATGCCAAGCCAAGAAAGGAGATACTAGGAGGAGTGGCCAAAAGCTTGGTCGAAGAGGTGGGTATTAAGGAGGGTCTTAAAGGAGGAGAGGAAGATGGAGAGGTGGAGGGATTTCCAGAGCATGGAGCCTAGGGAAGCTGGTATTGTTCTCCTTAGAGCACAGAGGGTTATAGAGGTATTATATATCTCTTTCACAGGCACGATGGGCCAAATGGCCTCCTTCTATGCTATAAAATTCTATGATTCTGAGCAGCTGAAGGCACAACCACCAGCAAGGGGGGCAGGGGGGGGGGGGGGGGGGATATACAATGACTGACGCATAAGATCGGTCATTGCACAGATGAATACCTCTGCCTCGATCAGAATCTCTGCCCAGATCATAACTTTCCATCAAGATTAAAAGAATCATACGAATTCAAGTAACCTCTGAGTGACTAACAGCTGTTTGAGGAAGACACTTACATCCAGATTATGAAGGCAGTACCAGCAGAAGGTGTGCTTGCAGTTTTTACACATCATTTGGGCGCAGCCTTCGTTTCGTTCTATGAAGATATGACATACTGGACACTGTTTGATGGGAGCTTCAGTGTCATTGCTGACGGGAACCCTGTGGCAAGAGGTGACAAAGAAAATTAGTTAAAAGTCGCAATGCGCAATTAGGCCGTACGAGCTTGGCAAAAATAGACAAATGCAGATTTCAAAACCGTCCTAACGTACAATAGAAGTTATCACAATTACTACACAATATATTAGATGATTTCATGATCATCGCCCAAGAAATCAACAAATTAGGTTTGTGTCATTAAAAAATGTATTACTCTCTAAATATGGTCTAATTCTTCAATACACACAAATACCGAAAACTATTGACTATAACCTGCCCTATACAAAATCTGATTAATTTATTGACTAGCTTCTTATTTGTGGACTCCGTGAAAACGCAAGCAGTCAAAAAATCAGTGAGGAGTTTATCAACTCGTTTCCAGAACTTGGTGCAGAATTCTTAAAAGGTTTCTCAGCAGATTATATACCACCAATTACGGAATTATTTTTAACAGGGAATAAAAAGACACAGAGAAAGAAATGTTCTATTTTTCCTCTTTAATTGGACTCAGCTCTTGGTTGGGAGAAGGAGGGGGCTGCTGGAATTCAAACCCAGGATACCCCAAGTTATAGGGCACATGCTTTAGTCCACCCTGTCACATACCACGCCAGAGAACTGGCTAGCAGACTGGGTTAGACCTTTTACCCCTTGGGTATGCTGGTTGTAAGGGCCCTATGTGAAATGAGCAGTTCCGAGTGAGTGTGGGTCCACAGCATAAAACAGTCCCTGATTTAGCACTAATTGTCAATTTTAATCAAGTATCAATGCCACATTGATTCAGTAGAGGGCACTCGTAAGCTGGGGCTGAGACATATTGTTGGGGTAGAGTGGAGCAATATTAATCTCCGAAGGCTGTGCCACCACTTGACCAGACACTGGGTGCCTGAAATGGGAAGAGTTCCATTCCCAGACCTAGTCATAACAAGTACCAAAATTTAAAAAGTAAAATGGTAAAGACTCAGCTTTTTGCTGCTCTCGCAGGTTGCATCTTCAAAAGTGACAAAACAACTATGAAGTAATCAACCCTGATCCACTTATTTAAATAGCAATGACTTCATCGCACAACTAGTCATGACGCACAATCTAATCAACAGCAAATTTATAACAGTGACTCATCGGACAACAGAAACAGCTCCAGGTAAAATGTTTGTTCTTCACATTTAATGTAGTCACAAAGAAGCCAACGGTATAAATATGTGTGCAGACCCTAGGATACAGTAGCATAGTGGTTATGTTACTGGACTAGTAATCCAGAGGCCTGAACTAACAATCTGAAGACAAGAGTTCAAATCCCACCACGGCAGCTGGGGAATTTAACTTCAGTTAATTAAATAAAAAAATCTGGAATTAAAAAGCTAGCATCAGTAATGGTGACCATGAAACTACCGGATTGTTGGAAAAACCCATCTGGTTCACTAATGTCCTTTAGGGAAGGAAACCTGCTGTCCTTACCCAGTCTGGCCTATGTGACACAGCAATATGGTTGATTCTTAACTGCCCTCTGAAATGGCCGAGCAAGCCACTCAGTTGTACAATCCCGCTACAAACAAGATGGCGGCTCACCACCACCTTCTCAAGGGCAATAAACCCTGGCCTTGCCAGCGATGTCCACATCCAGTGAATGAATAAAAGACATTTATGCGCTCTGGACAGGTATTCAGTCTTAAGTGTTAGCCATGGCTCAGTGGTAGCACTCTCGCCTCTGATTCAGAAGGTTGTGGGTTCAAGTCCCACTCCAAAGACTTGAGCACAAAATCTAGGCTGACACTCCAGCGTAGTACTGCACTGTCAGTAGTTCCGTGTTCCAGCTGAGATGTTAATCCGAGGCTCCGTTTGCGCTCTCAGGTGGACGTAAAGGATCCTATGGCACTATTTCAAAGAACAGCCATGTTTGAATATTTATCCCTCAACCAATATCACTAAAAACAGATGATCTGGTCATCATCATATTGCTGTTTGTGGAATCTTGCTGTGCGCAAATTGGCTGCCGCGTTTCCCTACATTACAACAGTGACTACACATTAAAAGTACTTCATTGGCTTTAAAGTGTGTTGGGTCGCCTGAGGTCATGGAAGGCGCTATATAGATGTTAGTCTTTCTTTTACTGAGGTTAGCATGTTGCATACACAATGCCACAAGTTTACAATATCAGTTATACTTTTACATTTAGTTGTAAAATCACACAAATTCAGTACTGTGGGTCAATGTTATCTTTGTAACAGCAAGCAATGCAGCTGCAGTGGCTTGGACCCTGACAAAAAGTGCATTGAGATTTCATAATTGCCATTACAGTCGTTACACAGGAGTCAAAACAAACATTGTGGAACAGTCCAACCTCAACAAGGTCACATCACTCCCTTCTCACAATGAAAACTAGATGTTTTAAGGGATATGGAACCAAGGTGGGTACATGGAGTTAAGAAACAGATCAGCCATGATTTAATTGGATGGCGGAACAGGCTCGAGGGGCTGAATGGCCTACTCTTGTTCCTATGTTGAACCTCATGCGTTCTGTTAATGAGTGGTTCCTATGCCTCACTTCTACTCAATTACAAGCAGGCATATAGCTATCTGTATATGTAAAATAGCCTGTGGAAAATCTCACTCCTTTTCTGATGAATTTACTCTGCAGCTTTCAAATTATCCAAATGTATGCTATGTATTATTTTTAATTTTTCTCTAAATTATTGCTTATTAAGGAAATGCATAGGACCAGATTAAAATGTCCTAATTAGGACCACAAGCTGACCTAGGCCAATAACGCATGGTCACTCATTAGCATATCCAGACAAGGCTCCCCCAGCGTGTAGCGCATAATGTTCTGGGAGAGCGACGATGTCGCCGGGTCAGGTTATCAGGCACCAGCAGCTGTTAAAGGGCCGCAGGCTGCACATGAAGCTGTGTGTGGTTTTGGTTTAAAAAAAACATTGGCTGGAGAAGCCAGAGAGATTCACGGAGCAGGCATAGGAGGCCCTGGTGGAAATGAAAGGTGGTCCTAAGTGGAGAAGAGGGTCACCCAGCAAACTAGTCTTTATATTTTCATCCTGTGTCCTTCGGAACATCAGGTTCACACGGGCACTGAGGGTCTGGACAGCTCCTCCGATATTCCAGCTGCATTATGGGGGTGAACCCTCACGCACATAAAAGTAAGTCTTCCGCACAGTCTGTATGCAAAGTGCTCCCAAATGTGTAGAAAATGCAGTGCACAGACTAGGCCAGAAGCATTCCTGCCCAAAAATATGGGGTCCCATCGCCTAAAGTACAATCTCTGACCACATTATTGGTTCTTATATGGATCCATTTTTTTTTGAAGTAATATTATTTAAATTGTTTCTTTTTGCAAAACAATAAAGCTCCCTTTCCACCTAGTGACATCCACCAAATATGGAGACAGGATGTCAAAATTATATGATCAAAATCTACTAAAACATCCTACTACACACAAATGCTGCCGTTTTCTTAAAGGGAAAGGCAAATCCAAAACCCAATAATCTAAATTTGAGGCCCACTCCAAGTGTGTAATCTATGCTGTCACTTCAGTACTGAAGGAGTTTTACAATGTCGTGAGCTTGGCTTTCAGATGAGACTTTAAACTGTGTTCCCTTCTGCCTGTTCCACTGAACAATAAAGATCCCGTGACATTATTAGAAGATCAGAGAGTTTGCATGGTCACCTGACCAACATTCCTTTCTCAACCAACACCACCAAAAAATTTTGTTTAACTACTCATTCATCTCATTGCAGTTTGGGGGATCTTGCCGTGAACAAAATGGCTACTGTGTTCACCTATACAGCAACCTCGTTTCAAAAAGGAATAAAGGGACACGGGAACAGGGCAGGGATATTTGACTGGGACTACTGCTCATGTGGAGGATAAACACCAACATGGACTGGTTGGGCCGAAGGGCTCATTTCCATTTTGCAATTTCTATTTAATCCCTTGTATGCAAAGCACTTTGGGACATAGAAATTTGCTCTCTCTTTCTTGGTTTCTTCTGAAAACGCTATATTTAGGCCTGATTTACATTTAAGTATTTTGCCAGTTAGTGTTCATTGCGGTTGACCTTCTTGTCTTTTATAACCCAATAAACACGTCAAAAAAGCCCACAGGCTGGATACAAAAAAAAAATCACGGGAGTAACACTGTAAACAAACACTGATTTTCTCATTCTGCAATGACTTCCATGGGTTGGTTTCATGTTAGACACTTTTAATTACGAGCAAGAAAGGGAAAAATACGTTAAAATTCACGCAAAGTGCTGCTCAGAGAACTGCACGGTTACTGTTTCACGGTTCGGAATTCTTACCCAGCATCCTCTGCTTTCGAGGGCATGAAGGGCTGGCTCTCCTGACACGCTTGCCCTGGATGCCAGCTGGCTTTGCAAGCACAGCAAAACTGTATGTGGCAGGAGGGGCATTTTACTGGCACAGGCTGGTGAGAATCAGCCACGTCAACCTGGCACACGGCCTGACACTGAACTCCGGGGCACCACGTCCTGGAGGGGTCCAGATGGACTTCTAAAAATAAAGCAGAGAGACGTCATGTCAATTCTCATTACCATCAGTAACTGAGTGCTAAATATTTTCAATCCTGCCCTCCGACCCTTACAAAAATTAGATTTTAAAATCAGCCGCTTTAGTTTTTTCCCCCTCACCTAATTAATGTATAATTGTGATTTTTTTTTATTAAAAAAAGATGGCTCTGTTCGCGAGGGTTTAGACATGAACATTAAGGTCAAGCTCCTCTCCCAGTGAAACAATTACAAGATCTTTGGTTTTAAAATGGACTGCTTCTTGCCATGCATATTATCGGTGGAGATATTCCTGGTCCGGATCACCTGCTTGCAGCAGATGTCAGGAAAATCAGGTGTGGAGGAATACACTTCTGTGAAGGAACAGACTCAATTTCCTGTACCTGCTGTGCCCAGGCGTTCCAGCACATTCGGGTGCGGGATCAGAAAAATCTACTCTATATAATTTTTTTTAAAATGTGCCCTGATCATTTATTAAATACTCGAGTTACTTCTGTTTTCTGCATCGCCCAATTCATAATCTGTAAAATGCTTCTGACCTGATGTCCCTGTCGGCCATCCTGATTGGCAATCTTACGATATGCCAATGACTTAAAGGGGCAAGGAAAATTGAATTGCTTTCACTTTGAAATGCTCTAAGGTTTATGTAAACACGTGTATTGTATATTTATAAAAATATCTTGCTTTCTTTAAAAAAAATTACAAATTTCCTGCCAAAATAGAAACCAATTTCATAGAATTTACAGCACAGAAACAGGCCATTCGGCCCAACTGGTCTATGCCAGTGTTTATGCTCCACAAGAGCCTCCTCCCCACTACTTCATCTGACCCTATCAGCATATCCTTTTATTCCTTTCTCCCTCATGTACTTATCTACCTTCCCCTTAAAGGCATCTATGTTATTCGCCTCAACTATGGCTTGTGGTAGCAAGTTCGACAATCTCACCATTCTGAGTAAAGAAATTTCTCCTGAATTCCTTATTGGATTTATTAGTGACTACCTTATATTTATGCTCCCTAGTTTTGGAAACCCCCAAGTGGAAACATCTTCTCTACGTTTACCCTATAATTACTCCGTAATTTTAAAGACCTCCATTAGGTCACCTCTCAGCCTTCTCTTTTCTAAAGGAAAGAGCCCCAGCCTACTCAGTTCAATTTCTGGTCTTGTCTCGTCTTCCTCCACAATCTCTCACTGGCATGATGTGGTCACCCACATCCCAGTATTGTTCCATTTATTTTAATGGGGGTTTCCCGAGAACTGACCTGCAGCTGCATAACCCTGGGAAAACACACTACATCTGGGTGCACTGTACATTTTGACATCCACGTTACACCAGAGTGGTACAGGGTAGCAGACCCGACATTTAGGAATAGGTTAGGTGGGTGGTTGAAGGAAATGGGAATAAAGGGATAAGGGAACAGGGTGGGCACATGGGATTAGAAGTATCTGCTCAGGTGGAGGATAAACACCAGCAGCGGCTGGATCGGCCAAACTGCCTTTTTCTGTGCTGTAAGTTCTAGAAGTTCTTTAGGACAGTTATTTCAATTTTGCAAAAGATTTTATTTTGCTGTTTATTTCTGTAGTGTCTAACTACGTTAAGAGATGAGAATCCTGTAACATATTAGTTTCCTCCCAAAGCAGCCTAAACATGGTCACATCCAGTATCTTTGTCGGGTTACTGTCGGGATAGAAGATGCTCAGCTGATATGAACTAGGAACAGGAGTAGGCCATTCAGCCCCTCGAGCCTGTTCTGCCATTCAATCAGATCATGGCAGATCTGTACCACAACTCCATCTACCAGTCTTGGTTCTGTAACCCTTAATGCCCTTGCCTAACAAAAATTAGGAGAGTGAAGCTTGACTTCCATCTATAAAACACCCAAAAGCTGAGGTTATTTTTGCAATTATTGTTTAGAACATGTTTAATTTTTATTTGCATTTCCCAAACTCTAACTTCTTGGGATACAGGCTTCCCTGGATTTCCACTTTCTGTGGAATGCATGGTGTTTTGAGGGTAGTTAGTGATGCAAGCAGATGGAAGTGTAACTCGTAGAAAAATTCAATGCAAAAGAACAAATACTTAGGATATTTTAAGGTTGTACTGTAATTCAATTGGGGAGAGGCGGTTATTACAAAAAGTGAAGTTAGAGTGGCTTGTACAAGCAGAAGGCCCGACATTGAATGAGCGTCTTTTATCCCTCCCAGGTATAAATTATGTAATATACAGAGGATATGTGAAGAACAATCAACAGCTGGAAAGAATTACAGGGCAATGCTCTCAATACCCTATACTATGATGAGATTTTTGCAATCATGATTACAGCCCCTTTTTAAAATATATATATTATGTATGAATGAATGACTTGGAGGATACACTGTTTGAAAACAATAGGAGTGTTATTTATCTAGAAAGTGTGATGGGGAAAGTGTTAAAGGAAGTGTGACACAGGCAGTGTACACTTTTTGAAAGATTTTACCAAGTTTTTAAAGAGGTCTCCCTCCCCTCTTTTTGGACCTATGCTTTTTTTTTTGATAATAGCAGATGCCATGACAACGACCAACGTGCTCTGTGTCATTCGTATGTGATAAAGCCCACATTGAAGGATTAACGGCTGGGATGGGATCACTGCAGGTTTATAGAGTGATAGTCAACAGCTTATTTGAGGGAAATAACATTAGAAATCTTTAATTCAATAAAAGGGTACTGCTGGGTTGAGCTCCAGGTTCACTTTAATGAAAATAGCCAGCACTGACAACCAATATGTCATAAAAACATCCAAAGCATTCTGTGGAGCTGGTAATATTTCACAAAGATGCCTCAGGAGTATTTAATGGAGGACATATAGGTAAGGAAAAATTGCCCAAAGGAGTTGGATAGATGCAGCTGACATTTTCTGGCAGAGTCTGAAAAACCCATGAGGTAGATAAGTTACATTACTTTGTACAACACTGGACCAAAAGGACAAGTTATACCTCCTCTATCATAAGATTTTTTCCTCCCTCCACCTCCGGGCTACCGACAGCACTGACCCCCCCCTCACCGGGCTACCGAAAGCACTGACCCCCTCCACCTCCGGGCTACCGAAAGCACTGACCCCCCCCTCCACCTCCGGGCTACCAAAAGCACTGACCCCCCCCCCCCTCCACCTCCGGGCTACCGAAAGCACTGACCCCCTCCACCTCCGGGCTACCGAAAGCACTGACCCCCTCCACCTCCGGGCTACCGAAAGTACTGACCCCCTCCACCTCCGGGCTACCGAAAACACTGACCCCCTCCACCTCCGGGCTACCGAAAGCACTGACCCCCTCACCGGGTACGGTTCCATAAACTCTGGTGTCTTGCTCAAGAGGCCATTATGCTTTTGTGAGCCTGGACAGTGAATATCGGTAGGTTATTTGATTGTGGGGATATCGCAACTGAGCCTAATCTGTCCTCACCCAACAATCGCTCTCACGCACTTCCAGCAAGAGTTGTTGCATAATAATCAGGACCAGGAACCATGGCAGATATCTCCCCCCACCCCCCCCCATAACCCAAGGGCACTTAAGCCAATCGCAGCACCTCATACTGCCATCCCAGGTGAAATCAACACAGTCCAGGGACCGAAGCTCGCTCCCTGCGAGTGTCACTCGCCACTGGGAGTGCCACACTCATCCCTATTATGGCTTCTTGGGCAAAGGAAATGTCGTATATTGAAAGCAAACAGCCACGGTTGCATGGTGGAGATGTGGGGATGGATGGATGGATAGTCTGTGGTTTCCCTTCATTTTCTTTATGGGGCCAGGCAGCAATTGAGCAGAACTTTCCCCATCAGGGGATTAAATAGTTGGGGTAGAGTCAGTGATATGGCTGGTTGCACATAGACTGTGGAAGATTAAACAGTTGGCGTAGAGTCCATGTTAGGACCATTTACACATGGACTGTGGAAGGAGATTAAATAATTGGGGTGCAGTCAATGATAGGGCTGGTTATACATAAGACAGTGGAAGATGTAAGCTGGATTGACAAAATCGTCTTTTCGCGTTCCGTGTTTCCTTTCGCTCTCATGATTAAAGAAGAAACTGGGTGAGAATTTCGCATGATTTCTTTGCCCAGTTTCTCACCACCTGCAAATCACGACTGAACACAAAACCAATGGTGACCACTTGTCTGACATATATCGCATTGAACAGTGTACACTCTATTCAAGAAGCTAACAAAGCAAGTGCAGGAAAAGGTCTGAAGAATCAGAGGAAAAAAAAAAGAACATTTGAGTGAGAGGAAGGCGAAGCACAAGCAAGCAGTCTCCATTAGCTGCCTCAGCTGTTCAAGATGTTAAAGATTTGTAACAATCTGTCACAATGTTAAAAAAACATTGCCCATTGACATCCCCAGCTGACCCATTGATTAGGCAAATTTCGCTTTGCAATAGTTGCGAGTCAGAAGCAATAGCATCCCCAGTGAAGAAACCAAGACATAGCGCTGTTGCGTATAAAAAAAGGTTGCACACCTCGTTCAAATTTCAGTTGCTGGTACAGCTGAAGCAGATCAGCTGGAACCAAACATGCAATCTGAAACAAATATAAAATAAAACAAGTTAAACAAGTCCTGAAATGTGGTTTTTTTTTTAAAAATAAAAAAGTTATAAAATAATTAGACATACATGCAACTCAAAAATGTGCCTTAAAACACTGTCTGATTTTCTTGCCGACAGCTACAGGTACTGCCACCAGCGAGTTGGGCCACTTTCTAGCAATGAAGCTGTAGTTACATTGTTGCTATCTCAGAGCACCAGCTGTAGGGAGATACCACTGGGTCTCCGAGAAATGATCTAGAGATTATTTCTTTCAAATCCTCTCTCCTTCTTCCTCATCATCTGCCCTGGAGCCGATCGATTACTTGCTGAGGTACGGTTCCATCGGTGCTGGTCGCCCTGTCGTACCTCATCCAAGTGCCAAATCTTCATGCATGAGCCACAGCAATGAGTCTCAGTGGGCTGTTCCATGTGATGGGGGGGTGGGGGAGACGAGGAGAGGAGGGCAGCGGAAACCGCTTGCTGCACACATGCGCTTGCCAGCAGGGGCCATCCAAATCCCCTCCCTAACCCTAACACGCTGAGACCCCTTTCTGCGCCCTGGCTGAGATCAATCAACTCGGCATAAACCAGGGATCACACCTATGACCGTCCTGGTCCATGTGGCTCGGCTACTGACCGAATTGCCCAGCTGAGCAGTCAGTGAAGCCATTTGCCTTTACCACTGGCAAAATTAAGGCCAGCAAGAAGTTCCAGTGTCACTGAAAACAACTCTTTGGGCCACAATTCTAGCTCAGATTCAAGTATTCAGTCAGGCAGAGTACAGAAACACTTTTGAATTTACAACAATTAAATTAATGAAGCCAGGCCTTTTATCTCAGATGGCTGCCTTGCATGCTCCCTGCTACTAGACAGAAAGAACTGTGGCTGCTGGGGCCGAAGACTGTTTGGCAGAAACTTGCACTTTTGAGGATGTGCACACTCCCACTGATGGGGAAAATCTGACTTTTGGGCAGTATCTAAATTCCCATCAGCAAAGCTGGCAATAAATACACTTCTTCCCACATAAAGGAAAAATTGCACAATACATACTCTGAATCATTCTCCACTGATCATTGAATCATGTTACAATTACAAATTACTACAGTTGATTCCAGTTAAAGTGAATGAGTAAATCACACAATAATCCTAAACAATTTGTTTTTTTACCTGCACCTATTGTGTTCACTCATGTTAAGTGAATACTCTCAGATATAAACCCACGACCTCCACCACCTAGAAGGACATGTGTAAACAATTTTACAACACCAAGTTATAGTCCAGCAATTTTATTTTAAATTCACAAGCTTTCGGAGGCTACCTCCTTCCTCAGGTGAACGATGTGGAAAATCGTTCACCTGAGGAAGGAGGTAGCCTCCGAAAGCTTGTGAATTTAAAATAAAATTGCTGGACTATAACTTGGTGTTGTAAAATTGTTTACAATTGTCAACCCCAGTCCATCACCGGCATCTCCACATCATAGAAGGACGTGGGCAGCAGGTGCATGGGAACCTCCAAGTTTCAAGCCATCCCGACTTGGAGATATGTCGCCGTTCCTTCATAGTCGCCGTGTCAAAATCCTGGAACTACCTAACAGCACCATGGGAACACCTTCACCACACGGATCACAGCAGTTCAAGGTGGCGACTCACCACCACCTTCTCGGGGGAAACTAGGGATGGGCAATAAAATGCTGACCTTACCAGCAACGCCCACATCCCGAAAATGAATATTTAAAAAAAACTGACCACGAGTATTCCTTCAAAACAGTATGCTTCATTTGCCTGCAAGAATCAAACATATGAAAGGATGTACCTGTTTTTGTAACCAGCCGCCAAATCAGAGTCACCCTTTTGGCACAGTCTCCAAGGCTGCATACTAAGCCAGTGATTAACCATGGAGAGACAGGCAGGAAAGCACAGCTGTGACAGCTGTGTTTGGGATTGACTCCAGGACTCATGGGATATATTAACTACAAACCCTGCTGTCTGGCATTTTTGAAACAAAAAAGAATCTAACAGGAGGACAG
The DNA here is from genome assembly GCF_035084215.1 of Heptranchias perlo. Lineage (NCBI taxonomy): Eukaryota > Metazoa > Chordata > Chondrichthyes > Hexanchiformes > Hexanchidae > Heptranchias > Heptranchias perlo. The sequence goes on from NC_090326.1 coordinate 29,874,570, forward strand.
ATTCACACACCCAATCAAAAATCTACTTCTGGCAGTTTCTCTCCCATATGGAAGTAGCTGAAGGAATTCACCAGAGTGCATCAGCTGGTGTGTTATTAAGTTATGCAGAACAAGAGGCCCTGGATTCGACTGCCGGCTTGTATCGAATAAGCCAATCTCAGCCAGTACTGAGGGACTGCTGCACTGTCGGAGATGCAGGCTTTCAGATGAGACATTAGACTGAGGCCCTGTGTGCCCTCTCAGATGAAAGCACGAGATTCCATGGCACTTTTTGAAGAGCAGGGGTGTCCTGGACAAGATTTATCCCTCAACCAACATCACAAACAGATTATCTGGTCATTTATCTCATTGCAGTTTGTGAGACCTTGCTGTGCGCAAATTAGCTGCCACCTTTCCAGACATTACAAAAGTGACTACACTTCAAAAAAAAACTTAATTGGCTGTAAAGTGCTTTGGAATGTCCTGAGGTCGTGAAATGTACTATAGAAATGTATGTTCTTTCCATCTGTAAAAGCTGTGCTTTTCTCAACATCTTGTAAAAGCTGAAACTTGTGCCAGTGAATTCATGGAGTAAGGGAGAATGTGGGAGGCTGTAACAGTGTTTAAATGGATGTACTTTTAGAAGCAATGCTTTATTGTGGTGATGGTTTTGTGTGCAACTGACAGTTTCTGTGAGGTGGGGCATGACAAGGCAAACCAGCATTTCCTCCTTGTTTAAAGGGGATGCTCCATCACCCTGAGGCATCATACCTGAATGGGCGGGTTATGAACTGAAATCGTCATCACGTAAGTGGCTGCCAAATTACCATGGCAACTAGTCATTGCTGAACCCATGATTACAAGGGTGGCTGTAAACTGCACAATTATTGCATTATACACGGAAAGAAAACAAAATCAGCCAGGATTCCTACTTTTACTCAGTGACTCCTAGGAGGTGATTTTAAACCCCAAGAACGGATGGGAGTTGAAAATAGTTGTTTTTTTGGGTCGCAACGGCAACATCTTTGGACTTTGCATTCCCAGTGGGAAGACTGTACTTTTACGCGGTGACGTTAAACCCAGAAATAAAGCCGGGTTGCGGTCGCGACCCAAAAAACAATTATTTTCAACTCCCATCCGTCCCCAACCCACCTGTTCTTGGGGTTTAAAATCACCCCCCTGGTGTGTGTCAGGATTGTACCTGGATGCAATACCCCGCCCCTACGTTCACTGACTAGACTCAGATGAAAAACGGCCACCAAGAAATTTCTAATATTCGCTGTCTCACCACCCACCCCCACCGAAAAGCAGATCCCTACTTTTGTCACCTCCATCCTCCACATCTCCAATGTACTCCTTCCCCACCTCTCAAACCCCATCCTACACGAACTCCAAAACATCCAGAGTTCCACCACCCACGTGCTCAGCTGCTTACCCATCACCATCTTCACTGACCTCCACTGGCTACCTGGCCCCCAGTGCACTGAATTCAAAATAATCCTCATTTACAGATCTGTATATGGCCTTGTTCCACCCAACCTTTGCAACCTCCTCCAACCCTACATCCCTGCTCACCCTCTTCCTAAACCCCTTCTCCTTGCTACATCTCCCTTCACCTTCCAATGCCTCCTCAAAATCCACCTCTTCAACCACATCGTTCCTCACTTCCTGTAACTCGTTCCCAATTTCTGCTGCGTCCAATTCCTTCTTGTGAAGTGCTTTGGGACATATTACCCCATTAGTTGACTAAATAAATGCAAGGTCTTGTTGGTTTCCTGACAGAAGTACTGAAGGGTACCCTTGGAACCATATCCCATCAAGGTCCAATGCCTTCAGGCAAGATGGGGAGAAGAGTGGAGGAGTGGGAGTGGAAAAACTAATTTAAAAAGAAAAAACTCACTGAACCACGGGATGGCTACAATTACGAGTAACAGCTATGAAGGGTTTTGATAGAGTAGATAGGGAGAAATTGTTTCCACTGACAGGAGGGTTCGGTGGCCAGAGGACACAGATTTAAGATAATTGCCAAAAGAACCAGAGGGGAGATGAAGAGATTTTTTTTTAAATGATTTGGAATGTACTGCCTGAAAAGGGTGGTGGAAGCAGATTCAATAATAACTTTCAAAAGGGAATTGGATAAATACTTGAAAAGGAAAAATTTACAGGGCTATGAGGAAAGAGCAGGGGAGTTGGGACTAATTGGATAGCTCTTTCAAAAAGAGACGGCACAGGCACGACGTGCAGAATGGCCTCCTTCTGTGCTAGGAGATTCAAGGAACTTGCCAATCCCCTTTTAAAAATTATTTGTGGTATGTATTATGTTGGAACTGAGTAGAAAACATTAAGCTTCCACCCGGATGAGGAACCTAACATCCATATAGCACACATTATAAAAGATTCTGGTGTCAAATTGTTGAGGAATGACTCACAAGCAACAACTAAATGCAGCTGTGGTACACATGCCTTAGAAGGACAAGAACCTATATTGACCATTACTTCTTATTGCAAGCTTTTAAAACGTTACATCTTGGTTGAAAGTATTGCTGGCGCTATTCACATTACACCTACAGGTTCAGAAAGCCAGCGTGAAATCTTAAGCTAGAGCCTGACTGGTCACTAAAGTACAGAGGAAAGAAACCAGCAGACCTTCCACCAGTTTGAAACTGGGGTACAATAATAGAGAATGGAACAAGTCATCAGTGTTAGGGAGTGGGAGGTAACACCTGTATATATGAAGTAATACTGTAGTGTAGGGTCAAAATGGAAGTGGTTAACCAATATAACCTTTCAATATAAATCTTATGGGCTTCAGTTTATGCATTTATGATAAACAATGATGGCTGAAACAGGGTCTCTATGGACTATCAGAGTCATCATTAAAATAAACACCGTATCCTTCTGAGAATTTCAATCATTGGCATTTGATGCACTCCTGTTAACATGTTTTCTCCCCCACCTATTAACGTGATTACTTGCCCCCATCTCACCCTTTCCAATAGCATTCCCTCCCGACCAAAGGTATATGAAAACTATCCAGGTTCATCAGACTACGCACAAGGACATTCTCTGCAACAATGTGAGTGCACAATTGTCGCCCCATGTGCATCCTGACTGGTTGAAAGTCAGTGTATGATTTTCAATACACTTTCTGACAGATAAAAGAAAGTTGCTGATTTCAGAAAAGTAAGATCTTTACTGCAAATGCAAGCACTTTTTACTAGCTGGTGTTTAAACTGCTGACCCACATAAATTTGCCTTTCGTTTCACACAAAGGAACAGGAGTAGGCCATTCAACCCCTTGAGCCTGTTCAATTAGATCATGGCTGAACTATATCTTAACTCCATCTACCAGCCTTGGTTCTGTAACATGTGCCTCAGTTGTCTGCTTCCAAGCAGTCCAATATTTGAAGCTCTGCACATACTGGGAGTTCACCTCGTTACAGCAGTGACCCATTAACAATTTTTTTTTAAAAATCAGAAAAACATCTGAGGTCATATGAACAGTCATCAAGTTTCCTGCCATTTAAGGAACTCATCCCATATTTGTTTAGGTCTGTTTCCTAGTTGACTGCTTACAGGAGAGGTTCAGAGCAGAATAGCAGGGTGGGTCTGGGATAGTACAGAACTTGGCAGAAAGTTATGGCAGCACTGAGTCACACTATCTCCAGTAACGTCTGGTCAAATATCACCGAATGGAACTATTTTGCATTGCAAGTCAAGTAGTGAGAGGAGGAGTTAAAAGATTTTAGTATTATATTTTTCTAATACTTTACATAGAATAAATATGAATTTAAAAAATTGGCCACAGCTAACTGTAGCTGAAAATATAGGGGATGATTTTCAAGGGGTGCAAGCCCATTTTAGATCAATAAAATAGGTGCTAGGATCAGAAAATTGGGTCATGGTCTCGCCTGCCCTTTCCGGAAGTGAACCAGACACCATTTTGGGTCGGGCCTCCTTTTAGGTGTACAGCACGCCCACCTGAGATCAGACGCCTATTTAATAGTGTAAATGAGGGTGCCGTGCTTGTTTAAGGACGCAAATGCCATTTTCAACAGCTCTAGCATCCTATTCATCAGATCTGCAATAGACCCACAAATCATGGGCAGGAGGGCACCATTTGCAGTGATATTTAATGGATCATCAACTGATCAGAGGTAAATCTCTGGTTTGTTAAATTTGGTTGCTCGGATGCTGCTTTTGATTTTTTTGGCTGCTGGAGCGGACTTCAAACTATCCTAAAAGTTAACTGGCTGAATCTACAGTGGAATTTGACCAGGGCTCCTGGTAAACTTCTGATTGGCTTTATGGATGTGCCATTGTGGCAGGAAGAGCAAGCAAGAGACCAGAAGCTGCAGAGAGAAGAGGCAGAAGAAGAGAAGCTGGCAGGAAGCCTTTCCTCACTAGAATGCACAGGCCAAGAACTCCATACCTGCAAGGAACAGTGTGTGAGGAGGCACTGCTTTACCCAGGAGACATCACAGAGCTATGTCAACCTGTTGCAGCACCAACTGCAGCCCAGCACCAGGTCAAGCTCGTTCTTGCCTGTGGCCCTGAATTTTATGCCCCGGGGTCATTCCAGGCTACAGCAGGTGACGTTTGCAACATTAGTCAAGCAGTTGTACATGCCTGTAGTGAGTGGATGATGGATGTGCTCTTCACCAGAGCCAAAGAGTTCATCTTCAGGTCCAGATGGATTGCATCCGGCCGTACTAAAAGAAGTTAGGGAAGAGATATCAGAGGCACTATTACACGCATATAAAAATTCTTTAGAAAAGGGAATAGTGTCAGAGGACTGACGGACAGCTAATGTGATTCCTATATTTAAAAAGAGACACAGAACCAGCCCAGGGAACTATAGACCAATTAGCTTAATGTCGGTGGTAGGAAAGCTAATGGAATCCTTACCCAAAGATGTAATAGAGAAATATCTAGAAACCAGAAATCTAATAAAAGAATAGTCAGCACGGATTTCAAAAGGGAAGGTCATGCTTGACCAACCTTACTGAATTCTTTGAAGAAACAACAAAGTGTAGACAAGAACAATGCAGTACATGTAATATATTTGGATTTTTAAAAGGCCTTCGATAAGGTACCACATAGTAGACTCATGACTAAGGTCAGAGCATGTGGAGTCAGGGGACAAGTAGCAAAAGGGACAGCAAGCTGGCTACAAAATAGAAAACAGAGAGATGGGGTTAAAGTTAATTACTCAAACTAGCAAAAGGTGGGAAATGATGTTCCACAAGGATTGGTGCTGGGACCACTGTTCACCATAATACATAAACGATTTGGACTCGGAAATTGGAAGTACAATTCCAAAATTTGCGGATGGGTATAGTTAATACAGAGAAGGATTGCGACAAAATACAGGAAGAAATCGATAAACTTGCAGAACGGGCACGTAATTGGCAAATGAATTTCAATATAGACAAGTGTGAGGTGGTACATTTTGGTAGAAATAACGAGGCCACATGCTTCTTGGAAAATAACAGTCTAAATGGAAGGAATCTTACAACACCAGGTTATAGTCCAACTGTTTTATTTGAAAAACTGTTTTATGTGTTTTATTTTTCAAATAAAACAGTTGGACTATAACCTGGTGTTGTAAGATTCCTTCCATTTGTCAACCCCAGTCCATCACCGGCATCTCCACATCAGTCTAAATGGGGTAGAGGAGCAGAGGGGATCTGGGGGTACAGATACATAAATCACTAAAATTGGTGACACAGGTTAATAAGACCATAAAAAAAGTAAACCAAGCACTGGGGTTCATTTCTAGAGGGATAGAATTGAAAAGTAGAGAAGTTATACTAAACTTGTACAGAATCTTGGTTAGACGACACTTGGAGTACTGCGAACAGTTCTGGTCTCCACACTAATATAAAGTATATAGAGGGTCACTGGAGAAGGTGCAAAAAAGATCTACCAGGGTGATACCAGAAATGAGAGGTTATACCCATCAGGAAAGATTGAATAGGCTGGGGGTCTCTTTTTCTAGAAAAAACTGAGGGGTGACCTGATAGAGGTCTTTAAGATTATGAAAGGGTTTGATAGGGTAGACATAGAGAAGATGTTTCCACTTGCAGGGGAGACCAGAACTAGGGCCCATAAACATAAGATACTCACTAATAAATCCAATAGGGAATTCAGGAGAAACTTCTTCACCCAGAGTGGTTAGAATGTGGAACTCGATACCACAACGTGTAGTTGAGACGACTAAGATAGATGCATTTAAGGGGAAAGCTAGATAAACACGAGGGAGAAGGGAATAGAAGGATATGCTGATAGGGTTAGATGAAGGGTGGGAGGAGGCTCACGTGGAGCATAAACAACGGCATGGACCAGTTAGGCCCATGGCACGTCTAAGAGCACAGCCAGTTTCAGTTCATGGAATACTCAGTCTACTTATGGAAACTGCCTCTCTGCTGTGAGCACCAAGCAGTAGTGTTAGGAGAAAGCCCAAATCACAAAGAGACTCCATGGTATTACATTTCTCACTTGTGAAGCTTTGAAAATAGTATCTGATTATGTTCAGTTATGGCATGACTCATACCTGTGTAAATTGTCTCACAATCAAGATTTTTTTGTAAAATATGCTTCATATTTTTCACCTTCAAGGAGCTGGTTGAAGCCTCCTTGGTCCAAGGTGTGGGATGTGTGATTTTTGAACCAGGTGCAACACTACCAGATCTACAGACAGATTCCAATTGATCTGCTTGGGATTTTGTCTATTTTTTTAAAAAAAAACATTTGTGCTCAAGGCAAAGGATGTAAACATCGGAGAATGTAACACTTTTTCACTTGTCACCCTGTACTCCAGCTCAAGGAATAGCTTGGGCTGAAAGCAGAGTAAACTTCTCTCCATTCTGCCCCAAAAAGGTGCCTGAAACTCAACTTTAGGAAGAGCACCCTCAACAAACTACAACCGATTTCCATTTGCCGTACATGCTACTCTGTGACCTCCAAGAGGGAAGTAGCCAGTTACTATGAATTCATGGCAGGCTTGTGTTGTGGATTCACACTCAATGGGAACAGAGTACAGCCAGCAGAGAAAGGAGAGTTTCATTCTAATTAGTGTGGGCTAGACTAGAGCCAGAATGCTAGAAGTAAAAAGGACAGCATTCTAACCCACCGCACCAAGGGTTGCCAACCCTCCAGGATTGTCCTGGAGTCTCCAGGAATTAAAAGATTAATCGCCTCAGTACTGCTGCAAGCAACCCAGGAGAAAAATCATTGGGTCATTAAAACAATTGTGTGATTTTTCATTTACTTTAAACACTTTGTTCATTAGTTGTAAAAAATATTAGAGATGGGGGAAAAAGGCTGTTTTATTGGGTGGGGCAGTTGGAAGCAGGTGGTCATGTGGTGAAACCTTCAGGAACACGTCCAACCACAGTTGACAACCTCGTAATCCCCTTCTTGGGATTTCCTTTGTATTTCTATTCCCTTTTTGACTTAAGCTACAAAGTATAAATAGTATTAAAAAAAATCCCCAACAGATGAAAAGGTAAAATGAGTCAACGGAGCTATAGGGCGATTTTTCAGGTTTCATCTGAAATGGGTGCGAAGTGGGCAGGGTTGCCATGTCACTTGCCTCATGAAGTTTGCAGAAGATACGAACCATTTTCAGGTTTGTGCCCCCTTTCAATTCGATGGGCCAGCTTTCCCATTTGGGTGGAGAGAATTCAGGCGGGCGTGATGTCATTTAAAGCTGGCCTGCAGTAAGAATTATGGGGGTGCACTGGATGAAGTAGCATAATCCCCTCACCGATTGCATTCCTGGCTGGAATAAAAACAAAACTAAAAACTGGAACTCTTTTAGCTTGGTGCCACAGCAGCTGCCAGCGATCCCTCCCCCCACAAGACTCCTTCCCAGTGACAACGACTGCCCATTGAAACAATCGGGCCCCTTTAACTACTAGGCCTAAATCTTCTATTCCATGTGTTCATGTTATCATGTGTGATGTCTTTCAATTTGTTGAAGAAATAGTTGTCTTGCCTCATGACTCGGAAGACTCAAAGCGTCACAAGTGATTCGTTTGAGAATGCATTTCCAGCTTAAGTCTGGACCGCACAAATATAAAGAAAACCCAGAGGGAACTGCCAGGGAACTGGGGTAAAAGCGTTGTGCCAGGAATGAGTCTACCTTGAAGAAACAGACTGCAAGTAAAAGAGCTGAAATATTTATTTTTAAGCTTCTAATCTTTACTGTGCCAATACAAAAAAGCACTTCACTCCTTGTCCAGAGAAGAGTTGATGTCTCACTGAGGAGATGTAACTGGATTCTGAGCTACCATTTAGTGTGGGACAATTTTCAAACAGTCTGCATCCAGCTGCATTTCAGATAATTGACAACCACCACTGGGTTAAAAGACAGCAATCCAAAGGTCCCCAAATATATTCAACCAAGGTCTACTTCACTCAGACAGACAGTCATCTAGCCAAGGATCGGGACCAACTTTACATGGACCATAACTATTCAGGGTACTATTACTTCAGTAACAGTGTTAGGAACATCAGAACAGGAGTAGGCCACTTCAGCTCCTCAAGCCTGATCTGCCATTCAATTAGATCATGACTGATCTGTACTTTAACTCCTTATCCCTTAATACCCATACCTAATAAAAATCTATCAATCTCAGTTTTGAAATTTTCAATTAATCCGTTCCCAGAGAATGTCGGGATCACCTGTGATTTTCCGTCCACTGTAAATAACGGTTGGAAAATCATGGGCTGAGGATGCACAATTTCCCGATATCTGACAAAAATAATGGTTCTTTGTTGAAGTTGTGTTGTAGTATCAATGCTGCCTAAAAGAGCATCGTCCATACAAAACAATCCTACATGGAAAACTATTGCCATTCAAATGATGTGAAGATGTATAAGTGGCACTAGCTGTGATACGCTGGTGTAGTAATGTTCTGTGCCACAGACTGGTAGAAAACAGGTTCCCTCTGTGCTTCCTCGCTGCCGGGTTCCTTATCTCAGCCTGGGTGCTAGCAAGAGCTGCTAAGCTGAAAAGGTGAGGGAGACAAATGGTTTCTAACTCAATGGGGGCACTCTTGTTCATTTCCCAGCAGCCAATTGCCAACAGTGGCCCTGGCAGAAGCCTGCCCAATCTTATCCATTAGTGCATGGATTGGAAAAAGAAGAAAATTGGGAATACAAGTTAATTACTTTTCTTTTGTTTTAAATATGACACCATGTTGGTGTGGAAACCATAAAACTAGAAAAGCAGAACACAGTGACAGGAAACAAGTACCTTAACTACAGTCTGTGTCATTAGAGTGAATCTCGAAACAACACAGCAGTAAGCAGATAGATGCTGTCCCAGAATAACCTTTCCCTAACTTAAACGTTTTGGGATTTAACTCTTGGATTCATAGAATGATACAGCACAGAAGGAGGCCATTCGGCCCATGGTGCCTGTGCTGGCTCTTTGAAAGAGCTATCCAATTAGTCCCACTTCCCTGTTCTTTCCCCATAGCCCTGCAATTTTTTCCTTTGAGTATTTATCCAATTCCCTTTTGAAAGTTATTATTGAATCTGCTTCCACCACCCTTTCAGGCAATGTATTCCAGATCGTAACAATGCTGCATAAAAAACTCACCATCTCCCCCCCGCTTCTGGTTCTTTTGCCAATTATCTTAAATCGGTGTCCTCCCATTACCAAACCCTCCTGCCAGTAGAAAGTTTCTCCTTATTTACTCAATCAAAACCCTTCATGATTTTAAACACCTCAATTAAATCTCCCCTTAACCTTCCCTGCTCTAAAAAAAAACAATTCCAGCTTCTCCCGTCTCTCCACTTCTTTTCTTTCATGGTACTGAACACTGTGGGCACTCCACTATTTTAAGACCCATTGAGGAGATAAAACTCAAGCAAATAATTTTTTTTTTTTAAGACTGTCAAGATAAGGGTCGAGCGAACCACCTCAGGCTTGTGTGCACGCTTAGGTCACTGTAACCGGCCTGTTTGAGATCTCTGTGGGCCGAGAACTGTCATATCAGGGTAAGGTACCAGATCACATGTTCCACAGTCACAGTATGGGCAGGGGCAGGGGGTTTCCAGCATGATACTCGCTTAACAAGGGACATCGAGGGGAATTTCTAAGAAAGACAAATCTAAATAGCAAAACCTGTTCAATTGTCCCAATGTTTAGGGGCTTTTTGCATGAATAAATTTCCAAGCTTCATAATAAATCTAATTCTGTTCCCTCAATTAGTGAGGATGTTCTGCGGTGAACTAAACTTGAGACTTTGATTCATTTGAAGACAAGAAACGGGGAAGTTGTATCATTTTCAGCAGCAGTTTTATTCCTCAAAAAAAATTTTTTGATGCACTAGTACAAAAATAAAAATTAGATCCCAAAACAGTGAGTTATAGAAAGGCAGTGAAATTAATGTTACTTCCTGTTTGTTGTGGTATCAGTACTTTTCTTTTTAAAAAAATATTACCTGTTAAAAAGACCTTTCCAGTACTGAGTGGTGTAGGAGTTAACCTCTCATGATCCAATCAGATAAAACTTAAGGGATAAAACTTACTAGAAGTAGCCAAGAAAAAAATTGATCAGTTATCGACCTGTGCGATTTTAGCTCTATTATCAACTGGCTTAAATACAGTGTCATTTGAGTTTCACTTAACAGCGTTGAAAGTAGCTAAAATATATTTGTCCTCCTCATTTCCCGTCCAGGTAGCTGATACAGTTTGGCAATGTTTGAAATTCTATTCACACACGAGTTTTGGGTCAATTTCACATCCCTGTAAAGATTTCCCTGAATTTTAGGGGCGCAGTTTTCCTTTTTTTTTTAAACGCACCAATTTTTGTCTTGGCATTGGCCTAGGCCTAGAAATTCGAGCGTGCCCAAAAGCCTTGTGGTCGTGACCTGCAGCGGTCCCTTTAAGGACCACCAGTTCAGTCACATGTCGACCTGGTTTTCCTGGCTTTTGGGCAACCCAATATTGCAGAGGGGGCCTCAAACAGGCATTATGCCCCTTATATTGAACATGCAAAGGGTCTTATGCCGGTTTCAGGTGTGGGCCATGGACACCTATTTTTTTCGCATACACCAATGAGGGGCTACGCACTTCAGGCTCATAACGAGCAGCGCTTTCTGCCCGCCATCTTGGTGGGTTAGTGCCCAAAAAGCTGGTTAGTTTGACTATTTTCCACCCCCCACCCCCCACCCCCCCAAAATTGTATTGTCAGGCTCCACAAAATGAAAATAAATGTGAAACGATGACATGAATAAAAACTGTTGTCAGAGTCAGAGAGAGTGATCAGCAGATCAGGCCCCAGAGTCACAGGGAGCAGGAGAGAGGGACCAGGAGAGCTGGAAACGGAACCTAGAGGCGTAGGACTGATTCCCCAAGGAGCAGCCCTCACATGGATTGCTGGCCCACGGCTCCCAATTTTCCATCTGTCAATTTAAATGGACGGAAAATCAGGGACTTTGGGCCTGTAATTTTCTGACCACTGCCCCTAGTAAGTGTCTTTCCCCACCGACAGCACCCGATTGGGTGATGAGATTGGAGAAAGCAGGCAGAAGGTTGGGCCCCAGAGCAGGAGAGAGTGGGGGGGTGGAGGAGAGTGGGGGGGTGGAGGAGGGAGGGGGAGGACTGGAAAAGCTGGACATGAAGCCCAGGAAATGGCAAGGCAGAAGCTTGGGAAAGCTGGATGGCAGAGAGCAGGGCAGGAAATTGGCTCCCAGAGTTGGCGAAAAACTGGGAGAATTGTACATGGAACCTAAAAGGACATTGAGCTAGAGAGAGTGTGGTACAGTATTAAAAGTTAATACCACACAGGTGCAAGAGGGCACACACAAGGTTTGTCCAGAGAGAGAAAGACTTGCATTTATATAGCACTTTTCACCACCTCGCGACATCCCAGAGCACTTAACAGCCAAATGAAGTGCAGTCACTGTTGTAATGGAGGAAATGCAGCAGCCAATTTGAAGACATCAAGCTCCCACGGAGAGCAATGTGATAATGACCAGATAATCTGTTAATTAATGATGTTGGTTGAGTGATAAATATTGATCAGGACACTGGGGAGAATACCCCTGCTCTATGAAAACTGTCATGGGATTTTCTACGTCCACTTGAGCGCACAGAAGGGGCCTTGGATTAACATCTCGTCCGAAAGGCGGCACCTCCAACAGTGCAGCACTCCCTCAGTACTGCACTGCAGTGTCAATCTAGATTTTTGTGCTCTGGTATGACCAAACAAAACAAAAATGTAAATATGTTGCCGTAGCTGTTTTGGCCAGACATGGGTTGTCTGGTTTAGCCAATTGTTTGGATAAACAATGTTTGCTACAAATGAAGTGCGTCATATACATTACATCACTTATAACGGACCTTATTGTGATGAAAATTGCTCCCCGCCCTGCACCCCCCCCCCTCAAAAAATAAAAGCTTGCCAACTACTTTTTAATGAAGATAATACCCCTTTAAATATGGTAGGACACCCTTGGTGATAATCACGTATAAAAGTCGAGAAGGGTGAGAATATTACCCCCTTTTCCTAAGTATCTTGATTTAAATATCTCCTGTCTGACTACTCCATGCCTATTAAATGAGTTAGGGCAGCCTTGACCCAATCCCTAGTGACCGAGAGCCCACAGCACAATAAAGCAGCCTACGTCTCAGCACTGATACTGTTAAATTGTTACCCTCGCTCAGGAAGTTCACAAGAAGTGGCTGGTGTGGGGAACAAAAGTGTTGCACTGGTGCAGGATGGGATGCTCTTCGGAGTTTGGAGTTGTACCATATTGTTGGGTCAGAGTAGGAGTACGCTGCACCTGTGTAATACCAAAACTAGGAATGTTTGATGCCGACACCGAGTGGGAAAATCCAATTTCCGGCACCAATATGCCTCAGTGTTCTGATAAAAAGAGTCACACCCATTTGTCAGCACATCTTAAATGTTCAGATGCTGATCATCCAGCTGTGCATTTCCATCATTTTCTGTTTTTGTCACACAGATCTTTCACTTTGTTGAATACAAAAACCAAAACACATCTTTTTCTTTGAATGGGAGATGGGGATTGGAGAGGTCACCTATATCAATTGCACAACACTGTACTGCCAGGACTTCCCCTGCACTTCAATACAAAGCAAATTTTCAGTGTTATTCAGTTGCAGGCACAGGACCAGTTGGCACCAGCCAACTTTAATTTGATTTTGATGCAAAAATGCTACCACAGCGCTCAAGGATCGATATGAATATTGTGGCACAATGCAGAAAGCTTGGCCATCAAAGAAGCCACAAAAAAAATTGAATACAACAGGGTCAGAGGCTGCTTAAAGCCAGACAAACATTCCACAACAGCAGCCCTGATTCTAAATGAATGCACTGATTTCATCAGGTGCTTCTGCAGGCAAAAGGGAAATGAATATCAAGCAGTCAAACGTCTAGGAATCTTATGGGGCTTTCATGACCCAAAGCGAATACACTGCAGGCACTTTCTAATATGAAACGCATTCCACTCATCTCAAGACTCCTGTCTCAACTCATGAACAAAGATTCTTCATGCGAAGCAGCCTCTCTTCCTACAGAGAGTAGTTTGCAGGCACTTCTTTTGCAAGCCTAGTAACATACGTTACACTGCAAGGTGGAAGGCTGTAAATGGCCCTACGATCCTTTTATCCCCCCCCCCACCCCTTATTCTTTCTTTTGACCTCCTCATGCCACACAGCATTACCCTGTGAGCGGACAAACAAGTAACCTGCTTCCAGACATCAGCCATAAGTACGTCACCAGGAACGAGATTGTGTCAAGATGATTCTGTCTCCGAATTCCCCTCTCCCTTGCGGAGAATCGCTTGCCTCCGCCCACTTTGATAGCACGGTGGCGATAGAGAAACATACCAGGTTGGGAACGGTTGGTAAGAACCCATCTCACATCAATGTGGAACACAGCAAGTACCACCATGTTATGGCACCACACTACTCACATGGGTCTTTCAACAAACCCACTCCCTAAGGAAATCATTTAGTACTTCAGTCTTTGATATTGGTTTTGTAATTTCTAATCCAATTCTTTTTCTATAAAGTGTTCTTGGCCCCTTTTGTTTCAATGCAAAGTCAATACAACAGGTAGGCAAACTGAGTCTAAGCCTCTGCTAAGAGGTGAGTAAGATTTCAAATGGGCGTCTTACCCTATTTTCCCTCTGCAATCACGTCCACACCCTTTTCCTTGCAGGGGAAGGGTGCAGCACCTACTAATTAGAGAGTGGTGAATGACCCAGTTAGGAGGTGTGGGAGGAAAGAGTAACTGATAGATCGACAGAAAATAAATTGTAAAAAAGATTGATTGGCTGGAACATCACGATTTGATGTGTCATAAATAAAATTAACAGCTAGCTGTAGATATCAAATATGAAAGTTCATGAAACTATAGATATACAACATTAAAAAAAACAAAAAGCACAGGCATGTATGACAAAATCAGGATGTTCGAAAGAGTGGATTCTATTAAACATTAATATACAAAACACATTTTTACCTCTGCATCATGCAAAACCCCATTTTTAGGGCATGCCAGCTCTGGGCACGTGATAGGAGATCCACAACCTTCTCTGATCATCAGTTCTACATACTGCGTCAAACACTGGTGAGGCAAAACATGATAAAAATAAAGTACATCAGTTACTTGGTGTGACATAGTATCAGCAAGTCTCCTATGTTTAGTGCATCAGTGAACCCTGGATTTCATTCCTCATCATTCTCATTTGATGTGACATTCTAAAGAAATATGAAGATGCTGCATTGCTGCATGTGATACCACTAACGAAGGATAAAATTTAAAAACTGTTCATAATTCTCTATATTCACACGGTACTTCTACTGAATACGACATTAAAAAGTTTGTTATCAGTAATGTCATCTTGTAAATGAATCAGGCACACAATAAAAAACATGGCTCGGTGAACAGATTGCACCAGAAGTTTCATTTTTGCAAACATCAGATACAATAAAATAACCACCGTATGGGTTCTGAAGAATGGCCCAAACATTGACCTGCTCTCTCTTCAGATTCTGACTGGTCTGCTGTATGTTTCTAGCATTTTCTGTCTATGTTTAAGATGATTCCAGTGCTCAAAGGGAAATCACATCTAACTTTAATTGGTGAAAGTCAGATGAAATCAGTTTTACAGGCCCGGTGTGTGTTTTTTGACCTGCTGCTATTTTCTCTCCCCCCACCAGACAGACACTGGCGGCTTCCCAATGTCTCTGATAAGGCTGAATTTGTTGGAAATTTAAGTGAAACAGCAAAGGTTCGGAAGGGGCAGAATTTCAGACTGCATCATAGGAACAGGAGTAGGCCAATCAGCCCCTCACTTAATTCCCCAATCAGATCATGGCTAATCTGTACCTCCACTCCACAGACCTGCCTTAGCTCCTTGATACCCTTACCTAATAAAAATCCATCAATCTCAGTCTTGAAAGTTGCAATTGTCTCAGCATCTACAACCTTTTGAGAATTCCAGATTTCTACTACCCTTTGTGTGGAAGTGCTTCCTGACTTCCCTCCTAAATGGCCTAGCTCTTCATTTAAGATTATACCCCCCATTCTTGATTTCCCCTTCAGGAGGAAATAGTTTCTCTCTATCTACCCCATCAAATCCTTTAATCATCTTAAACACCTCAATTAGATCACCCCTTAATCTTCTATATTCAAGGGAATACAAGCCTAGTCTATGCAACCTGTCCTCATAATTTAACCCTCTAAGCCCTGGTATCATTCTGGTGAATTTGCACTGCACCCCCTCCAAGGCCAATATATCCCTCTTGATCATCAAGTTAACAAGAAGCATGGCTCGCAGGAGCTGTTCCAACATTCTTTTCCTGCGGTGAAAGCGAAGTGAACTCTGGGAGGGCAGCACAAAGAGTTTGTCGTGCCGTCTGCCGTTACCCAGGTAATGGCGCCATGCTATCTGTGGAGAGAGTCTGCACACCTGGACTGTTAGAGGCAAACCAATGTATTATAATCCCTTCATTACCAGGAATACTTTCTATACATTCCTACAACAATAAGAGTGAACTCTTCCCAACCGACCTTCAAAATAAATAAAGCACTGAGTTTATTCAAAGAGCTGCAATCACCAGCAGCATCGTAGTAAGTGCTACTTTCATCTGCCAGGTGGTTTCAGATTAAAATCAAAGAAAAGCAGGGCATGCATCCTGCTTTCAATATACAGCTTTTATAATTGAATCTAGACACAAAATGGGTTGAAGTTGTCCTGATTAACAAGGAATGCGTTAATAGACAGTGACATCCAACAAAAGAAACACAAGATGCATGCACATTATCCAATATTAACGATAAACTTAAACATGTGTGATTGGAACATCGGAACAGGAGTAGGCCATTCAGCCCCTTGAGCCTGTTCCGCCATTCAATGAGATCATGGCTGATCTGTGACCTAACTCCATACATCTGTCGTAGCCCTATATCCCTTAATACCTTTGATTAACTAAAAAAATCTATCAATCTCAGATCTAAAATTAACAACTGAGCTAGCATCAGCTGCCGTTTGTGGAAGAGAGTTCCAAACTTCTACCACCCTTTGTGTAGAAGTATTTCCTAACTTCACTCCTGAAAGTCCTGGCTGTAATTTTTAGGCTATGTCCCCTTGTCCTAGACTTGCCAGCAGAAATAGTTTCTCTCTATCTACCCTATTCAGTTCCCTTTAATATCTTGAAAACATGGATCAAATCACCCCATAATCTTTAAATTCCAGGGAATACAACCTTAGTTTGTGTAATCTCTCCTGGTAATTTAATCCTTGGAATCCAGGTATCATTCTAGTAAATCTACACTGCATACCCAAGGCCAATATATCCTTCCTAAGGTGCAGTGCCCAGAACTGAACACAGTACTCCAGGTGTGGTCTAACCGGGGCTTTGTACAGCTGCAGCATTACTTCTACCACCATGTATTCTAGTCCTCTAGATATAAAGGCCAGCATTCCATTAGCCTTTTTGATTATTTTCTGTACCTGTCCATGACATTTTAATGATCTATGTACATGGACCCCTAAGTCTCTTTGGACTTCCACTGTTTCCAGCTTTTCACCATTTAGAAAGTACTCTGATCTATCCTTTTTAGGTCCAAAATGGATGACCTCACACTTGCCTACATTGAAATCCATTTGCTAGTTTTGCCCATTCACTTAATCTATTAATATATCTCCATAATTTTATGCTTCCATCTACACCGCTTATAGTGCTGCCTATCTTTGTGTCATTGGCAAACTTGAATATGTGGCTCTCTATCCAGTCATCTAAGTCGTTAATAAATACAGTGAATAATTGAGGCCCCAACACAGATTCCTGTGGGACACCACTAGTCACAACCTGCCAACTTGCGTACCTGTCCATTATCCCTACTCTGTCTCCTGCCACTCAGCCAATTTCTTAACCAGGTCAATAATTTGCCCTCAATTCCATGAGCTTCAACTTTAGCTAATAGTCTCTTATGAGGGACTGTATATGGACTTCCAGAAGGCATTTGATAAACAACATCCATTGACATTCCCCTGCCCACTACTTTAGTCACCTCTTCAAAAAATGCAATCAGGTTCGTCAGGCATGACCTACCCTTTACAAATCCATGCTGGCTCTCCAATCAGCTGAAAATTTTCAAGGTGTTCAGTCACTCTATCCTTAATTATAGACGAGTAATTTCCCGACAACAGATGTTAGGCTAACTGGTCTACAATTCCCTGGTTCCCCCCCACCTTTCTTAAAAAGCGGAGTAACATCTGCAAGTTTTCAATCTAATGTAACGGTTCCTGAATCGAGAACTTTGGAAGATAGATGGAGGAAATGCAGTGGATGAAGTGTACATGGACTTCAGGAAAGCCTTTGACAAGGTACCATGCGGGAGATTACTAGAGAAGATTAAAGGGTATGGAATTAGGGGGAAGGACAGCAAACTGGATTAAAAATTGGTTAGGAAGAAAAAAAGTAGGAACTAGGGCAGTGTAAGAAAAGCACTATACACGCTTTCTGTATATTACTGTAAGCCTTGTTAGCAAAACTGACATGATGCTTTTCCCTGTGAACAAAGGCTTTCTGTTTATCCAAAACAACCTTATGACCTTGTGAAAGAGAAGGCCTCTTTTTAGTAATTAAGCACCTGGCACATCCTTATGGCCTTGTGTATCAGCTAGAGAAGGGGAGTCATCTCTAGCTTTATTATGTTTTGCTTGAGGATAAGGGAGAGTGGCATCTCGGAGGCAACTAATCATGAGGGAGGTGGTAAAGCCAAACATTGTGCGTATAAGGGAGTAGGACTGATAGCAGCCCCATGGGACAGAGAGGATGATTGATGAGAGGCTCAGAGTTAATTGTCTCAAAACATGTATAAAGTTCGCTGATTTTCAGTATTACTTCAGAATGTTCTCGGAGCAGGTCTGGACCGCTCAAGACCTTCGAAAGTGCACTGCGAAGTCTTGAGACAGTGATCAACTTTGTCAGGTTGTTTTCATCTTACTAGCATGTTTGACTGTACTCTTATATTTTAACATCTTTGTTACTTGTTATAACTTCTTAATAAAGCCATTGTACTTTGGAACAAACCATTTTGCGACCTTTCGAGTAAGGACTCGAACAGTAAAAGTACATTATTACATATGGAAGTTTTTGAGGGGTTAGAAGTGAGTCGTGGAGTCCCACAGGGTTTCATTCTGGGGTCACTTCTGTTCACTGTATACATCAATAATTTGAATATGGGCCTAGAGGGAGCGGTGGCAAAATTTGCTGATAGCAAAATAGGGGAGAGTATCATTTCTTTAGAAGACGAAAGGAAACTGCAAATAGGATCTAAAAACTGGCAGATGGAATTTAATGTCAGTAAGTTTGAAGTGATTGATTTTGGTGAAAGAAAACAGCAGCAGCAATTATACTCTGAATACAAGTAGGACGGTGCTGTGGAAGAGCAGAGGGATTTGGGGAGTACAGATGCTCAGGTTGCTAAGGCAGCACCTCAGGTTGTTAAGGCTGTAAAAAAAGGCTAATGGAATTCTAGGTTTTATCATGAGGTATAGAATATAAAAAGCCAAGAGGTAATGATGAGTCTATATAAAACCGTAAGACCTCAGTTAGAGTACTGCGTGCAGTATTGGGCTCCACACTATAGGAAAAATATTGAGGATTGAGAGTTTTAGAATGGGTACAATGCAGATTCACTAGGATGTTGCCTGGTATGAGGAAATACAAATATGCAGAAAGACATTAAAAATGTCATTAAAACAATACAGATTACGAGACAATGCGATAGATGCTGGCCTTTATATCTAGAGGACTAGAGTACAAGGGAGCAGAAGTTATGTTGCAGCTATACAAAACCCCGGTTAGACCGCACCTGGAGTACTGTGAGCAGTTCTGGGCACCGCACCTTCAGAAGGACATACTGGCCTTGGAGGGAGTGCAGCGTAGGTTTACTAGAATGATCCCTGGACTTCAAGGATTAAGTTACGAGGAGAGATTACACAAATTGGGGTTGTATTCTCTAGAATTTCGAAGGCTAAGGGGTGATCTGATCGAAGTTTAAAAGATATTAAGGGGAACAGATAGGGTGGATAGAGAGAAACTATTTCCGCTGGTTGGGGATTCCAGGAGTAGGGGGCACAGTCTAAAAATTAGAGCCAGACCTTTCAGGAGTGAGATTAGAAAACATTTCTACACACAAAGGGTGGTAGGAGTTTGGAACTCTCTTCCGCAAACAGCAATTGATACTAGCTCAATTGCTAAATTTAAATCAGAGATAGATAGCTTTTTGGCAATCAAAGGTATTAAGGGATATGGAGTTAGATCACAGATCAGCCATGATCTTATCAAATGGTGGAGCAGGCATGAGGGGCTGAATGGCCTACTCCTGTTCCTATGGGTTTAAAATTATGAAAGGACGGGCAGGGTAGATAGAGGCGGACTGTTTCCAGTATTGAGGTGTCCAGAATGAGAGGCCATAAATACAAGTTTAAAAAGGGAGATTTAGAACAGAGAGCAGGAGAAACTTCTTTACACAGTTATGAGGCTGTGGAATTCACTTCCAGGCTTAGTGATTAAGACAGGAACAATGTCAACATTCAAGATTAGATTGGATAGGTGGATGAATGAAAAAGGGGTTGAAGAGATGTGGGAACAGGGTGGGTAAATGTGGTTCGAACTATTTGCTAGTGTGGAGGGTAAACGCAGAACTGGTTGGGCTGAAAGAAATTACAACACAGAAATAGGCCTATGTATTTCTATGATAATCTAGTTTTTGTTATTATATTTTAATCTAATTTTTCTCATTTTGTTCCCCCCAGTGGGTATCTAGCCTCTAGTGAAGAGCAGGCACTTGTCTCAGGGTTTCCCCAAATTGTATTTTTCCTCTTTTTACATCATTAATTTCTAGTAGCTAGGCGGCTTGCTTATAAACCACTACATGGGCTGTGCCATTCTATGTCCAAGAGCCAGGTACCCTGCAACAGCAGCCCAGTGAGGGCTTCCTACCCTCTACCTGGCACCAACCTACATCATGTAAACCAAGAACTAGCCAAGGGAGGGGGGAAAATTCAAGAAACTGCCTCTCAACTAACCTTCACAGCATGTGTATAGTTCAACGAGATGAAAAGGCCATATCAAAAGGGGGTTTTGTATCAGGAAGGTGGTCGTTTCATGATATCGATTGTTTTTGCTGGATTTCGAATGGCTGAGTAAATAACCATGCAAACTGTTTTCCTTGATAGAGGCAGAGACAGAGACAGACAGACAGACAGAGCTGCTACATGTAAAAGGAGGCAGACACTGAAACCTGAGGGTAGGACATCTCATCGGTGAAGTCTGCATTTGAATGCTCAACACAATTATAAAAAGAGGTAATCTGCTGACTTCGTACTGCAGCCGGGAGTCCCTATCGGAATTCAGGCACGCAATGCGCATGGTTCTCCAACTATTTTGGACAGAAAATTGCGTACAGCCTCTCTCGGAACTTCCAACAGCCATTACCAGTGGAGGAACTACCCCATCGGAAGCACAAAGTCACAAAGTCACCAATACTCCATTCCAGTCTGTGCCGTTTTCACATAGACATCAACCGGTTTATTTTAAATGGGTTCAATATCTGCATAATATCACTGTTCCTTCTTCATCGTTGCTGGGTCAAAATCCTGGAACTCCCTACCTAACAGCACTGTGGGAGAACCTTCACCACACGGACTGCAGCGGTTCAAGGCGGCGGCTCACCACCACCTTCTCAAGGGAAACTAGTGATGTGCAAAAATGCTGGCCTTGATAGAGACGGCACATCCAGAGAATGAATTAAGTGTCCGTACATGAACTTGACCAGCCAGATGTAAAATCCTGTGTAGTTTTAGCCTTTAATCAATGCAGGAGTTACTATTTAAAAAGGAAAGCAGTATTATTCCAATCCAATCAAAATGATAGTAATCTCATTAACACCTTTCATTCAGCTTGAATTTCAAAAGAACTCTCCACTGTCATTACGCGTTGCTGAGAACACTCACCATGGTGCAGAAGAAGCAATTGCATTGTTCCAGGGTGGTCATTCCATCGAGAGAGTATTCACAAAGGCAGAGCTTGCACGTCACCAGTGGGTCCAGGGCCAGCTCCCCGCCCACTGACAAACCTGTTGTAGTCAACTTATGATGGCAGGTTTTACTGGAAGCCTCCATCCTTCTACTGAATTAGGCCACTGGATCCGGCCCTTGTACCTGTAGGTAATCACAAGAATTGAAGGTGCTACCATAACATAACCCAGTTCTTTCAATCAAGGTTTTCTTTTCTCTCATGTACCATCAGAAAGCCAATGTAAGTTCTAGAACATTGAACGCCTTCTTTGGCAGAATACCAAAGGTTGAGCACTCATTTAGATTCTCATTTCAGCTCCTTCTGGCTTTGCACCAAGCTCGAAGGCCTCTACTCTCCGCTGAATCTGTGGTTTTTAGTCAGTCGCTGTGCTAGGTGACAACCTACTTTGCAACACAAAAGAGCAACACAGTCGCTCATTAAAATCACATTTAACTCTAGGTTTTAAAAAAATGGTGTAACCATCTCATTTAGTTCTCTCCTGGCTCATGAAAAGATTTTCTCCACAACCACAACAATTATGTAATTGTTAAAAGTTACGTAAAGATTCTGCAGTCACGGGTTGAACTCACACTGCAGCAACAAATAAGGTAGCACACTCGTATGACATTCCTCTCTCTATTTCAGGTTATAGTCTTTGATGGAATAGCAATTTAACGTGTTTGTTACCAATATCACACCACACAATTTCAACCAGTCTCCTCGGAATAACTTTATTCACTGCATAATTAAAACAATTGAGAGAAGTCAGCTTGGCTCAGTTGATAGCACTCTAGTCTCAGAATCAAAAGATTACTGGGTCAAACCCCACTCAGTTTATAAAATCATGGCTCACACTTCAGTCCAGCATTGTTAGAGGTAATACCATACTACAGATACTTTAAACCTGTTCAGGTTAAAGAGTCCCTCACATTTTTCGAAAAAGAGCAAGGAGCTCTCCCAGTGTCTTGCCCAACATTCCTCACGCAACCAACACAACAAACTGGTGATCCATTTGAATGGTGCTTTTAGATCTTGCTGTGTACACTATCCCTGCCCACGAAACAGTGACTACACTTAAAGTAATTCGTGTAAGTGTTTTGAGACGTTTCTCGGACATGGGATGATGTGCTATACAGATGCAAAGTTTTCTATTAGTGAGCATATGGTTTACTCAGAAGAAAATTTATCCAATTCAAGCAAAACTATTATTTTTGTCACTTTTGTAGGCTCTTTTCTCCATCGTTTGAGGTCTCAAACAGGAAGGCAACCTAGTCTTCCACCAATATCATCAGGAAACTTGCCAATCAACCCTAGGGTATCTTCACTTCCTTCTTTCTTTGTGGGAAGCAGTTCATCATCTTCACAATAGCCCCAGTTGAGATCAGAAATTCACCACATAGGGAATCATGGGTGTGAACCAAGTAAATCACTCTGGTGTAGCATGTTGGCATACCAACCCCCAGCTATCTCCTTTCAAGCACGGTGTTAATCCGGGCAATGAACATAGCTAAGTATAGATTGTAACTATGGTGATTAAACCAGTATCTAAACAAAGCCAACTTAAATACAGCCTACCTATGGCATTTTAAGAATTTATGGTTTGCAGCCAGGAAACCTGAACCAACCCAGGGAGGTCTTTTGGTATCCTACCCAATATTCATCCCTCAACCAACATCACAAACAGATCAAATCATTTACCCCTGTTTGTGGGGCCTTGCTGTGCACAAATTGGCTGCCATGTTTCTTGCAACAGTGACTACACTTCAAAAGTACTTCATTGGCCATGAAGCACTGGAGACATCCTGAGGACACGAAAGGCACTATATAACCACAAGTGTTTTTTCCCCTTCAGTTTAGTGCCAATTTGTACATTGCATGCAGTTTTCTACTGCACTCACATCCACTTGAAAGCCAGTCGAGACTGCGCCCAAACTTATTTTATATAGAACCCTTACAAACAGAAATCAGACTTGGGTCCCAGGGCGAAAAGGGTGATGTGCTAACTTGTGTTGCCCTTTTCCCCCTCTAAATAGCAATGCTATACAACTTGTTGACTGATATATTCATTCCAATGTGTAACTCCCAATCCTGCTCTTTCCCCTATAGTTTTCATGTTTTAAATCTCCACTTTCAACAGCCAAGATATTTCCTATTCCTTGCTAAGTTTCCCCGACAATAGCAACATATACCAAAAGACTCATCTGTTGTACAACGTATTGTTAAAAAAAACTTAAATGACATTCCAAAACTAGAAACATCACAGGGTTTTGGAACTATTGAAGAGGGCTCCCACAGCGGTTCAATGGGTGAATGCATCACAGGAGGTGCCACTGAGCCACACAGACCAGGTGATTTGCAGCTGGGCAGCAACCAAGGGCACTACAATTGTCCCCAAAGCAGAGGCGAACCAGTCAGGGTCCCTGATTGGGTCACACTGGGAGAGGGAAGGAGTCCGAATCAGCTGTAATTTTGCCCCCAGTCCCCTCGGTTCTACCCCTACCTCCACAGAAACTATAGCACTCCCCAGCATGAATTCAGCAGGGGAGGGGATAAAACAGCAAAAAAATAAAAGTAACTGAAATATGAATTGTTGAAAATTCTCACCATGTCTGCAGCCTCTAGGAACCTCCGTCCAAACATGGAATTTCTTGGCAAATTAGGAGGATTCCGTTGCATTACCATAAATAACTTGGGACCTTGCTATGCACAAATTGGCAGCCGCGTTTCCTACATTACAACAGTGACTACACTTCAAAAGTACTTCATTGGCCGTGAAGCACTTGAGACATCCTGAGGACACAAAAGGCACTATATAACTGCAACTGTTTTTTTCCCCTTCGGTTTAGTGTCAATTTGTACATGGCATGCAGTTTTCTTCTGCGCTCAGATCCACTTGAAAGCCAGTTGAGACGGCGCCCAAACTTATTTTAATTCCTATCAACATCTTTTTGTTCTGCTAGCAAAGGACTGCTCGCAGACTCTTGGAATGTTCCCCAGGCAAATTCAATCCATCAACAAGTGCAGCAAATTAATAAAATCGGAGGAGTTAAAGCAACAAGCCATCAAATTTCATAATAGCAGGGTGGCTTCAGTGTAAATCTCCTTTACCACCCACCAGTCTAAGAATCCACTTCTCACTGGCTCTGTGTCAAGTGTTTGTCTGAATGCTCCTGTTTGAGTCTTCAATTTCTACCCATGGTTCATGAAATGTTATTTCTCCTCTTATTCTTTAAGACTGCCTTCTCCTTCAATCTATTCCTTACCAATCCAACTCTGCGGGCTGGATTTTCCTGACCCCACCATTACAGGGCCGTGACGGGATTTCAGCCCACCGCCCCAGTTTCTTAGGTCAGAGTCGTTAAGTATACAAGGTGGGTTCCCCGGCAGGATTCGCTCCAGCAAGTGGAAGCCCACCAGTGGCCCCCCGGGAGGTTACACACGGTACTGCAGGGGGACTGCCTCTGCCATAGTAGAAGAAGCCCGAAGAAAACTTACAACGAGCCCGAGGGCCCTGAAGACTGAAAGAAGTCATCCACTAAAGGCCTCAGCTGAGGCAGAGATCTTCAGCCAGCAAGTCATGGAAGCAAATTGGAGCAGCAGGGGAGGGAGGAAGAGGCCTGGGGTTCCGTGTCAGCATTTGCATGAGGCAGGCAAAAAAGGAGTGTCCAGTAGCAGGGGTGGAGGAAGGGAAAAGGAGATCAGGGCAGTGACAGACCAGTAGGTCTCACTGCCAATTCTGCCTCTGTTCTACTGTATCCTGCCCGATTTCAATGTCTTTTTTATTATGTTCCTTTCCCTGCTGATCTTAGTTGCATGTCTTGTCTCTAATACAGTTCCTTTGTCTATGTTCTCTCCAATTGCATTTCTTCATAACTTCAGTGCTTTCTCTGTGCTACTTGCTCTCTATTCCCTTAATTCAGTTTGCAGTCTTCCCAATCCTTCGCCTCTTTTTCTGTCTTCAAAAAAAGTTATTGGTGGGGTGGGGGAGAACAGGGTGGCACAGTA
The DNA here is from genome assembly GCF_035084215.1 of Heptranchias perlo. NCBI lineage: Eukaryota > Metazoa > Chordata > Chondrichthyes > Hexanchiformes > Hexanchidae > Heptranchias > Heptranchias perlo. Next base: position 29,900,142 of record NC_090326.1, read on the forward strand.
TACTATACATTCACCTCCAAGACCCAGGTTAGAATCCAACTCTGCTGACTGAAACTGAACAGTCTTTGGATTAGTTCCTACTGGGTGCAGACCCATAGCAAAAAACTGCCCATAATTTGGCAATCACGCTTGCAAAAGTCAGCAGCAAATGTAGGAAATGGTTTACACAAGCGAAGAAGAAGTTGGGATTAAGACACATTATCAGGGCAGGGTAGAAGGAACTTCACTCTGCATCTAGGCCATTCAATGCCCGACTTGATTGATGCTGGATGTTGCAGGTGATAAAATGTTCAGGTCCCCATTGCTGACAAGCCTCACCTTGATGGACACAAAAACATTCACCAATAACGTACAAGTATAAACATCAAAAAAATAAGCAAGATGCCTATCTGTCCCTACCTACTCTCTCGTCAGCAATGGAAAACTTGAAGAATCTCAAAGCATATGAATTTACCTCACATCAGCAGCTAAGGTTACACAAAATGCAGCAGTAAAAGATAGTTACCAAAGAAAATACACTCTGGGCACCTGAAAACTTTAGCAACTGTACCAAATTCAGACTCCTAAGGAAGGAATGTTTGAGTGGAAGGCCTGCAATTAAATCTGCAGGTAGCTTCGTTATTATGCTACTGGACTAGCAGCCCAGAGGTCGGAATTCAATTTCCCCCAAATTGTGAAATTGGTTAATAAATCTGGTAATTTGTGGGTTGGCATCTGGAAAAATTACCATGGAAACTTCCAGATTGTCATAAAGTCCCAAATGGTTCACGAATGTTCTTCATATAAGGGAACTTGCCACCCCACCTGATCTGGCCTCAATGAGACTTCAGTCCCACACCGGGCAGTCAACTCTTAATGCCCTTGGGGCAATAAATATTATCTTGCCAGTGTCATCAATATCCCAAGAACAAATCAATAAAAAAAAGCTACTGCTGACATTTAAGTATCTTTGACACACATTACAATTTGAGCTGGAAACGTGAAAAAATAATTAGCCCAAGGATTTTCTTGCACCTTAGACTAGGGTGGAGCAACAAGAGGGAAAAATCGCATGCCTACAAGAAAGCCCACCTGAATTTCCTTCTATTTAATTAAACAGCCCTTCAAATCTACACTGGTGATTTTCTCCATGAACTACCTAATCTAATCCTACTCTCCTGAAGGTTACCCTCCTACCCACTCTTTAATATTCCTCTTTTTCACGCCACTATTTAATTCCCTTTCAAAAAAAAAACTCTTAAAAACAGTCTGCAACAGAGAATTCCATATTAGAATGACAAGAACATGTTGCTTACCTCCCCTCTAATTCTTTTTGTAATCATGCCCTCTGATTGCTGCAATGTCCTGAACATCTGAAGACATATTTTGATTTACAGATTGTAACCACTGTAAGTACAAGAGAACAGCCTGACCTTTCTAAAAGCCCTGTTGGAATTAATTACGAAGGGCAACATAATCTCAGGATTCCAAAGATGTCTCCAAACACTTGGAGAAACAACTGTACAGACTCTTCCATCACCATCCCTGAGTATGTCCTCTCCCACCTGCAGAGGGAGAGAGGTGGCGGTACAGTGATATACAGTCAGGAGGGAATGGCCCTGGGAGTCCTCAACATTGACTTCGGACCCCATGAAATCTCATGGCATCAGGTCAAACATGGACAAGGAAACCTCCTGCTGATTACCACCTACCGCCCTCCTTCAGCTGATGAATCAGTCCTCCTCCATGTTGAGCACCACTTGGAGGAAGCACTGAGGGTAGCAAGGGCACAGAATGTACTCTGGGTGGGGGACTCCAATGTCCATCACCAAGAGTGGCTAGATAGCACCACTACTGACCAAGCCCAAAAGGACATAGCTGCCAGACTGGGCCTGCGGCAGGTGGTGAGTGAACTAACATGAAGGAAAAACCTACTTGACCTTGTCCTCACCAATCTACCTGTCGCAGATGCATTTGTCCATGACAGTATTGGTAGGAGTGACCACTGCACAGTCCTCGTGGAGACGAAGTCCTGTCTCTACACTGAGGAGACCATCCAACGTGTTGTGTGGCACTACCACCGTGCTAAATGGGATAGATTCAGAACAGATCTAGCAGCTCAAAACTGGGCATCCATGAGGCGCTACGGGCCATCAGCAGCAGCAGAATTGTATTCCAGCACAATCCGTAACCTCATGGCCCGACATATTCCTCACTCTACCATAACCAACAAGCCAGGGGATCAACCCTGGTTCAATGAGGAGTGTAGAAGAGCATGCCAGGAGCTGCACCAGGCATACCTAAAAATGAGGTGCCAACCTGGTGAAGCTACAACACAGGACGACATGCATGCTAAACAGCAGAAGCAACATGCTATAGACAGAGCTAAGTGATTCCACAGCCAACGGATCAGATCAAAGCTCTGCAGTCCTGCCACATCCAGTCTTGAATGGTGGTGGATAATTAAACAACTAAAGGGAGGAGGAGGCTCTGTAAACATCCCCACCCTCAATGATGGCAGAGTCCAGCGCGTTCACAACCACAGACTAGCCAGAAGTGCCGAGTGCATGATCCATCTCTGCCTCCTTCCGATATCCTCACAGAAGCCAATTCAATTCACTCCGCGTGATATCAAGAAACAGCTGAGTGCACTGGATACAACAAAAGCTATGGGCCCCGACAACATCCCGGCTGTAGTGAAGACTTGTGCCCCAGAACTAGCCGCGCCTCTAGCCAAGCTGTTGAGGTACAGCTACAACACTGGCATCTACCGGACAATGTAGAAAATTGCCCAGGTATGTCCTGTCCACAAAAAGCAGGACAAATCCAATCCGGCCAATTACCATCCCATCAGTCTACTCTCAATCATCAGCAAAGTGATGGAAGGTGTCGTCGACAGTGCTATCAAGTGGCACTTACTCACCAATAACCTGCTCACCGATGCTCAGTTTGGGTTCTGACCAGGACCACTCGGCGCCAGACCTCATTACAGCCTTGGTCCAAACATGATAAGAGCTGAATTCCAGAGGTGAGGTGAGAGTGACTGCCCTTGACATCAAGGCAGCATTTGACCAAGTGTGGCACCAAGGAGCCCTAGTAAAATTGAAGTCAATGGGAATAGGGGAAAACTCTCCAGTGGCTAGAGTCATACCTAGCACAAAGGAAGATGGTAGTGGTTGTTGGAGGCCAATCATCTCAGCCCCAGGGCATTGCTGCAGGAGTTCCTCAGGGCAGTGTCCTGGCCCAACCACCTTCAGCTGCTTCATCAATGACCTGCCCTCCATCATAAGGTCAGAAATGGGGATGATCGCTGATGATTGCAGTGTTCAGTTCCATTCGCAACCCCTCAAATAATTAAGCAGTCCGTGCCCGCATGCAGCAAGACCTAGACAACATCCAGGCTTGGGCTGATAAGTGGCAAGTAACATTCGCTCCAGACAAGGGCCAGGCAATGACCATCTCTAACAAGAGAGTCTAACCACCTCCCCTTGACATTCAACCGCATTACCATCGCCGAATCCCCCACCATCAACACCCTGGGGGTCACCATTGACCAGAAACTTAACTGGACTAGCCACATAAATACTGTGGCTACAAGAGCAGGTCAAAGGCTGGGTATTCTGTGGCAAGTGACTCACCTCCTGACTCCCCAAAGCCTTTCCACTATCTACAAGGCACAAGTCAGGAGTGTGATTGAATACTCTCCACTTGCTTGGATGAGTGCAGCTCCAACAACACTCAAGAAGCTCGACACCATCCAGGACAAAGCAGCCCACTTGTTAGCGCCCCATCCACCACCCTAAACATTCACTCCCTTCACCACCGGCGCACCATGGCTGCAGTGTGTACCATCCACAGGATGCACTGCAGCAACTCGCCAAGGCTTCTTCGACAGCACCTCCCAAACCCACGGCCTCTACCACCTAGAAGGACAAGGGCAGCAGGCACATGGGAACACGACCACCTGCACATTCCCCTCCAAGTCACACACCATCCCGATTTGGAAATATATCGCCGTTCCTTCTTAGTCAAAATCCTGGAACTCCCTACCTAACAGCACTGTGGGAGGACCTTCGCCACACAGACTGCAGCGGTTCAAGGTGGCAGCTCACCACCACCTTCTGAAGGGCAATAAATGCTGGCCTTGCCAGCGACGCCCACATCCCATGAACGAATAAAGAAGGTAAATTTTTGGTAAGCAAAATCCTTGCACTGAGCCTCGCCCATCAACGAACATAACAGGAAGTCGCAAATGTGCAGTCTATGATTTTCTAAATAATGGACAGAAAATTGTGGGCTGGACACTAGACGATTCCCCAATAGGCACTCCCAAGCAGATGGGGCTCCACACACAATTTGCAATTGCACAATGGGTTTTACATTTTACTCAAGCTCTCACTACAGTTGCTAAGGAAGGAAAAGGTGAGTGGAAGGCCAAAAATTAAAGCGTAGGTACACATTCTGGAGCGACCAAGTTACTTTGCATTCTTTGTAACAATGCAAATTGCGTTCGTCGAAAAGGGGAGAATTTGAATTTGTGGGAAAGACATACGTGCGGTGGTGGTAAAAGTTGCACAGAAATCAGTTTGGCGAGAATTTTCTTTCTCCCCTGCTTGGTGGGAACAGAGTGGACGAGCAGTTAAAATGGAGTGGCTCCATTTCCTGCTCAGTCCACACCGATTTTAAGGCAGTCGGTTTTGGCTGCAGATGAAGTGCTCGCCTAGGGTTGCCCACCCTGGCTGGACAGATCCATGGAGGTTTCATCACATGACCTCCCACCTCCAACAATTCCTGCTTGATCAAACAGCCTTCTCCCCACCATCTCCAATATTTTTATAACTAATAAACAAGCGTTCCAAGAAAATTAAAAGTAGGTACAATTTTTTTTTTAAATACCCCAATGATTTTTCTCCTGGATTGCTCGCAACAGTGATCTGGAGATTAATCTTTAATTACTGGAGACTCCAGGACAATCCTGGAGAGTTAGCAACCCTATCCTCGCCTGACTCAGGAGAGAGCCTCTGGTATAAATGCTAATCGGGGACCTACAACATCAATAGGCTAAAGGAGGTCAGCAGCCAGTGGGAAGGACAAAGAGGCTCTCCAAGCAAGTGAAAGGCTTTCTTTTTTTGGGCCCCAAGAGGAGGAGTGCTCCCACAGGCCTCACAAGGAAAGCTGCCCAAGAACCCCCGCCCCACCCACTTCCCTACTGCGAGACCCCCGCCTGCACTGCTTACCTGAAAGCCAGCAGGCAGCCAAGGGCCACTCAATTGTCCGCCACCAGCGGCTGCTCTGCGCCCTCTACCCACCCATCCCGGTCAGGAAGTGGATTTCGACTGCTTGGGCATTCCGATGAGGCCCAAGCAGTCGAAATCACTGTGGCATCTTACTGCCTCTGGCGGGCGGGATATTAACCCCACCAGAAATCTGCTCTGAATTAAGATCCACCTCTTTGCTCCTGTTTCAGTCCTGATTTCAACCAAAATTAACTAACTTTTTTTTGGGGGGGGGTGGGGGGGGGAGGGGAGGGAACGAGAGAAGAGGAGGAAAAAAAAATTGTTAATGTGACTAAATAATTTACAATTTTCCCCCAAATGTGTCAAATTGCAATGCAACATAAACTCAGACACCCAACCTCAAACTGAAACTGGCTCATAGCTAAACTGAAGCCAAAGGCTTAGGAGACAAGTCAGAAACCTGTATTTCCCAGTTGTGATGAAACCAATTGTGATTATCCTGCACGTCAGGGACCCGATTTGGTAATCGAAGTGCAGTATAATTGCCATACAAGAGAGCTGAAAATGTCAATACATTTTTAATAAAAAATTTTTTGAGTTGTGTGGCTGTGTGTTGGATCAGTGGTTGAAATAATGATTTGGAGGAAGGCATTCCAACGCATGTGAGCAATCTTCTGCTCTTGTACAAGTTGCTTTTGTACAAATTGTGTTTAATGGCATAAAGCGGACTGGGAAGAGTGTTCGACCTTCATGACGTTACCTTGATGAAAATTACAAATTGCCCTGGTGGCTTTTTTCTCTCCTCCAAGCAAAAAACAGGTTTTGTCAAACACTTTTTTTTTAAATGAAGACGTTGCCTCTTTAACAAGATGTTTGGAGCATCTCTTATTTCATGAAGATCAGAAATGAAATTAAGGGCAGCTCCCAGGGCTGTGATGAGGAGAGAGGGACATCTGTATTTTCAAGAAGTGGACCAAATCTACACCCTTCAATGATTTCAGACTATGAGTGACTATTGAAGCTTGACAACCAGTACAATTCCAACAAATTATTTTAGATTTACAGTGAGATCTTTGTGTTGCAGATGATCAAAACTTTGAACATGGCCACACAAGTACTCAAAGTGTCGACCTCTAACTAAATGTGTAAGATTTAGAAGTCTAAGAGATCTTTATTGATTGAAATCCACATTATCTTTTCAATAAGGAATACCTTTTTCTGAAGTAATGTTAAAGAGATGAGCTAACTATAAATACCACTGTATCTATACCATATCAACAATATATGTGCTGCTATGATAGGTGGAATCTGACCAACAGTTTGAATCATTCAAGCCACCATAGTCAGGTTTTGATTGAATTTCCAGCAGTTGGGGGATGAAGGCAGCACTTATGTCGAAACATCTGTTAGCTTAAGATGCTTGGTTACATTTCAGTCTATTATTCTAATTCATTTACTTCTGCAGACTGGAAGGTATTAAATATCCCTAATTGCAGTTGCTGGTGGTAGGATTGGTAATACTATCAACAATTTGCCAACTGGAAATCATCCAATACTACATGGACCCAATTTCCTACTATTTTGAACATCTTTTTAGTGATAATAAAAGGATTGAATTTATGTGCCCACCTTTGTTGAGATAAAACACACTACACCACTGAGTCATGGGGCTGGCTTAAATGCTGTGTGAAAATACGCTAAAAATACTTGTTCAACTTGGAGTTTGCACGTGATACCTACCACACAAAGGAGAAATTGCTCAATTTGACTAAGAGAAAAAGGAAAGAACTTGCATTTATATAGCGCCTTTCACGACTTCATGATGTCCCAAAGCACTTTACAGCGAATTAAATACTTTTTGAAACGTAGTCACTGTTTTAATGTAGGAAACACAGCAGCCAATTTGCGCACAGCAAGCTCCCACAGACTGCAATCGGATAATGACCTGATAATCTGTTTTAGTGACATTGGTTGAGGGATGAATATTGGCCAAGACGTCGGGAAGAACTCCCCTGCTCTTCAAAATAGTGGGATTGTTTACGTCCACCTGAGGGGTTGGGGTAGGGTTAAGCATTTCATCCGAAAGACTAATTCAATTGTTTTTCTTTTTACGTCAGAGGCAAAAACTTTGTCTTGCCGACATTGAGTCATTCAACACATTTCTTTTGGACTGAAATGCAATTTCTATTCCCACTGAGCAGATTTTAAAAGGTGGCAGCTGCTCAGCTGTGATTAAAGGAGAGATGCGGTTCAAGTGGACTATTATTAAAGCACTTTATAACAATCCTCAGCACATCTTTAACACAATGATTTAAGCGTATGCTATACAATCAGAAGAGGAGACTGTAGAATACAAAACTTAGGAAAGACCTTGATAAGTTATAAGTGGCAAAAGTGAGGACTGTGTCATGAAGTATTTGCTATGCATACAAACTTATTTGAAAGTTCTCCACCAAGCATCCTTTAACAAAATTAATTTTCTTGTTTCATGTTTCTCTGGTTGGTAACTAGAGGTTATAAATTTAAGATCAACAGAAGAACAAGAGATAAGGAGGAATCCCCCCCCCACCCCCGTAGAGGGTTGTTGGGTCATAGGATATCTTAGTGGTGGAAGCAGAATCCAGAACAGCTTTTAAAAGGAAAGTGAATAAATGCTTGAAAAAGAAAAACGTTAAAAAAAAATAGGGAAATGGGGCATCTATTGCAGAGTCAGCACAAGGGTGATGTGTCGATTGGCCTCCTTCTGTACTGTAAAATTCCATGATCATAATTAGCCTAAAGAATTAGTGACATTTTTATGTTCAGTGCAGCATTTAAGTGGATGTCATAAGGTACGGGGAAATCCAGCAGCACAGGTATACCGTGTAAGCTTTGAATGAGATTACAAAGGGCATTCAGAACCAAATTTGTGAACACAGAAGTAGAACTTTACTTTTTAAACTTGTGTAAAGTCGAACTCACTGAGGCAACAATTTGGATAGGACGTTGGGTTTGTCACATGATGGTGAATAGGTCATAGATTGATTATGCCAGAGCTGAAACAAAGGATTGCCAAGGATCACAAGTTTTCACAAGACCACAGAATTTGAAGGTTAGCAAGTGTTCAGCTGAGTTTTATTATACGTTTGCCACCAAAAGCAGATTTTTACCAGGCTTGCAGCAGCCCCAGCCAAAAGTGTTGCTTTCTTCAGTAAGAACCAGTACCAGAGTGGGGTAGTTAGACAGCATTTACGTAAATTGATCATTTTGCCGGCATTATGCTTGTCCAGTGACACTTCGGCATGAATAAGGCTCTAACCAAATGACCAGTTTGTTGGTCTTGATTACCCTAATCTGGGGTATACAGGAGACCTCTCCAGAAACAGCTGGGATCTCACCTCTAACATTGCACAACATTAACATCAAAATACCAGCTAACCAGCATGATATCATACTTTTTCAAGTTAATGAGAAAAGATCTGCCAAACATTTTGTAATGAATATTTAAAGAGAGATATTTAAAAAGAAATAGTGTAACGTTTATCTTGAGCATGCTAAGAGGTCAGTCAAGATGGATTGCTGTAGGAGCTTCCATTGAAAAATTAGTTGAAAGTCCACTCTTGTTAGCAAGTCAGAGGAGCTACAGCATGAACTTTCATATCCAGCTGTTTTTTGCCCCCCCCCCCCCACGATTTGGTGTTCATTTTAAACTTAGTTAGCTGTGGCTCAGTGGTAGCACGCTCACCTCTGAGCCAGAGGACTGTGGATTCAAGTCCCACTCCGGAGGCTTGAGCATAAAATCTACACTAACACGTCAGTGCAGTAGTAAACAAGTGCTGCATTCTCAGAGGTGCCATCGTTCAGATGAGATGTTAAACCGAGGCCCTGTCTGCCCTCAGGTGGGCATAAAAGATCCCATGGCACTATTTCAAACAAGAACAGGGGAGTTTGCCCCAGTGTCCTGGCCAATATTTATCCCTCAACCAACATCACTAAACATCACATTGCTGTTTGTGGGACCTTGCTGTGCACAAACATTGGCTGGCACGTTTCCTACATTATAACAGTGACTACATTTCAAAAGTGCTCAATTGGCTATAAAGCACTTTGGAACATCCTGGGGGCATGAAAGGCGCAATATAAATGCAAGTTCTTTGTTTCTCTTCTTTAAAAACCTTGTTAAGGCTGGACTACTGGTAATCCAACTGATGTTGCCTTTGGTATCACGCTCAGTGAAATGTTGTTTACTAGACTGTAGACTGCAATGATCACCTCAAGATTTGCTGGAACCCTTTCTGTGAGGTTATGTAAGTCATGTCCCATGGCATTCGTTAGGTGAGCTCTCGTCAATAAATAAAGCACAACTCACAGGGACCTCATTTACACATTCATTGGCCAGCAACAGATTTGTTGTTGGCTAATTTTCTTAACTTAATCACTGATCACACAGTTTTTGGCATAGGGTTGTATTGTGCTATTCAGTCTTCAAGATCGCAAAATTATTGACATTGAGACTTGTCAACAGAAAATGGCTGTTTGTGTTTCCATGCTGTTGACAAACAGTGAAAATGAGCAACTGAAATTCTGATTCTTTGCCAATTTCTTTTTTTTTAAAAAGACATCAATAAGAACTACTGCATCCTTTAAAAAGGGGAAAGGGGATAAACATTTGAAGGAGAGGAACATACATGGCTAAATTCATTTTGTATTGCTCAAGTAAAGAGCCGGCACAGACACAATGGGCCAAATGGCCTTTTTCCGTACTGTAAACATCTACGGTGGAAAGTAGGTAAAAAACTGACTAGTAATCATTCAGGATTAGCACTGCTCCAACATTTTCATACAAAAGTGCATTAACATACATAACAAAACATTAGTTTAAAAAAATGATTTTTGCCAGTTAAGGTCACTTAAGATGAACTCATGTAGCATTCCACAGCCACAGAGTCATGTCAGAAAATGTTATATTCCAGGTCAGACCTGGCATTACAAAGATGATGATTTCAATTGATCACCAGGACAGGCCATTGCCCCTGGACCACTTCACAGATTCACCAATGGCATTTTATTTTTTCTTTTAGTGGTTAATGTGACTTTGTAAATTCCTAAATATGTTATTTTAATGCAGTTGTTAATACTTTTAAAATGTCAGTTTTTGACCACCTCCCTTGGGAAAACAGCAACCAAACAGAACCTGAAGAATTACCTTCCTCCCTCAAATGCCTTTTGAAATGACTGCATTCGGTGCAAAAAGAATTTTACACCAGCACTAATTGTGCTAGTACCATTCAATGAAAACTCGGCTCAGTTTCGATTATTGTGCCTTTATCATCTACGTGTGAATGAATAATTATCTCAGCATCAGGAATTAATACATGCATTATTAAAAGATTTAGATTCTCACTGATTACTTTGAGCTCACACCACTTATGTCAGCGCCCCCCCCACCCCCGTTTAGCAACAGAAATAGTGCCTGTGAAATAATCACTTTCAAAAAGTACTTGATGAACCCGTTCAAATATTCTTGTTAACTTGCACTTATCAGCAACTAAATTTGGCACATGCCAAAAAGGTTAAACTTTGATTTTTTTTTTGAAAGTTGGTTTCCAAAATATTTGGTGGTTTAGATCCACGCTCAAACAGCAAGGGTCATCGATGATGCAAGCCCTATGATCACGCTATGGGGTGATAGGCACACAACGCAACTGACTTCTAACACGTACTATGCAAGGTACAAAATAATCTGGTATCTTGCTCCAAAAATAAAAACCTGGACTGCTCTTTCACTCTCAGTTAATATCTCTGCACTTGCTTACAGCACAAGATGTGGGCGCTTCTGGGAACCATGAGTGTCCCCAGGGCAAGCACAATTCCGCAGAAGGTTGACCAGATGGACTGGCTTGAGCTCAAAATTACTGAGCTTGAGAAACAGGAGACACATTGCGCTATACAGGAAGAGTTTCTGGAACACTTTGCAGTGGGCGGTCACCCCGCACCCAGAGAGGAATAATGAGGTAGTGGAAAGGAATTGGGTGATCATCCGCTGGGAGATTCAGGTAGAGGCAGTGCAAGAACCACCTGGGGTTATGAAGTTGTCTGATAGGTATACAATGCTGGTTAGCTGTACTTCAAACAAAGAAGGTGCCACGGGAGAGAGAAATCACAAGCAACACCATGGCACCGTGGAGAAGGGACTATCCAGGAGGAAGGAGGAACGAGCATTGGGAAAAAGACAAGTGGTCGTTGTAGGGGATTCTATTATTAGAGCATTAAATATCCTTTTCTATATCTGTGACTGGAAGACCCGAATGGTTTGTTGCCTTCAAATTCCAGAATAAGGGATGTCACTGAGCAGGTAGAGAAGATTCTGGAAAGGAAGGGTGAGCAGACTGAGGTGGTGGTTTACATGGGAACCAATGACATAGCAAAGAACAGGATGGAGGTCTTGTAAAGAAAGTTTGGGAAGTTAAGTGTTTATTTAAAAAGCAGGACCTCCACCATAGTAATCTTCCAGTACAATGCATCCCACCATTTAGGGAGAAGCAGATTAGACACATTAACATGCAGCTTGACAGATCATGTGGAAGGTTTCAGCATTCAAGGCATCAGAGATGAGTTCCAGGGCAAGCAAAAGCTCTACAGATGGGATGGGCTCCACTTGACCCAAGTTGGTACCAATGTCCTGGTAAAGAGGGTAAATAAAACAGTTTGGGAGGGGGGGGGTGGAAAAAAAGGATTTTAGGTAATAAAGTGGATGGCATAAATCTAAGGGCACGTGGGCAGGAGTTAATTGAGGTGAAGGGATAAAGCAGTCTAAAATAAAAAACGTTCAAGGGCTGGTATGGGGAGATACACCTTAGGACAGATAGGAGAGAGGTTAAGAGGGATCATAAAAACAAGCACTTAGAGAAAAGAGTGAGAGGGGTACTGAGGAGTATGAATGTGTCAGGCTGGCAATATTTATATGTGAATGTTGAAAAAAAAAACATTACAAATAAAAAAGGTAGAGAACTAGAGGCACTAATTACAACGGAAGGACACGATGTTGTAAACTTGACATCAGCCAGGATGAGACTGGCAGCTAAATATTCCCAGCTATAATTTTTCAAGAGAGATAGAGAAGGAAACTTGTGAGCTGGTGTGGCCTCATTAGAAAAAAATTGAAAGAAGAGTTTTGTTTTTAAATTGATGGTGGTGCTCAGAGTCTATCTGGGTGAAGTTAAGAAATAATAAGGGATCTGTAATCATATTGAAAGCTCATTATATACCACTAAATAGTGAGAAGGAAACCTAAATGAGATTTGTAGACAGTTTAGGGAAGTTTGCAATCGTACTAGAGCTGTATTGCGACAGAACTTTAACTATCCTAAGGTAGACTGAAATAAGACAAGTTTCTAGTCAAAATGGGGAGGGGTTCTTAGAATGAATCAGGACTGTTTCCTTAATTTTGTATGTAGCATGTTCATCAAGGAAGGATGCAGTGCTAGATCTGATTCTGGGTGTTTAAGCTACTGATCTGAAAGTAGATGATCACTTTGGAAAAAAAGTGACCATAACCTAATTAGGGTCTCACTGAAAACAAAGGCAGCAAAAGATAAAAAGCCACTGGGCTGGAAATTAGGCACTTCGACTGGAATGAAGTGACCCAACCCAGATTAGCAGGGTTGGATAAAAAAATGGCCGATCATTCGGTGGACCACTGATGGAAGATAATCAAATAGAAAACAAAATATGGTACAGGTTAAGTAAATTCCAACGAGGGGGATACTTCAAAGACCTTCATGGAAAATTAGATTTTAAAAAAGGAGATACATGGAGGAGGGGAAATACAGAAAAAAAAATTGAGAAATGTAAAAGGCAGAGAAGAGAAACAAAAAGGGAAATTAGGAAGGTCGTGGGAGAGTATGAAAGAAGACTGGCAGTCAACATAAAAAGGAAATAGCCAAAGGCTTTTATGAGTACATAAGTAAAGCATAATCAAGAAGCAGTGGGACCACTTAGCGACAAAGTGTCAACTTGTATTTGTGATGTTAAATAAGAACTTTGGGGATGATTTTGAACCCCAAGAACGAGTGAGTTGGGGGCAGGTGGGAGTTGAAAATAATTGTTTTTTGGGTCGCGACCGCAACCCGGCTTTATTTCCAGGTTTAATGTTGGCACGTAAAAGTACAGGCTTCCCACTGGGAAAGCAAAGTCCGAACATTTTGCGGTTGCAACCCAAAAAAGACAACTATTTTCAACTCCCACCCTCCCGTTCTTGGGGTTTAAAATCACCCCCTCTGCCTCAGTTTTTACAAGGGAAGATAAAAGAAGTAGGACTGCTGGAATACCTCGAGGATGAGAGAGAGACACTACTAGAGACAAAGGACACCATTTTTAAAAAAAAAGTTAATGGTACTCAATGTAGAAAAATTCCCAGGCCCAGATAGTATACACCACAGAACCCTGAAGGAGTGGGGAGGGGAAAGCAGAGCTGACAGTCATAAATTTTCCCCAAATCTTTGGTAATGGGGATAGTTCCCAAGAAATGGAAGGAGGCAAATGTTACAACCTAGTTCAAAAAAGGAGAAAAAGGATAAGCTAGGAAATTTTAAGTCAATTAATCTTACCTCAGTTGTGGGTAAACTTCTGAGGGCTAATTTTATGAATTCATGAAATTGGGGCATTTTTCATTGAGAAAGTTAAAGAAGGATCGAATAGAGGTTCTCAAAACAATGAAAGATTGTTCCCACTGGTCAGTGAATTGGTAATAAGGTGGAAAACAGACTCAAGGTCATCAATAGGACAAACGAGGAAGTAAGAAGTTTTTTCATACCAAGGGTTATTCGAACAGAAATGTTTTAGATAGAGATAATGTGAAATGGAAGAATGTAAAACGATATGGGAAACAGCAAAGAGATGGGATTACTGTTGACAGCTCCAGCTGAAGAACTGGCAGAGGTGTTGGGCCAAATGGCCTCCTTCTGTGGTGTAATTTCTACGATTCTGCAATGCTTGTCACGTGCACTCTCATTCCACTGCACGAGGATGCTGAGAAGTACTGCCCGTGGGTAATTTGCATACTGAAATAAAGACAGGACGGCAACCACTGTATGGGATCATGTATACAGTGCCAACAGCAATGAAGATTCAACACTACAACTGCTATTACTTCAGTTAAAAAATCTGACACACCTCAACTCATGTTACAGACAGCGACAGCCTGCAAACAATAAACCAGTTGATCCACACTTGTTTCACTGTATTCAAGACACCTCATTTTGCTTCCAGATATCTACACTCCAATGCAAGGGCACAAAATGGTGCCTGAGCCTCTAAAGTTCCCCATCCAGATCATGGCACGTGACCTCAAGTTCTATTCTGCCGGTTCCTCAAGTTGCTTCCTGCTACATGTGTCTAATTTGCTCTTCTAAAATACCCAACATAATAGCATTAATAAACTTGTGTATAGTGTAAATAGGACATGAAACTTGCCGGCATAGTTTACAGTATTTATAATAACATACCAATCACCATAATGTAGTCAGATTCATTCGCAGCACACAACAGAAATCCCACCAACAGTTACGTATCTGATGTATTTATGAAGTCAAAAAAATGAAGTGAAAGCAATAAGATACATAGAAGACCTTGTGTTTACTTAAAGGCTGTACTTATATATCACCCGGTCTGGATGGGATGCATCCTAGGTTACTGAGGGAAGCAAGGGTGAAAATTACAGAGGTGCTGATCATAATCTCCCAATCCTCCTTAGATATGGGGGCGGTGCCAGAGGACTGGAGAATTGCAAATGTTACACCCTTGTTCAAAAAAGGGTGTAAGGATAAACCCGGCAACTACAGGCCAGTCAGATTAACCTCGGTGGTGGGGAAGCTTTTAGAAATGATAATCCGGGACAAAATTAATAGTCACTTGGACAAGTGTGGATTAATTAAGGAAAGCCAGCACGGATGTGTCAAAGGAAAATAGTGTTCAAAAAACTCAAATCAAGTTAGTTAATGAGGTAACAGAGTGGGTTGATGAGGGCAGTGCAGTTGATATGTATATGGACTTTCAAAAAGGTGTTTGATAAAGTGCCACATAATAGGCTTGTCAGCAAAATGGAAGCCCATGGAATAAAAGGGGCAGCAGCAGCATGGATACAAAATTGGCTAAGTGACAGGAAACAGGATGAACGGTTGTTTTTTGGACTGGAGGAAGGTGTACAGTGGCATTCCCCACAGGTCGGTACTAGGACCATTGCTTTTTTTGATATATATTAATGACTTGGACTTGGGTGTACAGGGCACAATTTCAAAACTTGGAAGTGTAGTAATAGACTTCAAGAGGATTATAGACAGGCTGGTGGAATGGGCGGACACATGGCCGATGAAATTTAACGCAGAGAAGTGCGAAGTGATTCATTCTTCCTGCCAAAACTTGAAGAGGCAACATAAATTAATTCTAAAGGGGGTGCAGAAACAGAGACCTGGGGGTATATGTGCACAAATCTTTGAAGGTGGCAGGACAGGTTGAGAAAGTGGTTAAAAAAGCATACGGGGTCCTGGGTTTTATAAATAGAGGCATAGTGTACAAAAGCAACCAGGTTGAATCTTTATAAAACACTGGTTCAGCTACAGCTGGAGAATTGTGTCCAATTTATCTGGGCACCGCACTTTAGGAAGGATGTGAAGGCATTAGTGAATTAAAGATTTACTAGAATGGTTCCAGGGATGAGGGACTTCAGTTACGTGGATAGAATGGAGAAGCTGGGGTTGTTCTCCTTAGAGCAGAGAAGGTTGAGAGGAGATTTGATAGAAGTGTTCAAAATCATGAAGGGTTTAGATAAAAGTAAATAAAGAGAAACTGTTCCCATTGGCGGAAGGGTCGAGAACCAGAGGACACAGATTTACGGTGAATGGCAAAAGAACCAAAGGCGACATGAGGAAAAACATTTTTATGCAGCAAGTAGTTATGATCTGGAATGCGTTGCCTGAAAAGGGTGGTGGAAGGAGTTCAAAAGGGAATTGGATAAATACATGAAGGGAAAAAATTGCAGGGCTACAGGGAAAGAGCAGGGGAATGGGACTAACTGGATCGCTCTTACAAAGAGCTGGCACGGGCTCGATGGGCCGAATGGTTACAGCACAGAAGGCGGCCATTCTGTGATTCACATTGCACCTCATCATGTCATTGGGCCATCCCAAAATGCTTTACAGCCAATGAATTGTTTTTGAAGTGCAGTCACTGTTGTCATGTAGGCAAATACAGCAGCCAATTTGCACACAGCAAGATCCTACAAGCAGCAAATAAATGGCCAGGCAATCTTTTTTTTTGGTGGTTTTGATTGAGGGAAATAAGTCAGCCAGGACTTCTCTGAACAGTGCTGTGGGATCTCTTACATCTACCAGAGTTGGCAAACGGGGCTTCAGTTTAATGTCTCACCCAAAAGGCAGCACAACGCTCCTAGTACTGCACGGATTCATCAACCTAGGTTATATGCTTGAGCCTGCAGTGGGACTTGAAACCACAACCTTCTGACTCAGCAAGAGTGCTAGCAACTGAGCTAGACTGACACACCATGTAGCACTGAAACATGTGAGATCTCAGATCCCACCCCTGCTCTGTGATGAGTCAACTAATTATAGTTGGGGCAGTAGAAACACCACAAAAACAGCTGGGATCCTCATGCTTGGTCACTATTCAGTCACCCTGACCGGAAGGGCTTTGTTTGTATTTCAGATGAGGACATGATGAAGCATGACGATACAGTATCCCAAAGCCAACAAGGTTTACTGACTAGGCTCACACAACAACTTGCATTTATGTAGCACCTTTAACATACCACAATGTCCCAAAGCACTTCACAGGAACGTAATCAGACATTTGACACCAAGCGACACTGGGAGATATTAGGACAGGTGATCAAAAGCTCAGTCAAAGGATTTACAGAGCATTTTAAAAAGGGGGAGGAGAGATAAACAGGCAGAGAGGCTTAGGGAGAGAATTCTAGAGTTTAGGACTTAGCCAGCTGAAGGCACGGCCACCAATGGTGGGGCAAAGAAAATCAAGGATGCAGAGGTCTTAGAGGAAGGGGCGACTCTGCTGCCCGTATCCTAACTCACCAAGTACCCCAGTGTTTGTTGACCTACATTGGCTCCGGGTCTGGGAACACCTCGATTTTAAAATTCTCATCCTGGTTTTCAAATGCCTCCATGACCTCACCCCTCCCTATCTCTAACCTCCCCCAGCCCTACAACCCCCACCCCCTTTTTTCTCTCTCTCTCCCCCCTCCTTTAAGACCTACCTCTTTGACCAAGTTTTTGGTCACCTGTCCTGATATCTTACGCGGCTCGGTGTCAAATTTTGTTTGATAATCACTTCTGTGAAATGCCTTGGGACGTTTTGCTACATTAAAAAGGGGCTATATAAATTCAAGTTGTTGTTGTTGTTGTTGATTGAGTCCATGGAGGGATTTGAACTCAAGAATGAGAATTTAAATACAAGAATGGCCACATGGGGGAAGATGATACCTATGGAACTATAGCCTGACATTAACCCTTTCTTCTCCTAACCAAAAAGAACATTGGAAGGAAAACTGAATGAAAAATAAGAAAGGACATAACACAATCTTGGATCTCACAGAGTGGTATCATTGCCAACGATATTCTTGACTGTGCATGAGGTATGACAGCAGTGGCAAACAGTCACTAACAGCAACATTCTGATATTTCCCTGTTAAGCACCAAAAGATAGGACGCAGGAAAGAGGCCAAGATAGTCTACAAGGGAGCGGGTACTACAGGATCACCAGTGTAGTAGCTAATTTTCCTCTTCTGACAGGGATATAACTGATCAATGACTTGAGCTCAGTTAGAAGTCAGATTCCCCCAGTTGCTAATTTAATAACAGTGTGTAAATGTCTCCACTAATATCGATTCCTGTCCTGGGCGGGATAGAAATACAGACCAAGTTAAATTTCCTCACCACACCACCCCCACCAAAAACACAAACTCAAATTGGCATTGCATCTAGGCAGCAGATCACTCGATACACTCCAGTGAGCAGACACATGTATTTCACATTTTTTCCACAATATACAAGAGGGTTTGAACATCCTCACCATCTTTACCGCCAACAAAAACCCACTCCTGCATGTCCTAAGAAAAACCGCATCTATTGTGAGAAACCCACTTGAGCTTTTCTATGCCAGTCTGACGTTAAAGGAAACCCTTGAATTCTATTCCTGGAAAATCTGTTCTACCTTATCCATTATTCTCTCTCTATACATACAGTAGTACAATAAATTGGTTTAAGCAATTGATTGTGTTTATTATTTTTCCCTGAACATGTTACCCAATGAAGAGTTTTGGTGACAAACGTTTTGAGGACTGCGGACTGTAATCTCTATGCAATTGCCCTCGATTTTCATTTGATTGTAATACCCCTTGGGCTGAATTTTGACACTTGCAATAAAGAGCATCATTTTTGATTAGAATTTTTTTAACAGCACAGAAAGCCACCATTCGGCCCATCGTGCCTGCTCTTGGAACGAGCTGTCCAATTAGTCCCACTACACTGCTCTTTCCCCACAGACCTGCAAATGTTTCCTTTTCAAGTATTTATCCAACTCCCGTTTGAAAGTTATTATTGAATCTGCTTCCACCACTCTTTCAATCAATGCATTCCAGATCATAATCCACTGCATTAAAAAAAATTCTCATCACCCCCTCTAGTTCTTTTGCCAATTGTGTTATGTAGCGGTGGGATTAAAACCAGCAACGGGTTTCAGCATTTTCCTTCTTTCTCTGTTGCTGGTGACAGGCTACTACTGGGGCTCAGGGAAAGGTAGTGCCCTGTCTGAATAAGGCAGGATGGTGAAGCTATTGCCCCATTATCTGACACTTCCCTCCTTTTGTTGCTGTGACAAGATCAGGTGCAGGACAGGCTTCTCCTGGGCATTGAGTTTCAAGGGAATTGTTAGGGCTCCTCTTCAACCTGGCTAGAAACTCATAGGGGCCAGAGCTCTATCTGCATCTTCTGATTTCATGCAGTGTGGCCAAAACACAAATTATTAAAGATTGAAACCAGGCCACTTTTACCATGACAGGGCATTGCCTTTCCCTGAGCCCCTGTAGTCGCCTGTTACTAGCAATTCTCCACTCTGCCAGCTGAGAGGGAGAGTGCGTATCTGATGCTTACCACCAGGAGGATAACATTTTGTCGATGGAGTAGGATTATACCAGCACAAAGAGTGCTTACGATTTCAGCAGAAAAACCAAATGACTTTTTTTTCCCCCTCTAACAACAACAACTTGCATTTATATAGGCCCTTTCACAGGGTGTGAGTGATAGTTCCACAGTCTAGGAACATGGCAAATTAACAGCAATGGAAACAGAACCAATAACTAACTGCACCCGATTGTTACTTAATGACCTACATCATCCATTTGACCACCACTTGGTTCAGGCCCCAATTAAACTGTGCGACCAACAGGTCTTTCAAATCACACGTGCAGGCACATAACACCCATCGGCCCCCAAAGTACTAGCAACAGATGTCACTGTTAAATTACTTCACTAGACTTAGTAAAATCTCAGGGCTGAGAATTTACACTGCTTCATCCGGAGACGTACATTAGTACATTCTCTGTATGTCAGGTCATTCTCAATGACATTCTCAAGTCAGCATAAAAATGGTACAAGCACAGGGGGAAAAAAAAGTGACAGAAAAAAGGAGATTCTGATCTGTTATTTTGGTCAGTGCAGAAACAGCAACTACAGTCCTCAAATGGTTAACCAGAGTCTGCAAAATACCTTTGGCTTTGAAACCAGTAACGAGCTTGGTTAGGTATTGACAGAGTGAAAACTAAAAACGGTTTTTATTACCAGACCAACCAAATAATAAAAAAGAAAGAGTGGTATTTGAAAAATTGCCTCAGTTTTGCCAACACACTTTCTGTTCCAACTGCAGTACGTGTCAAGGGTGATTTGAAAATTATCAAAGGAACCCCTGTTACAGCAGACACATGGCTTGCATGAAACGAGACGGAATTTTCTTTAAAAACTTAAAAATAAATACTGTGACTTTCTACAAATTCTATGCCTGAGGTGTGACACAAACAATGGCTAAATACAAAAAAAAGCATTCTCCTCCCCACCAACTATATAAGGTCTTGTGTCAGTCAGTCAGTCAATCAATCTGATACATTTATTTTTAAACAAAGTAACACTGATCAATTTTAAACATGTATTTTTTTTCCCACATTCCATACCTCTGGAGAAGGAGAATCCCAGGCCTGGAGGAGAGAGTGTACGATCAGTGGAGGCTGCTTGTCTTCTAAGTTAATGTGCAGTCTGGTCTGAAAGCCGACCTCTACCTTTGGAAAACAAACACACACAATGCTGCTTTTCAGCTGCTGCAGCTTTCTCTGTGCCTCTGCTGACTAAAAGCTTCACAACAATTGCACACTTTCCCAACACCACAAGCAACGAAGACACTTCAGCCTCCAGTAGCTTTATCTTCACAGTGCGAGTGCATGTCTGCAAGGTTCCTGAAAGACTCCTGAGCCCCTGCTCTCTATTTTTTTTAAAAAGCAAGTTACTCAATAGACACCACGTCAAAAGCTGCCTCCACCCATGAGAGGCTTGTGATTAAACAGGAAGCTGAGGATAGAACTTCCTCCTTTCTCAGTGGGTAATTTAAATATTAACATAAAGGAATGCTCACGTCTTTTTCAAACAACTACTCGATGATTGAGTTAACGCCTAGTCGGCAGTCAATAATTCATGCTTTGGGACTGGCACTAATCCTAAATTTAATTGAATAAAAAGTCAACATTTTAAAAAGCAGGACGAAAATATACATTTTAAGAATATCAATGGAAAGAAACAAAACAAAAATAATGTGCTGAAGACAAACTGAAACTTTCTGATTTATAATTTTTCTTGTTAAAAAGAAATATTTATCCAAAATAAGTAATTGGCTTTCAGCTATAAGTTACTACGGAAGATAGTCTCCCTTGTGGAACAGGAGACTTCAAGCTGATTAAAGCACTTTCCAATCCTTTTATAGACTCTCTGTTCCTATATTCCAGTGGACTATCTGCCTCTCAGTCACCTACCAGCCTCATTAGCAGTTTAACCATTTAGTTGCATGATGAATTCCTTTCCTGTTAGTCTCAAATTGCCAAGAGGTAGAATTGTCGGCTCATTTTCCTTGGTTACACTAGTAACCTGGGTGGGGATAGGGGAGCCATTCCTCCAGCTCCCCATCACCGCATCACCAAACGTCACTTTAAGGATTTTCTTCCTGAATTGAGGTTGGGAGTGTAATACGTCGGTCCAAATAATACGCTGCGAATGAGGGGATGAAATCATAGGATTTCATTCCTGTTATTTGCGTCCTAGCAATGCTACTTTACTGAGGTTCCGATATTGGAGTGTTGGGTTTGCCTGGTCCAGTTGATCACAAAGCAATTGACTGCATTCAGCAAAAGGTGAAGTTTGAAATTTTTTAGATTTCACAATTTTTTTGTCACTACTTCAGTTGATACCATTGGCGAGGTGTTGCAGCAATTTCCATCTCCTTCCACCCCCCAGCCGAGGTCCAGCAACACCTCGAATTTAAAATTCTCATCCTTGTGTTGAAATCCCTCCATGGCCTCGCCCCTCTCTATCTCTGTAACTTCCTCCAACCCCAGAACTCCTCCGAGAACCCTGCGTTCCTCCAATTTTGGCCTCTTGCGCATCCCCGATTTCCTTCAGCCCCATCATTGGCGGCCTCAGCCTTAAGCTCTGGAATTCCCACCCTAAACCCCTCTAATAAGACACTCCTTAAAATCTCCTTATATGGCTCAGTGTCAAATTCTGTCTGATAACGCACCTGTGAAGTGCCTTGGAATGTTTTACCACGTTAAGGGTGCGATATAAAGGCAATTTGTTGTTGAAAGTCCCTCCCCATCACAGATCTGGCACCATTGTAGCAAACTGGCCCCTTGTTTATGTCCCAGATAATTCCTGTTAGGAATCTACTTTTCTTTAAAAATAGATGTCAATTGATCGTAGAACTGATAACTAGGGATGAATTGTTTCTGAACCATTTTTTTGAAGGACACTGTCTTCATGAAAAAGTGTTTTGTGATCATCTTTTTGCTTAGGGAGAGCCAGAAAGGAAATGCATCATTTTCCTTACGAAAACATCACATGCAAGGAACGGGGTGATGTGTGTCATCGTGATTAACATAATTTCATTTAATGTTTGTTAACGTATGAAAAAGTTAGCCACACACTTTTTCATGAAGACAGTGCCGGTTTAAGTGGATAAACCTGTAACGTACAGTACAGACACTTCCTGACACTAAAATCTGCTGGACTGTAGTTTAACAAATCAGATGGTGTTTCTAACAGAGAAACCTTGCTCAGATAAAAGAATGAGAAATATTCATACATGGAGCAAACTTGAAAACTTGCTAGTATCACCCTGTACATACAGTCTGCAGGAAAAACCCACAAGATCCCATGCACAATGCGCACTTTAAAAAGGCAACACCTATCTGTCTGTCTGTCTATCTATTCTGAGCGTCCAGTTGCCTGTCCGCATATCTATTGAATTACTTCCTGTAAGTGTCATACTAACTTCCTGTGACATTTTCATGTCATGCTGTTTCCATCACACCTACCTCCAATGCTTTTTTGTCTCATTTAAACTTTCCTATTTATTACACTTAAGCCCCATTGAGCCCTCCCAGCCCAGTCTCCATGGCAGGTGGCGCTGTGATGCTGTGCATTCTATATCATAAAATATCATGTCCTCTGAGATCCACCAATTATATATAAATAATTACAACATAGTCAATCTGGAGTAAATTCTCTGCTTCTGGTATGAAGCTTCACCTACAAGGAGTGCACACTTGAAAATCGTGCAGGCACAGTCGTTGATTTTCCATCCATTCATTCATTTTCTGGTGGTTAAGGCTCCACACGGGATCACAGTAGCAAAATATTCACCCTATTTTACGCAGACCAGTATTCCGGCAAGTAGGAGATAATCAGAAGATAAGTAACAGATTTCCAAAGGAGGCAAGGAGCATCTGAAGATGAGTTTCACAATCCAAAACCATCCACAGGCTCCCTACATATATTAGTGGGACTAATTAGAATGAGGCGCCGAGAGGCTAATTACTTTCACTAAAAATAACTCTGAGGAGGGTAGTGTTTTAATGCCTTGAGCAAGCATTGCTCAACATTATCATTTAATGAAAACAACAGAGGGAGAAAGCTTTAAAGACAGGTAATTCACAACATGGAGGCAAAAACAAGCACTCCTATTATACCAGTATCGCTAATAGATCTGTAATAGGAATATAGAACATAGGAACATGAGTAGGCCACTCAGCCCCTCTGTCATTCAATTAGATCATGGCTGATCTGTATTTTAACTCCATCTACCCACCATGGTTCCGTAACCCTTAATACCCTTTGCCTAACAAAAATCTATCAATCTCAGTTTTGAAATTTCAATTGACCCCCGCCTCAACTGCCTTTCGGGGGAGAGAGTTCCAGATTTTCACTACCCTTTGTGTGAAGAAATTCTTCCTGACATCACCCCTGAATGGCCTACCTCTAATTTTAAGGTTATGCCCCCATGTTCTGGACTTCCTCACCAGAGGAAATAGTTTCTCTCTATCTACCCTATTAATTCCTTTAATCATTTTAAACACCTCAATTAGATCACCCCTTAATCTTCTATATTCAAGGGAATACAAGCTTAGTCTATCAATTTGTCCTCATAATTTAACCCTTTTCTGGTGAATCTGTGCTGCACCCCCTCCAAGGCCAATATATCCTTCCTGAGGTGCAGTGTCCAGACCTGAATGCAGTATCTCCAGATGGGGTCTAACCAGAGCTCTGTACAACTGTAACATAACTTCCACCCCTTTGTTTTCCAGCCCTCCTGAGATAAACGCCAACATTCCATTATCCTTTTTAATTATTTTTTGTACCTGTCCACTAGCTTTTAGTGATCTCTGTACATGGACCCCTAAATCTCTCTGCTCATCCACAGTTTCTAGCTTCTCACCATTTAGAAAATATTATCTTTCTTAGTGTCCTTCCAACGCTCCCATTATTCCAGTACCAGTGTAGGATCCGTCCTTCTCTCAATAACATGCCCCAATTTTAATTCCTTCCAACAAAAGAGTCTGCCATGAATTACAGATACAAAGGAAAAAAAGATACTAGCGCAGCAGTAGTGCATTTCAAACTACCTCCTGCTCCCTCGACCCCATTCCCACTAAACTCCTGAACTTCCCTTCCTGGCCCCCATGTTAACTAATATTGTAAGAGGCTTTCTCTCCTCAAATACCATCCCCATTCCTTTTCAAACCACCATTATCAAATTCCCTCCTCAAAAAAAAATGATTCTCGACCTGTATAGCCTCATTAACTACCACCCTATCTCCAACCTCCCTGTCCTCTTCAAGTTCTTGAACGTGTTGTCGCCTGCCAGATCCATGGCCATCTGTCCCACAACTCATGAACAACATTCTCTGGGCCTGTGACCATTACATTATCCCTCCTTGTCCTCCTCAAGCTTTTTGCAGCCTTCAACACAGTTGACCATACCATCCTCCTTCAGTGCCAGTCCTCTGTTATCCAGCTCCATGGAACTGCTTTCACTTGGTTCCACTTTTATCGATACAATCATAGTCAAAACATCTACGGCATGAGCCATAACTCTCTCCAGTTAAACTTTGGGAAGACCAAAGCCATTGATTTTGGCCCCCACCACAAACTTCATGCTCTTGTCACTGACTCCTTTTCCCTCTGAATCAGACTGTTTGCAACCTAGGTGTACTGTTCAATCCCAAGGTGTTCTTCTGACCCCATAATCCTCTCCATCACAAAAAATGTCAACTTCCACCTCTAAAGCATCGCCCATTTCCAAACTTGCCTCAGCCCACCTGCCGCTGAAACCATCATTCCTACCTTCATCATCTCTAGACTCGATTACTTCAATTCTCTCCTGGCCAGTTTCCCGTCCTCCATCTGTCAAAAACTTCAACTCATCCAAAACTCTGCTGCCCATATCCTATCCTACACCAAGTGACACTCACCCATTCCCCCCCGCCCCATCCTCATTGACACACATTAGCTTTCAATCCCCCAATACCTCAAATTGACAATTCTTATCCTTGTGTTTAAATCCCTCCATGGCCTCATCCCTCCCTACTTCTGAAACTTCCTCCAGCCCTACAACCCGCTACCTTCTTTAAACTCGCAGTTCCTCTGCCTCCAACCTCTTGTGCAGCCCCCTCAGTTTACCCCACCGTTGCCAGCCGTGCCTTCAGCCACCTAGGTCCCACTCTCTGGAATTCTCTCCTAAACCCCTCTGCCTCTCCACCTCCCTCTCCTTCTTTAAGAGCCTCCTTAAAACCCATCTCTTTGACCAAGCTTTTGATCACCCCTGCTAATATCTGCTTCCTTGATTCAGTGTCTATTCTGTTCATGCTTCTGTGAAGTGCATTGAAAGGCTTTTCTTCACTGAAGGTGCTATATAAATGCAAGTGGTTGTTATTGTTGTTCTACGTAGGGCAGGCACTGAGGCCTTATACAGCAGGTGGGGGAAAACGTGCAGTGGCACCTTTGTAGCATGGCTGGCAGTGCCAGCTGTTGAAAAACTGTCATTCTAAATGTTTTAATTTGTCTCATTGACTAAGACAGTTGATCGCTCTGTGAATTTTAAACACCCCCATCCCCACAGTCCAGAGCAATGCTGGATACCAGTTTGGCAACGTTTGGAGGCAAAGTTGCCTCTGGCCTGTCATGTCTTTCTTAGTGGCCAACATAAGGCCACATTGGCAGAGGTTTGGGAGCAAATTTCCCATCTGAAATCTTGGCTGCAGATAGCACGTGGTCCAGAGAGACTTTGAGACCGGGCAGAACGTAGATGGATTTTGTGTCAGTCCCAGGTATGTAGCATTTACGCTACTTGAAATCTGAAAGTATGAATGCATTGCCCAACAGTATCATTAAGATATCATACCGTCTCCTGTTGCCTGAAAATAAGAGGAGATCAGAAAAATTCCTTGTGCTTTGAGATAAGGCTTGTGATTATAAGCCACTGATGTCAGGATGGAATCCATGCTACAGTTTTGAGTTTTCACTGTAGGGTCATGGTGGAATGTGGGAGAGGGGTGATACCAAGGCCAAGTTCACTGCAGAATGGAATCCTTGTTGGAGTCTCTCCAGCACAATAATGATGGCAATATAAACAGAGGGGGAAAAAACACAGCAGATGCCAGTGGAAAGACATGAAAATTAAAGATATATGCATTCAGCACATTCCAGTTCTAGGGGCATAATAGCAACTTTATCTATACCCCACATTCTATACCAGCTCTAGGATTATAACAGTAACCTAACCTATTGTCAGACTAACTATGGCCATGAAGTCACCTTTCTAAAATAGGGGGTAATTTTGACTTTGGGTGATAGAGTAAAATGGGCGATATCGATTTAGCTTAACTTCAGTGGAAATGAAAATCAGGAAAGGAGTATAATGGGCAGTTGAATCGATATCAACTGTTTCACACGATCACCCAAAGTCAAAATTACCCCCACAGTGCCTGAAACATTTTGTTTCAAGGCAACATTGCTAGGTTGTCTTCTATTAAGCATTACACACAAGGTAGATACAAATGAGGAAGGTACACATAAGATACACACAGATGAAGGAGACCATTTAATCCATTTTAGCTCATCGGTCCAGAAACAAGCTGCAGTTGGCCCCCCATCTCTGCACCTGACTTTTTCTTAAATGAAACCAAGCTTTTTGGATATTAGCTGGAAGCCAATCTACATGTCGCTCATTTTTTGTGTGAAGAAGAGGTTCCTGACATCAGTCCAAAATTTGCCCCTTTGCCACTTTTAATCTGTACCCCTTTGTCCTGCTGTCATAGTTTACCTTGAATGCATCTTGGGAAATCGCTGTCTTGGGAAATCAAATAATCTGTTGTTTAGTGATGTTGGTTGCGGGATAAATATTGGCTAGGACACCGGGGAGAACTCCCCTGCTCCTCTTTGAAATAGTGCCATGGAATGTTTTATGTCCATCTTTTACGGATACTTCATAAACTCCAGAATCACAATATTGATATGTCAGCATCACACAGGCTGCAAAACTAAACATCCTTATTTCTTTTAAGTAACAAACAGCAGCTTTGTACTAATCACATTGTATCTGCCTTGTGTAGCTTACATAGTTATGGAAATTAACTCTAGGTATATTCATGGTTAAATTCAACTTGCATTAAAACTTTATAAGTATCATAAATGAGTATGATAACACATACAATAATGTAATAGTTATGGTACTGGACTAGCAGCCCAGAGGTAATCCCGTAAAAGCTACTAGATTGTTGTAAAAACCCAACCAGTTCACTAATGTCTTTCAAGATGCTACCTAGTCTGATCTAAATGTGACTGAAGTCCCACACTGTGGAGGTAATTTTAACTTTGGATGATTGTGTAAAATGGGCGATATCGAATTGATCGCCCGGCATACACCAGGCCCAATTTTGCTTTCCACCGAGAAAGGAAAAATTGAACGGAGCATATTATTGGTCGGCCAATTCGATATTGCCCATTTCACACTATCACCCAAAGTTAGAATGACCCTTTATGTGGTTGACTCTTAATTCCCTCTGAAGTGGCTTAGCAAGCCAATCAGTTAGAATGGCAATTGCTTGCAACTAAGGACTGGTGATGAATATGGCCTTGCTAGTGTCTCCCATTAATGAAATAAAAGCATTAATAAATTTGTATTTTGGTTTGGTGACAGATTCGATTTTTTTCTGGGCCTGGGCAGGAGCTGTTGATTTTACCAACAGTAAATCTGCTTCTGTCCAAAGTTCTCTTTGGCAGCTTAAAAATAATATTAAATATGTTAACATCTATCAAGCAGACATTTCACGGAGTGCTGGCTGTTTCTGCCCTGAGAATCTCAGGGAGCAGCAAGCAATAATTCTGCCCGTGGAGTAAGTTTAAATTTTATTTGATTCAAAAAAACACAAAACTAATAAATTTTTAAAATATAGGAGAAATTTGCAGGGTTATGGGGAAAGAGTAGGGTTAGTGGGATAGCTCTGTCAAAGAACCGGCACTGGCACGATGGGCCGAATGGCCTCCTTCTGTGCTGATTGATTCTATGATTCTATATACAAAATACTCATCATGCTGTAGCCCTGTCACACTAAGTACATCGTGTACCAATTGAAAGAAAAGCTGCAAATGCTGGAAACCTGAAATAAATACAGAAGGGTCTAGATTCAAAATGTTAATCTGTGGTGGAATTTCCACAGTGGGAGGCTGTCTTGATCTAAACATGTTGTTTACACCACTTCTCCAGGGTTTCCATCAAAGTTAGAGCAAGAGATCAGGAGCACCCACCTCGCGGGAATTCCAGCTGCCTGTCATTTCCCTTTTTGGACCGACTGCGCTTTTCCATCATTTTCTGTTTTTATTTAAGTACAGACCATAATTGTTTTGTAGACACAAGGAGCAGTCTTTTTGTCTGGTGAATAAAATATGGCGACCTTCTATTAGGCCTTATCTGGTCAGTGATAACAGCTTGAGTAAAAATCTGTAGCAATTGAGCAGTTGGGTTGGTAGTTTCATAAACCAACTTTTCCCAAAATTTGGGTCGCGCCATCGGTTCCAAAGTGGGGACACGAACCAGTCGGAAAAATAAAATATTTTCAGAAAAAAACGAGGTGTGTCCCAAAGTGAACACTTTTGCCGTGCTCCCTACACCCTACGTAGCGGTTTGGGGCACTGTCTTAGATCGCGATAATCCACTCACGTGACCGGGGAAGCCCCACGAAATGGCAATGACGTCACTCCGGCAAATGACCAATGGGCTGTGTGTGCGGGAGGCCTGCGCCAAGGGGCGCGCCCCACAGTTTGGGAAACCTGCTTTACAGTAAAGACCTGTAGGGTAGGAGCCAGTACCATTGGGAAAACAGTGGGCGTTAAATTAGGCCGTGTAGCCATTCGGCGCTACGCGGCCTCCTGAAGTGCCAAGATGGCATCTTGGCTGCGCACGCACGTTTCCAGCGTGCCGTGCGCCGGACGCTATCTTGGTATAGGAGTTAGCGCAGGCACAAATAATGAACGCCGGAAGCATGTAAAGTAGGGAGAAAATGGATACAATCAGTGTGCAACGCTGATTTAAAGTGATAGACACCATTTTGGGACTTAACGCTCAACTCAACGCAGAGTCTTAGCCCCGACCATCTTAATGCGTCTTAGAGTGCCTGGACGACCCCCACCAGTGCTATTTAAAGGGACCATGCAGGATTTACAAGTTAGTGGCTGGATTATTGCTTCTGGCTGCCAAGATATTTGTAACTGTTTGTGGAGGTCTCCTAGACTTCAATACTAGAACGCAGGGACATAGCCTAACATTTAGAGCCAGGACGTGCAGGAGTGAAGTTAGGAAACGCTTCTACACACAAAGGGTGGGAGAGGTTTGGAATGGTCTTCTGCAAATGGCAGTTGATGCTAGCTCACTTGTGAATGTTAAATCTGAGATTGATAGATTCCTGTGAACCAAGGGTATTAAGGGATATGGGGCTAAGGCAGGTATATGGAGTTAGGTCACGGGTCCACCATCATCTCATTGAATGGCAGAACAGGCTCGAGGGGTTGAATGCCACTGCCACTTGCTGCCTCCTGTTATGGGCTACCTTCTCCTGCAAGAAAGCGGGATGTGTGTCTGGGTGATGTGCCTGTCATGGTTGAATAGCTGCCAGTGTGTGTGGCCTGTGAGTTGTGGTTGGGCGGCTTGCGACAGTGGTAATGTGTGAGGCTGAGAGGAAGCATCTGATTGGAAGAATTGAGAACTGATGGAAAGAGTTTGTTGGTATGTGGGTGATGGGGGTGTAGTGCAAGCAGCAGTCGGTAGGAGATGCCACTTGACAGTTGACCTCACTCACCTTGACCAATCATGTCAAAGCATTGAACTTCTTCCTGCACTGCATCCATGTTCATTATGCAGTGCGCCTGGCATTGACTTTGTCCCCTTCTGCCTCCCACTGCCTTTTAGGTTTATGTCTGGAGGGCCTCTTGCTGTCCCCCCACCCCACCCCCGCGGATATAGGCTGTCCCTCCTTCTGTCGACCTCTTGTCCCAAGACCTCTGGTACATTAGCAAAGAACCTTGGGGCACAAACTCTTGCAGGCCTGGTACAAACTCAGATCAGCAGATTGGTGAGGTCTGGCACGCAGATTGGAGAATGTGGGATTTAGTGGTGCGCAACCTTTATTCAATATTTTAACATAACTCATCAGTGTGTAAACATAGGGATGGGACCTGCATCTGTGCTTTACATGTGCGATATCTCATCTTCGTTCAGACTCCGTGCAGGCAGCAGACTGTTATTTTCAGCAAATAACAGGTACCAGATACCTTTAAGAGATTTCAACGGACAGCCTGCCTTTAAGATATTGGAGCTCCCTCTGCTGGTGGAAAGTGGAATCCTCATTCAAACCAGATTGCAGGTAAGTCCTCAGGCCTGATGAAAGTCTCGTCCTGCCTGCGCAGGGGCCTTTGGGCGCGGGGTAATAGCTACCCTCGCCTAAAAGCAGGCCCTATCCAATTTTTCCTCCGGTATGTTTTATTTTTATACTTGCGATTTATTGAACTTTGTTTTATGTTTTGTAAGTTAGCAACAAATATCTAATGTTCACAATTATCGGGGGGCGCGAGGGTGCTCGCCTTCACTACTGCCATAAACCAATCTCCCTCCCCCTCCCCAATACAATACCTTGATTAATAGCCCACCTTTACCAACCCCTCACCCAAGCCTTAATGGTGATACCCGACCACTTGTGTTCAAAGAACATTGGAAACCTGCTCTCCTGTCCCGATATGGTACGTGATGTTGACAGACCATAGGGAAGGAAATAAGCAAAATAATCCTTTACCAAAACATGCAGAGAGTAGAAGGGTTCTCTGTAGGGCACATTTTGCAAGGTTCCGCTCCTGATTTGGATCCTTGCTCGAAGGGGAGATTGATTGGAGAAACAGGCACAGAAATTGGTGCACTAAATTCAGTGTTCCCAATTTTCAAGTGAGCCTCGCAAAATTTACCCTCGAATGAGCAGCATATGTGCATCGCACCAGCTGTTTGAAGGGAGCCTCATGAACAGCATCCTTGTCTCAAAAATCGAAATAGATCCAAAGTTTCCGCACAGAATTGCCAACACTTGCAATTCTCAAAGGGCTCCTGATGGGGCCTGGTCATGGTCTCAAAGTGGAGGCGAATTTCCTCAAGACTGTTGCTTTGTCGAAACTCCCTTTGAGAATCATGGGTCTTGGCAGCAGATTGCAGCTTTAACCTGCTGTACCCTGGTGTGCTGTCGTGGGTAATTGCCAAGCAGAGGTTAAGCATTTCTGTGCAGGGTAGGGTTGCCAACCCTTCAGGATTGTTCTGGAGTTCCCAGGAATTAAAGATTAATCTCCTGCACACTGGTGCGAGCAACCCAGGAGAAAAATCATAGGGGCATTGAAAACAAATGGTGATTTTTGTTTTTCATTTTCTTTGAATGCTTTTGTTTATTAGCTATTAAAATATTAAAGGTGGCAAAAAAAAGGCGGTTTGATTGGGCAGGGTGGTTGAAAACGAGAGGTCATGTGATGAAATCTCCAGGAATACATCCAACCAGAGTTGGCAACCCTATTGCAGGGAGAGAGGGAAGATGAGGGGAAGAGCTCCCCAAGTCTACTCTTGTGCACCTTCTGAGGAACCACAGAAGTGAAACGGGGAGAAAATAGTTAACGCCTTACTTAAAAAAGAAAAGCTTCATGATTAATGTTAACTTCCTGTTGTTCTCCTCTGTCGACTTCTATTTTATTTAAATAATATTGTTTGACTGGTCAATGCCAATGACATAATTTTAAAACCCAGCTGGGAGGGGCTAACTATCGAGTCCAATTGGGTGAAGGTGCTTGAATGTTTGAACTGACATCAAAAGATAGTAATTGGGCTCAATTTTAAAAGGGCAGCAGGATGCCAGCAGGGGTGGGGGGGGGGTGGGGGGTGATTTGCAGGTGCCAAACCCGGAAAGGGAAGTAGGTGGGTTGATCGGAACCCTAATGAAGCCAATTAAAGCCTCTTCTGGGTTTCGTGCCCGGCAGCCAGCCTGATTGACAGGCTGGCCGCTGACAGGAGCTGCACATCTATTGGGGGGGGTGGGGGGAAGAGAGAGAGAGAGACCTCATCAGCCATTGCAAGAGAGAGTGAGGGAGGGGGAGACAAAGATCAGAGGGGGGAGGGAAAAGACATCGGATATCGGAAGGAGGGGGGTGCGCAGAAGACATCGGACATCGAGGTGGGGGGTGCCAAACATCGGAGCGGAGGGTGCAGGTGACATCGTTTGCAAGGTATGTTTATTTATTTTTTTACAATAGGAAATGTAATTTTATTTAATTTATTTACTTTGTTTTTCACTGATCCGGCCCTTCATTCACCAGGCGTGAATCGGAAGCCGTGGGAAAGCCGCCCAGGTAAGTTCAAAATCTTTTAAACTGTTCAATAGGCTAAAAATAAACTACCTTAAGTACCTGAGGTACATTTGCTTGTTTAAATATCGTCCCGCTGGCAATTCCGGGTTCGGGAACGGCGCGCGCACCCAGATGACTCTGGGTCATGCATGTTCTTCAGCGGGTTGGGGCCGGGAATCCCACCCGCTCCGGATTTCTCCGACTTTCTCTGCCCCAACGCACCCGGACTTTCCTTTTAAAATTGAGCCCCATTAACTCAGACTAGGTCCAGTCCTCTTGTGATTCCAACTCCCACACACACGTGTTCAAGCTTAGTTATTTTCTTTCGGTCAGTTCTAATAATGATGTCATCAGCTGTCACCGTTTAAACAATACAATTTTTCAAATAATAGCAGCAGGCCAGAAATAAAGAAAAATATGTTGACGTTATTAGTAACTCATTGCAGCTGTTTAATTTTTAACAGGGAGAGGGCTGGCAAGATTTCCTCTTTGGCGAGGCCTCAGATTTCCTGATTAAAAGTTGGCCTCAGGTTATGGAGCGGTTTGACTTTTCATTCTTTCTCGTTGAATGTAAATGGCCTGAACTGAGGTAACTTTCAGGAAATCAGGAGCATTTTAACCGACAGCATGAAAAAGCAATGTTTAATCCCAAGCTATAAACACAAAGGCCTAGAAATGCGTTGGTGCCGCGCCAGTTTTTTAGGCTCAAAATGAGCACGTCAGCATCCAATATAGCGGGCTCATTGCACGCCGGAAATGTGCCACCCGCCATATTGGTAAAGGCAGAAATAGGGATCCTAATGCTTGTTTGGGCTGCCCTGAATGCAGCCACTGCAGACCGGCTGCTTTCAGGAAAATATGGTCTACATGTGGCCTAACCAGTGTTGCTTAAAAAGACTCCTCCCTCTCCTGATCACCCACTCCCTCTCTCAATCGTCCCCTCCCTCTCCCGATGGCCCCCTCTCTCCAGATTGCCCCTTCTCTCCTGATGGCCCCCTCTCTCCAGATGGTCCCCCTCCCTCTCCCGATCGTCCCCTCCCTCTCCCGATTGCCCCCTTATCTCCCAATGGCCTCCTATCTCCTGATGGCTTCCCTCCCTCTCCCGATGGCCCCCTATCTCCCGGTGGCCCCTATCTCCCGATAGCCCCCCTCCCTCTCCTGACGACCCCCTCTCCTCCGATCGCCCCTCCCTCTCCCGATCGTCCCCCTCCCTCTCCCGATGGCCTCCTATCTCCTTATCGCCCTCTTCTCTCCCAGCATCGACCTGAGGGTCGCTGCTGGCAACACAGTGGCACAAAATTGAAACCCTCTTTTGAGAGCACTTTTTCCGTTCCGTTGTGACATGCAGGCACATCATTCTTTCTGCAAAAACGTCGCCAAAACATCATGGCATTGGTTTGCAAATGAAGTCAGTGTGGCTTTTTCTGTTCTCTCTCCTTCTCCAAAATGGGAGCAATCTCCAATTTAAAAAAAGTCATTATAATTGTGAAGCTCAGTTCTACGCTTAGGCAGCTGTAAAATTGGTGTCAAAAACAATTGCAGCACCTTAAAATAAAAATCCACTTTTTTAATACTTTGTATGCTGATAAACGGCATGAAGTGCACTGCAAATAGTCCAAGGGTTTACACTTAAAAATAGCAAAACCTTGTTAATTAGCATCAACAGCAAAATCTAATTTGTGCTTGTGCTAAAAATATAAAACAGAACTTGCACAATGATGGTACAATATATTTAATGTGATTATTTGTCTTAAATGGCATTTAACTCTTACATTAACATACCAATGTTTTTCTTTTCATGAAGATAGCCCTGTGATTGTCAGAGCTGTCGCTATCAGGGGTTTTGTTAAGACCGAGACCTACGGGCTGGGGTTTTCGGCTTCTGTGCTCTCATCACCCCATGACTTTCTGCCCATCGTAGTCAATAGGATTAAAATCAGGGCTGCTGAGCATAGACCCAGGCAAATGGTAATTACAATGCGAGATGGGAAGTTGGTTCTCTCAGAGACCCAACAATGGACAGTTCATTTTTTTTAATTCATTCTCATGATGTGGACATAACTGGCAAAGACAGCATTTATTGCCCATATCTACTTTCCCTGAGAAGGCCTCCTTCTGTTTAATGCAACTGAGCAGCTTGCTAGGTTACTTCAGAGGGTAGTTAAGAGTCAACCACATTGGTGTGGGACTGGGAGTCACAGCTTTTTATTTCAGATTTTTGTAAACTGAATTCACATTCTCAAACTGCCATGATGGGATTTAAACTCACATTCTCTGGATTGATTTGTCTACCTATTGATTACTAGTTCAGCAACATAACCACTACACTACATCGGCTATAGCTGGTTATTCAGAGAGAGACACTGCTGCACCTTGGTGTTGGAAAACTTTTTTGATCTCCTTGGGAGCTGTGAGAGAGGCAGTCGATCAGCAGAAGGTTGAGAAGGGACCGAACAGCTGCCCTGGGTGGTAGAACAGGGTACAGAGAGATTGTGCTTTTCAGTTGAGTTAGACGACCCACTGGAGTGGGCTAGTCCTTGCGTGTTCTTTATTTTTGTAACAGTACACAAACAGAAGTTGTACCAAGCAACTCTCATCAATCTCATTATTCTGTGTGTTTTGCCTACTGTGGAATAAAGCAGTTTATGTTTCAAACCAAAATTTACCTCACCCAGTGTTAACTCATCCCAGCTTCAGAGAGATTAAAGAAGATTTTCAAAGTGTTAGCTGTGGCTCAGTGGTAGCACTCTCGTCTCCTGAGTCAGAAGTTTGTGGGTTCAAGTCCCACTCCACAGACGTGAGCACAAAATCTAGGCTGACACTCCAGTGAAGTACTGAGCAAGTGCTGCCTTTCAGATGAGATGTTAAACCAAGGCCCGGTCTGTCCTCTCAGGTGGACGTAAAAGATCCCAAGGCACTATTTCAAAGAAGAGCAGGGACATTCTCCCCGGTCTCCTGGCCAATATTTATCACTCCACTAAGAACAGATTATCTGGTCATCATCACATTGCTGTTTGTGGGACCTTGCTGTGTTTAAATTGGCTGCTGCATTTCCTACAATAAAACATTGCTACACTTCAAAATAAGTACTTAATTGGCTGTAAAGTGCTTCAGGACGTCATGAAAGGCGCTATATAAATGCAAGTCTTTCTTTTATACATCTGTGAGACATGGAAATCCGTTCCTGATCACATGGGAGTTTCATTGTTACTCTCTTGGCTTCCACTACTGCACAAGTAAATATAGGGCAGTGGAAGTTAGCTATCAGAAAAAGTAGGTGCTCAACCTGCTTAAGGGAGCAACTGACACCACTGAACCTGAGACGATATCTGCGGTAATCCTGAGTTTGTGACACTCGGCCATGATCTAAAAGTGTGAGACAGATTGCAAATCCATCCAAATGTCTGCAGTCAAGCTGAGTGCACCCGGCTTTGAGTGCGGCTCAACACTGGGAATGTAGGATCTCCTGCGAAGGAGGGTTTACTTTATGTGCGAGTTGCACCAAAAAAAGTGACCTTTATGACACAAAATGAGGAAGACTTTAGTAATCCTGTGCAACGCATGTTGGAGACGATTTTCATCTGCCAACTGCCCCGTTCATACTGAAAATCAGGTTGGCAGACAATTTTCTTTTTAAATCTCCCGCCCGTTGGCTGTCCAAGGCCTGGCTGACTCTATTTTCAAGCCAGCCTCGAAATTGGTGGTCAGTGCTGCTGTTCGAAACAGACGGGGAACCTAATCTCAATATTTAAATCAGGATCCCAACACCATTTCCGTGTACCAATGGGCGGAGCCTGCGCCGCGCACATACTGCCCATTGATACTGAGCACTGAGCAGTCTAACCAGTAGTCCTTAAAAGAAAGAAAGAACTTATTATCATATGGCACCTTTAATGACCTCGGGACGTCCCAAAGCGCTTTACAGTCAATGAAGTACTTTTGAAGTGTAGTTACTGTTGTAATGAAGGAAACGGCAGCCAATATGCGCACAGCAAGATCCCACAAACAGCAATGAGTTAATGACCAGATAATCTGTTTTAGTGATGTTGGCTGAGGGATAAATATTGACCAGAACTCCCCTGCTCTTCTTCAATATAGTGCCATAGGATCTTTTACAGCCACCTGAGAGGGCAGCCCGGGCCTCTGCTTAACGTCACATCCAAAAGACGGCACCTCCAACAATGCAGCATTCCCTCAGTAACTGCACTCAAGTGTCAGCCTAGATTTGGTGCTTCATGTCTCTGAAGTGGGGCTGGAACCAATGACCTTCTGACTCAGAAGCAAGAGTGCTACCACTGAGCCACAGTTGACACCTAAAGGGATTGCTGAAGGCCGCTCCTGATGTGGGTAAGTCTTCATTTTCTCTTTAACATTTTTGTGGGGCCAGGAGGGACATTAATGCTCCTCCTGGCCCCACATAAATCTTCGAGCCAACTGCGAACCCATTCATGACCTTCCCAAGATTGTCTCTCCCCTCCTTGACCTTGAACTTCCATCTCTTCCACGGAGAAGCTACCAGATTTCCCACACTCCCATCTCAACCAACTCTGTTCAACTCTTGCAGCTTGCCGGCACTATGCAGATGAGGCCCGTTCGTGAAAATGGCTCAGGGCCTCCCACCAGCGCAATCAGGTGATCAGTGCACTCACTCCACCTCTCGCCCACCCGACTCACGCACAAATCGACCCCGTTCATCATAAAAACCAGCAATTGCTTTCCACATTAATCACCCACATAATGAAGTCTTGTAAGTTTCAGTGTCAAGGTGTAGGCGAAATCCATGTTTCATGGGGGTGGGGAAATGGACGACAGCTGCCTTGGAACTCCCATTAAAGCTCAACTGGAAAATGCATTATCTGGTTTGAAACAGCCCTCTGGAAGGTTGCAAGTCTGTGCTCAGCTGGGGCAGCAGGAGGTGTGCACCAATTGGCCTTGGTTCCCCTGGGGGTCAGAGAGGGCACTGCAGCCACTTGCCAAGGATCCCTCGACTGCATCACCTTCCCCTACAACCTCGATCACTACAGTATCACCAACTTAAGGATACCCGGGGATGGTAGTGTAGTGGTTATATTACTAGACTAGTGATCAAGAGGCCTGGACTAATAATCCAGGATAACGTGTGTTCAAATCCCAACACGGCAGTTTAAGAATTTGAATTCAGTTCCAAAACAAAGCTGGTATCAGTAAAAGTGTTGTTAAGCATTGTTAAAAACCCAACTGGTTCACTAATATCCTTTAGGGAAGGAAACCTGTCATTCTTACCAGGTCTGGCCTATATGTGACTCCAGTCCCACACCAACATGGTTGATTCTTAATTGCCCTCTGAAGTGACCTAGGAAGCTGCTCAGTTGTATCAAACAGAAGAAGAACTTTGGCGGGAGTGATGATTGGTGAATCTCTGCACCCAATTCACGGAGCTTCTAATTTTCCAGTGATTGAAACCAATCACAGGAAAATCAACAGTACTGCAAATCAGGTGTGTTGCACTTCCCGCTGGATCCTCCAATCCATGGGCCGCCAAACAATGCTTCACAATTAGAGCTTAAAGCCGTGAAGTCGCTCCAGGATAAACATATATATAGTTCACAGGAGTGTTTTTTATTCACTTTTGAGTTAGCCTTGGGTCTATTGTCCAAGATACTTTTTTAAGGCCTTTAAATTTTCATTACAAACTCAAGGCTCCCAATGCTTCATTCACCTTTTACCAAAGTGTGCCTGTGAGTTCCTGTGTAGCCTATAACATCTTCCTCTCTACTTTCGTTTTCATTGTCAGATGCCAAACTGCAGCCACAAAGTGCAGAAATATTAAAACTATAGAGCTAATTTACTGAATAATAATAGATAAATATAGCCCGCTTATTGTTCACAGTTAATCTATACTGAGAAACATCACGCTCCCAGACAATGCAGACACCATTTCCCTCAAGTTGGAGTATTTGTATTTTTTCTTATTCATTTTTGGGATGTGGGTGGCACTAACAAGGCCAGAATTTATTGCCCATCCCTAGTTGCCCAGTGATGGGCCTTCTTCTTGAACCTCTGGAGTCCATGTGGTGAAGGTACTCCCACAGTGTTGTTAGGTAGGGAGTTACATGGTTTTGACCCAGTGATGATGAAGGAACAGCGATATATATCCAAGTCGGCAAGGTGTGTGATTCGGAAGGGAACTTTGAGGTGATGGTGTTCCCATGCACCTGCTGCCCTCGTCCTTCAAGGCGGTGGAGATCGCGGGTTTGGGAGGTTAGTATCCATTAATGCAGGACAATACAGTAATAAATCCCTCATAACTGTAGTGGGAGAAGTTATTATCGTATGGAACAAATTTTAAGCTTGGAGACCTGAAAACTTGTATATGTATGACTGCCTTACATAGCAACCCAAAATGGGAGTGGTCAGTGCAGTTTGAGGATTAAGAAAGAGATGACTTCACTGCACCTCGCTTGACTCAATGTGTACTTTACACCCTTTCAGGTGATTAGTGACTCACGAGAACAAAAATTGCTGCCAGTAAACAGAGCCACTATTTTACAGGGAGTTTCTAGTCACTATTCTGCTTCATTTTTCAACCAGTTTTATAACTGCAAAACATCTTTGTGAATGTGTCATGTCGAAGCAGCTGTCACTGTGGTACATAAAACCACATAGCTACATAAGCAGTAAAGCAGCTTTCCTTTGTTATCACATTAGTCACTCTAACATAAATAAAAAATTTCTTGAGATATCTATACTCCCCAGCGGAAAGTCCCATAATAGTGATTTCCCTTTGCGGTCGCTCAACAAGACCATATCAAACACTATTTTATGGACAAGTAATTTCCGCTCCATTTAGTACATTTTAGTCCTCAAAATTATCTAACATTACCACTTTATAAAGCTCACTAAATTAAAATAAGGCATAAGAGTGTAAACAAAGTCCTAATTGTCATATTATATATCTTATATAAAATAGCCAACCAACATAATGAACTCTTAACTTCATCACTTATTTGTCAAGTTGCCATCTTACCTTAAATCCTGGGTTATCCATGACATAGCTCCTCTTTTTACAAACCTACAGGTGGATTATCAGGAAAGGTTCACAGAATGCAGTTGTCATTGTACAAAAACCTCAGAGGAGGCATGGTGCATGTCTTGATCTTTCAATAGTTAAGAACGGATAATTTAGATATAACAACAACAACAACTTGCATTTATATAGCGCCTTTAACATAGCAAAACATCCCGAGGCGCTTCACAGGAGCGTTATCAAACAAAATTTGACACCGAGCCACATAAGGAGATATTAGGACAAAAGCTTGGTCAAAGAGGTAGATTTTAAGGAGCTTCTTAAAGGAGGAGAGAGAGGTAGAGGGCGGAGAGGTTTAGGGAGGGAATTCCAGAGCTTAGGGCCTAGACGGCTGAAGACATGGTCGCCAATGGTAGATTAAAATCGAGGATGCACAAGAGGCCAGAAGATGAGCTGAGGCAGGGGCCATTTGGGTGATGGTGCGGAGGTAGAAGTAGGCGGTCTTGGTGATGGAGCAGACATGTGGTCAGAAGTTCATCTCAGGGTCAAATAGGACACAAGGTTGCAAACGGTCTGGTGCAGCCTCAGACAGTGGCCAGGGAGAGGGATGGAGTCGGTGGCTAGGGAACGGAGTTCGTGGCGGGAACCAAGGACAATGGCTTCGGTCTTCCCAATATATAGTTGGAGGAAATTTTTGCTCATTCGGTATTGGATGTCAGACAAGCAATGTGACAAATTTGTTCAAAAAAGGGTGTAAGGAAAAATCTGGAAACTACAGGCCAGTCAGTTTAACCTCAGTGGTGGGAAAGCTTTTAGAAACGATAACCTGGGACAAAATTAATAGTCACTTAGACAAGCGTGGATTAATAAAGGAAAGCCAGCACGGATTTGTTAAAGGCAAATCGCGCTCAACTAACTTGATTGAGTTTTTTGATGAGGTAACAGAGAGAGCTGTTGAGGGCAATGCATGGATGATATGTATATATGGACTTTCAAAAGGCAGTTGATAAAGTGTCACATAATAGGCTTGTCAGCAAAATTGAAGCCCATGGAGTAAAAGGGGCAGTGGCAACATGGATACGAAATTGGCTAGGTGACGGGAAACAGAGGAGTGGTGAACGGTTGTTTATTTGGACTGGAGGAGGGTATACAGTGGTGTTCCCCAGGGGTTGGTACGAGGACCACTGCTTTTTTTGATATATATTAATGACTTGGGCTTGGGTGTACAGGGCACAATTTCAAAATTTGCAGATAACACAAAACTTGGAAGTGTAGTAAACAATGAGGAGGATAGTAATAGACTTCAAGAGGACTTAGACAGGCTGGTGAAATGGGTGGACATGTGGCAGATTAAATTTAACGCCGAGAAGTGCAAAGTGATACAGGAAGAACGAGGAGAGATAATATAAACTAAATGGTACAATTCTAAAGGGGGTACAGGAAGAGAGAGACCTGGGGGTATATGTGCACAAATCTTTGAAGGCGGCAGGACAGGTTGAGAAAGCGGTTAAAAAGCATACGGGTCCTGGGATTTATAAATAGAGGCATAATCTACAAAAGCAAAGAAGTTATGTTGAACCTTTATAAAACACTGGTTCGGCTACAGCTGGAGTATTGTGTCCAATTCTGGGCACCGCACTTTAGGAAGGTGTGAAGGCCTTAGAGAGGGTGCAGAAAAGATCTGCTAGAATGGTTCCAGGGATGAGGAACTTCAGTTACGTGGATAGACTGGAGAAGCTGGGGTTGTTCTCCTTAGAGCAGAGGAGGTTGAGAGGAGATTTGATAGAAGTGTTCAGAATCATGAAAGGTTTAGATAAAGTAAATAAAGAGAAACTGTTCCAAATGGCAGAAGGGTCGCGAACTAGAGAACACAGATTTAAGGTGATTGGCAAAAGAACCAAAGGCGACATGAGGAAAAACTTTTTTGCACAGCGAGTATGATCTGGAATGCACTGCCTGAAAGGATGGTGGAAGCAGATTCAATTGTGTCTTTCAAAAAGAAATTGGATAAATACTTGAAGGGGAAAAATTTGCAGGGCTACGAGAAAAGAGCGGGGGAATGGGACTAAGTAGATTGCTCTTACAATGAGCCAGCACGGGCTCGATGGGCTGAATGGCCTCCTTCAGTTCTGTAACCATTCTATGATTCTAAATGAGAAACAGTGAAGGGGTCGAGGGAGGTGGTGGTGAGGTAGAGCTGGGTGTTATCAGCGTACATGTGGTATCTGACCTGTTTTTGGATGATGTCGCCGAGGGGCAGCATGCAGGTGAGAAATAGGAGGGGGCCAAGGATAGATCAAGTTATAAACATGTTACTTAATTTAAATAATTATTAAATGGTCGTAACAGAACTAAAGGTTACTAGTACCAAATGAACACGTCTTAAACGATATTAGAGGTTTCAAGATTATTTTTCATCCCTCAGATTAGTAGATATGTGAAACAGATTCTCATCAAAAATAATTTCATTTACAGAAGCTGGTTAAAAACAGGAAGACAGATTCACCAATCCACATTTCCAGCTATAAAAAGGCTGATTCTCCACCCTGTGCTCCCTTCAAGCATAGCTGCCCAGTGAGAGCATGGGTTTGGTGAATTTACTCAAGGGATGAAGGTTATAGGAGAGAAGCACAAAGATAATGAAACACTGCATGAAATGTGATGGTTCCTGTGTTTTGCTAGGACCATGGGAGTGTCATCCATGGAATACAAACACTCAGAGCTACAGAAACGTAGAAAAAGAAAGAAGCTGCATTTATATAGCGCCCTTCACAACCTCAGGACGTCCCAAAGAGCTTTACAACTAATGAAGTGCTTTTAAAGTCTGGGAGCAATGGAGGCTCTGCACATCGGAATGAATTAGCACTTCACTCTACTGTGGGTTCTCATCGGTATACTGAGAGCAAACTTCAGGCACAGGACCAGTGAGGAAGTTCGGGAGCAATTTGCGACTTAAAGGAGCAGGTACTGTAAAAGCCCCAAAGCCAGTTTGTACTGTTTAGTGAAGCTTGATTTTTTACTCTGTTAGCCAGTTTTGAGTAATTGAGAGCGATATATGTCAGCCTGAAGGTCGCTACTGGTCCCGATAATTTAAAGTCCCTACCGAATAACCATGGCTGGGATGGCAACAGCATGGTGCAACGTAATAAGTGGAGAAACAGGGAAAATAAGTGTGGTTGGAAAGAACTCTGTGTAATTCTATGTAATGATGATGCAGGGACAGGAGGTCGTAGCTGCTTTGACTGTGAGACTTCTCTTTTTATGCCGAACGACATGGAACAGGTTTACAGTCAGGGGATTCCTATTCTGTGATAGGGAAACAGTTGTTAGTGCCTCAGGAAAGACCCAGGTGAATTTCTTCAGCAGCCATCAAGAGGGACTATGGTTCTGTCCCCTCGTCCACTCCAAATAAGTCACCTCGCAGAAGAGGAAGGATCCACAGTACTGAACACAGCCTCCACCAGTAAGTGAAAAAGACTAACTACATTCTGCAACAAGTACTGAAACAGGAAAATCATTTGTAACTCAAAAAGCCAAAAATAAAGACCTTTCTTGATAATACCCGCCTGACCCTTAAGACAGCACCTAAACGGCAGCTCTAGAATCTAAGCCAGGCTTTTCTGGGGGCGGTCTGGCCTAAACTGCACATGACCTTTCTACAGGAAATCTGTGTGCAGAGCCATCTGGCATTCATTCATTTGCATGCAGTTTACATTGTTGTGCCCATCTTCAGAAGCAGTCAGGTGCAGCTTCCTGAAAAGCTGTACAGGAAATTTAGGAAAGTGCTATTCAGACACAGAGGGCAAGAAATTCAACATCTCTGCGCCCTTTGTTCGGCGTAAAATCAATGTTGGCGGGATCAACTTCGGGTCACGATCTCCTGTGGACGATCTCCCATGGGAGTGCACCAGCTGCCAAATTACAAGCCAGTGACCTCAAGGGCGCCAGCCTGAACAGGCGTTAGGAACATAGGAACGGGAGCAAGCCATTCAGCCCCTCGAGCCTGTTCCATCATTCAATTAGATCATGGCTGACGTGTGCCTCAACTCCATTTACCCTCCTTGGTTCCCTAACCTTTAATACCCTTACCCATCAAAAATCTATCAATCTCAGTTTTGAATTTTTCAATTGACCCCCCAGCCTCAACAGCTTTCTGAGAGGGAGAGAGTTCCAGATTTCCACTACACTTTGTCTGAAGAAGTGCTTCCTGACGTCACCCCTGAATGGCCTAGCTCTAATTTTAAGATTATGCCCCCTTGTTCTGGACTTCCTCACCAGAGGAAATAGTTTCTCTCTATCTATCCTATCAAATCCTTTAATCATCTTAAACACCTCAATTAGTTCACCTATACTTTTCTATACTCAGGGTAATACAAGCCCAGTTTATGCAACCTGTCCTCATAATATAACCCTTTTAGACCCGGTAACATTCTGGTGAATCTGCACTGCACCCCCTCCAAGACCGATATATCCTTCCTGAGGTGCAGTGCCCACAGCTGAACGCAGTACTCCAGATGGGGTCTAACCAGAGTTTTATATAACTAACATAACTTCCACCCCTTTGTATTCCAGCATGCTTGAGATAAAGGCCAACATTTCATTAGCCTTTTAAATTATTGTTTGTACCTCTGCACTAGTGATTTCTATACAGGAACCCCTCAATTTCTCTGGCGCCTTGCATATGCAAATCGAGACCTAGCATCGCTTGTAGGGCCCCGAGCGAAATTGGTCTGTAGGTAGGCGGAGCTTATGCTGTGCATGGCCGCCCAATTGCTCCGGGTCTTGAGTGGCCCTTAAAGGGAACTCTGGAGGCCACTCAAAAAAAGCCAGAAAACTTTTCAGCAGTTCCATTAATGTGGAGCCAGGTGGTGCAGGAGTGCTCCACAAAAG
Source organism: Heptranchias perlo (assembly GCF_035084215.1). Taxonomy (NCBI): domain Eukaryota; kingdom Metazoa; phylum Chordata; class Chondrichthyes; order Hexanchiformes; family Hexanchidae; genus Heptranchias; species Heptranchias perlo. The sequence continues at coordinate 29,944,778 of NC_090326.1, forward strand.
TACTGAGGCCGCTGCAGGAAAACCTCCCTACATCATTTCCCCGCCCCGGACCCACCTGTGAGTCAGCTCGACGATAGAGCCGGCCGGATTTGGTCAGGCTCCGACTAGCATCCACTGCTCGCCTGTTTCATGCAAATGAGGCCTGAGGCCCAATTTCAATGCAGCCTCAGGCCGTGGGCTCCAATTGCACCGCCCATTTCGGGCCAGAATCCTGCTCCAGTTGAATTTCTCCCCCGGAATGCGGTAAGGGACAAATGATTAGCACCAGATTTTCCTGGGTGCGGGGCACCATTTTTCAGGTTCTAAACCCAGCAATGCCAGTGCATGCTGGTCGGTCCCTCGTACCTGTGTCAGTGCTCGTTCTTCAGCTGGAGATATCCACCTTAATCCCATCTCCCTGCCCTTCCCCCATATTCTGTTATATTCTTCCTTTTCAAACTTATCCAATTCCATCTTAAAGGTTATAATTGCTGCTTCAATAGTCATCTGTGGAGCAAGCATTTCATGTTCTAAGAATCCTTTGTTTGAGAACATTTCTAACTTCCTCCTACTTCATTCTGCTAGTGCTAATCTTGAGTCTATGCCCCTTTGTTACCAATTCATCAACTGGCAACCAATGATTTGTTTTCACTCAATAAAGTATATTCCATTTATGAAAATATGAGTTGTTATATCACACACATTTTAAAAATACCCAAAAAACAAATGAATTGGTTTTTTTTCTTATTATCCCTTAAGTATAAAAATGTTTTCGTAGCCTGTTGTACCGTCTTATGGTGGCATTCAGAGAATAAACTGCCAGTGGTGTGGGTTAACAACCTGCTTTGTTTGCAGTTTTCACCTAATTATAACAGTGAATTATAACTACGTCAATGTTCACACAACAGACTTTGCTTGCGGTGGCAGCCAGCGCCATAGTGTAGGATGCCAAAAAGAAAGAAAGACTTGCATTTATATAGCGCCTTTCACGACCTCAGGACGTCCCAACGCACTTTACTTCCAATGAAGTACTTCTGAAGTGTAGTCACTGTTGTAACGTAGGAAACATGGCAGCCAATTTGGGCACAGCAAGGTCCCACAAACAGCAATGTGATAATGACCAGATAATCTGTTTCTCGGTGTTGGTCGAGGGATAAATATTGACCAGGACACCAGGAAGAACTCCCCTGCTCTTCCAAATAGATCTTTTATGTCCCCCTCAGAGGACAGATGGGGCCTCTGTTTAACATCTCGTCCGATAGACGGAACCTCTGACAGTGCAGCACTCCCTCAGTACTGCTCTGAAGTGTCAGCCTATATTATGTGCTCAAATCTCTGGAGCTGAACCCACACCTTCTGACTCAGATAAGAGTGCTACCACTGAGCCAAGATGGACACCACTAAAGAAAGCCTGGGTAGAGGGTGTCAGAGGAAGTCAGTAGCCGGAGCATGACTCCAAGGGCCTGGAACAAGTGCTGGAAGAGAGTCAATGACCTCATTAGATCAGCAAAGGTGATTGCAGCTCCTCCTTTCCTCTACTCTTGCATTGCACCTGGTCACAGTCCCATCCCCTCCATCTCTTAGCATCCAGAGCAATAACCACCCCTGCATCACATTCCTCACCACCAATCACAAGGGCACACTCTACCACCTCCCATTCTCACTCCCAACACTCACTCACCTCCTGTTTGCTGTCTTCACTGCTTCCACTTACAACATTCTCTTCTCATCTGCTGTCAGTTGCTAAACCTGCACCTCCTCTCGTGACTCCTTCCTCAATTCATACTCAAGCCACTTACTTCCCAATCAATATCTCCCCATTCTCCTTGCACCTGGCTTCTTTCCTCTCTCAGTTTATGCATTATATGCAGAAGCCCCACACACGTGCACTTGCCTTCTCAATAGCCACTCATAATTTTCTCCTTCTCCAGGAGAAGGCAGCGCACAGCATGAGGGAGAGAAATAAGACTGGGGGAGGCGCAGCTGACATCGTGATGTTCACCCAAGTGGAGCAGGAGGCTCATGGCCATCCAGAGCAATCAGCATTGGAGGTAGCAAGGCTGGCGGCCGGTCCATGTAATGAGTGTCTATTTCAAGTGTTAATGTGGCTCGTCCACAGAATCAATCCAGCGAATTATCACAGTGCAAGGGAGGGCGGCAGGCACACAGGATGAGGAAAAGATTGGGGGGCCTGTGATCTGGGATAATATAAATCGTTGGATCGCGAAACCTCATCAAGCGTTGGAGTCCACCAGGGAGATATAGCCAGGTCTAAAGTCGATTTGGTTATTAGGCAGTAGAAGCCTTTATACTCTTATCACATCGATGTGTATGCAGATGAGCTAAAATAGTAAAAACAATTTTATTTACTAAAAATGTAAAATATTACAAGAAATTAAAATACGAGAATAAAAAGAATAATAAAACATCTAAGATAAGTAAAAAGGCATAAAATTAAGTGTCCATAAAAATTTGCAAGATTTCCAGTCTGAGTTGCAAGGTGAGCAGTCCGCACCATTTGCCCCTAGCACCAATAACAAATCCAAAGAATTTGATATTGGCCCCGATATTAGAAAGGAGGTGGGATGGCAGCAGCGGGGGGTGGTGAATGGGCACGCAGGTAACCCGACCAATAAAAATTGTCAGTTTCCCACATGATCGCAATTCAATTGGTGCCACTTAACATGGCTTCCGGGTTTGCCGTCTGAAAGCTGCGCAGTTGGCAGACTGCGCACCCGCATCACAGGCTGTCAGCTGGAGGAGCTCAATTTAAAGGGTCATTGCTCCAAAGGCTTTTCCTGGAGCAAAGACCCACAATGGAGCAGCACAGGGGCAAGGCTGCTCCAAGGTTTAACAATGCCTCACTCCAGGTGCTACTGGATGGGGTGAGGAGGAGGAGGGATCTGTTTTACCTGGCAGATGGGAGGAAGTGGCTTGCCTCTGCCATCAAGAAGGCCTGGATTGAGGTGACAGAGGAGGTCACCAGCAGCAGCAACATATCCCGCACCTGGATCCAGTGCAGAAAACGCTTAAATGACCTAACTAGGTCAGCCAAAGTGAGTACACTTACTGATTCTCCTACATTCCATGCTGCACATCACCCACCCCCCCAAACTCATTCTGCACTGCCAACACTGCTCTTATCACATCACTCCTCACACCCACTTAAGACTCATCCTCAACTTACCTACACTTCCTCACCTCCCCATTAGTCACCCCACCACTACCACTCACCCCAATCCTCATCCAATGTGATAGCTCTGTCTCATACTCATCCTCTGGTGGACCTCTTTCACGGTCAGCCTCACCCAAAGCAGTGCATTCATCGGCTGACCACTTCACCATCACTCACTCACACGGCTGTTCTTTGTCCCCATCCAGGAGAAGAGAGCGCAAAATGCACGCGAGAGGGTGAGGACTGGAGGGGGGCCACAACAAATAGTGGTCCTCACAGAGACGGAGGAGGAGGCCCTGGAGATCAGCCGCACCCTCGAGTGCCTGTCCGCCGGGGACGGCGAGATTGTTACCCCACAAATGTCTGGTGATACAACTTTAACATTCATCACACACAATATGAATTGATGTTAACACGCCTCGCCATCTTCAACACCTCAGTCTGTTCATCGCAACATGACACATCTGTGATAATACTTAATATTGCCTTCTGTTCTCTTACAGGGCCTTCAGTGGCCGCAGTGATGGCAGAGGGTGATTCCTCAGAGGACCTGCCGGCCTCTGAGGGTGCACTGTCACATCTTAGTGAACTATTCACCAGCGCAGATACTCACACCTCGGTGGGTCCTAGTACTCAGTTGGTTGGGTTGGCATCTGCTAAGTCACCACATACTAGTGAACACGAGTAGACACTGGTGGCAGGGGCAGCTGTGGAGAGTCCGCGTTGGTGGGAGCACTCCTCTCCAGGCTCTGCTCAGCTGGACGTAGAAGCTGAACCCTGGGGGCCATCCTTTAAAATGAGAATGATTGAGGGACAGCAGCACATTTGTGAGGTGCTGGAACAGGTGCCACGCGCACTCTCCACAATCGCGCAGAGAATGGAGGAGTCCAACTCCTGCATGAGTGGAATGGTGGCACAGGTAAGGGAGGGAATCTCTGAGATACTGTCACAGGGACGTGAGCAACTTTCTGAGATAGTGTCACAGGTAAGTGCGGGAATGTCTGCGATGGAGAGAAGGCTAGCCACCATTGAGCTTCAAGCACGGCTCACAAATGAATCCATTCAGGCCCTGACAATGGCCGTTTGGACTCATAGTGAACAACATTCTGCCGCCTTAAACAGGCAGACAGATACACTAGCCCTGGCCTTACAAAGCATCACACATGATCTCCAAACTGTTCTCCAGCAGAGTGGTAGGAGTGACATGGTCGTGGCCCAGCGGAGGGATGATGGCGAAAGGAGACATCAAAGTGGGGACTCCACTCAAAGCGCTCCCACGTCTCACCCGTTGCCCCCCTCTCAACCAGTATCCACAATGCTGCCTACTCTCCAGGTGGCCGAGTCTGCCCCTGCACAGATGCAGGTGGAACAGTCTTTGGAGGGGCCCCCACGGGCTCCAAAACACAGAGGGCATTAGGCCCAAAGCATCTAAGCAGTCAGGGCATGAACATGAGCAACCTGCCACTACCTCTGCTGCAGCCACAGGGGATGCACCACGTAGAAGTAGTCGTAAGAGAAAGGCGAAGGTTTTGTGAGCACGAAGGGGATGCACAAGGGTGTTTGACAGACTGTCATGTTTTTCATTTTTATTTGCTTTTTGTTAAAGCGACATTAAATGTTATGATTGTCACCACTACTGCCACGTCTTGCCCATTCTTGACTGGCTTTTGTGATAAGGCCCTTTCATGAGGTTCACCGTGAGCGCCGACACTTGATGCCACCCATTGGATCACTTTACAGTGGGTGTATGTGTAGTTGCAGGACTGTTTTGTGCAGGGAGGGGTAGGCGGCCTGGTGTGGGTGCTGCTCTTTCCAGGTGGTGTGACGATTGGACTCTTCGCACTTCCTGCTGTTAGGAGAGCCGTTCACGTATCAGTGACACCCTGGCCTCACGAGCAGCCAGGTGAGCCGCTGCTCTGCCCAAGGGTTCCTCATCCTCCTCCTCAATGTGGGTGGCAGATGTGGATGGGGCCTCCTCAAGCGGCACCCCACTCTGTTGTGCCATGTTGTGCAGGGCACAACACACTACTATAATGCATCCCACTCCTTTTGGCACGTGTTGAAGTGTTCCCCCAGAATGATCAAAGCACCTAAATCGCATCTTGAGCAGCCCTATAACATGCTCAATTGTAGACCTGGTGGCGATGTGGCTGTCGTTATATCGATGCCGTTATTTGGTGATGGGGTTCCTCAGAGGTGTCATAAGCCACGTGTGCAGGGGATATCCCTTGTCCCCGAGGAGCCAGCCCTTAAGGGTGTTCGATGCGTGGAAGAGGGGCAGGATGTTGGATTCCCTCAGGATGAAGGAATTGTGGCAGTTGCCAGGCAATCTAGCACATATGTGAAGGAATCTTTTGCAGTGGTCATAAATGAGCTGAGTGTTGATGGTGTGATACCCCTTTCTGTTGATGATTAGTCCTGGCTCGTGTGGAGGTGCTCGTATTGCTAAATGGGTACAATCGATTACACCCTGCACCCGTGGGAAGCCAGCCACAGAGTGGAATCCCACTGCCCTCTCCATCTGGCACAGGTCGTCCATGAGGAAGTTGACGTACTACAAGTTCGTGCGAAACAAGCCGTCAGTGACCTGCCGTATGCACTTGCATGCAGATGACTGAGAGATCTCGATGATGTCCCCGGTAGCACCCTGGAATGATCCGGAGGCGAAGAAGTTGATAGCAGCGGTGACTTTAACAGCGACGGTAATGAGATGCTGCTTGGTCCAGCTGGGAGAAGCTCGGCATGAAGGAGGCTGCAGATGTCTGCGACCACCTGGCGACTGACTCTGAGCCTCCGTATGCACTGCTCCTCAGAGAGGTCCAGGAAGCTGAGCCTCGGTCTGTAGACCCTGTGGCGAGGGTAGCCTCCTGTGACGTCTCTCTCTCTGTTGTTCCCCTCTCTGCTCTTGTGCAGGTGCCTGTGGCGCAGCACTGTGTTGTGGAGCTGCAAGTGCCGGAAGTGCCTGGCGAGACTGGTCATGTTGCTCGTCCTCAGATGTCGTGGTGAATGCAGCTTTGCGCTCCCCATCCTGATGGTGTGTGTTTGAGGGGGTCCAAATAGTTGTTGTATATGTGTGAACAGAAGAATTGTGAGTGGAAAGTAAGAATTTTCAATGAAAACACAAAGATCTTGCAGCCAAAAGTTTGTGTGAAAGAACTGAGTGCCCTGCTGCAAGAACTCACCTTTCTCCCCACCTGTCAAACAAGCATTTGAAGGCTGATGGCTGAAACACACCTGGTAGAACACGGAGCGTTTCCTTCAGCAGGAGAAACACGCTGAGGATGTTTCAAAATCAGGCCCCTGCCTTAATGTGGACAAAATTAAGTACTTCAAGTATGTACATAAGTCTCTTAACTATCGGTCCGCGGCCTTTAATTGCTGGTGGGACTTCCACATTCGGGAGGCGCGCACGCACCCAGACGCGTCAATGGGGAACCCGGAAGTCTGTGGATTGGATCCGGGTTCCAAACCCACTTGGGATTTCTCTGATTTTTGGAGGCCCACCCGCCCCCGCTACTTCATTCCAAAATCGACTCCATTATCTCTGCCAGTCAATTTTGCGATTGCATGTGACAGCATTCTATATTTCTCTTGTTTGTCGATCCAGGCACTCTCCAGGGATTTGTTATTCTCCTCGAATCTAATAGTTACATCAATAACAGCAACGTCATTTCCTTTGTGGAAAACAATATCAGGTTTACATAGCTCTCCATCCACTGATTTGAGCCTGGGTTCTAAATAAGATGCCCAACCATAATCTTGTTCTGCAACTTCTCCAGGATCTTCTTGTATCTTTTTATCCTCGCGTTTTTCATGGAAAGACATCGTTCTGATATATGAACGATCGTTTTATTGGCAAGCTCACACTTCCTACAAATTTTTACTGCTGTGGGTCTTCCGAGAGACAAAGTGTATCTCATTGGGTATAAATTAGATTTGAGTAGGAAAGCATTTATAGAAACATAGAAAATTTTACGGCACAGAAGGAGGCCATTTGGCCCATTGTGTTTGTGCCGGTCAAAAAAGAGCCACCCAGCCTAATCCTACTTTACAGCATTTGGTCCGTAGCCTTGTAGGTTAAGGCACTTCAAGTGCATATCTAAGTACTTTTCAATGTGATGAGGGTTTCTGCCTCTACCATCCTTTCAGGTCGTGAGTTCCAGACCCCCACCACCGTCTGGGTGAAAATCTTTTTCCTCAGCTCCCCTCTAATCCTTCTACCAATTACTTTAAATTCATGCCCCCTGGTTATTGACCTATCTGCTAAGGGAAATAGGTCCTTTCTGTCCACTCTATCTCGGCCCCTCATAATTTTATACACCTCAATTAAATCACCTCTCAGCCTCCTCTGTTTCAACGAAAACAACCCCAGCCTATCCAATCTTTACTCATAGCTAAAATTCTACAGTCCTGGCAACACCCTCGTAAATCTCCTCTGTACTCTCACTAGTGCAATCACATCCTTCCTGTAATGTGGTGATCAGAACTGTACGCAGTACTCAAGCTGTGGCCTAACTAGAGTTTTATACAGTTCTAGTATAACCTCCCTGCTCTTATATTCTATGCCTCGGTTGAGGCTGTGTAAAAAAAATGTAACTAACTGGTATATCAAATGTTTTAGATTCTTTTATTCATAAGGCCCTTTGAAATACAATCTCATCTTTTAGAAGTCAATCTGAGAGGCAATGGACAGCAAGCTCTGTAACACATACACAAGAGCATCCCAATGGTCACCTGCTGCTGAAACCCTTTGTTAACTCCAGACTTGACTATTCCAATGCTCTCCTGGCTGTACTTCCACCTTGCACCCTCCATAAACTTGAGCTCATCCAAAACTCTGCTGCCCGTATCCTAACTCACAGTAAGTTCCATTCACTCTTCACCCCTGTGCTTGCTGACCGACATTGGGTCCCGGTCCAGCAACACTTTGATTTTAAAATTCTCATCCTTGTTTTCAAATCACTCGATGGCCTCACCCCTCCCTATCTCTGTAACCTCCTCCAGCCCTACAACCCGCTGAGATCTCTGCACTCCTCCAATTCTGGCCTCTTGCACGTCCCCGGTTTTAATTGGTCCACCATTGGCAGCCGTGCCCTCAGCTGTCTAGGCCTTAAGCTCTGGAATTCGCTTTCTAAACCTCTCTGTCTCTCTACCTCTCTCTCCTCCTTTAAGACACTCCTTAAAACCTACCTCTTTGACCAAGCTTTTGGTCACCTGTCCTAATATCTCCTTATAGAATCATAGAATCATAGAAAGGTTACAGCACGGAAGGAGGCCATTCGGCCCATCGAGTCCACGCCGGCTCTATGCAAGAGCAATCCGGCTAGTCCCACTCCCCCACTGTATCCCCGTAGCTCTGCAAATTATTTCCTTTCAAGTACTTATCCAGTTCCCTTTTGAAGGCCATGATTGAATCTGCCTCCACCACCCCCTCAGGCAGTGCATTCCAGATCCTAACCACTCGCTGCGTAAAAAAGATTTTCCTCATGTCACCTTTGGTCCTTTTGCCAATCACCTTAAATCTATGTCCTCTGGTTCTTGACCCTTCTGCCAATGGGAACAGTTTCTCTCTATCTACTCTGTCCAGACCCTTCATGATTTTGAATACCTCTATCAAATCTCCTAGCAACTGTCTCCATTCCAAGGAGAACAACCCCAGCTTCTTCAGTCTATCCACATAACTAAAGTCCCTCATTCGTAGAATCATTCTAGTAAATCTCTTCTATACCCTCTCTAAGACCTTCACATCTTTCCTAAAGTGCGGTGCCCAGAATCTGGACACAATACTCCAAATGTGGCCGAACCAGTGTTTTATAAAGGTTCATCATGACTTCCATACTTGTGTACTCTATGCCTCTATTTATAAAGCCCAGGATCCCGTATGCTTTTTTAACCTCTTTTTCAACCTGCCCTGCCACCTTGAACGATTTGTGCACATATATCCCCAGATCTGTCTGTTCTTGTACCCCATTTAGAGTTGTGCCCTCTCCCTACCAAAATGTATCACTTTGCATTTTTCTGCATTAAATTTCATCTGCCACGTGTCCGCCCATGCCACCAACCTGTCTATATCCTCTTGAAGCCTATACCCAAGTCCAAGTCATTAACATTTACCAAGAAAAGCAGTGGTCCCAGCACTGACCCTGGGGAACACCACTGTATACCTCCCTCCAGTCTGAAAAACAACCGTTCACCACTACTCTCTGTTTCCTATCACTTAGCCAATTCTGTATCCATGTTGCTACTGCCCCCTTTATTCCATGGGCTGCAATCTTGATGGTAAGCCTACCATGCGGCACTTTAACAAACGCCTTTTGAAAGTCCATATACACCACATCAACTGCATTGCCCTCACCTACCCTCTCTGTTACCTCATCGAAAAACTCTATCAGGTTAGTTAAACACGATATGCCTTTAACAAATCCGTGCTGGCTTTCCGTAATCAATCCACACTCGTCCAAGTGACTGTTAATTCTGTCCCGGATTATCGTTTCTAAAAGTTTCCCCACCACTGAGATTAAACTGACCGGCCTATAGTTGTTGGGTTTACCCTTACACCCTTTTTTGAACAAAGGTGTAACATTTGCAATTCTCCAGTCCTCTGGCACCACCCCCGTATCTATGGATGTTTGGAAGTTTATGGCCAGTACCTCCGCAATTTCCACCCTTACTTCCCTCAGCAACCTAGGATGCATCCCATCCGGACCGGGTGACTTATCTACTTTAAGTACAGCTAGCCTTTCAAGTACCTCTTCTTTATCAATTTTTAGCCCATCCATTACCTCAACTATATCTTCCTTTACTGAGGCTCTGGCAGCATCTTCTTCCTTGGTAAAGACAGATGCAGAGTACTCATTTAGTACCTCAGCCATTCCCTCTGCCTTCATGAGTAGATCTCCTTTATGGTCCCTGATTGGCCCCACCCCTCCTTTTATTACCCGTTTACTGTTTACATGCCTATAGAAGACAGGTTCAGTGTCAAATATTGTTTGGTAACGTTCCTGTGAAGTGCCTTGGGACACTTTGCTACATTAAAGGCACTATATAAATGCAAGTTGTTGTTGTTGAAACGTTTGGTAAGTGTTGCCTGTGTTAGGGCTATCCTAATTGTATTCTAGCTTAGATTAATAGCCCAATGATACACATTAATCGCTTCTAGAACTTGGGTGTGCTTGGTCACTGTTTACCCAGATGCATACATCTGTCAGGTATCAACTATAATGACCTGAATGGCATTTTTTTATACTTCATGTACAGCCAAGAGAATGGAAGACATTCTCCCAGTATGAATTTTGAGGGTAGAATTTGTATTAAAATAATACATTTAAGCTAAGAAATGCATCCATAAACTATACAAAGACAACAACTGCATTTACATAGTGCCTTTAAAACAGCAAAACATCAAAAACTATAAATAAAATGTTCTACTTTATAACCTGCCATCACTGGCTGAATGGAGCATTAAGAAAGGACCTAAAGTGACAACAGACAGTAATCTAGTTGATACCTTCATTAGCATGATACAGCTCTTAATTGGCTCCTCAATGGGAGAATAATCTGTGCCAGGTAAATGAAAGATTCTCTAAAAAAGCAGACAACAGTAAAGATTACAGTAGGCACAGGCATGAAGCCAATGAAGTTCAATATTAGTAGCTTGTCAGACGTCAATGAAAACCCTGCTTTCGCATAAGGAATCAGATGCACAACTCATTGATTATTTTTCTGATAAGCTCTTGCTTGTCTACAAGGAAAAGAAGCTGAGTTTAGATGTTGTTACTTGATATGTCTACTTGTTCCAACAGAAATTATAGTTGCACCTCAGAGATAAAAATCCATAGTCATGAAGTTACAGATGCCAGATATGGTGTAGACATAGCATGTTCTCGACAAAGGCAAATGACCGTATCTGCAGATCTTGGAATGCCTACCTGCCAGTGACTGAGGACAACTTGTTCTGGGTCAGCTGGGCAGAGCGTTGTCATCTGCAGCACACTTACAACAGAGGTACTGCAGTGCCACCCATTGACAAGGTATTTACTGCCCTCAGCTATTATGGCTATAGCTCATGGCTGACTAGCACTGAAATATCAGATAACGTGCTGCTCATGGATAGATCAAACAGGTAACTGATGCGTTGTTCAGCACGGCCAACACTTTCATCTCAGTGTCCTGACTAATATTTATCCCTCAATCAACACCTAAATCAGATTATCAACAGGGACTACACTTCAAAAGTACTTTATTGGTTTGTAAAACACTTTAGGACACCTGAGGTCGTGAAAGGCACTGTATAAATGCAAGTTTTTCTTTTTCTCTGTCATTGCATCTCATGTATACTCATATCTCAGCAAGGTATACAGTCCATATGTAACATACAACTGAAAGCCTCACCACACTTACAACTTCCATAGCCTTTGCACATCAAAGCATTGAAACACAATCTCAATTTTAACGCACGTAATGAGAACTGGCTGTGGGGGAGTTTAAAATCGCGGCAGCATGCTACACACCTTCTTCACGCCACACATTTCACTATTTTAACAGGGTATTTTTGGACAGCATTGCAGCCCATCACCCCAGGCAGATGAGGGCCTCATTGAGATGCAAAATTTAGGATCTGATGATGTCAGATAGACCCTCATGCCATCTTAACACTATGATATGCATTTGGCACCAGCCTCGCCAGGGAAACCTGGCACTGCGCAGGAACAAGCCTGGAAGAGGGCCGAGAATGTAAGTAAATTACATTTTTTATTGTTTCCTTGTGAGCCAGGAGGAGCAGGAGTGAACCTCCGGGCCCCAGAAGGGAATCTTGAGCCTCCCTTGCCTGGGCTTCCTCTCCCACCCCCAGTTGTGCCAACCCTACCCCCATCCCCCCGACACACTTACCTGACTGCCAGGAAAAGTTCCCTCCCCAGTTGCCGCTCCCAACTGCCAGCCTTCACATCATTCCCGCTGGGTTCAGGCGCGAGTCAGGCCTTGACCATGGTAATGAGGGCCAGAACTTAAAATGAGCCTGACTTCTGTCAGTTGGAGCGAGCCTGCCGGCCTCACTCTGAACTCTTACACTGAGTTGAAATTGTGGCCATAATCTTGGTAAATAACTGATGCATAAGGTAAGCTTTAGATGGTGCCCATGGCAACCATCAATGATCTCAGTACATGTGGGAATGCAGCACTCTGATGACATTGGGCTGCGGTGCCATGCTATTCAGTGGGAAAGAAAAGAAAGACTTGCATTTATATAGTGCCTTTCATGACCGCAGGACACCCCAAAGCCCTTTACAGCCAATTAATTACTTTTTGAAGTGCAGCTGCCATTGCAATGTAGGAAATACGGCAGTCAATTTGCACACAGCAAGGTCCCACAAACAGCAATGTGATAATGACCAGGTAAACTGCTTTTTTGTGATATTGAATGAGGGATAAATATTGGCCAAGACACTGGGGAGACAGGACATGCTTTAAAGAATCTGGCAAAGTAAGACTATCCAACAGTACCATATATTCACTCTTCTTCAAATTGTGCCATGGGATCTTTTACATCCACCTGAGAGGTCAGATGGCTTCAGTTTAACATTTCATCCGAAAAATGGCACCCCTGACAGTGCAGCACTCCCTCTGTACTGGAGTGTCAGCCTCGGTTTTGTGTTCAAATCTGTGGAGTGGGACTTGAGCCCACAAACTTCTGACTCAGAGGCGAGAGGAGCACCACTGAGCCACGGATGACACCTCAAAAGCTGTACGGCGAGATGCAATGACAGAACTGTAAGGTGAGGGCTTGGCATGGCTAAGCATTAACTGTGGAATTGGTTAACAGGCTGCACTTCATGGCATGGAATCTCGGGCCATCTACCCAAAATATGTTACTGTTGGATAGTCTTACCTTGCCAGATTCTTTAAAGAGTGTGCTACCGTCTCCTGCATCTGTGCCCATGTCGAGCAGATATTGTGGACAGCGCTAAGCCTGGCTACTGGCTGTTGGCCACCACCAGGTATGGTGCATTGTCATCCTTTGGAGACAGTGCTCTTGAATTCCAAACAGGCCAGTCCTCCTGGAGCCCACATCTATTTTACTAGCCTTCAAATAGGCTGCCGGGGTTCTCTATATTGGGTTTTCTGTCCCTATGTTCCCACTATTCACTTCACCCCACCTCCACACTTCCACCCATACAGCCTTTGCAAAGGCTGAAAACCTGCCTGAAGCTTTGGGTAGATGGCCCGAGATTCCATGCCATGAAGTGCTGCCTGTTAACCGATTCCACAGTTAATGCTCAGCCATGCCAAGCCCTCACCTTACAGCTCTGTCATTGCATCTCACCATACAGCTTTCAAGGTGTCAGCTGTGGCTCAGTGGTACCACTCTCGCCTCTGAGTCAGACGGTTGTGGGCTCAAGTCCCAATCAAGCATTCTAAAAGCTCTGACAATTTTTAATCCCTGTATGCGACCGTTTATCTTCAAGTAGTCACACCACTTTCATTTTGAGCAGCAACTTCTCAAAGGCTGCAGGTTTGTGATACTCTGCAGGGCCCCCTTCATCTTGCTCCCCATGAAAGGCTCAAGGTATGCAGTGAACGTACCTAAGTAATATTTAAGATCTGGCCTCGCGGCAGCTGCCAAGGGCAACCCATGACTCTACGGCGGGACTTTCAACCATGCACAGCAGTGCCGCCAGCTATTTAGGCAGGATCACTGAACCACCCCTACTATCTCAAGGCCAAAGAACTTTAACTTAAAGCACAGAAGGAGGCTATTCGGCCCATCGTGCCTGCACTGGCTCTCTGAAAGAGCTCTCCACCTAATCCCATTCCTCTGCTCTTGCCCCGTAGCCTTTAAAATGCTTCTTTGTCATATAATTATCCCCGTCCCTTTGAAAAGCTATTATAGATTCTGCTATCCCCCACTATTTCTGGTTGGGCATGTTATGCCCTAATAACACTCTGTTTAAAACATTCCCCCCTACCTCTCCCTTTGTTTTTTTGGTAATGATCTTAAATTGATGCCCTCTAATTACTAACTCACCCACCAGTAGAAAATCATTCCCCTTCCCCCACCCACCCCCCACCATTTACCTTATCAAAACCCCTCAGAATTTCTTTTCACTCTGAGTTAATATTCTGTGGTTGAAGCTGTCCCTGGCTTTTGAGTCACTTTTTGTAACATTAGGGTTTGTTCCATCACTAAAAATAAAAAAGAGGCCGATTAAGAAAAGAAGCAGATGCAATGTTCTTGGTACTAAGAAATTGAAAATACTTGCTTGACTTCCATGGCTTTTGTGGCACAATTTGAGATGGCAAGTTGCCAGGTTCTCCTACAAAAGCTGGATGAGAGCTTTGAAAGATGACGATTAAACGACAGATGCCTTAGTGACTTCTGGTGGAAGCAATGAATAAACAAAGCAGCCCTTTAGAAATTCATATGCAAGGTGGATTGACAGAAATCTGCAGCGAGGACTGTGAAGAACTGGAGGTGGGGACTTTTCACAAGAAAGAACTTAGCAGAGAAACTACCACCACCGATTGTTTCTCTTATGGGGGATAATTTTACGAATTTGTGTTCCTGGCACGTAGTTTTGCTCACTGGCAGCACAGGGAATATCCAGGGGCAGAGGTCAGTGGGCTGCACAGAATTTTCCATCCACTAATCTTAATGGGCAGAACATCCTGAGGGACCCACTGGCCCCCACAAATTGAATTGCCGATCAGCATCCTGGTAGGCAAAGCCTTGTGATGGGAGTGTGAATTCATAAAATATACCCTTATATCTCCAGTGAACGGCAAAGCTCAGCTTTTCCAATCAGCATTATGTTAACATCAGTAGTAGCCCATTTAAAATGAATTAGTTACAGCTGCTGTTAAAATAGCACAGATCAGAAAGTCTAGCCCCATGTGCAGTTTGGAAGTTGTGTTCATCTGCTCCACTCACTTCAATCACCAGTGCAACAAGGCTGGAACAGAACTGAACTCCCAGAGTCTAAAATTCTTAATGAGTTTGTGAAGTGCAAATGTAAAGAAATGGCAGTACCGTACCAGAAACTCCGTTTATCTGTCTAAGAGAGAAACTTCTATCAGTGCTCTTTGTGAATGCAAAATCTTTAACGATCTGCAAGATGGTTGGGCAGGACCAGGGGAAATGCGTTTAAACTATGTAAGAGTAGGAATAGACTGGATGTTATACAGTTCTTCTTTTCCCGGAAAGTAATGAGCCTCTGGAATGTATTGCCAGCTAGTGCTGACTCTCTGCCTGCCTTCAAGAGGGAGCTGGACCAGTTCTGCATCTGATGGAAGGTAAGTGGTTTTACAGATAACACATGGTCCATGTGATCACCTGAATTGGTTTCAATTGCCTGAGGAGGTTGGAGAAGAATTTTCCAGAGTATTTTTTTCCTTAATGGCCCTGGATTTTTTTTCTGTTTTTTTGCCTCTCCCAGGAGTTTACATTGCTGTGGAAGTTGGGAGGGGAGGGGAGGAAGAGTCTAGTCATGATGCTCCAGCCATGACTATAGGGCTGATGACCTGACATTAATTTTCAGCCAGAGATGTACCTCTCTTTGTAATAATGTGGTTTGTGTTGGGGCTACTCTTATTTACACTGTAAATAGTGAGATTTTAAATACAGTAGAAGAGCAGGAGGACAGATAATCGGGTAGAAAGGATTATTAAAACACAATCCTTGGTGTTGTATCTATAAATTTAGAATTCAAAAGCAATGAGATAATGTTAAAGTTGTATGAGACCTTAGTTAGGCTGCAGTTAAGGTATTGTGTAGATTTGGGCATCCCGTTATAAGAGGGATATAAAGGCAATGCAGCATAGATTCACTAAACTGTTGCCCGGAACTATAGTTATGAAGAAATACTTGAGAAGCTGGGGCTTTTTTCACTACAGAAGGGAAGGTTAAGGGGTGATCTGTCATTGGCACAGATCAAAGAATAAGCCCAGCATGGGGTACTGGCTTTATTGACACCTGTGCCTGAAACTTTTGAGAAGCAGACAGGGTCATTGGTTGTGGCCTTCTCAGTGGCCAGGGATCTCCAAAGATGGGGTTTCCAACTGCCTAGTTTTTGGCCCTCCATTCGCCACATATTTCTGCAGCCATCGATCTGCTTAACCACTCACTCATGTCCGTCTTTGATGCCCTTGTCCCCAGCAAAACCTTTAGGGCGCTAAATTGGGCTGTGTAGCGCCCGTTGTTTCGGCACAACAGGCCTCTCCGAAATCCAAGATGGCGTCTTGGATGCGCACGCACGTTTCCTGATCCAGACGCCATCTTGTTATAGGAGTTAGTTCAGGTGCAGGTAACAAATGCTGGAATCATGTAAAGTAGAGAGAAAATGGCTTCAATCAGTGTGCAACGCTGATGTAAAGTGATAGACACCATTTTGGGACTTAACACTCAACTCAATGCACAGTCTTTACCCCGACCATCTGACCGTGTCTTAGAGTGCCTGGAGGACCCCCCACCACTGCTATTTAAAGGGACCATGCAGGATTTACAGGTTAGTGGCTGGATTATTGCTTCTGGCTGCCAAGATATTTGTAACTGTTTTTGGAGGTCTCCTAGACTTCAATACTAGAACGCAGGGACATAGCCTAACAATTAAAGCCAGGACGTGCAGGAGTGAAGTTAGGAAATGCTTCTACACGCAAAGGGTGGGAGACATTTGGAACGCTCTTCTGCAGATGGCAGTTGATGCTAGCTCACTTGTGAATGTTAAATCTGAGATTGAAAGATTTCTGTGAACCAAGGGTATTAAGGGACATGGGGCTGAGTTAGGTCACAGGTCCAGCATGATCTCATTGAATGGTGGAGCAGGCTCGAGGGGCTAAATGCCACTGCCACTTGCTGCCTCTCGATATGCGCCACCTTCTCCTGCAAGAAAGTGGGACGTGTGTCTGGGTGATGTGCCTGTCATGGTTGAATAGCTGCCAGTGTGTGTGGCCTGTGAGCTGTGGGTGGGCGGCTTGAAACAATGGTAATGTGTAAGGGTGAGAGGAAGCATCTGATTGGCAGAGTTGAGTACTGATGGAAAGATTTTATTGGTATGTGGGGGATGGGGAGTGTCGAGTGTGGTGTAGTTGGTAGGAGACGCCACTTGACGGTTGACTTCACTCACCTTGACCACACATGTCAAAGCATTGAACTTCTTCCAGCACTGCATCCATGTTCATGATGCTGTGCGCCTGGCATTGATTTCGTCCCCCGCTGCCTCCCACTGCCTTTTGAGTATACGTCTGGAGGGCCTTTTGCCCCCCACCCTGCGGATATAGGATGTCCCTCCTTCTGTTCACCTCTTGCACCCAAGGTCTCTAGTGCATCAGCAGAGAAGCTTGGTGCATGCACTCTCGCAGGCCTGGTACCAACTCAGATCGGCACATTGGTGAGGTCTGGCATGCAGATTGGAGGATGTGGGATTTAGTAGTGTGCAACATTTATTCAATATTTTAACATAACTCATCAGTGTGTAAACATAGGGATGGGACCTGCATCTGTATTTCACTTGTGCAATGTCTGATCTCCGTTCAGACTCCTTGCAGACAGTAGACTGCTATTTTCAGCAAATAACAGGTACCAGCTACCTTTAAGAGATTTCTAAGAAACATCCTCCCAAACATCCTCTGGTGGTGAAAAGTGCAAATTGCACTGATTCCATGTGCAAGGCCTGAAAAGGAACGCTGATTGCAGGTAAGTGCTTTGGTGGGTCCAAACTTGCGTCCTGCTTGCGGAGGGGCCATTGGGCGCAGGGTACTAGCACATCGTGCTACCCGCGTCCAAAAACGGCTCCTATCGAATTTTTCCCCCTTACTGTCTTGCTTCTTGGTCGATACCCTGGTATGGACCCCATCTTTGCTCTTTCAAGTCCAAGGGGTGCCGATTTGAATGTATGTGGTGCACAACTGGTTGAGCTATTCATCACCAGTTCTGGCTAGATCACATCAAGCGCTGCCTGGCTGCACTCTCCTCTGCTAAAACTGCCCACTACTCCAGGATCATCCTGGAGAGCAAAGATAACCCCCAGCTTCACTTTCTCCTCTACCAACCGTTTCCTTAAGCTCCTCTCCCCTTCCCCCACCACCCTCACTTCCAACAACAAATACGAGGATCTCATGGACTTCTTTGCCACTAAGATTGAGACCACCTGTTCAGCTACCTCTGCTGCTTCTCCCTTGCCCCACTGGGCCAAACTTTCCCAAAGTCCGGCCCATGACCTAGCCTGAATCGGTATCTTTCTATAGTTTCTCTCTTATCTCCAATCATGCTCTCTCAGAGCTCATCTTGTCCATGAGACCCACTTTCTGCTCCCTTGACCCCATTCCCACAAACTGCTGACCACCCAACTTTCCATCCTGGCCCCCAAGTTAACTAACATTGTAAATGGTTTCCTCTACTCAGGTACTGTCCCTCTCACTTTCAAAACTGTCAATATCACCCTCCTCCTCAAAAAAAAACCATCCTCAACCCCCCTGTCCTTGCAAACTACCACCATTTCCAACATCCCTTTTATCTCCAAAGTCCTTGGACATGTCGTCGCATCCCAAATCCCTGCACATATTTCCTGCAACTCCATGTTTGAATCTCTTCAATCAGGTTTCTGTCCCTACCACAGCACTGAAACAGCCTGTAACAAAATCACAAATGACCTCCTCTATGCCTGTAACCGTGCTGGATTATCTCTCCCCATCCTCCTCTCTGCAGTCTATGGCACAGTTGACAACGCCATTCTACTTCAACGCCTCTCCTCCATTGTCCAGCGGTGTGGGACTGCCCTCGATGGTTTCACTCTTACCTGATGACACCCAGCTCTACCTCTCATGACACTTCCACTGCGTCCGTGTTGTCAGACTGCTTGTCCAATATCCAGTGTTGGATGAGCTGTAATTTCCTCCAGATAAACATTGGGAAGACTGAAGCCATTGTCTCGGCCTCCACAAAAAAGGTCATACTTCACCCCACCGATTCCATCCCCGGCCCCAACTATTGGCTCAGGCTGAACCTGACTTCGCAATCTCAGCATCCTCTTTGACCCCGTGCTGAACTTCCAACTCCATATCCACTCCATCACTATGACCGCCTACTTCTACCTCCGTAATATTGCCCATCGCCTGCCTCAGCATGTCTGCTGCTGAATCCCTCACCCATGCCTTTGTCACTTCCAGACTTGACTATTTCAATGCTTTTTGGCTGGCCTCCCATTCTCCGCTCTGCATAAAGTTCAGCTCATCCTAAAATTTGCTGCCCCTATCCTATCCCACATCAAGTCCCATTCACCCATCACTCCTGTCCTTGTTGACCAACAATGGCTCCTGGCCCCCAACGCCTCAATTTTAAAATCCTCATCCTCATTGACAGGATGTGACTAGTGGTGTCCCCCAGGGATCTGTACTGGGGCCGCAGCTTTTCATTATATTTATAAATGACTTGGATGAAGGAATAGAGAGCCTTATATCTAAGTTTGCTGACAACACTAAGTTAGGTGGCACAGTAAATAGTGTAGATGGGTGCAGAAAATTGCAATGGGACATTGATAGATTAAGTGAGTGGACAAAACTTTGGCAGATGAAATTCAATGTGGGAAAGCGTGAGGTCATCGACTTTGGACCTAAGAGAGATAGATCAGAGTATTGCTAAATGGCAAGAAGCTAGGAACTGTGGATGAGCAGAGATTTAGAGATACAAGTACAGAAATCATTAAAAGTTGGTGAACAGGTACAAAAAAATAGTTTAAAAAGCTAATAGAATGATGGCCTTTGTCTCAAGACGGTTGGAATACAAAGGGGTGGAAGTTATGAAGTCTGGTTAGTCCGCATCTGGAGTACTGCATTCAGCTCTGGACACTGCACCTCAGGAAAGATATACTGGCCTTGGAGGGGTGCAGCACAGATTCACGAGAATGATACCATGGCTAAAAGGGTTAAATTATGAGGACAGGTTGCATAGACTAGGCTCATAGTCCCTTGAATATAGAAGATTAAGGTGTGATCTAATTGAGATGTTTAAGATGATCAAAGGAGTTAATAGGGTAGATTGAGAGAAACTATTTCCTCTGGTGGGGGAATCCAGAACAAAGAAGGCATAACCTTAAAATTAGAGATAGGCTGTTCAGGAGTGATGTCAAAAAACACTTCTTCACACAAAGTGCAGTGCAAATCTGGAACTCCCTCAAAAAAGCTGTTGAGAATAGGTCAATTGAAAATTTCAAAACTGAGATTGATAGATTTTTGTTAGGCAGGGGTATTAAGGGTTACGGAACCAAGGTGGGTAGATGGAATTAAGATATAGATCAGCCATGATCTAATTGAATGGCGGAACAGGCTCGAGGGCCTGAATGGCCTACTCCTGTTCCTATGTTCATGTTTAAATCACTTCAAGGCCTTGCTCTTCCCTATCTCTGTAACATCCTCTACCCCTAGAACCGTTCCTCCCCAAACTCTCCGTTCCTCTGACACTGGCCCCTTGTGCATCGCCCCCTTCATCACCCATCATTTGCGACTGTGTGTTCAGCCATCTGGGCCCCATGCTCTGGAATCCTCTCCCTAAACGCTTCCACCTCTCCACCTCCATCTGCTCCTTTAAGGCCTAAAAAATCCACCTCTTTGAGTCACCTCTCCTAACATCTCCTTCTTTGGCCTGGTGTCCATTTTTGTCTGGTGGTTGTTGTTGTTGTTGATTATGCCTCTGTGAAGCGCCTTGGGACATTTTTCCACGTTAAAGGTACTATATGGATGCATGTTTTTGTTGTTGATGGGATTATGTTGGGTTTCATGTTTGAGAGTTTTTTTCAGCTTTCCAGCCAGCAGAAAAGTTCTATATTTTAATATTGTGTGAAGGAGCACAGAAATTAGGTTACTTTGAAGCTACAGCTTATTTCACAGGATGAAACATAGAAACATAGAAAATAGGAGCAGGAGTAGGCCATTCGGCCCTTCGAGCCTGCTCCGCCATTCAATATGATCATGGCTGATCCTCTATCTCAATACCATATTCCCGCTCTCTTCCCCCATACCCCTTGATGCCTTTTGTGTCTAGAAATCTATCTAGCTCCTTCTTAAATATATTCAGTGACTTGGCCTCCACATCCTTTTGTGGTAGAGAATTCCACAGGTTCACCACCCTCTGAGTGAAGAAATTTCTCCTCATCTCAGTCCTAAATGTCCTACTCCGTATCCTGAGACTGTGGCCCCTCGTTCTAGACCCCTCATCCAGGGGAAACATCCTCCCTGCATCCAGTCTGTCTAGCCCTGTCAGAATTTTATACATTTCAATGTATAAAAGTGATCATCTGGTGTAAAGTCTATCTACAGAGACAAAGTGAGCGGCGTCTTTATTATCTTATGTACTGAGAAGGATAATGAAGTGTATGAGTCACTATTTTATATTGTATACTGTTCATTTACTTGCTTTACTTAAATAAAACCATCTGTTGGTTTACAGCCTAAATCTTGGTCTGATAAGAGTGCATATTCAGTTTGCCTTTCAAAGGTAGGAGAACCACATCACGGCATGTGATACACTCCAGTGACCGGTGCACAGAATAAGAGTTCTCCAGGTCTCAGTATCGATTACCTAGATATTGGTCGGTTAAAGCATGCCCCGGATCATAAGGGACATAAGGTCTGCTTATGGGAGTGGCCAGTGAACCCAAGAAAATATATAGCATAAAGACTCCAAAAGATGACAGGGCATGTTACATTTTAGAGGTGTGTGTGCCTGAGGCCACAATTTCAAGGGTGATACTGTTGAAAGGTTTAACGAGGTATGCTAGAGGCAAGACTTTTAACTATATAGATGGATGTTGTGATACACAGCTGGAATGTGGTCCTCCTGCAGAAGTGAGACTCCACAGTTTCAATTGTTCCCTTTCTGGGCCTCCAAGGTTGAGTTTAATGCCAGGACCATAAATCACATTCTTACAGGGTCCATGAAAAAGCAGCCCTAAATATCTGCGGCGAGATTCATTTGTATTTACGGCGCAAATCCAGCAATTTCTTGAAACTCACGGGAAGTTGACGGCAAACTCCAGTTTTTGCGAGGCGGACCGACTCAAATCATCCAGCAATTTGTGGCAATTTGCAACTCTCGCCGTGTCTCTTCCTCATCACAAATTGCTCGGCTTTTTACGCTTTAATTATGGTTAGCACCATGAACTTGCCGTTGTTTTTCCAGCAATTTTTGGCCCATTATTTCAGGACTCCAGGACCTATTGATGGAGAGTGATGAAAAAGGTTATCAAAGTAGGAATAAGACAATCACGTCAAGAGGGAAAAGAGCTGATTGAAAAGACCAGTATACAAAGAAGAAAAAGAGATGATATGAGCCAATCCACCTTGTTATGGACTAGTCTACTTCTTTCATCCGCACCAAGCATTAGCACTCTTGAGAGGTGAGGGGAAATTAACCTGATTGCAATGCATTTTTACTTGTACTGGAAGGTGGAAAATCATTGTGGTACTTGTGAAAGAAAGAAAGACTTGCATTAATATAGCCCCTTTCACGACCTCAGGACGTCCCAAAGCGCTTTATAAACAATGAAGTACTTTTGAAGTGTAGTCACAGTTGTAATGTGAGAATACTATTAGGAACATAGGAACATTAGGAAGCCATTCACCCCCTTGAGTCTGCTCCACCATTGAATTAAATCATGGATTTTTACTATTCCTAGTTGCCACCATTAAAAGATTTACGGCACTGGTCATTCTAATTCCCATTTGTTGCTCTGAGGAAAATTGAGCCAGAGGAACCAGGATGAATTTGGCCAGGAGCTTTTTTGTTTTCTCTGAGGATTTAAACAGGTAGAAATTTACAAATACTGCATCAATCAGAAGCTTGGTGTTAAGCTTGTAAGCTCACTTTTGCAAAAACAGTCTGCCTTTTATCTTCTGATCAAACTTGACACATCCCTAAGTGAGGTTGTGAGTGCTCTCTGCTGGCTGATGTCTGCCTTGACAGAAGAGTGTATGAGAACCTACAGTACAGTGAATCCCATCAATTGCCTTAAGTTACACATTTGGCACTGCAATAAACAAATTTTTTTATTCGTTCATGGGATGTGGGCGTCGCTGGCGAGGTCGGCATTTATTGCCCATCCCTAATTGCCCTTGAGAAGGTGGTGGTGAGCCGCTGCCTTGAACCGCTGCAGTCCGTGTGGTGAAGGTTCTCCCACAGTGCTGTTAGGAAGGGAGTTCCAGGATTTTGACCCAGCGACAATGAAGGAACGGCAATATATTTCCAAGTCAGGATAGTGTGTGACTTGGAGGGGAATGTGCAGTTGGTGTTGTTCCCATGTGCCTGCTGCTCTTGTCCTTCTAGGTGGTCGAGGTTGCGGGTTTGGGAGGTGCTGTCAAAGAAGCCTTGGCGAGTTGCTGCAGTGCATCCTGTGGATAGTACAAACTACAGCCAGTGGTGAAGGGAGTGAATGTTTAGGGTGGTGGATGGGGTGCCAATCAAGCGGGCTGCTTTATCCTGGATGGTCTCAAGCTTTTTGAGTGTTGTTGGAGCTGCACTCATCCAGGCAAGTGGAGAGTATTCAATCATACTCCTGACTTGTGCCTTGTAGATGGTGGAAAGGCTTTGGGGAGTCAGGAGGTGAGTCAGTCGCCGCAGAATACCCAGCCTCCGACCTGCTCTTGTAGCCAAGTGTTTATATGGCTGGTCCAGTTAAGTTTCTGGTCAATGGTGACCCCCAGGATGTTGACGGTGGGGGATTCAGCGATGGTAATGCCGTTGAATTTCAAGGGGAGGTGGTTAGACTCTCTCTTGTTGGAGATGGTCATTGCATGGCACTTGTCTGGCATGAATGTTACTTGCCACTTATTAGCCCAAGCCTGGATGTCGTCTGGGTCTTGCTGCACGCGGGCTCGGACTGCTTCATTATTTGAGGGGTTGCAAATGGAACTGAACACTGTGCAATCATCAGCAAACATCCCCATTTCTGACCTTATGATGGACGGAAGGTCATTGATGAAGCAGCTGAAGATGGTTGGTCCTAGGACACTGCCCTGAGGAACTCCTGCAGCAATGACCTGAGGCTGAGATGATTGGCCTCTAACATCCACTACCATCTTCCTTTGTGCTAGGTATGACTCCAGCCACTGGAGAGTTTTCCCCCTGATTCCCATTGACTTCAATTTTACTAGGGCTCCTTGGTGCCACACTCGGTCAAATGCTGCCTTGACGTCAAGGGCAGTCACTCTCACCTCACCTCTGGAATTCAGCTCTTTTGTCCATGTTTGGACCAAGACTGTAATGAGGTCTGGAGCTGAGTGGTCCTGCTGGAACCCAAACTGAGCATCGTGAGCAGGTTATTGGTGAGTAAGTGCCGCTTGATAGCACTGTCGATGACACCTTCCATCACTTTGCTGATGATTGAGAGTAGACTGATGGGGCGGTAATTGGCCGGTTTGAATTTGTCCTGCTTTTTGTGGACAGGACATACCTGGGCAATTTTCCACATTGTCGGGTAGATGCCAGTGTTGTAGCTGTACTGGAACAACTTGGCTAGAGGCGCAACTAGTTCTGGAGCACAAGTCTTCAGCACTACAGCTGGGATGTTGTTGGGGCCAATAACCTTTGCTGTATCCCGTGCAGTCAGCCGTTTCTTGATATCACGTGGAGTAAATTGAATTGGCTGAAGACTGGCTTCTGTGATGGTGGGGATATCAGGAGGAGGCCGAGCTGGATCGTCCACTCGGCACTTCTGGCTGAAGATGGTTGCAAACGCTTCAGCCTTGTCTTTTGCACTCACGTGCTGAACTCGCCATCATTGAGAATGGGGATGTTTACAGAGCCTCCTCCTCCCGTTAGTTGTTTACTTGTCCACCACCATTCACGACTGGATGTGGCAGGACTGCAGAGCTTTGATCTGATCCGTTGGTTGTAGAATCGCTTAGCTCTGTCTATAGCATGTTGCTTCCGCTGTTTAGCATGCATGTAGTCCTGAGTTGTAGCTTCACCAGGTTGTCACCTCATTTTTAGGTACGCCTGTGCTGCTCCTGGCACGCTCTTCTACACTCCTCATTGAGCCAGGGTTGATCCCCTGGCTTGTTGGTAATGGTAGAGTGAGGAATATGCCGGGCCATGAGGTTACAGATTGTGCTGGAATACAATTCTGCTGCTGCTGATGGCCCACAGCGCCTCATGGATGCCCAGTTTTGAGCTGCTAGATCTGTTCTGAATCTATCCCATTTAGCACTCTGGTAGTGCCACACAACACGTTGTATGG
Organism: Heptranchias perlo; assembly: GCF_035084215.1. Classification (NCBI taxonomy): domain Eukaryota; kingdom Metazoa; phylum Chordata; class Chondrichthyes; order Hexanchiformes; family Hexanchidae; genus Heptranchias; species Heptranchias perlo. The sequence goes on from NC_090326.1 coordinate 29,970,152, forward strand.
TGTCCTCAATGCGAAGACGGGACTTCGTCTCCACGAGGACTGTGCGGTGGTCACTCCTACCAATACTGTGATGGACAGGTAGATTGGTGAGGACGAGGTCAAGTTAGTTTTTCCCTCGTGTTGGATCGCTCACCACCTGCCGCAGGCCCAGTCTGGCAGCTATGTCCTTCAGGACTCGGCCAGCTCGGTCATTCGTGGTGCTACCGAGCCATTCTTGGTGATGGACATTGAAGTCCCCCACCCAGAGTACATTCTGTGTCCTTGGTACCCTCAATGCTTCCTCCAAGTGGTGTTCAACATGGAGGAGGACTGATTCATCGGCTGAGGGAGGGCAGTAGGTGGTAATCAGCAGGAGGTTTCCTTGCCCGTGTTTGACCTGATGCCATGAGATTTCATGGGGTCCAGAGTCAATGTTGAGGACTCCCAGGGCCACTCCCTCCTGACTGTATATCACTGTACCGCCACCTCTGATCGGTCTGTCCTGCCAGTGGGACAGGACATACCCAGGGATGGTGATGGAAGAGTCTGGGACGTTGGCTGAAAGGTATGATTCTGTGAATATGTAAATAATGCTTTCCAAAATATAATTTCAACAATTCTAAAAATATTTCCCCTCTTTCCATAATAGTAAGTCAACTCCATCAACTGGAAGGTCAATGATATGGACTATAGACTTCTCTGTAAACTCAAATCTCAATCTTGTTACAAGGGTGAGATGTGATAAGCATTCTGTGCCAATAAAATGGTTAAAACCTTTTTCCCATCCAACCCAGAGATAGGCTTCAATTCTGAAATTAAACATCCTGGTGCAGAATTTTCTGCTTGGGCAAAATCCTGCTGCAACTTTGATGGCACCCAGTGGCTCCACCACAGCCCATAGGTAAATTCCAGGGGTTGACCTTGGTTACATAGAAACATAGGACCTTCGGAACATAGGAATAGGAGTAGGCCATTTAGCCTACTGAAGCCTGTTCCACCATTCAATTAGATCATGGCTGATTTGGATGTTAACTCCATTCTACCCACCTTGGTTCCATAAACCTTAATACTCTTACATAACAAAAATCTATCAGCCTCAGTTTTAAAATTTTCAATTGACCTTGCCTCAATACCTTTGTGGGAGACACTTTTGTGTGAAGAAGTGCTTCCTGACATCAACCCTGAACAGCCTAGCTCTAATTTTAAGGTTATGTCCCCTTGTTCTGGACTCTATCAAATCTTTTAATCATCTTAAACACGTCAATTAGATCACCCCTTAATCTTCTATACTCAAGAGAATACAAGCCTAATTACATAATGTATTTACTCACGACAAGTTGAGTGAGTGGGCAAATACATGACAGATGCAGTATAATGTGGATAAATATGAAGTTATCCACTTTGGAAGGAAAAACAGAAAGGCAGAGTATTATTTAAATGGTGATAGATTGGGGAATGTTGATGTACAAAGGGACCTGGGTGTCCTTGTATACTAGTCACTGAAAGCAAACATGCAGGTGCAGCAAGCAATTAGGAAGGCAAATGGTATGCTGGCCTTCATTGCAAGAGGATTTGAGTACAGGAGCAAGGATGTCTTACTGCAGCTGTACAGGGCCTTGGTGAGACCACACCTGGAGTATTGTGTGCAGTTTTAGTCTCCTTACCTAAGAAAGGATGTACTTGCCATAGAGGGAATGCAGCGAAGTTTCACCAGACTGATTCCTGGGATGGCAGGACTGTCTTATGAGGAGAGATTGGGTTGACTCGGCCTGTATTCACTCGAGTTTAGAAGAATGAGAGTGGATCTCATTGAAACGTATAAAATTCTGACAGGGCTAGACATATTGGATGCAGGGAGGATGTTTCCCCTGGCTGGGGGGTCTAGAACGAGGGGTTACAGTCTCAGGATACGGGGTAGGACATTTAGGACTGAGATGAGGAGAAATTTCTTCACTGAGGGTGGTGAACCTGTGGAATTCTCTACCACAGAAGGCTGTGGAGGCCAAGTCACTGAATATATTTAATAGAATGGAATCATAGAATCATAGAATGGTTACAGCACAGAAGGAGGCCATTCGGCCCATCGAGTCTGCGCCGGCTCGTTGTAAGAGCAATCCAGTTAGTCCCATTCCCCCGTAACCCTGCACATTTTTTCCCTTCAAGCATTTATCCAATTCCTTTTTGAAAGCCTCCATTAAATCTGCTTCCACCATCCTTTCAAGCAGCGCATTCCAGATCATAACTACTCACTGCGTTTGAGTGTGAATTTTTGCGAATGAGAATTTTCTACTTGCAAGTCAGAAAAGTCAGCTGGTTTCACCTATATAAATAAAAGACTGGAAAATGCACCGTTCACGATGTCACCAGGTCATAACGCACGTGATCATCATCCACAGAGATCTCCTCATCCACACACACAATGAAAGTGTCCTCCTCCGATCCCTCATTCTCACCAAGTTTCCCTCCCCTTTCTGAAGGGGCAGTTCAGCTGCTCTACTGTTGTCACCTTACAGATTATTTCTTCTTCCGCTTTGAAAGTCAGGCTTCCCTTGGGTTGTTTATTCCATGTCGAGTAGTCTCCGTTCGAGTCTCCAAACATGCCTTTAAAAAGTTTTCCTGGATCGGGAATTGACGGAAGGATCAATATCTGAAGCTGTTTCAAGTAGGTCAGGAGCACAATTGCAGCTGCTGCCACTAGTATTGGGATGATGATAAGCAAAACAACCTTCCAATTCCAGCTTTGCCCCATGTCTTCCCCAAAATATTTTTCGGCGCTCCATTCACTCCACACTCCATTGTCTCCACAAAAGCTGTGCTTGGCTTGTACTTGGACGATGTTCTTAACACGAGTGTTTGCGTCAATAATCTTCGCCGTTGGGTTTGTATAACTATGCAATTTCCAGCGTCTGCTCATGCTGCTCCTCATTCTTAGTTGATAATTCACACACTTTTGGTTCCAGTGGGCAGGGACCTCCCAGTTTATGTCAAACGCATTGTCAGTCTTCAGTATATTTATACCCCAAGGAGGACACAGTTTCACAAAGCATTTGCTTTCCAGATTGTAGAAGAACGGCTTTATCGTTGCACCAGCACTTACTCCTGTGACACAAGTATTCAAGTCCAATTTATCGTCGAACTTATCGCCATGAAGATGGCAACCAGCAGTCCTGCCATCTTTTGATATGTACCTGGTACAGTTCTGAATGACTTCCATCCCATCTTGCCAGTAATGGAAGTCATAGACTGTGTCTGATGGTGCTTTATGTCCGAAGTCCCAAGTACAATTTATATATTCAAAGTTGTAATAAACACAGCTAAAGTTTCTGACAGAAGTTTCTGCATCACCTTCTTCAGGAGGGATGTATATTTCAGTCCAGTTGCTTTCTTGACAATCATAGCCCTCAGGCTCCACCAATGCCTTCACTCTGAAAGTGATGCCTGTGTTAAGAGTCACCACTTCTGTACGGGTCCAAAAACGGATTTATTTTTGTTCCCTCCCACTCATCGCCTTTGTATTTAAGCGAACTTTTATATCTGACGGGAAAGCTGGTGGAATTTTCTAGATCACTTGGTGGTTTCCAGGCCCAAGTGTAATTAATGAAACCGATCCCCTTCAACGTAACAGTTAAATGAGTTGGAGATGGGAGGATCGCTGACCAGGTACATCTGTCCTTGACTGTGCCCAGGGGCACAGCGAGCAGAAAGAAGAAGGAGATAGATAGATTTCTAGACACAAAAGGCATCAAGGGGTACGGGGAGAGAGCAGGGATATGTTATTGAGATAGAGGATCAGCCATGATCATATTGAATGGCGGAGCAGGCTCGAAGGGCTGAATGGCCTAGTCCTGCTCCCATATTCTATGTTTTCTATTGGGGGGTTACATTATATATCGGGGAGAGCACTTTGTTGGGGAGGGAAGGAAATCACTGCTGCAGGCCTGAGACTCCTGCGTCTCAGGCTACCTCCAGAACAGTTGAAGAAATTTATTTTAAATTTTGAAATTCTTGGGCAGAGGATTGCTCCGGCATAAATCACACTCCCTTTGGGGGAGGAGGTTTAAGCTTTAGATGACCCCTTCTCCTCACCACAGAAACGTATATACACCTGCTATTACTTCAACAGAAAACCCTAAAAGTGGCATTACCCCTGCCCAATTTTTCCACCCTCACTGCTGGTGTTATGCCAGGAAACCAGCGTAATTCCAGAGGAAGATTTGTCCGCTATTTATTTTTACAGATGGACTGCAAAATGATGAAACATGGGGCCAAAACTGCAAAGCTCTGCTCTTCTGGCAAAGAGCCTAGCTACCAGTGAGTATTGAGGCTATAAGTGGTCATTTTTCAATTTTGTGCTATCAATGACGAGCCTCACCCTTCAATAATGCATATCAGAAATCTGTGCATGCGCAGCACACGATTTTCCAATCTTTGATTTAAACAGTATTCCTGATTTGAGCTAAGGTTCCTCGCTAGTAGCACAGTCAGAAAGTCACCCCTATAGCATTATATCCCTATCATTTTTTTAACATTCTTTCTTGGGATATGGGTGTCACGAGCAAGGCCAATATTTATTGCCCATCCCTAGTTGCCCTCAAGAAGGTGATGGTGGATCCTCTTCTTGAACCACTGCAATCCATGTGGTGAACGTGCTCCCACAGTGCTGCTAAGTAGGGAGTTCCAGGTTTTGGACCCAGCAATGATGAAGGAACAATGATATATGTCCAAGTCATGATAGTGTGCAACTTGTAGGGGAACTTTGAGGTGGTAGTGTTCCCATGTGCCTGCTGCCCTCGTTCTAGGTGGTAGAGGTTGCGCTTTGGGAGGTGCTGTCGAAGAATCTAGCTCTGATTTATGCTCACATTTAGTGAGACTGCATGCCGAGAATGGAGCCGAGCAATATCAGCCCTTTGGCACATAGCGGCTACCTGCTAAAGAGTATGTTGAAGGAGGGGCAAAACAAATATTTATGCACCTGACCACCAATACAGATGCAGCTCTTTATTTAATTGGACCGCTCAAGTTATGCTACAGTACATGGTGCAATATGGCCTTGTTTTTTCAATATGGAATTACACACTATACTGTTACCATGGGAACATAGTGAAAGTAATATGAACCTTTCCAAGGCAGAATATTTTTCATTTCCAGCAGTGTAGTCTCCATGACCTTTGGCATTAATTCATTTCAAAGATATGCTAACCAAAGATTGCTGCTTTTTTTGTTGTAATAAAAGAAACTGCATAATAAATAAGGCAAGTGTAAAATAGATTGGATGGGAATATTATTACATCTGGACCATGTAGCTATGGCTTCAGTATCGGATGCATTGTGCAGGAGCTTTTTTTTTATTCGTTCATGGAGTGTAGGCGTCACTGGCAAGGCCAGCATTTATTGCCCATCCCTAATTGCCCTCGAGAAGGTGGTGGTGAGCCACCTTCTTGAACTGCTGCAGTCCGTGTGGTGAAGGTTCTCCCACAGTGCTGTTAGGAAGGGAATTCCAGGATTTTGACCCAGCGATGATGAAGGAACGGCAATATATTTCCAAGTCGGGGTAGTGTGTGACTTGGAGGGGAATGTGCAGATGGTGTTGTTCCCATGTACCTGCTGCCCTTGTCCTTCTAGGTGGTAGAGGTCATGGGTTTGGGAGGTGTAGTCGAAGAAGCCTTTGCGAGTTGCTGCAGTGCATCCTGTGGATGGTACACACTGCAGCCATGGTGCACCGGTGGTGAAGGGAATGAATGTTTAGGGTGGTGAATGGGGTGCCAATCAAGCGGGCTGCTTTATCTTGGATGGTGTCGAGCTTCTTGAGTGTTGTTGGAGCTGCACTCATCCAGGCAAGTGGAGAGTATTCCATCACACTCCTGACTTGTGCCTTGTAGATGGTGGAAAGGCTTTGGGGAGTCAGGAGGTGAGTCACTCGTCGCAGAATACCCAGCCTCTGACCTGCTCTTATAGCCACAGTATTTATATGGCTGGTCCAGTTAAGTTTTTGGTCAATGGTGACCCCCAGGATGTTGATGGTGGGGGATTCAGCGATGGTAAAGATGTTGAATGTCAAGGGGAGGTGGTTAGACTCTCTCTTGTTGAAGGTGGTCATTGCCTGGTACTTGTCTGGCACGAATGTTATTTGCTACTTATGAGCCCAAGCCTGGATGTTGTCCAGGTCTTGCTGCATGCGGGCAGGGACTGCTTCATTTTCTGAGGGGTTGTGAATGGAACTGAACACCGTGCAATCATCAGCGAACATCCCCATTTCTGACCTGGAGGGACGGTCATTGATGAAGCAGCTGAAGATGGTTGGGCCTAGGACACTGCCCTGAGGAACTCCTGCAGCAATATCCTGGGGCTGAGATGATTGGCCTCCAACAACCACTACCATCTTCCTTTGTGCTAGGTATGACTCCAGCCACTGGAAAGTTTTCCCCCTGATTCCCATTGACTTCAATTTTACTAGGGCTCCTTGGTGCCACACTCGGTCAAATGCTGCCTTGACGTCAAGGGCAGTCACTCTCACCTCACCAATTCAGCTCTTTTGTCCATGTTTGGACCAAGGCTGTAATGAGGTCTGGAGCCGAGTAGTCCTGGCAGAACCCAAACTGAGCATCGGTGAGCAGGTTATTGGTGAGTAATTGCCGCTTGATAGCGCTGTCGACGACACCTTCCATCACTTTGCTGATGATTGAGAGTAGACTGATGGGGTGGTAATTGGCTGGATTGGATTTGTCCTGCTTTTTGTGGAGAGGACATACCTGGGCAATTTTCCACATTGTCGGGTAGATGCCAGTGTTGTATTGGAACAGCTTGGCTAGAGGCGCAGCTAGTTCTGGAGCACAAGTCTTCAGCACTACAGCCGGGATGGTGTCGGGGCCCATAGCCTTTGCTGTATCAGACAGACTGTTATGTGGCTTGTCCACAGCAATTTTACTATCTCATACCAATGTCCAAAGTTTGCAGCCACCAACTGAAGGTAAGTGTTCTTAACTTTTTTTTAAAAACCTCTGTAGAGCCAGGAGGTGCAGGAATGCTCCCGGCCACTTCACAGTCCAAGCAACCACTCCCCACCCCCCCCACCCCACCCCGTTGCCTGCTTCGACCCCCTCCTGGAATTCATCTGAAGTAAGTGAATTTTTTTAAACAACTGTTACTCTGTATGTTAATTTGCTGTTAATAAAATGAAGCAGCTTAATGATTCGCTTTACTAAAGTGATTTTTAGATTGGAGAAGGCATGTGTGATGGACGTGATAGTCAATTCAGATCACAAGGATGTCCTATTGTTACACCCCTGGGCTATCATGTAATTAGATATTGGGTAGTATTGATACATTCAGAAATGTAAGATATTCGGACCACTTACAGAAGCATGTGAGGGAATATCTATGGCAGACCCAAAATTTGTAACAGTGACAGAGTTGGAAGGTCTTAAAAAAAAGACACTGGAAACCGGTGAGAAAAGTATATATTTTTTTACTTAAACAACTAGAAATATATTACAAGTAAATCAAGGATCAACCTGTATCATTGTATTTATCTTCACTGCAATATAAACTGTAAATGGAAAATATCGTTAAAAATAAAATAAAAGCTTGTTTTTGCACTGTCAGTAATTGCTCCAGCACCCTGCCCAGTTTCTGTTTTTGTCTCTGGGTCAACAATTTTCATTTGCAAGTTATCAACATAGATGTCAATATTTTTAATACACTCATAACGTTGACCTATGTTATGCCCTCCCAGCATTCAGCTTCACCCACTGAGAACACAAATCAGAAAATCTCACAAGCACAGCCCATGATTTTCTGACCTTTAAAATCAATGTTCGGAAAGTCCTGGGCTGCATGCCTGGAATTTTCTGGTACATCCTGGCAGGCATAGGTCTATGGTGGGAGAGTACAATCAGAAAATATACCCCATAATGTCTGGCCCTGTGAAACAAAGCAGTTCTCATACACAATGCTTCATTGCTCAGTTGCTGAAGATGTTGGCGGAGTCTGCCAAGCTCATGGGAGAAAGAAGGATTGCCACTTTTTCAAATAGAGAGTGTTCAGGTTGCCATCTTCAGTTTGAAGGCACATCCTTCTCAGAAGGTAGCCATCAGGGCTGCTTGGAATGAGGCTGTAAAGTCACGAGTCAGGAGGTGGCATCCCAGATGTGAAAGTAGTTTAACACATTGAAGAAGTTTGCCAGAGTAAATGTGCTCTGAAGTTGCAAGGTCATAAGATGGGGTAACAATAATAAATGTGAAAATATAAGCTAAATGGTATTATGGTTCTACAGAACAGAATATAGGAGAGGAACTGGTGGATTGATCGCTGAAGCCATCCGCAATGTGCATGCAGTAAAAACAGCAAATTGGAATTTGGGTTGTATAACCTGAGAAATTGAGCACAAATCTCAGGAAGTTTGTCCAGAACACTAGTCTGGCCTGACCTGGAATGCAATATACAATTCTGGTCACTGTATTATGAAAAAGACATCCAGGTATCAGAAAGGAGGCAATGAAGGACAATTAAATTGTTAGCTGGGATTCAGCAACTGAGTTATGAGCAGTGGTAAGCAGATTTTCTTTTTTGGATAGGTCATTAATTTATTTAGTGTTTGCAGACTCGGCATACAATTCCAGCCATCACAGAGCATTATCATCACCAGCACGCAAAGCCCATAGGTCACCATAGTTTGGTTAGTGGGTAACAAGTGGGACATGGTTTGTGTTTGTCTGCAGAAACATTTGCCGTTGTCACAAAGGCCCCACAGGTGAAGAGTTGAGGCGTATTGACCCTGTCCAGTTTGAAAATGGTTGAGGAGCGCCTATCTTTTTTTATTCGTTCATGGGATGTGGGCGTCGCTGGCAAGGCCGGCATTTATTGCCCATCCCTAATTGACATGGCCATTTGAATCCTGATTGACGGTCTGTAAGGTCGGAGATGATATGGTAATTTATAGGAACATCTGTTGTCCACTGTTCATGCCAGCGAGTTGGGAAGGAAAAGTCAAAGGAATCAGGAAAGTTGGCTGCATTGGGTGTCTCTAAGAGAGATGCACTGTTGGTGGATAGAACCAATCCGAGTGAATTGGCAACATTATTTTGTCCCAAAGTCTATTCACCAATTTTTGGTGAAAATTGACCAGTCAAGGGTGACACCCAAGTAGACTGAGTGAGCATCATATTTGAGGAGTTGACCATTTAAGATGATAGTGAGTTCGGAGAGAGGCAGTAGCATTATGCAAGCGAAAGACTGAGGAGACAGTCTTTGTGGTACGTGGTTGAAGACACCGGGGGTTAAATTGAATACGGCCCAAATCCAGGCACTGGCATCGCGGTCCGCGATTAACCCGCACCCGGTGCTTCTGATGCAGGCAGCACGAGACATTCATGCTGCCTGGTCACTTATCTCATCAAAGTGCAGCAATCAGGCCTTGCACCAGGTTCGCACTTCTCACCAGCAAGGGGGGGGGGGGTGGGGCGGGGAGGCAAATATCACGTGATTTGCTTGCACCTCTTAAAGGCAGGCTGCACCTCTTATTTGCAAAAAATAAGACATGGGTCCACATGGAGTCCGAACGGAGATCAGATGTCGCACATGTAAAACACAGATGCAGGTCCTATCCCTATGTTTACAAACTGTTGAGTTATGCTAAAACATTGAATAAAGGTTGCGCACTACTAAATCCCACATCCTCCAATCTGCGTGCTAGATCTCACCAATCTGCTGATCTGAGTTTGTACCAGGAGAGTACGAGCACCAGGGTTCTCTGCTAATGCACTAGAGGCCTTGGTGCAAGAGGTGGACAGTAGGAGGGGCATCCTATATCCACAGGAGGGGCAAGAGGCCCTCCAGACATATGCTCAAGAGGCAGTGGGAGACAGTAGGGGACAAAGTCAATGCCAGGCACATGGCACCATGAACATGGATGCAGTGCAGGTAGAGGTTCAATGCTTTGACATGAGTGGTCAAGGTGAGTGAGGCCAACTATCAAGTGGCGTCTCCTACCAACTACACCACTAGCTGCATCCACTGCTCCACGCAGTACACCCTCCATCACCCACCTACCAACAAACTCTTTCAATAAGTACTCAACTCTTCCAATCAGATGCTTCCTCTCACCCACACACATTACCACTGTTGCAAGCCACACACCCACAACTCACAGGTCACACACTGGCAGCTATTCAACCATGACAGGCACATCACCCAGACATCCTACAGGACACTCACCAGCACACTTCTCACTTACTTGCAGGAGAAGATGGCGGATAACAGGAGGCAGCAAGTAGCAGTGGCATTTAGCCCCTCGAGCCTGTTCCGCCATTCAGTGAGATCATGGTTGATCTGTGACCTAACTCCATATACCCGCCTTAGCCCATATCCCTTAATACCCTTGGTTCATAGAAATCTATCAATCTCAGATTTAGAATTCGCAATTGAGCTAGCATCAGCTGCCGTTTGCAGAAGAACGTTCCAAACTTCTCCCACCCTTTGCGTGTAGAAGCGTTTCCTAACTTCACTCCTGCAAATCCTGGCGCTAAATGTTAGGTTATGTCCCCTAGTCCCAGTATTCAAGTATAAGAGACCTCCAAAAACAGGTACAAATGCATCAGCAGCCAAAATCAATAATCCATCAACTTACCTGTAAATCCTGCATGGTCCCTTAAAATAGCACTGGTTGGGGGGTGGGGTCCTCCAGGATGTCTAAGACATGGCCAGGTGATCATGGTTTAGACAATGCATTGAGTGGAGCGTTAAGTGCCAAAATGGTGTCTATCACTTTAAATCAGCGTTGCACACTGATCTAATGCATATTCTCCCTACTTTTCATGCTGCCGACGCTAGTTATCTGCACGTGCGCGAAACCCTTTACCAAGATGGCGGCCGGCGCACGCACGGCAAGCGCACACATCCTGGACACCATTTTGGATCTTCGGAAGGCCGCATAGCGCCAAAACAATGAGTGCTTCACGGTCAAATTTCTAGCCCATCGTTTTCAGGACCAACTTCCTGATGCTCCTAGAGCATAGGACTCCCCTCAAAATACTCCTAGACCCTGACAGCCCATTTTAATACTGCCTGACCCTGGGTCCCTCCCCATTCCTTCCAGATCTCAGGCCGCCTCCAATTCTGATAAATCAATTTGCTTGATAATACCCCACTACTTTACATAATACCCCTGTTCTTATAAAATCTCCAACTCTCAATCAGCAAAATCAAAGAAGATCCGCTAGTAATATATTAAAAATCTTGCATGTGATGTGCACTTTCTGTCCATATTATCTTTATTTTCTATGTCATGAATTTTGAGTCATGCACTGTATGTCGACATTTATAATGAGAGAAGCTTGATAGTCAGTCAACATATGCCTGACACATTATAAATCTGGCCTCTTGCCACTAGGTGGTGCTGTTGCATGAAACGCCCAGGGCTGGCTACCATTTTGTTTTTAACCCAACTTCACGTGTTTTTCCCCATTTTTGGATGTTTTTTATCCAATCGTCAGGATTCTTTTTTACCAAATGTTCAGGGCAGCCTACATACCCTGCCTGTATGCGGTGACCCAATTCAGATTTCAGGTCTCAGCCTACCCGTTCCCTACCTAACTGGTTTCTTTTTGGTGGTAGAGGGTTGGCCTTAAGCATAATGCTCGGGCTGACCCGTTTAACCCATTTCTGGGCACTGGGTTAGCATTAATAGTGGTTTGGCCTCAAATCTAACACCTGGACCTCAAGCTCCCCGCCCCCCCTGCCCCACCCCCCCCCACCCCCGCCATCACCACCTCATACAACCCCAACCTCTGACGTCTTGCCTGTCCAGGACAAAACAGAAAATAAAGATTAGGGGTTAAGGGTAGCTGCTCAGACTGGCAAAAGGTGAGAAGTGGTGTTCCACAGGGATCGGTGGTGGGACCACTGTTTTCACAATTTACATTAATCATTTGGATTCAGGAATCGAAAGGACAATTTCAAAATTTGCGGATGACACCAAATTGGGGGGTGTAGTTAATACAAAGGAAGAATGCGCCAAAATGCAAGAAGACATTGAGAAACTTGCAGAATGAGCATGTAATTGGCAAATGAATTTCAATATAGATGTGTGAGGTGGTGCATTTTAGTAGGAAGAATAAAGAGACCACATACATTAGATAATAAGAGTCTAAACAGGATAGAGGAGCAAAGGGTTCTAGGGGTCCAGACACACAAATTACTGTAAGTAGTGACACAGGTTAACAAGACCATTAAAATAGGCAAATCAAGCACTCAGGTTCATTTCTAGAGGGCCAGAATTGAAAAGCAAAGAAGTTATGAAAATCTTGTATAGAACCTTAATTAGACCACACTTGGAATACTGCGCACCGTTCTGGTCTCCATATTACAGAAAGGATATAGAGGCATGGAGAAGGTGCAAAAAAGGTTCAGAAGGATAATACCAGAACTGAGAGGATATACTTATCAGGAAAGGCTGAATAAGCTGGGGCTCTTGATAGAGGACTTTAAGATAATGATACAGTTTGGTAGGGTAGACGTAGAGAAAATGTTTCCACTTGTGGGGGAGTCCAAAACTAGAGGTCATAAATATAAAATAGTCACTAATAAATCCAATAAGGAATTCAGGAGAAACTCCTTCACCCAAAGAGCGGTAAGAATATGGAATGCACTACCACAGGGAATAGTTGAGGCAATTAGCATAAATACATTTAAGAGGAAGCTAGATAAGCACACGGGGGAGAAAGGAATAGAGGGTATCCTGATAGGGTTAGATGAAGTAGGGAGGGAGGAGGCTCATGTGGAGCATAAATGCTGGCATGGACCAGTTGGGCTGAGTGGCCTGTTTCTGAGCTGTAGTTTCGATGTAACTCTGTGTCCTTCTCCACTTTCTCATAACTCTTTCTCCCCATCAGAGTTCTCCTGCGGGCATCCTGGCTTCCCAACACTAAACACAAACACTTAAAGTGATTATATATTGTACAAATGTATAGTGTTAACTCTTTTTGCCTAAACAAACTAAGATCCTATTTCACTTCAGAGTTTTATTTTTCACCATTCACATCAGTGAAGGTGGTATAATGAGATCCGGCAGAACAGCATATTCCCTAACATACTACGAGCAACACTACTGGATCACTGCTATATATATCTCTCACATGTGCACACTTCCTGTCCACAAACTTTACTTCCTGTTGTCACGACCTATGGTCAGACTTTTATGTCAACATTGAACATTGAAATTGCCTCTGTAAATATATCTAATTAGAATTTCCTGTGTAAACAGATGCTTACAAGTCTTTGTTGCTGAACCAATCGGATCACTCAAAATTCTCTCACAAAACATTTTCGTCTGGCATTTTCTTCCTCGGTAATTGAAATGTATAATGCCCAAAATAAGATCTTAAACAAACCTCTTCTAGGCCTCCTGCTCCCATTTTTGGTGCAACTCACCCCACAACACAACCTACGGACAGGAGGTCTGCGAATGCAGTGTGACGGAACACTTTGATACGGGATTTTGCCATTTTAAATGCTGGTACAAAAAAAACCTCAAAAATCATGACACAGGATGTAAGCATAATGGGGACAGGAAATGCATGCTCTATGTAAGACCTTTAACATTTTACTAGTCGATGTCCCGTGGCTTTGCCAAGTGTATTGTTCAGATGAAGAAGTGGAGAATAATTGGACAGGATATGCAGACGTAATTTGAAAGTCAGATATTCTGTCCTGAAAGAAAGAATTTGCATTTATATAGCACCTTTCACAACCTCAGAACATCCTCAAGTGCATCACAGCCAATGAAATACTTATGAAGTGTAATCACTGTTGTAATGTAGCAAAATGCAGCAGTCAATTTGTGCACAGTAAGGTCCCACAAATAGCAGGGAAATAAATCAGCTTATAATCGGTTTTATTATTCTGGTTGAGGGATAAATATTGGCCAGGACAGTGGGAGAACTCCCCTGCTTTTCTTCAAATAGTGCCTCAGGATCTCTTACATCCAATTGAGAGGGCAGATAATTGCCTTAGTTTAATGTCTCATCTGAAAGACGGCACCTCTGACAGTGCAGCACTCCCTCAGTTTTGCACTAGTGTGTCAGCTTCGATTATGTGCTCAAGTCTCTGGAATGGGGATTGAACCCAGAACCTACTGATTCAGAGGTATGAGTGCTACCATTGTGCCAAGGCTCACATATCATATACTTTGATTTGGTGTTATTACTTATTTTTAAATAACAAAACTTACAGAGGAAGAGAAGGGGGAAGAGGGAGAGGAGGGTAGAGTGGAGTAGAAGAGAAAGTGGGAATGTGGGAGAGGGGAAGGAAAAGGAGGAAGAAGGGAAGGAACAAGGGGAGAGGGGAAGGGTGTGCAAAACTGCTCAACGAAGGGGGGCATTTTTAGCCAGCGGTCACCAAGAGGAAAAAGAAGTACGTAAAGCTGACATCAAGCCAACTGGCTTGTGAGTGTCTGGCTTCTTTGACCAGAGGCTGAGGGGGCTGTCTATCAGGTTGGCAGGTAGGTCGGCAAAGCTGTCAAACGGAAACAGGAGGGCACATCAGGCCAGTGCGTGGAGGGGGAGGGGGGCAGCAGGCGATGAGAGAAGGAAATCAAGAGGTTCAGTAGGTGCAAGGGACATGAGGCAGGTAAGCGAGCTGGGTTAGCCAAGCAAGTGAGTGCTTGGGGCAGGGTGATGCAATTTTTTGGTGTTTGCTGGAACGCAGAGAAATCAGACAGGGGATGGGGGTGGAAGCAAGTCAAGAGAGCTGTAAGTGGGCAATATATTTTATATATGAAAAAATTAATATTTACTTTTAAACCTAATTACTTACCTATACCAACATGGTTGCTGGTAAGCTAATATTGGTTCAGAGAAATAGGCTACTCCATAGTGACATCCAGAGACCAGTGCTTGCAACGCACGCACTCTCAACTTGTGTTTTAACCATTAATTCTCAGTATACCATACATCAGCAATCATTTATCAACTAAGATTAGATGATATTTAACATTTAAAACCCTTTCACAGCACCAACAGGCATAACTTGTACTTCAGGTATATGATGACACTTTTATAGTGCATTTCCCTTGAGATATGACGACATAGGACTTTTCAATATATTTTGAAATGGAATGTTGAGATCTACTGAGCTGTTTTAATATTAGATATACGCTTTACTCTTTTTATATGCAGACGTCCATATATTACTGTCTATCTGTATTATATTTTCTCTAATATAAAACTCTATATATATTCACATACAGATTAAATTTAATGCAGAGTAGTATGAAGTGATACATTTTGGTAAGAAGAATGAGGGGAGGCAATATAAACAAAATGGTACAATTTTAAAGGGTGTGCAGGAACAGAGAGACCTGAGGGTGTATGTACACAAATCTCTGAAGGTAGCAGGACAAATTGAAAAGGTTGTTAGAAAGCTTATGGGATCCTGGGCTTTATTAATAGAGGCAAAGAGTACAAAAGCAGGGAATGCACTGCCTGAAAGGGTGGTGGAAGCAGATTCAATAAAAAATTTCAAAAGGGAATTGGATAAATACTTGAATGGAACAAATTTGCAGGGATATGGGGAAAGAGCAGGGCAGTGGGACTAATTGGATAGCTCCACCGAAGAGCTGGCACAGGCACAATGGGCCAAATGGCCTCCTTCTGTGCTGTATCCTGCTATGATGCTACTCTCTCTGTACACACGCAGAAATGTCTGTACCACATTATACACACATTACTCCCTCCGTGCACAGTTAAAAATGCCTGTCCCAGACTATATACACATTACTCACTCCGTGCACAGTTAAAAATGTCTGTCCCAGACTATATACACATTACTCCCTCCGTGCACAGTTAAAAATGTCTGTCCCAGACTATATACACATTACTCACTCTGTGCACAGTTAAAAATGTCTGTCCCAGACTATATACACATTACTCTCTCTCTGTACACACACACAGAAATGTCTGTCCCACACTATATACACATTACTCTCTCTCTGTACACACACAGAAATGTCTGTCCCACACTATATACACATTACTCTCTCCCTGTACACACGCAGAAATGTCTGTCCCACACTATATACACATTACTCTCTCCCTGTACACACGCAGAAATGTCTGTCCCACACTATATACACATTACTCTCTCCCTGTACACACACAGAAATGTCTGTCCCACACTACATACACATGACACTCTCTCTGTCTCTCTCTCTCCCTGTGCACACTCAGAAATGTCTGCCCCACACTGTTTACACATTACTATCTGTGCACACACTCAGATGCCTGTACCACACTATACACATTACTCTCTCCATGCACACTCAGAAATGTCTGTCCAACATTATGTAAACATTACTTTTTCTCTCTATGCACACTCACAAATGTCTCTCCCACATTCTATACTCCCTCTCTGTGCACACTCAGAAATGTCTGTTCCACACTACATGCACATTCTCTCTCTGTGCACACTCAGAAAGGTCTGTGCCATACTATATACACATTCAGAAAGGTCTGTGCCGCAGTATATACACATTACTCTGTGCATACTCAGAAATGTCTGTGCCACACTATATAGAATCATACAAAGTTATGGAACAGAAGGAGGCCATTTAGCCTATCGTGTCCATGCCGGCTGAAAAAGAGCCATCCAGCTTAATCCCACTTTCCAGCACTTGGTCCTTAGCCCTGTAGGTTATGGCACCTCAAGTGCACGTTCAACTACTTTTTAAATGAGTTTAAATGGTTTCTGCCTCTATCACCCTTTCAGTCAGTGGGTTCCAGACCCTCACCATCCTCTGGGTGAAAAAAATTCTCCTCAGCTCCCCTCTAATCCTTCTACCGATTACTTTAAATCTACGTCCCTTTCTCACTGACCCCTCTGCTAAGAGAAATAGATCCTCCCTATCCACTCTATCTAGTCCGTCATAATTTGATACACCTCAATTAAATCTCCCCTCAGCCTCCTTTGTTCCTAAGAAAACAACCCCAACCTATTCAATCTTTTCTCACAGCTAAAATTCTCCGGCCCTGGCTACATCCTCGTAAATCTCCTCTGTAGTCCCCATAGTGCAATCACATCTTTCCTGTGATGTGGTGACCAGAACTGTAAGCAATACTCAAACTGTGGCCTAACCAATGTTTTATGCAGTTCTAGCATAACTTCCCTGCTCTTATATTCTATGCCTTGGCTACTAAAGGCCTTTTTAACCACCTTATCCAACTGTCCTGCTACCTTCAGGGATCTGTGGACATGCACTCCAAGGTCCCTTTGTTCCTCTACATCTCTCAGTATCCTCCCATTTATTGTGTACTCCCTTGCCTTGTTTGCCCTCCCCAAATGCATTAACTCTCACTTCTCCGGATTGAATTCCATTTGCCACTTTTCTGCCCACCTGACCAGTCCAATGATATCTTCCTGCAGTCTACAGCTTTCCTCCTCACTATCAACCACACAGCCAATTTTTGTATCATCTCCAAACTTCTTGATCAAGCACCCCACATTCAAGTCCAAATCATTAATATATACCACAAAAAACAAGCAACCTAGTACTGAGCCCTGCAGAACTCCACTGGAAACAGCCCTCCAGTCACAAAAACACCCATCAACTATTACCCTTTGCTTCCTGCCACTGAGCCAATTTTGGATCCAACTAGCCACTTTCCCATGAGCTTTTACTTTTTTGACCAGTCTGCCATGTGGGACCTTGTCAAAAACCTTGCTGAAATCCATGTACACTACATCAAATGCACTACCCTCATCAACCCACCTTGTTACCTCCTCAAAAATTCAATCAAGTTAGACAGACACTTACAAAATATCAATGGGACTAGATAAAGTCAACATGGATTTATGAAAGGGAAATCGTATTTGACAAGCCTACTGGAGTTTTTTGAGGATGTAACTGGTAGAATAGATAAGGGAGAACCAGTGGATGTGGTGTATTTGAATTTTCAGAAGGCCTTTGATAAAGTCCCATGTAAGAGGTAAGTGTGCAAAATTAAAGCACATGGGATTGGGGGTAATATACTGGCATGGATTGAAAACTGGTTAACAGACAGCAAACAGAGAGTAGGAATAAATGGGTCTTTTTCCGGGTGGCAGGCAGTGACTAGTGGGGTACCGCAGGGATCAGTGCTTGGGCCCCAGCTATTCACAATATATACCAATGATTTGGATGAGGGAACGAAATGTAATATTTCGAAGTTTGCTGACTACACAAAACTAGGTGGGATTGCGAGTTGTGAGGAGGATGCAAAGAGCTTCAAGATGATTTAGACAAGTTGAGTGAGTGGGCAAATATATGGCAGATGCAGTAGAACGTGGATAAGTGTGAAGTTATCCACTTCAGAAGGAAAAACAGAAAGGCAGAGTATTATTTAAATGGTGATAGATTGGGAAATGTTGATGTACAAAGGGACCTGGGTGTCCTTGTACACCAATCACTGAAAGTAAATATGCAGGTGTAGCAAGAAGTTAGGAAGACAAATGGTATGTTGGCCTTCATTGCAAGAGGATGTGAATACTGGAGCAAGGATGTCTTATAGCAGTTCTACAGGGCCTTGGTGAGACCACACCTGGAGTATTGTGTGCAGTTTTGGTCTCCTTACCTAAGAAAGGATATATTTGCCATAGAGGGAGTGCAGCGAAGATTCACCAGACTGATTCCTTGAATAGCAGGACTGTTGAATGAGGAGAGATTGGGTTGACTAGGCCTGTATTCACTAGAGTTTAGAAGAATGAGAGAGGATCTCATGGAAAGGTATAAAATTCTGACAGGGCTAGTCAGACTGGATGCAGGGAGGATGTTTCCCCTGGCTCCGGGGTCTAGAACGAGGGGCCACAGTCTCAGGATATGGGGTAGGACATTTAGGACTGAGATGAGGAGAAATTTCTTCACTCAGAGGGTGGTGAACCTGTGGAATTCTCTACCACAGAAGGCTGTGGAGGCCAAGTCACTGAATATATTTAAGAAGGAGATAGGTAGATTTCTAGACACAAAAGGCTACAAGGGATATGGTGAGAGAGCAGGAGTGTGGTATTGAGATAGAGGATCAGCCATGATCATATTGAATGGCGGAGCAGGCTCAAGGGCCGAATGGCCTACTTCTGCTCCTATTTTCTATGTTTCTATGTTTCAATGACACAACCTTCCCTTAACAAATCAATGCTGACTGTCCTTGATTAATCCATGCCTTTCCAAATGACGATTTGTGCTGTCCCTCAGAATTGATTCCAATAATTTGCCCACCACCGAGATTAGACTGAATGAATGGCCTATAATTACTCAGTCTATCTGTTTCTCCCTTTTTAAACAACGGTACAAGGTTAACAGTATATGCACGTTAGTCTCTCTGTGCACACTCAGAAATGTCTATCCCATACTATATACACATCACTCTCTCTCTGTACACACTCAGAAATGTCTGTCCCACACTATATACACATTGCTATCTCTCTGTACACATTCAGAAATGTCTGTCCCACCCTTATACACATTACTGTCTCTCCGTGCACACTAAGAAATGTCTGTCCCACACTATATACACCATACTCTCAGTGCATACTCAGAAATGTCTGGCCCACAATATCTACACATTACTGTCTCTCTGCACACACTCATAAATCTCTGTCCCACACTATATTCACTTTACTCTCTCTTTACACACTCAGAAATGTCTCTCCCTAACTATATACACATTACTCTCTCCGCGAACACAGAAATCTCTGTCCCACGCTATATACACACGTTTCTCTCTCTCCCCGTGCACACTCAAATGTTTGTCCCACACTATATGCTGGATCTGGTTCTGGAGAATCAGGTGGATCAAGTGGAGCAAGTGTCAGTGGGGGATTATATAGGGAACAGTGATCATAGTATCATAAGGTTTAGATTGGCTATGGAAAAGGACAGGGAGCACTCCAGAGTAAAAATACTTAATTGGAGGAGGGCCAATTTCAGTGGGTTGAGAACAGATCTGGCCCGGGTAAATTGGCATCAAAGATTGGCAGGCAGAATAATGGGCGGCCTTTAAAGAGGAGATGGTTCGGGTAAGTCTAGGCATATTCCCACGAGGGGGAAAGGAAGGGCAACCAAACCCAGAGCTCCCTCGATGACAAAAGAACTAGAGAGTAAGATGAAGCAGAAAAAGGGGGCATTTGACAGATGTCAGGTTGATAATACAAGTGAGAACCAGGCTGAATATGGAAAGTTCATTGGGGAAGTTAGAAAGGAAATAAGAGGGGCAAAGAGAGAGTATGAAAATAAGCTGGCAACTAACATAAAAGGGAATCCAAAAGTCTTCTAAAGGCATATAAATAGTAAACGGGTAGTAAGAGGAGGGGTGGGGCCGATTAAGGACCCAAAAGGAGACCTACGCAAGGAGGCAGAGGGCATGATTGAGGTACTAAATGAGTACTTTGCAGCTGTCTTTACCAAGGAAGATGCTTCCCAAGTCACAGTGAAAGAGGAGGTAGTTGAGATACTGGATGGGCTAAAAATTGATAAAGTGGAGGTACTAGAAAGGCCGGCTATGCTTAAAGTAGATAAGTCACCAAGTCCAGATGGGATGCATCCTAGGTTGCTGAGGGAAGCAAGGGTGGAAATTGTAGAGGTACTGGCCATAATCTTCTAATCATCCTTAGATATGGGGGTGGTGCCAGTGGACTGGAGAATTGTAAATGTTACACCCTTGATCAAAAAAGGGTGTAAGGATAAACCCAGCAACTACAGGCCAGTCAGTTTAACCTTGGTGGTGGGGAAACTTTTAGAAATAATAATCCAGGACAAAATGAACAGTCACTCGGACAAGTGTGGATTGATTAGGGAAAGCCAGCACGGATTTGTTAAAGGCAAATCATGCTTAACTAACTTGATTGAGTTTTTTTGAAGAGATAACAGATAGGGTTGATGAGGGCAATGCGTTTGATGTAGTGTATATGGACTTCCAAAAGGCGTTTGATAAAGTGCCACATAATAGGCTTGTCATCAAAGTTGAAGCCCATGAAATAAAAGGCGCAACGGCAGCATGGATACGAAATTGGCTAAGTGACAGGAAACAGAGAGTAGTGGTGAACGGTTGTTTTTCGGTCTGGAGGAAGGTGTACAGTGGTGTTCCCCAGGGGTCAGTAGTAGGACCACTGCTTTTCTTGATATATATTAATGACTTGGACTTGCGTGTACAGGGCACAATTTCAAAATTTGCAGATGACACAAAACTTGGAAGGGTAGTAAACAGTGAGGAGGATTGTGATAGACTTCAAGAGGACATAGACAGGCTGGTGGAATGGGCGGACCTGGAGCAGATGAAATTTAATGCAAAGATGTGCGCAGTGATACATTTTGGTTGGAAGTACAAGGAGAGGCAATATAAACTAAATGGTACGAATAATTAAAAGTGGCAAGGCAGGTGGAGAAAGCGGTTAAAAAAGCATATGAGATCCGGGGCTAAATAAATAGACAATTGTAAACAATTTTACAACACCAAGTTATAGTCCAACTGGTTACAGCACAGAAGGAGGCCATTTGGCCTGTCAAGCTCATGTGGGCTATCTGCAAGAGCAATCCAGCTAGTACCACTCCTCTGCTCTTTCCCTGTAGCCCTGCAATTTTTTCCCTTCAAATACTTATCCAGTTCCCTTTTGAAAGCCACGATTGAATCTGCCTCCAACACCACCTCAGACAGTGCTTTCCAGATCATAATTGTTTACAATTGTCAACCCCAGTCCATCACCGGCATCTCCACCTCATAAATAAATAGAGGCATAGAGTACAAAAGCAAGGAAGTTATGATGAACCTTTATAAAACACTGGTTCAGCCACAACTGGAGTATTGTGACCAATTCTGGGCACCACACTTTAGGAAGGATTTGCAGGCCTTGGAAAGGGTGCAGAAAAGATTTACTAGAATGGTTCCAGGGATAATGACTTCAGTTACATAGATTGACTGGAGAAGCTGGGATTGTTCTCCTTAAAGCAGAGAAGGTTGAAAAGTGATTTGATAGAGGTGCTCAAAATCATGAAAGGTCTAGACAGAGTAGATAGAAACTTTTCCCATTGGCAGAAGGGTCAAGAGCCAGAGGACATAGATTTATGGTGATTGGCAAAAGAACCAAAGGCGACATGAGGAGAAATTTCTTTACGCAGCAAATAATTATGATCTGGAAAGCACTGTCTGAGGTGGTGTTGGAGGCAGATTCAATCGTGGCTTTCAAAAGGGAACTGGATAAGTATTTGAAGGGAAAAAATTGCAGGGCTACAGGGAAAGAGCAGAGGAGTGGTACTAGCTGGATTGCTCTTGCAGATAGCCCACATGAGCTTGACAGGCCAAATGGCCTCCTTCTGTGCTGTAACCCGTCCATGATTCTATACATAAGAACATAAGAACATAAGAAATTGGAGCAGGAGTAGGCCAATTGGCCCCTCGAGCCTGCTCCGCCATTCAATAAGATCATGGCTGATCTGATCCCAACCACAAATCTAAAGAACACAAGAAGTCGGAGCAGGACCCGGCCACACAGCCCCTGGGCCCTCTCCGCCACCCACAGGGCATTGACCGATCCGAACTCAGCTTCATGTCCAATTTCCTGCCCGCTCCCCATAACCCCTAATTCCCTTTACTTCTAGGAAACTGTCTATTTCTGTTTTAAATTTATCTAATGATGTAGCTTCCACAGCTTCCTGGGGCAGCAAATTCCACAGACCTACCACCCTCTGAGTGAAGAAGTTTCTCCTCATCTCAGTTTTGAAAGAGCAGCCCCTTATTCTAAGATTATGCCCCCTAGTTCTAGTTTCACCCATCTTTGGGAACATCCTTACTGCATCCACCCAATCAAGACCCTTCACAATCTTATATGTTTCAATAAGATCGCCTCTCATTCTTCTGAACTCCAATGAGTAGAGTCCCAATCTACTCAACCTCTCCTCATATGTCCGCCCCCTCATCCCCGGGATTAACCGAGTGAACCTTCTTTGTACTGCCTCGAGAGCAAGTATGTCTTTTCTTAAGTATGGAGACCAAAACTGTATGCAGTATTCCAGGTGCGGTCTCACCAATACGTTATATAACTGCAGCAATACCTCCCTGTTTTTATATTCTATCCCCCGAGCAATAAAAGCCAACATTCCGTTGGCTTTCTTGATCACCTGCTGCACCTGCATACCAACTTTTTGATTTTCTTGCACTAGGACCCCCAGATCCCTTTGTACTGCAGTACTTTCCAGTCTCTCGCCATTAAGAAAATAACTTGCTCTCTGATTTTTCCTGCCAAAGTGCATAACCTCACATTTTCCAATATTATATTGCATCTGCCAAATCTCCGCCCACTCACCCAGCCTGTCTATATCCCCTTGCAGGTTTTTTATGTCCTCCTCACTCTCTACTTTCCCTCCCATCTTTGTATCATCTGCAAATTTTGATATGTTGCACTCGGTCCCCTCCTCCAAATCGTTAATATAGATTGTAAAGAGTTGGGGACCCAGCACCGACCCCTGTGGAACACCACTGGTTACTGGTTGCCAGTCCGAAAATGAACCATTTATCCCAACTCTCTGCTTCCTGTTCGATAACCAATCCTCCACCCATGCCAGAATATTACCCCCAATCCCGTGATTTTTTATCTTAAGTAATAATCTTTTATGTGGCACCTTGTCGAATGCCTTCTGGAAGTCTAAATACACTATGTCCACTGGTTCCCCTTTATCCACCCTATACGTTATATCCTCGAAGAACTCAAGCAAATTTGTCAGACATGACTTCCCCTTCATAAAGCCATGCTGACTTTGTCCTATTAAATTATGCTTATCTAAATGTTCCGTTACTGTCTCCTTAATAATAGACTCCAAAATTTTACCCACCACAGATGTTAAGCTAACTGGCCTATAATTTCCAGCCTTCTGCCTACTACCCTTTTTAAATAACGGTGTTACATTAGCAGTTTTCCAATCTGCCGGGACCTCTCCTGAGTCCAGGGAATTTTGGAAAACTATCACCAAAGCATCCACAATCCCTACTGCCACTTCCCTCAAGACCCTAGGATGGAAGCAATCAGGTCCAGGGGATTTATCCGCCTTGAGTCCCATTATTTTACTGAGTACCATCTCCTGAGTGATTTTAATCGTATTTAGCTCCTCCCCCCCGAGAGTCCCCTGTTTGTCCAGTGTTGGGATATTCTTAGTGTCCTCTACTGTAAAGACTGAAACAAAATATTTGTTCAGCATTTTTGCCATCTCCATGTTTCCCACCATTAATTTCCCGGTCTCATCCTCTAAGGGACCTATGTTTGCCTTAGCCACCCTTTTTCTTTTTATATTACTGTAGAAACTCTTGCTATCTGTTTTTATATTTTTTGCTAATTTCTTTTCATAATCTAACTTCCCTTTCTTAATCAATCCTTTAGTTACTTTTTGCTGTCTTTTGAAGAATTCCCAATCTTCTATCCTCCCACTAAGTTTGGCTACCTTATATGCCCTTGTTTTTAGTCGGATACTATCCTTGATTTCTTTACTTAGCCACGGATGGCTGTCATTTCTTTTACACCCTTTTTTCCTCAGTGGAATATATTTATTTTGAAAGTTGTAAAATAACTCCCTAAATGAACACCACTGCTCATGTACCGTCTTACCCTTTAATCTATTTTCCCAGTCCACTTTAATCAATTCCGCTCTCATACCATCATAGTCTCCTTTATTCAAGCTCAGTACGCTTGTTTGAGAATCAACCTTCTCACCCTCTAATTGGATATGGAATTCAACCATGTTGTGGTCGCTCGTTCCAAGGGGATCCTTAACTAGGACATTATTAATTAATCCTGACTCATTACACAGGACCAGGTCCAAGGTTGCCTGCCCCCTTGTAGGATCAGTTACATACTGCTCAAGAAATCCATCCCTGATGCACTCAATGAACTCGTCCTCAAGGCTGCTCTGCCCAATTTGATTTGTCCAGTTAATATGATAATTAAAATCCCCCATAATTATGGCTGTTCCCTTATTACATGCCCCGACTATTTCCTGATTAATACTTCTTCCAGCAGAGTTGCAACTATTAGGAGGCCTATATACTACGCCCACTAATGTTTTTTTTCCCTTATTATTCCTTATCTCCACCCAAACTGTTTCATTATCTTGATGCTTTGTCCCAATATCATTTCTCTGTATTACAGTGATTCCTTCCTTTATTAACATAGCCACCCCACCTCCCCTTCCTTCCTGCCTGTCCTTCCTGATTGTTAAATACCCTGGCATATTTAATTCCCAGTCGTTGTCACCCTGCAGCCATGTTTCTGTAATGGCCACAAGATCATACCCATACGTAGTTATTTGTGCCGTTAACTCGTCCATTTTATTACGAATGCTACGTGCATTCAGATAAAGAACTTTCAAATCTGTTTTGTGACGCTTAGTTCCTGCTTTTTCCTTTTTTAACACTTTACCTATTACTCCATACCTTCTGTCCCTTCCTGTTACGCTTTCCTCTCTCTCCCTGCTCAGGTTCCCAACCCCCTGCCACTTTAGTTTAAACCCTCCCCAACAGCACTAACAAACACTCCTCCTAGGACAGCGGTCCCGGCCCTGCCCAGGTGCAGACCATCCGGTTTGTACTGGTCCCACCTCCCCCAGAACCGTTTCCAGTGTCCCAGGAATTTGAATCCCTCCCCCTTGCACCATTCCTCTAGCCACGTATTCATTTGAAATATCCTCCTATTTCTACTCTGACTAGCACGTGGCACTGGCAGCAATCCTGAGATTACTACCTTTGAGGTCCTATTTTTTAATTTACCTCCTAACTCCCTATATTCTGCTTTTAGGACCTCATCCCCTTTTTTACCTATATCGTTGGTGCCTATGTGCACCACGACAGCTGGCTGTTCGCCCTCCCCCTCCAAAATGTTCTGTAGCCGCTCCGAGACATCCTTGATCCTTGCACCAGGGAGGCAACACACCATCCTGGAGTCTCGGTTGCGGCCGCAGAAACGCCTGTCTATTCCCCTTACAATTGAGTCCCCTATCACTATAGCTCTGCCACTCTTTTTCCTCCCAGCCTGTGCAGCAGAGCTACCCGTGGTGCCAGGAAGTTGGCTGCTGCTGCCTTCCCCTGATAAGTCATCCCCCCCAACAGCATCCAAAGTGGCATATCTGTTTGAGAGGGGGATGGCCACAGGGGACCCCTGCACTACCTGCCTGCATCTCTTACTCTTCCTGGTGGTCACCCATTCACTTCCTGCCTGTATACCCTTTACCTGCGGTGTGACCAACTCGCTAAACGTGCTATCCACGAGTTTCTCTGCATCGCGGATGCTCCACAGTGAGTCCACCCGCAGCTCCAGCTCCGAGATACGATCGGTCAGTAGCTGCAGGTGGACACACTTCCCGCACACATGGTCGGCAGGGACACTGGTAGTGTCCATGACTTCCCACATCTTGCAGGAGGAGCATATCACGGGTGCGAGGTCTGCTGCCATGACTTGCCTTAGCTTAGTTACCCCTTTTAAATTACGTTGAAATTAGAAAATGTTAACTATACTAGGGACCTAGGTTCACTAAAAAAAAACTATCTGCTATAAAACCTGCAGATCTTCCCTTTCTTATTACTTTACTTACAGTAAAATGGTAGAAATACTCACCTGAACCTACTCACCAATCAGCTGCCTCCCCTGTGCCGCGTCACTTTCTGACTGGTGACATCACCCCGAACTGCCGCTGGTCTCAGAGTCTCGCTCTCAGAGTAAGCTCTGGTCTCGCTCTCTCCGCGCTGTTTATATCCCCGCTCTGGTCTCGCTCTCTCCCGCCGCTCACCGACTGGACTCTCGCTCTCTCCGCGCTGTTTATATCTCCGCTCTGGTCTCGCTCTCTCCCGCCGCTCACCGACTGAACTCTCGCTCTCTCCGCGCTGTTTTTATCCCCGCTCTGGTCTCGCTCTTTACCGCCGCTCACCGCTCTCAGGTCCACTACCGCTCTGCAGGAAAAGCAAGGCAAAGCAGCACCTCCTTCCCCCACTTCACCAAACTCCCACATGTACCGAACTCTCAGCACACTGTGTTGTCCTCACACATTACTCTCTCTCAACATACACAGAAATGTCTGTCCCTCACTATATACACACACACATTACTCTGCACACTCAGAAATGTCTGTCCCCCACTATAAACACATTACTCTGCACACTCAGAAATGTCTGTCCCTCACATATATATACACATTACTCTGAGCACACTCAGAAATGTCTGTCCCACACTATATACACATTACTTCCTCTGTGCAGACTCAAATATCTGTTCCTCACCAAATACACATTACTCTCTGTGCACACTCAGAAACATCTGTCCCTCACTATATACACATTACTCTGCACACAAAGAAATGTCTGTCCCTCACTATATACACATTACTCTGCACACTCAGAAATATCTGTCCCTCACTATATACACATTACTCTGCACACTCAGAAATATCTGTCCCTCACTATATACACATTACTCTGTACACTCAGAAATATCTGTCCCTCACTATATACACATTACTCCCTCTCTCTGCACACTCAGAAATGTCTGCCCCTCACTATAAACACATTACACTCTCTGTGCAGACTCAGAAATGTCTGCCCCTCACTATAAACACATTACTCTCTCTGTGCAGACTCAGAAATGTCTGCCCCTCATTATAAACACATTCCTCTCTCTGTGCAGACTCAGAAATGTCTGCCCCTCACTATATACACATTACTCTCTCTGTGCAGACTCAGAAATGTCTGCCCCTCACTATAAACACATTACTCTCTCTGTGCAGACTCAGAAATGTCTGCCCCTCACTATAAACACATTACTCTCTCTGTGCAGACTCAGAAATGTCTGCCCCTCACTATAAACACATTACTCTCTCTGTGCACACTCAGAAATGTCTGCCCCTCACTATAAACACATCACTCTCTCTGTGCAGACTCAGAAATGTCTGCCCCTCAATATAAACACATTACTCTCTCTGTGCAGACTCAGAAATGTCTGTCCCACACTATATACACATTACTCTGTACACTCAGAAATATCTGTCCCTCACTATATACACATTACTCCCTCTCTCTCTGCACACTCAGAAATGTCTGTCCCTCACTATATACACATTACTCTCTCTCTGCCCCTCACTATATACACATAACTCTCTCTGTGCAGACTCAGAATATGTCTGCCCCTCACTATAAACACATTACTCTCTCTGTGCAGACTCAGAAATGTCTGCCCCTCACTATAAACACATTACTCTCTCTGTGCAGACTCAGAAATGTCTGTCCCACACTATATACACATTACTCTGTACACTCAGAAATATCTGTCCCTCACTATATACACATTACTCCCTCTCTCTCTGCACACTCAGAAATGTCTGCCCCTCACTATATACACATTACTCTCTCTGTGCAGACTCAGAAATGTCTGCCCCTCACTATAAACACATTACTCTCTCTGTGCAGACTCAGAAATGTCTGTCCCACACTATATACACATTACTCTCTCTGTGCAGACTCAGAAATGTCTGCCCCTCACTATAAACACATTACTCTCTCTGTGCAGACTCAGAAATGTCTGCCCCTCACTATAAACACATTACTCTCTCTGTGCAGACTCAGAAATGTCTGCCCCTCACTATAAACACATTACTCTCTCTGTGCAGACTCAGAAATGTCTGCCCCTCACTATAAACACATTACTCTCTCTGTGCAGACTCAGAAATGTCTGTCCCACACTATATACACATTACTCTCTCTGTGCACTCAGAAATGTCTGTCCCACACTATATACACATTACTCTCTCTGTGCAGACTCAGAAATGTCTGTCCCACACTATATACACATTACTCTCTCTGTGCAGACTCAGAAATGTCTGTCCCACACGATATACACATTACTCTCTCTGTGCAGACTCAGAAATGTCTGTCCCACACGATATACACATTACTCTCTCTGTGCAGACTCAGAAATGTCTGCCCCTCACTATAAACACATTACTCTCTCTGTGCAGACTCAGAAATGTCTGTCCCTCACTATATACACATTACTCTCTCTGTGCACACTCAGAAATGTCTGCCCCTCACTATAAACACATTACTCTCTCTGTGCAGACTCAGAAATGTCTGCCCCTCACTATAAACACATTACTCTCTCTGTGCAGACTCAAATGTCTGTCCCACACTATATACACATTACTCTGTACACTCAGAAATATCTGTCCCTCACTGTATACACATTACTCTCTCTGTGCACACTCAGAAATGTCTGTCCCTCATTATATACACATTACTCTCTCTGTGCAGACTCAGAAATGTCTGTCCCTCACTATATACACATTACTCTCTCTCTGCCCCTCACTATAAACACATTACTCTCTCTGTGCACACTCAGAAATGTCTGTCCCACACTATATACACATTACTCTCTCTGTGCAGACTCAGAAATGTCTGTCCCACACTATATACACATTACTCTCTCTGTGCAGACTCAGAAATGTCTGTCCCACACTATATACACATTACTCTCTCTGTGCAGACTCAGAAATGTCTGCCCCTCAATATAAACACATTACTCTCTCTGTGCAGACTCAGAAATGTCTGTCCCTCACTATATACACATTACTCTCTCGGTGCAGACTCAGAAAAGTCTGCCCCTCACTATAAACACATTACTCTCTCTGTGCAGACTCAGAAATGTCTGCCCCTCACTATAAACACATTACTCTCTCTGTGCAGACTCAGAAATGTCTGTCCCACACTATATACACATTACTCTGTACACTCAGAAATATCTGTCCCTCACTATATACACATTACTCTCTCTGTGCACACGCAGAAATGTCTGCCCCTCACTATATACACATTACTCTCTCTGTGCAGACTCAGAAATGTCTGTCCCTCACTATATACACATTACTCTCTCTCTGCCCCTCACTATATACACATTACTCTCTCTGTGCACACTCAGAAATGTCTGTCCCTCACTATATACACATTACTCTCTCTCTGCCCCTCACTATATACACATTACTCTCTCTGTGCACACTCAGAAATGTCTGCCCCTCATTATATACACATTACTCTCTCTGTGCAGACTCAGAAATGTCTGTCCCACACTATATACACATTACTCTCTCTGTGCAGACTCAGAAATGTCTGTCCCACACTATATACACATTACTCTCTCTGTGCAGACTCAGAAATGTCTGTCCCACACTATATACACATTACTCTCTCTGTGCAGACTCAGAAATGTCTGCCCCTCAATATAAACACATTACTCTCTCTGTGCAGACTCAGAAATGTCTGCCCCTCACTATATACACATTACTCTCTCTGTGCAGACTCAGAAATGTCTGCCCCTCACTATAAACACATTACTCTCTCTGTGCAGACTCAGAAATATCTGTCCCTCACTATATACACATTACTCCCTCTCTCTCTGCACACTCAGAAATGTCTGCCCCTCACTATATACACATTACTCTCTCTGTGCAGACTCAGAAATGTCTGCCCCTCACTATAAACACATTACTCTCTCTGTGCAGACTCAGAAATGTCTGTCCCACACTATATACACATTACTCTGTACACTCAGAAATATCTGTCCCTCACTATATACACATTACTCCCTCTCTCTCTGCACACTCAGAAATGTCTGTCCCTCACTATATACACATTACTCTCTCTCTGCCCCTCACTATATACACATAACTCTCTCTGTGCAGACTCAGAAATGTCTGCCCCTCACTATAAACACATTACTCTCTCTGTGCAGACTCAGAAATGTCTGCCCCTCACTATAAACACATTACTCTCTCTGTGCAGACTCAGAAATGTCTGTCCCACACTATATACACATTACTCTGTACACTCAGAAATATCTGTCCCTCACTATATACACATTACTCCCTCTCTCTCTGCACACTCAGAAATGTCTGCCCCTCACTATAAACACATTACTCTCTCTGTGCAGACTCAGAAATGTCTGTCCCACACTATAAACACATTACTCTCTCTGTGCACACTCAGAAATGTCTGCCCCTCACTATAAACACATTACTCTCTCTGTGCAGACTCAGAAATGTCTGCCCCTCATTATAAACACATTCCTCTCTCTGTGCAGACTCAGAAATGTCTGCCCCTCACTATATACACATTACTCTCTCTGTGCAGACTCAGAAATGTCTGCCCCTCACTATAAACACATTACTCTCTCTGTGCAGACTCAGAAATATCTGTCCCTCACTATATACACATTACTCCCTCTCTCTCTGCACACTCAGAAATGTCTGCCCCTCACTATATACACATTACTCTCTCTGTGCAGACTCAGACATGTCTGTCCCTCACTATATACACATTACTCTCTCTGTGCAGACTCAGAAATGTCTGCCCCTCACTATAAACACATTACTCTCTCTGTGCAGACTCAGAAATGTCTGCCCCTCACTATAAACACATTACTCTCTCTGTGCAGACTCAGAAATGTCTGTCCCACACTATATACACATTACTCTGTACACTCAGAAATATCTGTCCCTCACTATATACACATTACTCCCTCTCTCTCTGCACACTCAGAAATGTCTGCCCCTCACTATATACACATTACTCTCTCTGTGCAGACTCAGAAATGTCTGCCCCTCACTATAAACACATTACTCTCTCTGTGCAGACTCAGAAATGTCTGTCCCACACTATATACACATTACTCTCTCTGTGCAGACTCAGAAATGTCTGTCCCACACTATATACACATTACTCTCTCTGTGCAGACTCAGAAATGTCTGCCCCTCACTATAAACACATTACTCTCTCTGTGCAGACTCAGAAATGTCTGCCCCTCACTATAAACACATTACTCTCTCTGTGCAGACTCAGAAATGTCTGCCCCTCACTATAAACACATTACTCTCTCTGTGCAGACTCAGAAATGTCTGCCCCTCACTATAAACACATTACTCTCTCTGTGCAGACTCAGAAATGTCTGTCCCACACTATATACACATTACTCTCTCTGTGCACTCAGAAATGTCTGTCCCACACTATATACACATTACTCTCTCTGTGCAGACTCAGAAATGTCTGCCCCTCACTATAAACACATTACTCTCTCTGTGCAGACTCAGAAATGTCTGTCCCTCACTATATACACATTACTCTCTCTGTGCACACTCAGAAATGGCTGCCCCTCACTATAAACACATTACTCTCTCTGTGCAGACTCAGAAATGTCTGTCCCACACTATATACACATTACTCTCTCTGTGCAGACTCAGAAATGTCTGCCCCTCACTATAAACACATTACTCTCTCTGTGCAGACTCAGAAATGTCTGTCCCACACTATATACACATTACTCTGTACACTCAGAAATATCTGTCCCTCACTATATACACATTACTCCCTCTCTCTCTGCACACTCAGAAATGTCTGTCCCTCACTATATACACATTACTCTCTCTGTGCACACTCAGAAATGTCTGCCCCTCACTATAAACACATTACTCTCTCTGTGCAGACTCAGAAATGTCTGTCCCACACTATATACACATTACTCTCTCTGTGCAGACTCAGAAATGTCTGCCCCTCACTATAAACACATTACTCTCTCTGTGCAGACTCAGAAATGTCTGTCCCACACTATATACACATTACTCTGTACACTCAGAAATGTCTGCCCCTCACTATATACACATTACTCTCTCTGTGCACACTCAGAAATGTCTGCCCCTCACTATAAACACATTACTCTCTCTGTGCAGACTCAGAAATGTCTGTCCCACACTATATACACATTACTCTCTCTGTGCACACTCAGAAATGTCTGCCCCTCACTATAAACACATTACTCTCTCTGTGCAGACTCAGAAATGTCTGTCCCACACTATATACACATTACTCTCTCTGTGCCCCGGTTGCTAAGTGCCCTCGCACACTCTCCCTTTCTTTGCTCCGATTGGTCGCCGTTTTCCCGCGTGCGCCACAACTGCCATTTTGAATCGAGCGGCTGTCAATCCGCCGACCCGCAGCCGAGCGACTGAGTGAAAGCGGCTCGATTCCGGCCTCACACCGAGCGCAGGTGAGTCCCGCACCGGCCCGTTCGTCTTTCGTGCTTTACGGGAGGGGAAATGGTCGTCGGGGATGGAGACGGAGGAAAGGCGCTGCAGGGCTCGGAACCGCGCCGGCCTCTGGTGCTCGGAGCAGGCCGTCGTGGCCCCGCAACCGGGTCCACCCTGTCAACCAGGCAGCTCCGGGCCAGGCTGACTGGAATTCGTACTTCGGCCCTGGATCGGCGGGCGGGAGGAGAGAGCGACTCGACTCGCACACCCGGGGCCGGAGAGAGGCCCAGGCCCAGACCCCGACCCCGGGATGGTAACGCCACCATTCCCTCGGAGGGAGGCGGAGCCCGCGGGTCCGGGCCAGGCTGTGCCCCCCCCCGCCCGCGTAATTTACACCATAATCAATTGGGAGTGTGGTAGCTTTAAAGGCCGCTGTGAATTAAGTTAAATCCCATCTCCTCCCCGCCCCGCCCGCTGTTTCTTGCCTGAGCGATGCAGGCTGCAGTTTCCTTTCCTTATTCCCCCCCCACCACCTCTTGTTTTTGTGTTTCCCGCCATCGGATCTTCCAGTGGAATGAAGCAGTTTCTCTCTCACTCACTCAGTCCACTTCCAATGGGGTTCAGATCCACGGGAGCGTGTTACACTGGAAGTAAAACTGGAGGCGTATTGCATTAGGAAGAGGGATTGTGAAAATAAATTGTTATAAAACAAGTGGCATCTCTTCAGACCACAGTACTAGCACTTTTGCCTATTCAAATAGTTGTTTCTTTAAATAGGCTCCAATGGATCTCTGAACAAATGTTAAAATAAAATTAACAGGAAAATAAATTCCATTGCCGTCTCGATTGAACTGGCAAACTAATGTCATGAAACAGACGTCCACCAAAAACTCTTGGCTTATGCCAGTTCATTTGTGGCTGAACTAGTGCCAAATGGGCTGCTTGAGAGCCTAGTAAATGGGAACATCTTGATATTCTTTTGTTATATAATCCAGAACACAATTAGAATAACTCTTGGTGTTACCTTTTGACTTTATAGAATGTATATACAAAAGTTAGTGAATCTTCATGCAATCCATTATTGAAAATGGTATGGTGTTTAATGAGGTCCTATGTCACAGTACCTACCATTAATGAAGATACAACATTAAACTGGCTGGCATTCATTCTATTAAACCAAGCCTCTTTGAATATCACCAGTAATGCTATATAGGTGCCAATTCGTTGAGATAATCTGCTTATATTGCAGGACTGGTGTGCTAGTGAAATTTGCTCTTAGAAATGTAGTGAGACTGCAGTGTTTAGTCCAGCACTGTTCCTTTCTTCTGACTTCCTTTCTGGCCACTTGCACAACTTGATTCAGGTTTTGCAAAACCGCAGTACTCTGTCCGGCAATGCCTTGATTTTAAAATTCTCATCCTTGGTTTTCAAATCCGTCCATGACCTCGCCGCTCCCTAGCTCCTACAACCCTCTGAGATCTCTGCACTCCTCCCACTCTGGCCTCTTGTGCATCCCTGATTTTAATTGCTCCACCATTGGCAGCCTTGCTATCAGCTGTGGAATTCCTGCCCTAAACCTCTCCACCTCTCACTCCTTAAAACCTACCTCTTTGACAGGTGACCTACCTTTTGGTCACCTGTCCGAATGTCATCTTATGTGGGTCGGTGTCAGATTTTGTTTGATCGCTTCTGTGAAGCGCCTTGGGATATTTTACTACATTAAAGGTGCTGTATAAATGTACGTTGTTGTTCGATCTAGTGCTGAGCGTCAAAACTCACGTTCAAGACTGCCTACTTTCACCTCCGAAATGCTACCCCCTTCTTCCCCTAAGTTACCCCTACTCATGCTGAAACCTTTATCTGTGCATTAGTTCTATTTTGACTTGACTACTTCAATGCCCTTCTTGTTGGTCTATCCTCCTCCCTCCACAACCTCCAACATGTCCAAAACTCAGTTGCCTTTATCCTCTCACTCGCCCATCACTCCTATGCTTGCTAATCTAAATTGGCTCCCTGATCCTCAATGCATTGAATTTAATATCCTTGCCCACACCTTGAAATCTCTCCATGTCTTCACCTTGCCTTACAGCTGCAACCTGCTCAGTCTTCTGACTATAGCTTTCTGTGCAGCCTTCCACCTTTCTTTGCTCCTCCATTGGTGGCAGAGCCTGCCTTGGCCCTATTCTGTGGCACTTCCTTCTTAAATGACACTGTCTCTCTACTCTCTCAGCTTTCAAAGGCTATTGTAGACTCAACTTTTTGTCCAAGCTTTTGGTCACCACTCTTACTGTGGTTTGGTGCTTGTTCCTCCCCCTGAAGCTCTTTAAGACTTTT
This sequence comes from Heptranchias perlo, assembly GCF_035084215.1. Classification (NCBI taxonomy): domain Eukaryota; kingdom Metazoa; phylum Chordata; class Chondrichthyes; order Hexanchiformes; family Hexanchidae; genus Heptranchias; species Heptranchias perlo. The sequence goes on from NC_090326.1 coordinate 30,005,520, forward strand.
TTTATGTTAAAGGTGCATATGTTGATGCAGATTTTTGTTGGTGATTGTGATATTTGTGCTGAAACTGTTCATCCATGTTTGAAATCTAAGGGAGCGAAAATTGATTAGGAGCTTTTGTTGAAATATCTTCAGAACTTGTAGTGCATAGTGGCTAAATGTGTGCGGCAGTCTTTATATTTGGTTCCTGCCAATCAAATAATATTTATGCACTATTCTAGAGCACTGTGACCTAGAGTAGTTCAGACTGACCTTTCACTCCTCCTTGTGGCTACCTCTTATACCTGAAATTCAGTTCATTATGTACACTTGGCATGCTTGAGCTGACCCATGTTCTAACATTTTTTGAACCATCACTGCATATTATGCTAGTTAAATTCTAATTATTAAGCAGGGCTAGCAAGAATCAGCAAGCTGGATTATTGGAAAAAGTCAAATTCTGCTTCACCATGTGTGACTATTTCTCGCGATACAAGCTCCTGTTTAAGACAGTGCAACTTGGTTCTTTATAACTGCTTAACATATTGCAGCAGCATCACAAATTAACTTCTTCCAATTATGTGGTAACTTCATGGGGGCATTTCTGCTTTTTAGTTTTAGATATGATTTAAAGTAGTAAGAACATTGTTATAATGTTAAATTGTGGTTTCTTGTTGGCTTGTATTTTTTATTTAGCACATCTCTAGTTCCAATTGAATGTAACTTAACTGCTATACTAATTAACTATTAGAAGGCATACAAACCAAATTTCTTAAACCCGAAGTATGACTGACCCCAGCTTCAGTACCTAAGATAGTGTACCTGGAGCTTTGAGAGGGCGAGGAAAGCAGACGTAATGTTGAATGATTTATTGTGAGAACCTTCATAATGTTTGAAAGTTTCAATTGCATTGTGTTAATTTAGTATTGCTCGTTTCTGCTTTTTGTGGGTTTTCATTTTATAGTTGAGAAAGTAGAGAAACTGAAACTATGGGAGTGCAATAAAACTTGGTTATGCACAATAATTTGGAGCTTATTCAACCCAGCGCTGTGATAACATCTTGTACGAGGAAAGTTGGCGCTATCTGATGCGACCGCAAAGATTTATAAATAATTTGCACTATTCTCTTTTGTGGGGCGGTGTTGACATCTTTCCATAACATCATGTACCCATCTTAAATTTACCTAAATTAACTAACTATTAAAAGGTTTTGTGTCTAAGTATGTAGAGTTCCTGATGGCTTTCTGATTGACAATATCACAGTTAGTATGGACCATCATGTACTTGGCAAGGTGCAAAATTAGAAGGGAACCATTGGCACTGACACTACTGGCTGAGTAAAGGTGACACATTTATTCTTTAAAACTCAAACTGCAAGACTAGATGGACAGAGCACCACTACTGGTAGTCGAATGTGCACACCAGCCAAGAGAGCACACGTGCAATGTTTACTTTATTCCTCTTGACATTTTGCAGACCAGTAATGACTGGTCATTACTGGTCTGCAAAATGTATCCCAGGACGTTATGGGAGGTTAGGGAGGAAATTGCGGGTCCCCTAGCAGAGATATTTGAATCATCCACCGCTACAGGTGAGGTGCCTGAAGATTGGAGGGTAGCAAATGTTGTGCCTTTGTTTAAGAAGGGCGGCAGGGAAAAGCCTGGGAACTACAGACCAGTGAGCCTGACATCTGTAGTGGGTAAGTTGTTAGAGGGTATTCTGAGGGACAGGATCTACAGGCATTTGGAGAGGCAGGGACTAATTAGGAACAGTCAGCATGGTTTTGTGAGAGGAAAATCATGTCTCACGAATTTGATTGAGTTTTTTGAAGGGGTAACCAAGAAGATAGATGAGGGCTGTGCTGTAGACGTGGTCTACATGGACTTCAGCAAAGCATTTGACAAGGTACCGCATGGTAGGTTGTTACATAAGGTTAAATCTCATGGGATCCAAGGTGAGGTAGCCAATTGGATACAAAATTGGCTTGACGACAGAAGACAGAGGGTGGTTGTAGAGGGTTGTTTTTCAAACTGGATGCCTGTGTCCAGCGGTGTGCCTCAGGGATCGGTGCTGGGTCCGCTGTTATTTGTTATTTATATTAATGATTTGGATGAGAATTTAGGAGGCATGGTTAGTAAGTTTGCAGATGACACCAAGATTGGTGGCATTGTGGACAGTGAAAAAGGTTATCTGGGATTGCAACGGGATCTTGATAAATTGGGCCAGTGGGCCGATGAATGGCAGATGGAGTTTAATTTAGATAAATGTGAGGTGATGCATTTTGGTAGATCGAATCGGGCCAGGACCTACTTCGTTAATGGTAGGGCGTTGGGGAGAGTTATAGAACAAAGAGATCTAGGAGTACAGATTCATAGCTCCTTGAAAGTGGAGTCACAGGTGGATAGGGTGGTGAAGAAGGCATTCGGCATGCTTGGTTTCATTGGTCAGAACATTGAATGCAGGAGTTGGGATGTCTTGTTGAAGTTGTACAGGGCATTGGTGAGGCCACACTTGGAGTACTGTGTACAGTTCTGGTCACCCTATTATAGAAAGGATATTATTAAACTAGAAAGAGTGCAGAAAAGATTTACTAGGATGCTACCGGGACTTGATGGTTTGACTTACAGGGAGAGGTTAGACAGACTGGGACTTTTTTCCCTGGAGAGTAGGAGGTTAAGGGGTGATCTTATAGAAGTCTATAAAATAATGAGGGGCATAGATAAGGTCGATAGTCAAAATCTTTTCCCAAAGGTAGGGGAGTCTATAACGAGGGGGCATAGATTTAAGGTGAGAGGGGAGAGATACAAAAGGGTCCAGAGGGGCAATTTTTTCACTCAAAGGGTGGTGAGTGTCTGGAACGAGCTGCCAGAGGCAGTAGTAGAGGCGGGTACAATTTTGTCTTTTAAAAAGCATTTGGACAGTTACATGAGTAAGATGGGTATAGAGGGATATGGGCCAAGTGCAGGCAATTGGGACTAGCTTAGTGGTATAAACTGGGCGACATGGACATGTTGGGCCGAAGGGCCTGTTTCCATGTTGTAACTTCTATGATTCTATGATTTACTCCATTCTGTCAACAGTGCAAGGCTGATGATTAATGCTGCTTTAGAAGAAAGAAAGACTTGCATTTATATAGCACCTTTCACGACCTTGGGACGTCCCAAAGTGCTTTGCAGCCAATTAAGTACTTTTTAAAGTGTAGTCACTGTTGTAATGTAGGAAACGCGGCAGTTTTACACACAGCGATTTGCACACAGCGAGCTCCCACAAACAGCAATGAGATGGTGACCAGATAATCTGTTTTTGTGATGTTGGTTGAGGGATAAATATTGGCTTGGACACTGGAGAGAACTCCCCTGCCCTCCTTCGATATAGTGCCACGGGATCTTCTGCGCCCACCTGAGAGGGCAGACGGGGCCTTGGTTGAACGTCTGATCCGAAAGACGGCACCCCCGACAGTGCAGCACTTCCTCTGTACTGCAGTGGAATGTCCGCTTAGATTTTGTCCTCAAGCCTCTGGAGTGGGACTTGAACCCATAGTCTTCTGACTCAGAGATGTTCGTGCTATCACTGAGCCACGGCTGACATTGTAAAATGTAGTTAGTACTGTACACCACCTAGCTGGTGCTCCCTTGTCTCCAGCTCAGGTTGAGTGATAAGTACAATTTTGAGCTCATTGTGCCTGCAACTGTTTAAACTCACTGCCTAGGAGATTGGACCAGACTCCAAGAAAGCAGCAATGCACAGCAGCACTTCCATCAGCTGGCACACATTTAAAATGTTGTGTGTGAATAGGATGAATCACTTCTGATTATTAATGTTTAACTATATATCTTACCTGACTGGTAGTTGATTTGTAATAGTTCAGCCATCAAAGAAAATTAAAGCACACTGTTCCACTGCCAAAATAAAGTGAAACCACTAAGAACAAAATATAAACCATACAAGATAAATGGATAGAAGAAGGAAAATCCAAACACAATTTTTTGTTTTCTTTTCAAAATGCTGATGGGATATTGGCGATGCTGCAAGGTCACATTTTTTGCCCATGCTGAGATGGTGGTGGTTCCCCACCTTGAACTACTGCAGTCCTTGTGATGATTGTGCTTCCATGATAGTGTTAGGTATGAAATTCTGGGATTTTGACCAATTATGATGTCTAAATTAGGGTATTATATGACTTGGAGATGATCTTGGGTGATGGTGTTCCTATGGTCTTGCTACACTTGTCCTTCTCAGTAGATGGAGTCATAGGGCTGGGATGTGCTTTCAAAGTCAACTTGGTGAGTTACTGCAGTAAATTCATTCTGTAGATAATGCATGCTGTAGCCATAGTGTGCCAGTGGTGGAGGGGGTAGATATTGAGTTCGGTATCATGGCCTCCGATCAAGCAGACTGCTTTATCCGGATGATGTCAAGCTTGTTCAGTATTGTTGCAGCTACACTCTTCCAGGTGATTATGCCATTACACTCTTGATTTGAGCTTTGTCGATGGTAGAGTGGCTTTGAAGGGCTGCAAGGTGAGCCACTCATTGCAGAATACCCAATCTCTCCCCTGCTATTGTGGTGTTATGGTATACTCATGTAGTTAAGTTTCAGGTCAGGTCAGTGATGACCCCAAATATGTTGACAATGAGGGACTTGGCAATGGTGGTGCTATTGTAGGTCGGATGAAATAGCCAAGCATTTTCTTTTTTGAGATGGTCGTTACCTCGCACGGATCAGCCTATGCGTGGATGTTGTCCAGGTCCTGCTGTAGGCTAGCATGGGCTGCTTTGTTATTGGAGGAGTTGTGAATAGAGCTGGGCATAATTAAACCATCAGCAACCAGCTCCACTGCTGACCTCGTCACTGAGAGAAGGCCATTGATGAAGTAGTGGAAGGTGGTTGGGATGAGCACAGTTTCTTGAGGAATTTCTTTAATGTCCTGTGGCTGCAATGATTGGCCTTCTCTGACAACCCCAACCATCTTCCTTTTCTTCCCACCCCAATGTCATTCGCTTCAGGAGTCCATTAAGATCTATGCCTGATCCCCTCCGCCTCCTCATGTACATGCTGCCCCTTGACGACATAATCTGCATAAATGTACACCGATGACACCCAGCTCTCTCTCTTGCACAGTCAGATTGCTTATCTGACTTCTAGTTGGGCATGAATCCACAATTTCCTGCAGCTGAACATTTGGAAAACCATTGTCTTTGGCCCTCAACACTAACTTTATTCACCTCCCTGCCACTGTCTTAGGCTGAATCAGTGTTTGCAACCTGAGTGTCCTAGTCAACCTCGAGTTAAGCTTCTATCCCCCATATCCTTTCCATCGTGACTTTTAAGAGCTGCGTCGGTGCGGTGCTGGGCAGAAGCTGGTTTGGAGGGATTTAAACAGGGAATTGTGGAGAGGTGGGCATGAGCTGGGAGGTGACAAGTTTTGGGACTTTAGATAGGAAAGGGAAAGTGCAGATAGGGCAGCAATTGGAGAGGATTGGTTGGGGGTGTTTTATTTTTTGCAGAGGGGATATTGGCAGTGGTTTTGAAGGGGAAAGGGAGCCATGGACTGTCAGCTAACCTGGGAGCCAGGAAGGGAGGTTGAGAGAGAGCAAGACGTCACTGTTGTGAACAAGATGAGCTTAGAGAGGATGGTGGAAGCAGACGGGGGAGAAACTGCAAAAAGATGAGGGTACAGAGTTAGAGTGGGTAAGAGACTGGAGAGAGGTTAAGGATTGGGGCCAGGGGAAAGGAACAAGCTGAGATAGATGCATAGATGGTCTTGATCTCAATGGTGAAGGAACCCACGAGCTCCTCGCACTTGTGTTTGCTGTGAGGGTAAGGGAAGCAGGTTTTAAGGGAGCTGTTGGTCGTGGAAAAAAGCTTGGGGGTATCGTTGGCCTCCAGGATGAACCTGGAATAGTAAGAAGTTTTGGCCAAGGAAAGAAGCATGATAATGGTTAATAATGGTGAATGTTAACTATCACAGTTGTATGTTTGAGTTTGCACCCCTCTGTCTTAAGGGAGTGCAGATGTAGCTCATCTAGGTTGCGATGAAATAGGAAACAGTGATTTGAAAGGAACAATTAAGCAAATCAACAGCAGTGGTATTGTGGAGGGGCAAAGGCAGGGGAGTTGTAGGAGAGTTTTCTCTGGGCAGATGGTAAGAATAGTGGATTTGAGGAATGGCGATATGAATGGTAAGGGAGACAGAAGTGGTCAGAGACAACTTTGTCAGTGATTTAAGACTTCAGCTTCAGAGAGACCATGGGAGATGATAGGGTTGACCAAAGATATGAGTGGAGTGGGGGGGGCGGTATATGAAGGGTGAAATCAGAGGAAAGGAGTCCAGGGGACTTGAGGTGTATGTTGGATTCATAGAAAGATTTGCAGCACGGAAGGAGGCCGTTCGGCCCATCGAATTCACGCCGGCTCTATGCAAGAGCAATCCAACTAGTCCCACTTCCCCACCCTACCCCTGTAGCCCTTCAAATTTCTTCCTTTCAAGTACTTATCCAGTTCCCTTTTTGAAGATCGTGATTGAATCTGCCTCCACCATCCCTCGGGCAGTGCATTCCAGATCCTAACCACTTGTGTAAAAAAAGCTTTTCCTCATGTCGCCTTTGTTTCTTTTGCCAATTACCTTAAATCTATGTCCTCTGGTTCTTGACCCTTACACCAGTAGGAACAGTTTCTCTCTATCTACTCTGCTAGACCCTTCATGATTTTGAATACGTCTATCAAATCTCCTCTCAACCTTCTCTGTTCCATGGAGAACAACCCGAGCTTCTCCAGTCTATCCACGTAACTAAAGTCCCTCATTCCTGGAATCATTCTAGTAAATCTCTTCTGCAACCTCTCTAAGGCCATCACATCCTTCCTGAATTGCAGTGTCCAGAACTGGACACAATACTCCAGCTGCGGTTGATCCAGTGTTTTATGAAAGTTCTTCATGACTTCCATACTTTTGTACTTTATGCCTCTATTTACAAAGCCCAGGATCCTGTATGCTTTCTCAACCTGCCCTGCCACCTTTAACGATTGGTGCGCATATACCCTCAGATCTCTATGTTCCTGTACCCCTTTTAGAATTGTGCCCTCTAGTTTATATTGCCTCTCCCCGTTCTTCCTACCGAAATGTATCACTTCGCATTTTTCTGCGTTAAATTTCATCTGTCACATGACCGCCCACCAGCCTGTCTATATCCACTTGAAGTCTTTCCAGGATAATAGTTATTCAATGCAGAGGCGAAGGGAAGGGTAAAATGAGGATTCTAAATGAGGTGGGAGGAATGGATAAGAGTGAGGTGTTCGAAGGAGGAGAACGGATGAGGGTCACACCACTATCGCAGCAATTACGGCAGGTAGAAAGTATACTCTGCAGGGAGGCTTCTATAAGGGGGAAAAAATCACCACTTGCGTGCCTTATTTGTCTGCAAGGATATCAATGAAATTGTTCACAAGGAAATTGTGGATGGCAAGGCCTTGTTCACAAGTGTAAAAACATTGAGGGGATTGTTGATCTGGTGGGATTGGGATGTGTGGGATTGGGAGAAGGTTGGAGGAATTGGATCTTCAGAAATCAATTGGGTAAGATGGTTGCTAAGAGCAGAAAATGAGGCAATTTGGATTGCTGTTCAGAGCTTGCGGCAATAATAGCTCCAATAATATTTTAATCTTGTTTTGTAGTTTTGATGTATAGGAGATTATCAGAAGGCAGATATTCAAGAAATAGACTCTGGAAGTACTGAAAATTTTGGAGAAACTGCATGGCAGTATCAGTGGCTGTCAGATTTCCCATTGCCAAATGCATGTTCAAATAACCTTAGTTCAGTGAAAGGTCATTCAGTAAGTGATAATTTTTCATTTAAATTTTGTACAAGGGATGAGATTCCAGATGATATGCGTTGGAGAGAGTTTCACAGGCAAAAGAAACTATTTGTAAAGCCTTGCCGGTGGTATTTTTGTGCAGAGGTTTTGGATCGGGGTAAGGAATGTTGAAGCAGTAAGTTTTCTTGGAACCAGAACTAGTAGTTTTCTATGTGTATTGGTCCTAGATTAGTAACTTGAAAACTGATAACTTTGTCCACACTGGTACAGTTGGTCAGTTTAAAATGTGCGTGCCAAATGGAAGTTCTTTGTCCCATATTGTATTGGGATTTGAATAACCTTTTTTTTAATTGGAAAAAATTCTTTTGGGATAGGAGAAATTTACCCAGTGATTGTTTTATTTTCTGGACAATCTGGTTGTGTGAAAATGTGACACCCTGAGTAGCTGAAGCAGTAGTGTGCTGAATTCTGATTTAGATGAGCCAAGTTTACAACCTTATCTTAATGTGTGTATTTATACTTTTACCCTACACTATAGCTTCAGTCTTTGGATGAGATTGCCAGTGTGAGCAATGGTGGAAAATTTGTCGTGAGGGCTCCCTTTCTGTGGAAGTTTGCCTCTTGAGAAGTCATCCAAGTCTTTTGTTAAGAGTTACCTCCCAACTTGGGAAGATTGAGAAAAAAGACTGACGCTCTGAAAAGTTGAAGTATTGAAGGAGTGATTTTATATATTTCTGAATGATAGAAAAATGTGATATTGGTGATCAGCAAAATTCTAATTGATATGTATGTTGTGCATTTATTGTGGAATGTTTAGAAAACTTTGGACTTCTGCACTGTTCAGATACACATGGAAAGAAAAAAAAGACACTGTTATTTATACATTAATGAGCTTAGAGCTTCATAATTCTAGCAGATCATGATGCATTCCATATACATTTTGTGAAAATTTGAATGTCAGCTTCTTATGAACTGATAGGCATTTTTTGTGTATTGATAGAAATTCTAATATGTCGACAGAAGCAGATTCAAAGATGGCTACACCTGAGAAAGGGAGCAAGGCTGAAGGGACAAAGAAGAGAAATAAGCCTGACAAACCGCCTGCCAAAGTAGAAGAAAAAGATGAAAAATCTGAGGAGAGTGATCAAGAGGAAGAAGAAGAAGAGAGGGGTAAAGTGCTAATCAGTGCTACTGATTTTAAGAATTTGAAGCCTAATCTCTCACTTACAGGAATATTGTTTTTTTTAATGTTGCAGTTGGATTATTGGAAAGAAGTCCCATCGTAGAGGGGAAAAGAGAAAAGAAAAAAGTAGAAAGACTGACTTTACAAGTGACACCATCTGCAAAAGAGACGTTTAGTATTCCTGAAGGTAAACATTTCAAAGCTTTGTGGTCACAGTTGCCTGGATTTTTGTTGTGCTTGATTTTATGTTGGGATGGCAGGGAGAAAAGTTGCTTGGAATTGATGATGGAGCAGGTTATTGTATGGTCTGTGGAAGGAGCAGGCATGAAGGGCTGAAAGGCTTTATTTCATTCCAGGACTTATATTCTTGAGTAGAACGGATGCGGGATACAAATCCTGGAACTGCAGTGTAGAGGGAGGCTGCTGTGATCTATTGTGTTCCAATTAAGATAGCAGAATTTAAAGGAAAATAAGAATATTGACTATATATAAACCATCATGAGTTGGTGTGCAATATGTTGTTGCTAAACAAAGACCATATAATATCTGGGGAAGCATTTTTATGTGGAAGTCATGGGTTGTTAGCTCTTTTTTTGGAAGCTGTGTATGTCACTGGTTAAAGTGTAGCAACTATATGGTTGAAAAATTTGACCATTGGAAGTAATACTTGTGTAGTAGTTGGATTTATTTGAGAGATTTTTAGCCAGGTGTTTTTTTTCCAAAGGGGGAGGAAGAGAATTCTCAGTTTTAACATTTTTTGCTTTGAGTATTTCAACAAATTTTAATCTGTTAAATTAACAAGGCTGTATTTGTACAGAACAACCCCTCCAACTAGATGTACTTAATGGGCGGAATCTTGCTGGAAAATTAATGGCATGTTTATGACACACGGCGTTACTAATGTACAAATCGGCCAGCAAGTTCAGGGGATTAAGGGATACGCAGTGAGTTGCAAATCTCCAGAACTTGCTTGTGATTTGTACCGCTCCACTGTTTGCTTTGCACAAACGACATCTCGCCCTTAGCTTCCCCGTTATGTTAAGAATTTGCTGGATTTGCACAATAATTACCTATTAAACTCACCGCAAGAAGTTAGGGCTGAAACTTAACAGCAATTGTTTAATGCAATGCCATTCAACTTCTCTGGCCCAGAAAAGGAACAATTTAAACTGCTCAATCTCATTCTTGCACGTAGTAAATTGTTGTTAAAATTTGACATTTTAAAAATCTCTTTCTAAAAAAAATCTTACTTTTCCTTTCTGCCTCATTTTTCTCTCTTAATCCAATCTTTCTTTCCCTCTCTTATTTCTCTTTCTGCACCTGATTTGACTCTAATTCACCCTCCTGCTCCGTCATTCCTCGGTTTCTTTCTCAATCCCCAAATCCCATTGGTTAAGGAGATACACTATTGGTCCCGTCGTTCGTTTAGGTCCCAGATGTCCCATTGCCGTCGCCACGCCATTATAAGCTCGCACTTCCAGCAAGTAGCACCGCAAAATAATTTAAAGCTTACGAGTGCAGGAAAAAGTCTAACTAACTTTTACAGACGACACAAAACTTGAAAGTGTAGTAAACAGTGAGGAGGATAGTAATAGACTTCAAGAGGACATACAGGTTGGTGGAATGGGTGGACACATAGCAGATGAAATTTAATGCAGAGAAGAGCGAAGTGATACATTTTGGCAGGAAGAATGAGGAGCGGCAATATAAACTAAATGGTACAATTCTAAAGGGGGGTGCAGGAACAGAGATCTGGGGGTATATGTGCACAAATCTTGGAAGGTGGCAGGACAGGTTGAGAAAGCGGTTTTAAAAAAAACATACGGGATCCTGGGCTTTATAAATAGAGGCATAGAGTACAAAAGCAAGGAAGTTATGTTGAACCTTTATAAAACACTGGTTCAGCCACAACTGGAGTATTGTGTCCAATTCTGGGCACCGCACTTTAGGAAGGATGTGAAGGCCTTAGAGAGGGTGCAGAAAAGATTTACTAGAATGATTCCAGGGATGAGGGACTTCAGTTACGTGGATAAAATGGAGAAGCTGGGGTTGTTCTCCTTGGAGCAGAGAAGGTTAGAACAAGATTTGATAGAAATGTTCAAAATCATGAAGGGTTTAGATAAAGTAATTAAAGAGAAACTGTTCCCTTTGGCGGAAGGGTTGAGAGCCAGAGGACACAGATTTAAGGTGATTGGCAAAAGAACCAAAGGTGACCTGAGGAAAAACTTTTTTATGCAGCGAATAGTTATGATCTGTAATGCACTGCCTTAAAGGACGGTGGAAGCCAATTCAATCATGGCTTTTAAAAGGGAATTGGATAAATACGTGAAGGGAATAAATTTGCAGGGCTATGAGGAAAGAGCGCAGGAATGCGACTAACTGGATTGCTCTTACAAAGAGCTGAATGGCCTCCTCCTGTGCTGTAACCATTCTTTGAATCTAACGGTGTATGCTGCGAGATGCCCCGCTCTAGCATGATCTGGGACAGTGCCTATTACATAAGTAAGATTTCTGCTATTTTTGTTCCTCCCCTTCTAAAGGTGTTGATTCCTTTCTGGGGTGCAGTTCCACAGGCATGAGTTGTCCTCTGGTACCTCACCGCACTGGCTATTCTTCATGCGTGAATTGAGATGATAAACATTGGCATACTGTTCAACTAAATGGAACATCACACCAAAGAGTGACCTTTTCCTTACCCAGTGTTCTCACATGAGCACTCCAGCAGCAGAGGAATCCTGGACAATTTCCTTTTGTTTTCTTCTCTCTCACTCTTGTTCTCCCTCTTTTTCTGGCTCGCTCGTTGTGGGTTGCTGAGATCAATAGTAGCAGTTCTACTGCTGCCTCATCTGAGATAACCACACAGACTGGGGATCAAATCATAGAATGGTTACAGCACAGGAGGAGCCCATCGAGCCCATGCTCTTTGTAAGAACAATCCAATTAGTCCCATTCCTCCGCTCTTTCCCCGTACCCCTGCACATTTTTTCCCTTCAAGTGTTTATTCAATTCCTTTTTTAAAGCCATGATTGAATTTGCTTCCACCAAGCTTTCAGACAGCACATTCCAGATCATAACTACTCGCTGTGTAAAAAAACAGTTTTTTCTCATGTTGCCTTTGGTTCATTTGCCAATCACCTTTAAATCTGTGTCCTCTGGTTCTCGATTCTTCCGCCAATGGGAACAGTTTCTCTTTATTTACTTAACCCTTCATGGTTTTGAACACTTCTATCAAATCTCCTCTTAATCTTCTCTGTTCTAAGGAGAACAACCCCAGCTTCTCCATTCTTCCTGCCAAAATGTATCACTTCGTACTTCTCTACATTAAATTTCATCTGCCATGTGTCCGCCCATTCCACCAGCCTGTCTATGTCCTCTTGAAATCTATTACTATCCTCCTCACTGTTTACTACACTTCCAAGTTTTGTGTCATCTGCAAATTTTGAAATTGTGCCCTGTACACCCAAATCCAAGTCATTAATATATATCAACAAAAAGCAGTGGTGCTCGTACCGACCCCTGGGGACCACCACTGTATACCTTCCTCCAGTCCGAAAAACAACCGTTTACCACTATTCTGTTTCCTGCCACTTAGCCAATTTCGTATTCATGCTGCCACTGCCCCTTTTTATTCCATGGGCTTCAATTTTGCTGACAAGCCTATTATGTGGCACTTTATCAAATGCCTTTTGAAAGTCCATACACACATCAACTGCATTGCCTTCATCAGTCCCCCCGTTACCTCATTTAAAAAAAACTCGATTTACATTTAAGAACTCCATGCTGGCTTTCCTTTATTAATCCACACTTGTCCAAGTGACTATTAATTTTGTCCCGGATTATTGTTTCCAAAAGCTTCCCCACCACCGAGGTTAAACTGACTGGCCTGTAGTTGCTGGGTTTATCCTTACACCCTTCTTTGAACAAGAGTGTAACACTTGCAGTTCTCCAGTCCTCTCGCACCACTCCCGTATCTAAGGATAATTGGAAGATTATGGCCAGCACCTATGCAATTTCCATCCTTACTTCCCTCAGCAACCTAGGATGCATTCCATCCGGACAAAGTACAGCCAGCCTTTCTAATACTTCCTTTATCAATTCTTAGTCCATCCAGTATTTCAATTACCTCTTTTACTGTGACTTTGGCAGCATCTTCTTCCTTGGTAAAGACAGATGCAAAGTACTCATTTAGTACCTCAGCCATGCCCTCTGCCTCCTTGGGTAGATCTCCTTTTTGGTCCCTAGTCGGCCCCACCCCTCCTCTTACTACCAGTTTACTATTTATATGCCTATAGAAGACTTTTGGATTCCCTTTTATGTTAGTTGCCAGTCTATTCTCTCTCCTTGCCCCTCTTTCTTCCTTTTTCACTTCTCAGTACTTTCTGTATTCAGCCTGGTTCTCACTTGTATCATCAACGTGACATCTATCATACTTTTCTGCTTTATCTTACTCTCTATCTGTTTTGTCCTCCAGGGAGTTCTGGCTTTGGTTGCCCTACCTTTCCCCTCATGGGAATGTACCTAGACTGTACCCGAACCATCTCCTTTTTAAATGCCGCCCATTGTTCGATTACAGTTTTGCCTGCCAATCTTTGATTCCAATTTACCTGTGCCAGATCTGTTCTCAACCCACTGAAATCGGCCCTCCTCCAATTAAGTATTTTTACTCTACGTTGCTCCTTGTCCTTTTCCATAACTCATCTAAACCTTATGATACTATGATCACTGTTCCCTAAATATTCCCCCACTGACACTTGCTCCACCTCATTCCCCAGAACCAGATCCAGCAATGCCTCCTTCCTGGTTGGGCCAGAAACATACTGATCAAGAAAGTTCTCCTGAACACATGTCAAAAATTCCTTCCCCTCTTTGCCCTCTACACTATTACTATCCCAGTCTATATTAGAATAGTTGAAGTCCCCATTATCACTACTCTATAGCTCATGCACCTCTCTACAATTTCCCTGCAAATTTGCTCCTCTATATCCTTCCCACTAGTTGGCCTCTAGTATACACCCAGTAGTGTAATGGTGCCTCTATTGTTTCTTAACTCTAACCAAATAGATTCTGTCCTTGACCCTTTAAGAACATCCTCTCTCTCCAGCACTGCAATATTCTCCTTAACCAATACTGCTCCCCCCCCCACTCTTTTTTTCCTTCCCTATCTTTCCTGAACACCTTGTATCCAGGAATATTTAATACCCAATCCTGCCCTTTTTTGAGTCTCCGTCATTGCCACTACATCATATTCCCATGTGGCTATTTGTGCCTGCAGCTCACCAATCTTATTTACCACACTTTGTGCATTTACACACATGCCCTCTAAACCTATCTTGAACCTTCTTGTATTCTCTCTTAGCCTGGTGCCAACTAATTCTGTACTATTTCTTACTCTAGTGCTATCTGTTTCTCCCAATCCTTTGTGCTACATCCTGGTGCCCACCCCCCTGCCAAATTAGCTTATAAGCCTCCCCCACAGCACGAGTGAATCTCCCTGCGAGGACATTGGTCCCAGCTTTGAGGTTCAAGCCGGACGGGTTGCACAGGTCACTTCTGCCCCAGAACTGGTCCCAATGCCCCTAGAATCTGAAGCCCTCCCTCTTGCGCCATGTCTCTAGCCATGCATTAACCTGCTTTATCTTCCTATTTCTGAACGCACTAGCATGTGGCACTGGGAGTAATCCAGGGATTACTACCTTTTTGAGGTCCTCCCTAGCTCCTGAAACTCTGACCGTAGGACCTAATCCCTTTTCTTTCCTATGTCGTTGGTACCCACATGGACCATGACTTCTGGCTGTTCCGCCCCCCCCCCCCCCCCCGGGGGCAGAATGTTCTGCACCCTCTCTATGATGTCCTTTTACCCTGGCACCAGCTGAAGCTTTCCTAGTCTGTAAGGCTCAGCTCCTCACTGACTTAACCAGTTGAGCTATTGACTGAGTCCTGATTAGATAACTTTGCTTTACATAAAGATTAGTGATTTGTCTTGGGTCCATTGTGTAATTTTTTTTATAAAGTACAACTCTACATACAAACTGATCTAAGCTGAGTTTTTGTTTTGTTCAGGTAGAGGCACAAAGCTGGGAGAAATTGAGAGGATACAGTATTTCATGGGCAAAACTAAGGCTGAAGATCTCAAATCTCTTCACAAAGTCCTATACAACAGGCCAGGTTCGGTAAGGAGACCAGAAATATCCTAGAACTTAGGGTTGATCATTTTAAGTAGTCTACCTGTTAGATGGGCAAAAGCAAAATAACATTTTACAGTTTTTTTTATTTTAGTAAGGATCACATGTTTAAAACTTTGAAAATCTATTTATCTGCACGTGGGAACTATGTTGATCAGTGACCTTTTGTACTAGGCCCAAATATCCTTTTTTATTTTGTGCGGGAGGAATTTTCTGTCTGTCCTGACTGAGCTAACTCCTTGCATGGGTATGAGTCATCAGGTGTTTTTATGCGTGTGTGAACCTTAATAAGTAGTAATGTGTTCAAATATGGGGACAGTATCACAATCAAACCTGAACTTGACCTCACCTGAAGTTCACACATACGCACTTCCAGTAGGAATTAGGAATTGGCTATTTCTTCCTCCCAAACCCAGGAGAGCTGAGGCCAATGGCTAACTGAACACACTCCTTGTTTGTGTGGCTCAGTTCCTCTTTAGCTAAATGCATGTGCTTTGCTTTATTAGAGACAATAAAGTTTTTACTTTAAAAGGGGTGGAGCGATATATTTTATGATCCTCGGATCCATGGTCAGTATGTCCTGAAAATTATTTAAAATCCTTATTAATGAGCTGTAATGTTTTCATGTCCTTTTGAATTATTTCCAGCTTGCCACATTGAAAAAAAACATTCGTCTGTTCACTGGGTTCTCATTTGAAAGTGGCAGTGATCAGCACAAGAAAAAAGAAGAGGTACTGAAAAAGTGAGTGACCAAATATTTAATTTCCCCTCTTCCCTTTACACCCTGTTACGAGCAGAAGTCCCAAGACAGCACAACCTATTTTTGGGCAAGGATGTTAGGATGTGTTGCTTATTACCTTGATCACTAATAAACATTTGGGTTTAAACTAGCTGCAAATTAATTTTCACGTTCTGTGAATTAAATTTACAATCCAGATGTAAATCAACAAATATACCAAAATTATAAAATAATTGACAGAAAACAGCATTTGAAGGTGGCAAAGAATAACTGAGCCACATTGGGTTGGCAGAGAATAACTGAGTTACATTGGGAGCTACTGCACGTAGGCAGTTAGAGTTAAGAGCATTTGTTCATTCTGTTACAAGATCACCTTTTTTACACTTCAAATACTGCCAACCCTTTTATTTTGTCTTGTAGTGGCCACTTTCATTCTGTTTCGACAGGTATGAAAGTAGTTCAGAGTATATAATGCTTCATTTCTGTTTAGCCTGTTGGGGCCACACAGTTGGTTCTAATCTTTCCAGCAGAAACTTTTAAACACTTGGCTTAAAATTTTGCTTTAGTTGCCGGAAGAAGTTACCTTTCATTAGTCAAGATGTTTTCTGTTGAAGTTTCTAAAGAAATAATCTGTTTAATTTTTAATGATTTGAAGATTAGAATGGATTATTAAATTTAAGGCTCAAGTGGCATATCCCAGCAGGTCTTAGTAGAAATTTGAAATGGGTTGTATGCAGTGTTCCCAGAGGCTGTGATTGTTTTCTTATTTCAATTTTTATTTTCTTTCCATTTCCATTTTACACCAGCTTTAGAATATTAAACTTTCCCGAACCTAGATTTAAACTCACTTGTTTCTTTCTGTCTCACCATATTTGTAATTTTTTCCCTTTCTTCTAATCCCAATTACATCATCACTTACCCTTAACTTCCTTTATCTCACTCTGCCATTTTGATTGCTCTCAGTTGCTAAAATGTAACCTTAGTCTTGGCTGCACCAAAATTTAGTGCCTGGTAAATGGTTATTTTGAGAATTGGTAATAAAGAGAAAGAATTGGTGGCAATCTGATGCAAATAGACATTGTATGGCCACCGCTGTCATTCATACTCCGAGTCACATTGTGTGATGTGTAGGTCGGATGACCATCATGAACTTTTCCTTCAGGATGAAAGAAAGCTCTGAGCAGAAGTCTGGAGAACAGAATAGAACGTGTCAAGCCCTGGGTGCCACAGAGACTGGCTATAGGAAATTCCCTAATTTTTGCAGTCCACCAGGAGTAGTAATTTGAACCTTTTTTATGTTACTAGCAGAAAGGTCTACTACGTCAATAATTGGATCCTTGTTTGCCATAGGGTAGGCTTGTGTTTGGAACTCTCAATTCGGAGCCACTATATTCCTTAAATGAGAGATGTGCAAAGTCAGTACCATGACCAGATGTTATTGCTGAGGACTGAGAAAACTCCTGAAATGGAAGCTTACCCTTATTTCATTGTTGTTTTTCTTCATAGAAAATGGGGAAATCTATTTACTCTTTTACAAAGTAGCTTGATGCCTCTTTTTATTAAAATAGGAGATTGTGAAGACGAGTATTAATTCATTCACTACCAGTCATCAATGACACTTCATGCAAATTTAAAAACTGGGAGTTTGCATCTGCTGGTAGCTGAGGTAGAGTTAACTGGAGTAGGTCTGATCATGATAGATCATGGTTTCCAGCTACTCAACATAGCATTGTTAAAACAGTTTGATAACATTGTAGACTTGAACAATAAATTAAAATCCAAAGGAGAGTATATAATTTTTATCTGGTGTGAGAGAGCATGGAGATCTGTCACTTTTGGTGGGGTGGGGGTAAAGAGATGAAAAAGAGAGAAAATGGGTGGGACAATAGTAGATATGAAGAAATGATGGGCAACATAAGTGGTATTGAAATGGCTAACGCTGAAAGATGTAGAAATTTTAGTAGATTCGACCCTCAACATGTCCAGCTACTGTGCAGCAATAACTAACAACAGTAACCATGTTAACTACATAACCAAAATGGTAGACCATAAGTTGGAGGAAGTCCTGCTGAAATTATATAGTGCTCTGATCACACCACAGGTTGAGTACTGCATTCAGTCCTAGTCACAGAGAAACAAGAGTTGTTTTTCACACTGGAGGGAAGTATACAGTGGTGTTCCCCAGGGATCACTATTAGGACCACTGCTCTTTTTGATATATATTAATGACCTGAACTTGGGTATAGAGGGTATAATTTCAAAGTTTGCAGATAACACGAAACTCTGAAATGTAGTAAACAATGTGGACGATAGTAACAGACTTCAGGAGGACATAGACAGATGGATGAAATGGGCGGACGCGTGGCCAGATGAAATTTAACGCAGAGGTGTATGAAGTGGTACATTTTGGTAGGAAGAATGAGGAGAAGCAACATAAACTAAATGGTACAATTTTAAAGGGGGTGCAGGAACAGAGAGACCTGGGGGTGCACATGCACAAATCTTTGAAGGTGGCTGAGCAAGTTGAGAAAGCTGTTCAAAAAGCATATGGGATCCTGGGCTTTATTAATAGAGGCACAGAGTACAAAAGCAAGGAAGTTATGCTAAATCTTTATAAAACACTGGTTAGGCCTCAGCTGGACTATTGTGTTCAATTCTGGGCACCACACTTTAAGAAGAATGTTAAGACCTTAAAGTGGGTGTGGAAGAGATTTACTGGAATGGTACCAGGGATGAGGGACTTCAGTTATGTGGAGTGACTGGAGAAGCTGGGGTTGTTCTTAGAATAGAGAAGGTTAAGGGGAGATTTGATAGGGGCGTTCAAGATCATGAACAGTTTTGATAGAGTAAATAAGGAGAAACTATTTTCAGTGGCAGAAGGGTTGGCAACCAGAGGACACAGAGTTAAGGTGATCGGCAGAAGAGCCAGAGGCGACATGAGGAAACATTTTTTTATGCAGCAAGTTGCAATGAACTGGAATGCACTGCCTGAAAGGGTGATGGAAACACATACAATAGTAACTTTCAAAAGGCAATTAGATAAATACTTGAAGGGGAAAAAATTTACAGGGCCATGGGGACTGAGCAGGGGAATGGGACTAATTGGATAGTTCTTTCAAAGAGTAGGCACGATAGGCCAAATGGCCTCCTCCTGTGTTGTACCAACTATGATGCATTCAGGCTCCTGAAGACAGTTCAGAGAAGAGCCACAAGGCTGATTCCTGACGTCAGAGGTCTGAGTTGTGGAGAGACTGGAGAAACTTGGGTTTTCCTGCCTTGAAAGGAGATGCCTGAAAGTTGACTACATAAAACGTGTACAAGTTATTAAACAATATGGAAATGGTAGGGGCAGAAAATTACTTCAAACTAAATTGCAAGAGTAGAACAAGGGAATACTGGTTCAAATTAATAAAAGGCAACAATAGGACTGATGTCTGGAAGTTTTTCACACATAATGATGAATACATGGAGTGGACTGAGGAGTGGGGTAATGGAGGTGAAACTCTGGGGTCACTTGAGAAATAATTGGGTGCTGTGATAGTGGAACTCTGGGGTTCTTTCTGGAATGATGAGCTTAATGGTCTTCCTCATCCATATTTATCTTGTGAACTAACTTGTCCACACTAAATCCTTATATAAAGCAGAGTGGGAAAAGGTTACTTGACTACTTGGTGCAAATATTAATGAAGTGTTTTTACTAAGATATGGGCAGTGTCCTATTTTTATATGGAGGCTGAACGAATAATAAAATGTAATTTACCCAGTAAACTGTTATTGACAATGCTGAAGAATGTATCAAACAGTTTTAAGTCACTCATGAGAATGTTTAGGTTTATAATTCAAATCCTTTTTTAAAAAAAATCACTAATGTACATAGCCATTACTGTAATTTTTTTTTTCTTTGTCTCCAATCATGGTTTTTGGTTTTACTTTTTCTTATGGCTTTCCACATTTTTGTAATTTTACTTTCTTTTCATTTCCTCTATATTGTCTATTTTTAAATTGTTATTTTTTTTCTTCCTCTGGTACGTGTTTTGTCTGGGTTATGATTAGTACTTCATTTGCTTAGTCAAACTGAGAAATGGATGTGTTGCAACGATGTTAGCCAGGGGAAAGTGGGGAGGTTATCTACTGTTCCTTATCATTCATGTCATGGGATGTTTTTTAAAATCAAGTTTCTGTTGTGCAGTAGAAGCTTAATTTAGGATAAAGTAGTCTAGTGGTTATGGTGCTGGACTAACAGCTCAGTCAGGTCAAATCCTACTATGGCAAATTGTGAAACGGGATTCCAAAAATCTGGTAATTTGTGTGCTGTCACCAGAAGATAATCATGAAATCTGCTGGATTTTTATCCAAAGGCACCTGCCACCTCTCCCCAGTCTAGCCTACGTGTGATTCCAGAACCACACTACGTGGATGATTGTTAATGCTCTCGGGACAACTAGGGATGGCCAATAAATACTGCCTTGTCTGTATCAACCATATCCCAAGAATAAATTTTTAAAACCTCAATTTAGGAATAGACAAGATGCAATAAGTGCCTGCAATGAGAAGCTGATGCTTTTCATATGAATCCCTTGACAAGAGCATGTCTGTTTCGCTATTTGACCAGTTGGACAAGATCCTACAGAACAGGCCTTAAATGCACTCTTATATATTTTACAAAAAGGATTAGTACTTAAAGCTTTTATGGTGCTTTTCCCTAGAGTTGACTCTTGTACTGCTGTGTTCATGTTTGCTTCAGATGTCTTGTTTTCTCTTTCCTCCTCCCCGCACCCCCCCCCCCCCTTAATTATAGGAATCCAATTTCAGTATTAAAGGTGATTTGTACTGTCCTGGACCTGGAGAGAAAGGGCACTAAAGATGAAATTGTATCAAAAATTCTGAACTTCCTGATGAAACCCAAGGCATCTGGGAAGGTAGAGATTTTGAAATCTGAGCTGTTTATTTGAAATAAGGCAACACTCGCTTTGTTACTTACCCACCAATTGTAACTGGACTCATCAGTTTAACTGTACAGTCTAAACTGTTTATAACTAATTTGCAAGTTGCCAGAGACATTACTGCTTTATTTGTGATTTTTGTTCAATCAGATTTTTCTTATTTTTCATTATTTAATAGCATTTTGCTGTTGGATTTAGCCCAGCTGCCTGATGCTATTTCCTAGTGCTCTGGAGAAAGTTACCAGCTGGTAAATCATCAGCTGATTACAGTAACTATGCTACTATAACTGGAGCTTTAACAGACATTCCTGTTCTCTAATTATGAGAACAGCCAAATTTTATCAGATGAAAGTGCAATTTTTAATAGATGGTCTTAAATAGCCCTTCAGATGAGACCTTAACCAAGGTCCTGTCTGCCTGTTGAGGTAGATGTTAAGATCCCAGGGCATATTCAAAGAAGAACAGGGAGTTCTCGTGGTATGCCAGTCAACATTTCTTTCTAAATCTACATTTCTTCCCCAGTCTATACCACCAAAATAGATTAGATTAATTGATTGTGGATCTCATTGCTCTTTGTAGAATCTGTTGGGATAGAGTTTCCGCTTTGGGCGAAATCAGCAAATTGCACCCTGCTAAAATTCATTTGCATAATCACAAACGTAAAATCTTCCATGAACTAGCGCAATCAGGCAGTGTAATTGAACATAACCGTTAAAGGCGTTATATAAATACAAGTTGTGGTAACCTGGTGCAGTTTAATTAATACAGTATGCAAATGGGTTTATCATCAAAAATAAGCATTTTTAATAAGGATCCCTAATCCTCCGCCTGTGAGTAACCTGATTTAAAATCACTGAAAATGACTTTTAAAAATAGACACTGAGCCACTTAATAGTTTCATTGGTGTACTAGTCAGTTTCTCAGTAAATTAAATATTTTTTGATATGAGAACGCTTTTAAAAGATGCCGACTAGTGCCTGTGTGCAATTTGAAAAGCCTTCCCGAACCAATGCAATCGTTGGAATCTTGCAGTTTTGACCTGGGGGCGTGCCCTGCTTGTGGGCATGGCCTGATTCAGGGCCTGTCTAGGGCCTAATTGAATCTTGAACCAGCGTAAAAGATTGCAGAAAACATGAGCGCAAGTGGTTCTGGGAGTAACTCGTCTACGCTTTAAATGCCCTGATCTTTTGTGCTGGTTCGGCCGAATCTGCTCCAGATTGCGCTGTAAACTGAGCCCAATACTAGCGAACCCCCTCACCCCGTGTTTTAGAAGGCTGCTGTGTTTTCTTGCATAGGTTGCTGTACTTCAAAGTAATTCATTGTTTGTGAAGTGCTTTGAGATGTTTCCAAGAAATGTGATATACAAGTGCCGATCTTTCAAGTCCTGATTTTGATTTTAAGGGCTATTGTCCTGGTAAAACAGGATACATTTGTGATTATGCAAATACATTTTAGCAGAAACTTGAAGCGTAACTGTAATTTTAGTAGTTTTCTGTACAAGACATTTTGTTGTTTGCATTGTATAATTCATTAGTGTTAATGTTGTACTCTTCAAATATGTTTTTGAACAGAATACTGACATGATTCAGAGTTTGAAAGAGTTTCTAAGATGTAGCTTTACAAGGGAGCTGAATTAAACCCAGCATTAATCCAGGATGGTTCAGTTCCCTTGTGTACCTTAATCTAGCACTGCACATTGTTGGACGTCCACCCATACTTCAGACATCACACTTGGTTCAGTTATGATTTTTTTTTGTTTCTACTGTTTTTTTAAAATCCTTGAGAGGTTGAGATAATGAGAGAAGCCAAACAACTGAAAATTTGGAGAAACTTGCAACAACAATAATTAGTCTGTAGTTGATCTCGGGGCCTTTTCAGAGCATTTTTGCCACTGGGAGTACATTGAGTGGCTTTAAAAGGACAGGCCAAATTATCAGATAAACACAACTGTGGTCGATACCTAGACTACCTATGAGCAATGCCACAGAAGATTGCCATTATAGCTTAAAAAAAATCTTGTATCTAGCCATTGCAATCCAGACAGTGAAAGATATAAAAGAAAGACAGTCACTTCATGCTAGTTTATTTTGAACTGGGGTTGGAAATTTTTAAGCAACTACCATTCTGCAAACTTCTCTAGTCAATACCAGCTAACCCCTAAAGACTGCAGGATGTTGTATGTCATGAAGGGATAGGCTGCACTTGAGCAGAATTATGCATTAAAGGGCATAATGCCTCTATTACAAAACAACTGATCATCTGACTTAATGTGAGCAACAACACAGCAGATCTGCCAGTCTGTATTTCATTTAATTATTACAATGCACTCCCAAGTAGTGCCATATTTTTTTTTCTTCCATCTATCTCAATCATTTCCTGCAAAGATTTCTGCATTTCACTGCTAGCAGTGTGGCCAGTTGTGTCACTAAATTCTACATGATTCTACTGCTGTGTGAACATCCAGCTAGGATTGAAGCAATGGGGCTTTGAAGTAAGGGTTGTGCTACATTAAACATTTAGATTTGAAGAAGATATTTGCAATTGGGTTTTAAACTTTCAGGGGGTGTGGGGAGAAATAACCCATTCTCGCTCAAGTTACTTTTCCCCTTCACTTGGGTCTTTCCACATCATCGGTGGGTGAGAAGGCAGTAAATATTCTGCCTTACTTTTGGTTCTTCCCCCAAACTGCCTAAGAAACGTAATACCAACTCCTAAACTGACTGATTATATGTAATTATTTATATAATCTTGTTATGTAACATCTTTGTAAAATAGCTGTCTAATATGTGCATTGTGATGTTTGTAATGTGCATATTGTGCCATTATTAGTTAATTCAGACGGAAACACTATATAGTTTGCCAACACAACAGTCGAAGCCCTTTCCCGTTTCTTGGTATGGCGCGTCTATAAATCATTTATAGAATTAATATTATGTTCAAATGTATTTGACAGTCATTACCAAAGCCTAAAAAGAAGCGTCAAAAGGGTGGAAAGAAAGAACGCAGCAGCTCTGGGTCCAAGAAGAAATCCAAGGCTGCAACTTTAGAAGAGATTCTCACAGATGAGTCCAGCAGCGAAGAAGAGGAAAAGAAAGAAAAGGAAAAATCTTCAGATGAAAGTGATGTGGAGGAAGAAGTGGAGGTTTGTACTAATCATTTCTTGGCCACTTAATGTATATTATTTGATTTACAGGAATTAACTATTCTCTTTAAGATATCTGTACAACAGATGGGTCTATAATATAAAAGGTGAACCAATCTAAACTAAGTTTCACATTTTAAAAATTATGAATTTCTGTTTTAAGAACATAGAGAGAAAAAGGCATTTGAGCCCAACAGTTCCCATCCTTTTTGTTTTGCAGAGATTAACACAAATTAGCTGTCTTCTCATCATACCTCTCACTCCTTCCTCACTATAGAAATGCACTAATTGTCTTTTAAACCCATTTATATTTCCCTGGTAAGCTATTTTAACCTCTTAACTCTACTACTCTTCGGTGAAAAGGTTCCTCTTATCATTTTTAACTTGCGTCCCTGATATTTAAACTGCTTGTTAGCTTTGTCAATTTCCTTTATAATTTTGAAAATCTTTACATCACCTCCAAATCACTTTCCAAAAAAAGACACCAGTGCAACCTGTTTAAATTTTCCTCAAGTTTCCTTAAATTTGCAGTCCATAAATGCCTCTGCTCAAGGCAGCATCCACTCCACTGTTCACACTTGCGACACCCTAAGATGTAGCCTTGGTCATCTCCCTATTTTAATGGGCAACCTCCTGGTCTTGCGCACTATTACAGTGACTATGCTGAAAATGGTGCTCTTTGTGCTGGTCACTGTGTTCATTACAACATTGTTGCAACCAGTCACTTTAGTTCCAACACATCTGAGGTGAGTGTGCGTTGCCTTTAGCATTCAACTCTGACAAGAAAGTTGTGATTAGCATCAGTAGAATTTTTTTTGGATGTATCTAGCTGGAGTTTCTTGGTG
Organism: Heptranchias perlo; assembly: GCF_035084215.1. NCBI lineage: Eukaryota > Metazoa > Chordata > Chondrichthyes > Hexanchiformes > Hexanchidae > Heptranchias > Heptranchias perlo. The sequence goes on from NC_090326.1 coordinate 30,030,342, forward strand.
AGTTTGAGGTGTGGGGAAGCTGTGAGCTAGTTCAGCTGCTGCAGTGAACTGAAAGAGTTGGTTGGTAAGAGAAAAAACATCAGCAGTATGATTTGGGAATGCATATCTGCCACATTCCATTATGCAGGATAATTGAGGAACCACTATATAATTCTTGGATCTCTATCCTAATCATACTGTACTATTCCATTTAATATATCTGACTTTTGGCTGCTTGCTCCTGTCTTTTTAGTTTTATGCTGATCTACATCCAAATAATTTTTACGCTCATCTATATTGAATTATATCTGCCACCCTATTGGCCCACTGACCCAGACAATTCAAATCCTTCTGAATATAGGTACATTGTTCCTCACTATTATGTAGTGGATTACATGTGTATGTACGCATATGTTTGTGTTTATATGCACATTTAGAGAGGACGTCTATGATGAGGTTTTTATTTCCACAGTTGAGGTGACCTGTAGTCTAATGCATATATAATATTGTGAGTCACAGTTCCCTTCTGACTGAAATTTTTGAAAAAGGTATCACGCAAACCTAGAGTATTGATATGTTTTTGTGTTTTGTTTTTCTAATAAAAGCATGGGATATGAAAAGGAAATCTGAATTGTCTTGAAATTTCCTTTCTGTGGTGAAAAATTAGACTGTTGATCACTAAATGTTGCTGTAATTTTGGTTCAGATTTCTTTAGTCCCACCTATTAGTCCCTCAAGCTTTTTAGTTATGAAGAAAAAGGGCACCGATACCGAAGATGAATGTTGGTCATGATTTGGACAGTTTGGAAAAATTATACAAATTAGCATTGTGGTTGAGAGCTTTTTTTGAGGATAACTACAAATACAAATCCTGAAGAGAAATGTTAGGGTATATTTAATTATACTCTCTGCATCCCACAGGAGGTGACCGAGGGGGGACTCGGAGGTATATGAAATAGTAAACACTATAGAAAGGGTAAATCCAGAATACTACATTGTTAAATCACGACGAGGGCACAGTTCAAACTGCAAAAGTCAGCTTTGAGAGGTGTTGGGACATTTTTTTTTAGTATTGTGATCAACATGGAATGGACTTTTGGACAGGCTAGTGGAGGCAAAACCCCTAAAATCAATAAGAAACAGCTGGATGAAATGATTGGGAATGGGCTGAGTGGCCTTCCTCATTCATATCTATCTGCGATCATCTGCTCCTGCCAGTCTTCCCTCTCTTCATGCCTGCAAATTAGCTGGAACAACCAATGGACAGGCTTACTTCATAACTCACTGTCTAGGGAATAAAGTCAGACTGCAGCTGTGCTGTTATACAGTCTGTGTACTCTGCCTGGACTCCAGCTGGCCATGTCAGGATAGTATTGCTATTCCTTGTTTTTAACTGGTAAAACTAGTTATTTTCAGGTAATGCCAGTTAAGGGATACTTACCTGTTGAATCCTTCAATTGTCAAACTGGTGAGCTGTACAGTTACTTTTTAATTATGATATTTAAGTACAAATATCCACAGTTCCATGCAGCTTTATTAGAAAGCATTGTATAGTAGCCCTAAAGTACACAATGGATCAAAGTTCCACAGGTGCAGAATATTTAAGAAAACAGAGAATATCAGTTCAATTTTTTTTTCAGCCACCCAAGAAAGTGACTAAAAAAGACAAATCCACACCAAAAGCTGTGCCTAAAGGCAAGAAGGGACAAAATACTAAAGCAACAAATGTGAAAAAAGCTGACAGTAGCACCGCCAAGAAAACTGCAACCCCTGCCAAGAAGGGTAAGTGCATAAGTAGTTGCCTATGTAGTGAGGTTAGGAAGCAACAAATGAATTAACAAATAATTCATTTGTTGCTTCCTAACCTCACTACATAGGCCCCTCTAGCCCACCAGTCCCTGTCTTCTCTCTCTCTTCCCTCCTGTGTTTGCTGGTCCCTGTCTCTGTCTTGTATTCTAATATTTTGCTTAGGACTGAAAACCTGGATACACACACTAAATGGCTGTAATAAACCTTTTTAAATTTGGATTTTTTAAAACAAATGTATTTTGTTCTACAAGTGAAGGATATTGATGCAGGGCACAGAACATTTGCGCACAGTTTGCATTCAATGTTAACATCAGGCCTATAGTAGGTTAGATAAAGAATAAAACTTGTGCGTGGCCCCAGCCCTGACCTCCGAAGTGTGTCCTCTACTGCACCAGTGAATTTCCTAATTTTCCTTGGAGCTTAAATGCATTTGCTCATCTAGTGATGAGCAGTGCTTCCACTAAGAGCTGAATTGAAACTGCCCAAACACTTAGCATGCTTGCAGCTGACAGAGAGACTTTTCCCCCCTTTAGACTGGGCTGGAATTTGAACCCAGATCCGTAAGTAAAAGGACGGTATTATAACTTGCTGTACCACTCCGTTCCCATTTAATGTAATTTTGTTCCCTAGACCTGGGAAGTGGCGTTAAAAAGGTGACTTCGATTGGAAGGCTAGCAGTGAGTAAGTAAAGCTTTTTTAAATATAATTTTACACACAGATTAAAATGGTGTAGGGGAAAGAGAGAAGATACTTTTTACAAGCATTAGTGTAGAAGATGCCATAGTGCATTTTAATGGAGTGTTCCTATTTAAAGAATAAAAATAGTAGAGAACTAAAACATCATTGTGTATACATTGTGCTATAGGCAAGGATGTTGTTTCCAGGAACTATTCCATAAATTTTCATAATTGGGAATAAATGGCACTGCGAGAAAAAACTTCACTGATCTTATCAGTACCCTTTAAGATGAACATCCATTTGAATTGTACATAGTGATAGAAACTGATTACGGTGTAAATTTTCTGAGTACACATCGGTGGCGAGGAACCTCATTGACAGCACAGCTGCAACTTTCCAGTAAGATTTCTTGCAGTCAAAAGTTAGACCTATAGGTTGACACGTGGAGTAGTGTCATTTGCGACTTTGTCACTTGAGTTATCTGATCAACCCACTCGTGGGAGACTTGTGCTCTTGTGCAAGTTTTTTTTCTCGTGCCTCGTCTGACTCCCTTTTATAGCATTTAATGATTGTGATTGTTGCAACCAGGTGAACGGTATTCTCCTTTTATAACCTGATTTTAAAAAATAATTTCTCCTATATCAAAACAGTTGCAATACTCAGGATTACCTCACAGTTTTCTGTTATCTAAACTCTACTGAAAATAGAGCATGCTGAGGCTACTTTGTAAGGAAGTAGAAGTCTTATTCTGTAAGGTAAAAAGGTGTTTGTTTAAAACCTGAAGAAATCAAAAAATGTATGAACTGTTATAATGCTGCAAAGTGCCACTGGTATGGTGTGCAGTAAATTCTAATTCCATGGGGATATCACTCTCATAACCAGTTGGTCTGCAATATTTTCAAGATGTTTTATACTCTAGTATATTATATATGGAAATTGAACACCAAGTCTGTGCATTCTTTATTTTAAAGTGAACTATACACTGCTACAAGTTGATAACTATTAGTGACAGACCTTTGCTCTGTTAGCGTAAGCTGAAAAGGAACAAATTAGAGCCTGCGACTGCTTACAGATCTTAGCCAGTTTATAGAGACAGGCCAAAGCATTGACATGTTAGAAAAGTCCATTGCTGAATAAACCTGGATTGTTCTTGTGCATTTTTTATTGGTTGGTTACACAATGGTGTTAGCAAACCTCCTTTAGCTATTCAGGTAAAGGGGAGGATGTGGAGTTTGTGCACTTCCATTCCTGGCGGTGAATGTTATTAGAATGGAGGAAGGAATGTTCATGGAATGTATTTGTGACTGTTTCCTAGAGCAATACTTCATGGAACCAATCAGGGAACAGGCTATTTTAGATCTTGTATTATGTAATGAGATAGGGTTAATTAGTAATCTCACAGTAAAAGAATATCTGGGGAAGAGTGATCAGAATATAATAGAACTTCACATTGAGTTTGAAAGTAACGTACTTAAGTCAGAAACTAGAGTCTTAAACTTAAATAAAGCCAATTACATAGGTATGAGGAGAGAGTTGTCAAAGGTAGGTTGGGAAATTAAAGGGTTTGACAGTTGAAAAGCAATGGCAAACATTTAAAGAAATATTTCAATATTCTCAACAAATATACATTCCATTGAGAAATAAAAGCTCCACGGGAAAAGTGATCCACCCGTGGCTAACTAAAGAAGTTAAGAAGAGTATTAGATTGAAAGAAGAGGCCATTAATGTTGCCAGGAAAAGTAATAAGCCTGGGGATTGGGAGAGTTTTAGGAACCAACAAAGGACGGCCAAAAAATTGATAAAAAGGGAGAAAATAGATTATGAAAGTAAACTAGCAAGAAATATAAAAACAGATTGTAAGAGCTTCTACAAATATGTAAAAAGGATGAGAATAGCAAAAGTAAACGTTGGTCCCTTAGAGGCTGAGACAGGAGAAATTATAATGGGGATTCAGGAAATAGCAGATGTGTTAAACAAATATTTTGTATCTATCTTTACAATAGAAGACACAAAAAGCATACCAAAAATAGTAGGGAACCTAGGGGTAAATGAGTGTGAGGAACTTAAACCAAATCACTGGAGAAAAAGTACTGGACAAACTAATGGGACTAAAAGCCGACAAAGCCCCTGGACCTTTTTTTTCATTCGTTCACGGGATGTGGGCGTCGCTGGCAAGGCCAGCATTTATTGCCCATCCCTAATTGCCCTTGAGAAGGTGGCGGTGAGCTGCCTTCTTGAGATTTTCCAACTGAGTGGCTTGCTAGGCCATTTCAGAGGGCAATTAAGAATCAACCACATTGCTGTGGGTCTGGAGTCACATATAGGCCAAACCGGGTAAGGGCAGCAGGCTTCCTTCCCTAAAGGACATGAGTGAACCAGATGGGTTTTTACGACAATCCGGTAGTTTCATGGCCATTACTGATACTAGTATTTTAATTCCAGATTTTTATTTAATTAATTGAATTTAATTAATTAATTGAATTTTTTTTTAATTCGCCAGCTGCCGTGGCGGGATTTGAACTCATGACTCTGGATTTTAGTCCAGGCCTCTGGATTACTAGCCCAGTAACATAACCACTATGCTACCGTACCCTTGATGGCCTACATCCATGGCTTCTAAAAGAGGTGGATGCATTGGTTACGATGTTCCAAAATTCTCTAGATTCTGAAACGGTCCCAGTGGTCTAGAAGGTCACAAATGTTACCCCGCTATTCAAGAAAGGAGGGAGAGAGAAAACAGGGAACTACAGGCCAGTTAGGCTGACATCGGTCATCGGGAAAATGCTGGAATCCATTATTAAGGAAGTGATAACAGGGCACTTAGAAAATCATAATATGACTAGGCAGAGTGAACATAGTTTTATGAAAGGGAAATCGTGTTTGACAAACCTATTAGTTTTTTGAGGATGTAACCTGCAGGGTAGATAAAGGAGAACCAGTGGATGTAGTATATTTGGATTTTCAAAAGGCATTCGATAAGGTGCCACATAAAAGGTTGTTACACAAGATAAGGGCTCAAGGGGTTTGTGGGGGGGGGGGGAATATATTAGCATGGATAGAGGATTGGCTGAAGGACAGAAAACAAAGAATAGGAATAAACAAGTCATTCTCAGGTTGGCAGTCTGTAACTAGTGGGGTGCTGCAAGGATCGGTACTTGGGCCTCAGCTATTTACAATCTATATTAATGACTTCGATGAAGGATCTGAGCGTAATGTGTCCAAGTTTGCTGATGGTACAAAGCTAGGTGGTAAAGCAATCTGTGAGGAGGACACAGAGTCTGCAAAGGGATATAGACAGATTAAGTGAGTGGGCAAGAAGGTGGCAGATGAAGTATAATGTGGGGAAATGTGAAGTTATTCACTTTGGTAGGAAGAATAGAAAGACAGAATATTGGTTAAATGGTGAGAAACTATTAAATGTTGGTGTTCAGAGAGACTTGGGTGTCCTCGTACAAGAAACACAAAGTTAGCATGCAGGTAGAGCAAGCAATTAGGAAGGCAAATGGAGTGTTGGCCTTTATTGCAAGGGGGTTGGAGTACAAGAGTAAGGAAGGCTTACTACAGTTGTACAGGGCATTGGTGAGACCTCACCCTGGAGTACTGCGTACAGTTTTGGTCTCCTTATCTAAGGAAGGATATTCTTGCCTTAGGGGCGGTACAACAAAGGTTCACTAGATTAATTCCTGGGATGAGAGGGTTGTCCTATGAGGAGAGGTTTAGAAGAATGAAAGGTGATCTCATTGACAGATATAAGATTATAAGGGGGCTTGACAGGGTTGATGCTGAGAGATTGTTTCCCCTGGCTGGAGAGTCTAGAACTAGGGGGCATAGTCGCAGGATACGGGGTCAGCCATTCAAGACTGAGATGAGGAGGAATTTCTTCACGCAGAGGGTTGTGAATCCTTAGAATTCTCTACCCCAGAGGGTTATGGATGCTGAATCATTGAATATATTCAAGGCTGAAATCCATAGATTTCTGGATTCTAGGGGAATCGAGGGATATGGGGATCGGGCGGGAAAGTGGAGTTGAGGTCGAAGATCAGCCATGATCTGATTGAATGGCAGAGCAGGCTCGAGGGGCCGTATGGCCTACTCCTGCTCCTATTTCTTATCTTTTCTGGATGTATTTAAGAACAATAAACGACTGATACTGTAATTGAGACTGCTTTCTTTGCTCCCCGCCTCTAGAATATTCCTTTTTAAAGAATTCAAATGGTAGAGAATCCATGTCTTTGGCTAATACTAGTGTAAGCGATTACGTTCCACAATGTTTGTAACTTTTTTTTACACTCAACGGTTTGTACCATGGTTAGCCAGTCGATTGCTGAATCGACATGGATTGTTCTTGTGCATTCTTTAATACTAGGACTGGCCGATGCTACACTTCTGCTAAGTTAATCAGCTATGACCTCCCATCCCTCTCTTTGCCTTCTTGCATCGTGCCTGCCGCCCCCCCCCCCCCCCCCAACACCCAAAATCAACTTGAGCTTGATGGCTGGTAGGTTTTTGAAAAGTTTATTGCTTTGCAGCTTAACAAAAATGCTCTAAAATGAAGCATGTAATCACATTGAGGTATGTTTTGTTTGAAACGTTGTACTGAATCTTGTCATTGTTCCCCAGAAAGCGACTCAGAAGACAGTTCAGATGATGAACCTCTGATTAAGAAACTTAAAAAACCGCCTACAGATGAAGAATTGAAGGAAACGGTCATGAAATTGTTGGTTGATGCAAACTTGGAAGAAGTCACAATGAAACAAATCTGCAAAAAGGTGAATTTTTCATAATGTTTTGTTACATGGGCGATTAATTCGAACTTGATCTGAATCTGAGGCAAAGGTTCTTTGTATTATACCACAAAGTTTGGGCTTTGGGCTTTTGGTCTATTTAAGTGATTTGATAGTGTGTAAAACCTGCAAGGGTAGATGATGGAAATTGGTAGATAATTGAGAGCACCCAGATTATCGTCTTGTAAGAACCAAAACAAGTGGAATACAAATAATGAGTCCAACATATGTATTCATTCACCAAGAAGACATGAAACATAAGTAGCAAAATGTTGTGCAAAGAGGTGATATTTCATACAATGCTTTGTCCTTGGAAAATCCTGGTGGATGACAATAATGGACCTTTCATTGTATAGTTTTTGATAGATTTTGAAGATATTCTCCCACAGTACTATAGCGTACAGTGGGTATCAACCTACTTTTGTGTTGGTGTAAAGGAGAGTTCTCTGCTATGTTAACTTGATTTCATTTAAGAAAATGAGTCATTACATTAAGAAATATCAGCATACATTATTGAACTCCACCCACACTGACAATTCTTTCAAATCAACATGCTTGCCTTCAGTTCCCAAACTAACACAGGCAATCATTTTCACATTGTATTTTGGTTCTTCTATTGTTCAGGTTCTTTTTACTAAACCTATTGCTGCAAAAATCAAATTCTTAAGTAGGATCCATGTAAAGGAACACATGGAATCCAGATTTTCTGTAGAACTGCAGTTGAAGTGTTGAGTGCTTCATGAACTTCAGTTTGTTTCTATCGTGAGCTATTTCGGAAATGCACATTTTTACCCCTTAGAAGATTTTACAAAAATATATATTTTAAAAATTGCATCTGTTGTGCAAATGAGCTGTGCATTGATGGTGAGGTCTGGCTTTTCTAGTACATGTGAGTTAGTGGAGCTTGAGAGTTAATTAAAGGGTTCTCTAAAATTTTAATGGAACATTTAGAAATTCAGACTTGTCAGCAGTCATGATTTTTGCAGCTACTGCTGAAAATTCACAACTTCATTTTAAAGCATTTGGTTGTGTGTCCCCCAGGGGTTAGTATTGGGACCACTGCTCTTTTTGATATATTAATGACCTGGACATGGGTGTACAAGGCATAATTTCGGAGTTTACATTTGAGTTTCGTGTCATCTGCAGTTAGCAGGGAGAAGGATAGTAACAGACTTCAGGAGGACATAGACAGGTGAATGGGCAGACACATGGGGGATGAAATTTAATGCAGAGAAATGTGAAGTGATGCATTTTGGTACGAAGAATGAGGAGAGGCAATATAAACTAAATGATACAATTTTAAGGGGGGGGTGGTGCACAAGTTTACGTACACTAATCTTTGAAGGTGGCAGGACAAGTTGAGAAGACTTTTTTTTTAAAAAGCATATGATGTCATTGGCTTTATAAACAGAGGCATAGAATACAAAAGCCAAGGAAGTTACGCTAAACCTTTATAAATCACTGATTAGGCCCCCGCTCTAGTATTGTCGCATTCTGGGCACCACACTTTAGGAAAGATGTCAAGGCCTTAGAGAGGGTGCAGATGAGATTTACTATAATGATACCAGGGATGCAGGATTTCAGTTATGTAGAGAGACTGGAGAAGCTGGGTCTGTTCTCCTTTAAAGCAGAGAAGGTTAAGGGGCGTTTTAATAGAGGTGTTCAAAATCGTGAAGGGTTTTGACTGAGTGAATAAGGAGAAACTGTTTCCAGTGGCAAAAGGATCGGTAACCAGAGGACGCAGATTTAAGGTAAATGGCAAAAGAACCAGAGGAGAGATGAGGAGAAATTTTTTTACGCAGCGAGTGTAATGATCTGGAATGTACTGCCTGAAAGGGTGGTGGAAGCAGATTCAATAGTCCCTTTCAAAAGGGAATTGGATAAATACTCAAAGGGGTACTTACTAATTAACTGCACGCTCAGCACTTTGCAGAGTAACGTGGATATACTGAATGGCACCTTCATCCCTCTGCTTTTGAGTTATGAATTTCTGCTTAATAAAACTAGGGCAAATCTTTGTTTTCTCCATTCTAATATTTCTAGTATACTGTTCTTCAGCACTTAAGTGAATTTCCTTTCCCCTGTAGGTGTTTGCCAGCTATCCAGATTATGACCTCTCTGACAAAAAAGATTTTGTCAAGAACACTGTAAAAGAGGTAGGTGTTCAGTACTCTAATCTGGTATTTACTCTTTGATTTATAAATTGAATGATATTAATTATAGCACGGTCTCGTGGAGAAAAGTAAAAAGTTGTAACTGAAACTGATTAGGATAAAATCATCAGCATATTGACTGCTCCCCGACTGAAGGATATGAATAATTCTGTAATGGGAGCTGGGGTAAATTTCAATATTTAAAGGCATTTCACATTACCATTTTTAAACTTCAATTTTCTGTTCTAATTTTAACATTTTAGTTTCAGTTCATTGGGTGGTTTTTAATTCTTGCAAGACTGCATCAGCAGTCCCATTCAAAATTACAAGAATATTTAAATCTAAATTGCCTAATGTGAAGTGGAGGATGAAATTTTATAAGCATCTACTAAATTCTCCATCACCTGTTAGTGAGCTTATTCTATCTGTTTTCTTGTGCTTCAGGTGAAAGCTTCATTTCCCATTGCCACATTTGATATTTAACACCAATTCTCCTTCCAATTTTCTCCTTTCTACTGAAGACTTGTGCTTCAGCAGATGAGGAAGAAGGGTAGAAAATATACTCCTGCTGGGATACAGTTCCTTGGGTACCAGTATCCATGTGATATGTTGCTCAAGATTGTTTTCATTTGTTCTTGGGATGTGGGTGACACTGCTAGGCAATATTTGTTACCCATCCCTATCTGCCCCAAGGATATTTAGAGTCAACCATGTAGTGTGTGGGTCTAGTCACATGTAGGTCAGACCAGGAATAGCAGGTTCCCTTCCCTGAAGGACATTGGTGAACCACTTGGATTTTTTTACGACAGCACAGCAGCTTTTCATGGTTCGTTTCTGTTGCTAGCCCACAGGTCAACAGATGTATTGGATTCAGTTTCACAACTTGCCACGGTGGGATTTGAACACTCTACCTCTGGGCTGCTAGTCCAGTACCATAATCATTGTATGGTGTTTAGTAAAATGCTATATTCTCACATGGCAATATAATGCACGATGGGTATTGGCTAACTACATACTTAGTGTTGCTGCAAAGGAGAGTTCTCTGCTAGGTTAACTTGATACAATTTAAGAAAATATCTCGACATTAAGAAATGTAAGATATAGATATATATATTATTGGACTTGGACTGACTTATTTCACTAGCTAACAGTCAGGAGTATATGCGTACAGCCTCATTTTGGTCCATAGTACTTTAATTTCTATTAGCAATAATGCCTAAGTATGTTAAAAAAATGATAATTTTACATTAAAATTGCTGTTTTATACTTTCATATAGCCATAATAGCTTTTCAGGTATTCTGTAAATGTTTTTGGAGGTTTTACTTGTTTCCCATTTTAACTGAGTTGAATGTATTTAAGTCTGCATTCAGTTTGGGCAACTAAAGGTTAGCCTCCGGTGGCTTATCTCCACTTGAAATTGTTTTTGGCTGTGGTTGATCCTAAGATGCACTACAAGATTCTATGATTCTAGTAGTGAACTCCTTTAATAAATAAGGCACCAACTATGGCATTGGTGTCTGAGAATTCTCACCGTCCTATCTGCTTAACACCCCCAGTGTAGAATGTGGCAGCATACACCCTTAGGAGGGGGGACGGTTCAACTAAGGATTGGAGTCACCACATCTGAAATAACTCATTAACCTCGATGAATCATTGTACCCACAACTTGATCCTAGCTGCTATTCTGAACGAAAGGCTTCCAGTGTTCTATTGCAGGACCTGAGCCAGCAGGGAGGCAAATGTCTGCATTTTGCCCATCACCTGGCATGAAAGGTTCCCTTACACCTTGCCTCCATTTCCCCTTGTACCCAGATTATAGGGGTCATTCTAGGGGTATCCTATTATCTAGGAAAAACATGGTTCTCAATCTTCTCTGCTCTGAGCACCACCTAACTTCTTGAGATACTGAATGAGCTGCTGCAGATAGAGGACCAGATATACCAAATTGTTGTCCATGCTTGAGCTTCATTTCATTTTCTGGCTTCTTTATGTTTGCCTTCTCAAAAGCATGTAATGCCAAGTGAAAAAGATTGAATTTGTGTCAGGACATTGTGGGGTTAATATCCTAGTTGCCCTATATTACTTCCAGGTGTTGGGACTGTTTCCTGGTTTACTGGTAAGTTGTTGTAGTTGGGCTACATCCTGTGTTGAGATTTGCGAAAAGGACCTGGAAGGTCTGATCACGCATTTGGCAGTTCTTGCCCCTTAGGGGCTGAGTTATGCATTGAATAAGTTTGTGATGAGTCCATTTGAACATTCATCTGATTTTAAATTCCTCATTCTTAAAACAGTAACTTTTGCCCATCTCAGCCTGGAGGGTTAGTAAATATAATTCCTTGGTGATGCACATCCAAGCAGCAGGCAGTGAATCGGTCAGTTTAAAGGCTATACCATTGTTTTTTTTGGGATGAAATTTCGGCTGGGTTTCACTTCATGAAATGATCGTAGAGATTTTTGTTTCAGTATAGTTGTGAATTTGTTTGCAGCTTTATAGCACTACATAATATGTAGAGAAAACTTGATACAGTAAAAAGAAAGTGAATAGACACCATGTGACCCCAAGGATGGCAATTGTGTGGAACAGACTGCCAAGGAAAATAAGAGGATAGGTTTTTTTTGGTACCAATTCAATTTTTGAAGTTTGTGAGCACCCTTATGTATCACTGTTTTCTTCCAGTCCTGTGATTCATATGTTCTAGTAAAGCCATGTCTACTTTGAGAATTGCTGTTGACAAGGCAGCTACCTGGCACATCATTGAACTGCCTGTTGAAACATGTTGTTGAACAGAGATGTGCTGTGCTGTAAGCTGATCTATTTTAGTCAGAGTCTCACACCTTTCTGTATTCATTGTTATTTATTTGCATATGGAGGTTGAATGAAGCTCTTCAACTTCTAACAAAAAAAAAAGTCTGTCTCCTGACCTGTTGAATCTTGGAGCTTCTGGTTAATAATCTTCTGAATGCTCATCTTGCATTGTAGCTTAGTGAGTCTGCTTTGTCTGATTAGGAACTAATATGGCTCATGGTGGTCATTTGTGCAGTTTTGTTTTCCTGAGAGAAGGGTAAGAAAGAAGTACCTCGCCACGGTGGTTATGATTTCAAAGGTGCACTAAAGTGCTTTTACCTTGGAGATAGTGTAACATTTTAAACTCCCAAGCAACGCCATTGAACAATTGTATTAAGAATTGAACGCTTACCCGTGGATCACGATCATAAAAATTTCAACACAGGAGGAAACCATTTGGTCTGTTTTACCCACTGTTAGTTCCATGGTTGAGCTTGCTACTCTAATCCAGTTCCTCTATGATATAATATTTTATTCCAATTTAAATGCTTCAAAGCTACATGTTAGTATAATGCATTCTGTATTCTAATAACCTATTGCATGAAAACAGTTTAACCTCCCACCTTGTGATGATTTGCTGACTAGTGAAAATAATCTCACTATTGGCCCTTGCACATTCTTCAACACAATAGATTTCTTCCCCCCCCCCCCCCCAAACTTCTCTTCTCTTGGAAAAACTGGAGGTCTATTCAAGTCTCATCATTAACTAGATCCCCTCATTCCTGAAATCATCTAAGTGAATGTCACAAGGATGTCACTGAGCGGTTGCAGAACATTCTGAGGGGGGGAGGGGGTAAGAGAGGGTGAACAGCCAGAGGTTATGGTCCATATTGGCACCAATGACATAAGTAGAAAGAGGGGTGAGGTCTTGCAGGCAGATTTTAGGGAGCTAGGAAAGAGATTATGCAAGACCTCAAAGGTAGTAATCTCCGAATTATTCCCGATGCCACGTGCTAGTGAATATAGAAATAGGAGGATAGAGCAGATGAATGTGTGGCTGGAGAGATGGTGCAGGAGGGAGGGCTTTAGATTCCTGGGGCAATGGGACCGGTTCTGGGGGAGGTGGGACCTGTACAAGCCGGATGGGTTGCACTTCAACAGGGCTGGGTACTATAGATGCCCAAACAGTCAGAGGGAGATAGAACAGCAAATATGTAGGCCAATTTCTGAAGTGCAAAAACAGTAGGGCAGTAATAGTCGGGGATTTCACCTACCCTAATATTAACTGGAATAAAATCAGTGTAAAAGGTATAGAGGGTGCAGAATTCTTTAAATGCATTCAGGAGAACTTTTTAAGCCAGTATGTAGCAAGCCCAACAAGAAAGGGGGCAGTTCTGGACTTAGTTTTAGGGAATGAAGCTGGGCAAGTGGAAGGGGTATCAGTCGGAGAGCATTTTGGTGGTAGTGACCATAGTTCAGTTAGATTTAGGGTAGATATGGAAAAGGACAAAGACAGACCCGGAGTAAAAGTTCTGAATTGGGGGAAAGGCAAATTTTACTAAGCTGATGTGATTTAGCAAAAGTGGACTGGAAACAGCTACTTAAAGGTAAACCAGTGTCAGAACAGTGGGAGGCATTCAAGAAGGAGATAGTGAAGGTTCAGAGCAAATATATTCCCGCAAAGGAAAAGGGTGGGAGACTCCCAAATCTAGAGCCCACCTAGATGTCAAGGACCATACAGGGTAAGATGAGGCAAAAAAGGGAAGCTTATGTCAGATACCAAGAGCTCAGTACTGCAGAAAGCCTAGAGAAGTATAGAATGAGTAGGGGTGAAATTAAAAAGGAAATTAGGAAAGCAAAGAGAGGGCATGCAAAAATATTGGCAAGGAAAACCCAAAGATGTTTTATAAATACATAAAGAGCAAGAGGATAACTAAGGAAAGTAGGGCCTATTAGAGACCAAAAAGGTAAACTATGTGTGGAGGCAGAAGACGTGGGTATGGTTCTTAATGAATACTTTGCGTCTGTCTTCACAAAAGAGGGGGACGATGCAGATATTGTAGTTGAGGAGGAGTGTGAAATATTGGATGGGATAAACATAGTGAGAGGAAGTATTAAGGGGCTTAGCATCTTTGAAAGTAGATAAATTGCCTGGCCCGGATGAAATGTATCCCAGGCTGTTGAGAAGCAAGGGCGGAGGCTCTGACTATCATTTTTAAATCCTCTCTGGCTACAGGTGTGGTGTTGGAGGATTGCTAATGTTGTACTGTTGTTTAAAAAGGGAGAAAGGGATAGACCGAGTAATTACAGGCCAGTCAGCCTAACGTCTATGGTGGGCTAATTATTGGGAAAAAATTTTGAGGGACAATAGTGATCGTCATTTAGACAGGCACGGCTGATTAATCAAGGAGTCAGCATGGACTTAAGGAAAGGTCATGTCTGACTAACCTGATTTGAATTTTTTGAGTGGTAACAAGGAGGGTCTTTGAGGGTAGTGTGTTTGATGTCGTCAACATGGATTTTGACAAGGTCCCACATGGCAGACTGGGCAGAAAAGTAAGAGCCCATGGGATCCAAGGGAAAGTGGCAAGCTGGATCCAAAATTGGCTTAGTGGCAGAAAGCAAAGGGTAATGGTCGGGTGTTTTTGTGACTGGAAGGCTATTTCCATTGGGGTTCCGCAGGGCTCAGTACTCGGTCCATTGCTTTTTGTAGTATATATCAGTGATTTAGACTTAAATGTAGGGGGTATGATTAAGAAATTTGCAGATGATACATAGTTGGCTATGTGGTTGATAGTGAAGAAGAAAGCTGTAGACTACAGGAAGATAATGGACTGGTCAGGTGGGCAGAAAAGTGGCAAATGGAATTCAATCCAAGGAAGTGTGAGGTAATGCATTTGGGGAGGTCAAACAAGGCAAGGGAATACACAATAAATGGGAGAATACTGCGAGGTGTAGAGGAAGAGAGGGACCTTGGAATGCATGTCCACAGATCCCTGAATGTAGCAGGGCAGGTAGATAAGGCGGCATACAGGATACTTTCCTTTTATTAGCCGAGGCATAGAATATAAGAGCAGGGAGGTTATGCTAGAACTGTATAAAACACTAGTTAGGCCACAGCTAGAGTGCTGTATGTAATTCTGGTCACCACATTATAGGAAAGATGTGATTGCACTAGAGAGGGTACAGAGGAGATTTACGAGGATATTACCAGAACTGGAGAATTTTAGCTATGAAGAAAGATTGGATAGGCTGGGGTTGTTTTCTTTAGAACAGAGGAGGCTGAGGAGATTTAATTGAGGTGTATAAAATTATGAGGGGCCTAGATAGGTCCTTCCTATCCACTCTATTTCCCTTAGCAGAGAGGTCAAAAACCAGGAGGCATAGATTTAAAGTAGTTGGAGAACGATTAGAAGAGAGTTGAGAATTTTTTTTACCCAGAGGGTGGTGGGGATCTGGAACTCACTGTTGAAAGGGTGGTAGAGGCAAAAATCCTAATCACATTTAAAAAGTACTTGAAGTGCTGTGACCTACAAGGCTACGGACCAAGAGCTGGAAAGTGGGATTAGGCTGGATGGCTTTCTCGACTGGCACAGACACGATGGGCCAAATGGCTTCTTTCTGAAACGTAAATTTTCATGATTCTGTGAATCTGCAGTGCCCAGAACTGCGCACAGTACTCATGTAGCCTAACCAATGTGCCTTTTCTCTCTTTCCCCCCCCCCTCCCACCCCCATACCTCCTCTGAGCCCTGCTTGTTTTTCTAATCTTTGCTCAGCTCAATCCCTTAAAAACTAGGAGCATTCTTGTTGCCATTAACTACATTTGCCAGTCTGAAGCAGATGTCCATTTAGTCCTGTTTTCTATCTATGCTGCCAAATTACCTTTCATACCATAGCATTGAATTTTCACAAGTCCCTTATTTGACACTTAAACCCTTTTGAAAGTCTAAATATACCACACCTACCAAATCTCCTACAATATTTGATAATTTCTTCTGAATTCAGCTCCATGTTGACTGTCCCTGATTTGGATGATAGCAGGGATGAGAGGATATAGTTATGAGAGAACTGGGAAAAACTGGAACTGCATTCAGTGCAGGAGAGAAGCTTAAGGGGGTAAATCGGTTATATATTTAAGATTTTGCAAGGGCTTGAGAGGATAAATTAGTGAATCCAAGCGCTCAGTGATATCCCTTATGATGGTTTCTAACAATCTTCCTAGTCTAGTTACCTGACTTATCAGCACCCCCTTTTTTTTTTGAACAGTGGTGTAAAATTCATAAATATTTTGAGCATTGCCAAATACAAAATTGTAGAAAATTATATTTGGCATCTTATCACTAAACACTGTGGATGTTTGTCTTTTAGTTAGTAATGAAGGGAATTAAATGAAAGTCTGACTGGCAGTTAAGCTGGCATTTGTATAATTCAGAACAGCAAGGTAGACATTTGCTTTGTCTCGCCATCAGCTTTGGTTGAAATTGTAGTTAGGATCAGACTTGATGGAACATTTTTTTTAAAACAAGGTTAAAAAGTAACTTCTATTTTGTTAGTACCAAGTTAGATAAAATTTGGTTTTAGATATGTACAAGCAGGGAATGTAATAGGAAAGCATAAGCTTGCTTTGGTATACTAGAATTTGAAATTAGCATCACCTGTCATAGGAATGGACATTCAATACTACACTCTTGTAGAATAGGAGGATCAGCTTTACATAAGCTGTCTTAAGTGATTCTAAATATTTTATTTTTCAGTTGATTTCGTGATGAAACTGTCCTGGTTCAAAGAAACCAGCAGAGGAGTGTTAAGAAGGCACTGCTACCATGTTCCCATGGATTATAAGAGAAATGGTATTAACACCAGCACAAATGAGGAGAGAATGTATTTCTTTGTAAGCCAGTGGGATTTATGTAGAATCAGTCTTGTACGCCAATGTAAATTGAACATCTTTCAACCTATATAGCTGACTTTTAAGACTTTGTGAAGTTTTATCTGTTTTGTCAAATTTTCTAGTACTGTACTAGCTTTTTTTAAAACCTGTTTATGAAAGTGTACATTTGAATCTATTGAGCTGTGAATAAATTACCCAGTAACTTCATTACTTTATAATTATGGTTGTTGGGCATGTCTTATTTCTCACCAGCTAGAGTCCAGCTAAATGAGTTGGAAAATATTTTAGCCTCTTCCAGCTTGAAGTTGCTACACATTTGCATGTGCTGTATCTTTTGCTGTTTAGCAGTTTAATTTTTATCTTTGACTTCAATTTGATCTTTGTTTTGTATTTAAATGTTTTCAGAGCAAGGCCATGGTTTTAATCTTGTAAAAGGGGTAAGTTTTATTGGAGATGCAGTATGTATACTTCTGTAACTTAAGTTCTTATTTTATAGAACTTGTATTGACAATTGCCCCTCAAGATGAAATAAAATCTTACTTTGTACACAAGTTAAGAAAAGACAGTTGAGGTTTTTATTTGAGTACTTTATAAACAGTTGAGTGATCATAACCATTACTGGTTTACAGAAAGTAATCTTTTCAATGGAAAAAGTACAAAAAGTTGAACATCCATCCTGCTGCAAGCCCATTTAAAATGATTGGAAACAAACGTTCAGAACATGAATTGAGTTACATTGAGAAGACTATTCTGTAAGTGTTACCACAATGCGAGAAAGCTCCCACTGGTCAGATTCCTTAAAAGTAGTGTTTACAGTCTACTCTGAATAAATCTCATTTTTGTGCTTAAATCCACTCATCTGAATTAAGCAACTTCAACACAGTAAAGTGGAAACTTAGTGCTGAAAAGATGGAATCACAGAATTTGAAATAAGCAGCTTTGAATTAAGAATGACTAGATTTAGGTATAAACAGTTAAGCAAACTGGAATTGTATTTTACTTTATAATAGAATAAAGTGTATAAATTGTTCATCCAAAAATCACCTGAACTAGGTAGACCAGACTTTACAGTCACACCATTTTGGCACTCCAAGGGATCCTTGTTAGGTAAACATTGTGCCTGTGTATTGTGGTCTACTCTGCCAAGTAGAGTGACAACTTATTCAAAACTACTGTAGTAAAGTTACATGCAGAAATGAGGATTTCTGTCCTCATGCAACAAACCAGTGTCACTGTGGATTTGAGAATATATTTATAATAATTTTAACAGTATGTGATTTTTAAACAGGAATTCTCAGGATTAAAGATCTCATATTGTTGATCCCAGATTTAAAGTGGACCTGAAACACAAACTCATGGTGAAAGTGCCAGATTGTAGAATTCAGTACAATTCACTTTCAAGGTACTGATGCACAGTAAAACTGCTTGAGAATTCTTCTGTAACTTGTGATACAAAACTAAGTGGGTGAGGTAACTATATTTCACAATACACATTAGAGGTTTGTTTCAGTCTAGTGTAATTGACCAGTGGAACATGAGGGAAGCTGTTAAGAATGCAGTACCTGAGATTGTTTTCAGTAATGCTTATGTCACTACAATGAGACTAATTTAGTCCATTCACTTTTATAATAAAGTAAAACTACCCCTACCTACCTTGCATCACACAAAGGCAACAAACTGGCATAACAGCTCATGCTCAACAGAATTTAACTCCGTACCAATACTCATTTCCATTTGCAGGTAGCACAGACACTTAAAGAAGGTGATCCCAACAACAAAATGAACCAGATATTTACATCAGATTATGTACAGGATTTTTAAAAACAAAACTTTTAAAATACAGTCTATAAAATCCCATACTTTACTATATATAAAATCAAAGATTCAGGAGTTCTGTCCATATTAGGATAGTTATCCTCGTGCTCATCTCAAATACTGTACACTTTACAATCGATAAATATTGACAGCTCAGGTCGACTAGTAGTAAAAAGGCAGTGTCAACTTTTTTTTTGTTACACGGTTCATACAATAGAGGGTGTCTTTTTATATGTAATTGAAGGTAAACCATTTATCTATCTACTCTGAGCAAAACAGACAACCAGCCCTAGGTTTTTTTTAAAAAAACTTATCCAACTCTCAGAATTGAGTTTTGCAAACAGTGTGAAGACTAGATAGGTCTTAGACTGAAATAAAATGTAATTCTCATCTTGAACTGGTTGTGTTAAAGCTGGATAGAGGTTTTGAGAGCTGCATCTGTTGTGTATTTGGAACTGCTGTTCAGTGCCATCAAAAAGTAACTGGGTACATTATCTAATGGTCACTGCTGTCAGAGAATTAGAAACCTTTCTGGAAGAAATAAACTGAACATTTTACCCTCCAATTAGTTCACTGAGCTAGAGTGGACATGTTACCTTGAATTATTATAGTATCCCTAGTCTGTTTTGAGCACCCACATTTTTGATGGATGACTGAAAATAAAGTTAACAATTGGGAGGAGTGGTTGAAACAAGTAATTCACTGGCTCCAGAAAAATACCAATCTATGGAATTTAGACTTGCTGCAGAAAGCTAATCCTTGTTTGACATGCTATTTCTACTCTCCCTGGTCAGCTTTTGCAGCAACTATTGTAACATGTTGCTAGAATCCAAAGCTAATTCTACAAAACAAAAAACTAAAAGGAACTGAATACTTCAAATCCTATGAATTAGCTGGTGGCTTTTTAACCATGCACCCTCTTATCGATGTGCAGAGGTTACTTAAATCTAACAGTATTGTGAATCCCATTCTGTATCATTTTTGATATAAATGGGTTTGATGGCAGTTTTTCACCACTTCTGTATAGAACTGAACTTCTTGGGTTCATTAATGCTGTATTTTTCATGTCTCGATCAAAAGATTTTTTTTAAAAGTTTTATGGGTTCCCCCCCCATTATTTATTTGTATAATACAAATATGTGCTGAAGGCTTAGTAGTGACATTTATTTGTACTCCACATTATTCAAACTTTGGTTTAAACACCAGATTTCCAATAATATCTCATTGTATTTGGTCTGCACAAATATTCACCTTTAAAGTTACCTATGGGATTTAGCAATCATTTGTTTACAAGTGCAGTACCATTCATATGTACAGCATTTTCATTTAGTGCCTTTAACAAAAGAGAATGTTATACATTACAGAAAATCTTCATTTACAATGCAGCAATTTTACTTGCTTCTCTGACTCCACTCAAGTACGCCCCTGTAACAGTCTGTGGAAAGTGTCGATTTGTTGCCTGTATTAAAAAGAAAAATACTTTACCATAAATGACATTATTCAAATCAGGAATTATAAATGTTCTGATTGGTGAAACTTCATTCAAGGTAGAATAGCACAAGCAATAGTGAATCAAGCCCATAATGGAGAGTTAATCCATCAACTCCCTGCAGCCAATCCAGCCTATCAAACGTGTCTAAACTTATCTCGATTTAAAATAAACATTTAAAAAGATATTACTTTATTTAAAGCTATAAGAAATGCTGGAAATCTAAAATAATTGGAAATACAGAGCAGATCAATCAGCATCTGAAGAGACAGGTTGTTTTAGATATTTTAATTGCAGCTAAAAAGGTTTCTTTGCTTCTCTTTCCTTTTCAGTTCTGACTAAGGGTTTTGACATGAAAAATAAATGTCTTTATAGATGCTGGCATACCTGCTTACTCTGGCCAATTGTAACCGACAGTGCTGCTACATACATCTTTTTTGTTTAGAAATAAATAAGCTGGGCTGTGTGCATAAAACATTAGACCTAGATAGTAAGATCTTAAGTAAACGAGTATTGTATTTGTTATGCATAGCTTTGTTGTAATATCATTTAACATTAGATATTGTATATACTGATTCTTCAATCCAAAGTAGTGTTGCTTGGAAGATGCATGTTAGAAAATGGTTAAAAATGCAGCATTAACCAGAGTGACATTAGTCCAACTTCACTCATTGTTTAAAAGGAATCTGGAGTTTTTAATATGTTGTTTATACAGTGCTTGATATCCAAATTCAGATTTACTGGCCATATCATTTTTAAATGTGCAATTTGTATAAGCACAGTATTCTGGAAAGGTTACTTATTTTTGGGAAGGAGAGTTTCAGATCAACCTAAATTTACCAAATGTAACATCACTTTTCATGGGATCAGAGATTTAGCTGTTCAATTACATATTACTGAACTTAGTAATTTGCACACTTCAGTTTACAGGAAAAAAATTGCTTTGCTTGAAGGCATCTTACCACATCTACATAAAGACCAATCTGCTATTCAAAGCTTTTAAGATTTTAAGGACAATTTTGCACATGCTGTAGCACAGAATGGTAATATGGTTGATTGATTAAAATAGACTGGAAATACACCAATTCTGGCAGCATTTGAAAAGAGGAGTCCCGATGCCTGGTAGAAGTTATTAATGAAAAAGATATTTCCCAATCAACACTTTTTTCATAGATAATTTCAGAGCAACGTAGTATTTGCAAGGTTAAGATTTAAGTACATTACAAACAATGAGGGCAGTGAATTTTGCATATTGGCTTAATACTTTGATTTTATATTATTAGCAAAACTTGGAATATTAGGAGCTTCTCGGCAGAAACACACTGAAGAGCTGTAACACCAGAACTGGCAGGAGAGTATAATTGGCGTGACAAGTTTATATAGGGGTGGAGGTGCTCCAGAATTTAATCTATCCATTTATGTTCGGGTACATTATACAGGACAGAGCAAGTGCTAGCAGTGGAATAATTCCTCTATTTACAACAGTCATATGTCCATAGACCACAGCGTTGTTAATTTGAAGATTTAGCAAAAGAATATTAAAATTGAAGCAGCCCTGGAAGAGTTTGCTGTGTGAAAACTAGCTGCCGCATAAGTGTCTGCACTTCAAAATAATTTGTTGACTATGGAATGGTTGGGATGTCAAAGGTGCTACATAAATACAAGATTCTTTTCTTGTAGTGATATTTAATCTGATTAAATGTTCTGATTCAGCTCATTCATATGTTTTAATCAGATAGATGGCTCGTCAATGCAAAGTTTCCCATTTTTCTTTAATTTCTGATGCACAACCAATACCTGGTTTTATTAAAGGCCAAGCTGTTAATTCTAGCCAAAACACAATTTGGAAGTAAGAGGTCCACGATCATCTGACTTGGGTCTGTTTTATGAATTGTTTGTGAAGTCTATGGATCTTTGGTGAAATGTTATTTTCACCAATGTTTTTTTTTCAGTGAAACGAGCTTATCTTAGCAGTAATAAAAACCACAAGCAGCATTAACACAATGGCTAAACTGATTTATTGCACAACTTTGTGAACCATCACATTTATACACTGTTTTGTTCACAGTAACACTTCCAGCTTCTCAGAGCAACTAGGAATATGCAATAGAGAACAATTTTGTTAAAAACCTACATATTATTCACAAGTGGCAATCCCATTTTGAATGATCTACTTACCTCACCAGCAAAGAACACTTTTCCTTTTATATCTTCAGCAATTATATCATAAGCTTCACCACTTCCCCCTGCCTTTATAAAGCTGTAAGCCATCTGTGTCCAAGGGTCCTTGCTCCAGTGGGTAACAAAGCATCTGATTGGATCTGGGACTTCCTGTAGTGACATTTAATAAAATCTCTGCAATTAATACATTCTCCCCT
Source organism: Heptranchias perlo (assembly GCF_035084215.1). Lineage (NCBI taxonomy): Eukaryota > Metazoa > Chordata > Chondrichthyes > Hexanchiformes > Hexanchidae > Heptranchias > Heptranchias perlo. The sequence continues at coordinate 30,053,105 of NC_090326.1, forward strand.
TTGTGAGGTTTCTGCAATCGTAAATGCAAAATTTATTCAGTGTTCATAGTTGAATACAAATAAAAGTTGAGTTTGAATTTTGAAGAATTGAACTTAAGTTGAAAAAGCCCTTTTGAGTTCAAGCAAGTGTTGGGGGATGGAACATTTTTTCTCCCATTGTGAGCCCTTAATATCGATATAAAGCAGTCCCAGAGCAGGTATGTCACAACTCGGGCATAACAGTACACCTTTGCTCAAGTCACAAGAGCACTCCTACAGCACCAGTGAAAGTTTCCTGTTCCAACACCAGATATCCTTATGGTCTCTGAACAAGACAACCAATTTTTGCTTTTAACACAGGACTCCAAAACTGATGGTGGTGACTCATTCCCATTAGCCTGAACTAGATTGAACCCAAGTTCTAAAGTAAAATATTAGTGACATGACCCACTGTTCAGTCCTTTCTTAATCTCAAATACATCATTCTCTACCAGTTACAGTCTTTCTCATTCTTTGAATGTAATTTGGCCTCCATATCCAACTGAATACTCCACCATTAAATAGTACGAGTTTGTTGTTCAAAGGATTTAAACTTCCAGACACACTTTTTTCCCACACGCTTGTTCTGTTCCATTTTTAAATGCTGTTCCTCTGTAATATCTCAGTACTGGCGGATTTTAACTGATTTGTTCTCTCGACAGATGTTAATTAACCTGCTGAGTATTTCCAACATTTTGTCTTTGTTCTGTAATATGGCCATGAGATCCTTTTCTGGGTGACACCTGTTAACGTCAGTCATTTTACAATGGAGGGTTCCTTCAGACAGCTGGTCTTTATCCCTGCTAAAGGCAATCACTACATTCTGCATCCCTAGGAGATGTTGCAGACACTAGTGCAAAATCTACAAGGTATTGAGACAAAGGTCAGAAGTACACTCTTATGGTGCTATCCTAGTACTGATTTGTTGCAGAATGGAAGAACTGGCCTTTGAAGTTTGTTTACCATGGAAGATTGTAAACAATTTTACAACACCAAGTTATAGTCCAGCAATTTTATTTTAAATTCACAAGCTTTCGGAGACTTCCTCCTTCCCCATGACTACCATGGAAGACTAAGGGCATCCATTCTAGTCTGGAGGATTTTCTTCTAACAAATCGGTGAACAAGCCCTGCCACTCACAATGATGCAGGCGTCACAATTTCTAGAAGTTATGCAGCAGTGGTAAATAACACAAATGAAGGTTGGATATTGGTCAATGGAAGGAACCACGGCAACATTTGCAGATCTTAATCCTGGTGTCATCAACCAGACCTGCTCACGACACTACAAACTTTGACCAATAAATACTAACTTGCGAACTTCTCACCACATTTTATTGCAACATTTAAACCAGATTGATTTTAACAAACATATCCGCAGAGCAGCAAAGTCCTGATGGCAGAAAACAGCAAAAATTAAGAAAAAATTTCATCTTGATTGAGATTGTGCCACGGTTGAGTTTCAAACTGAAATTCATCAATGAGACTCCAACTTTACAGAAGTGTAAATATACCAGCTAAATTACTAGAACTGAATGTAAACAGCTGCCAATGGCAAAAGAAAAAAAAAAGTACATTATTCAGAAAGGGACAAGAATGAGGAATGACTGCTGCCAAACACTTAAAGGACAATGTATTTGGTTCCTGAGATTCACTTCCCACGTTCAGCCACCCTGTATGTTAGCAAAGTATTTGATTTGCAGGGAAGTTAACAAAAAGTAACCAATTACAACTATTACCATAGAGCTTGCTCTCTAAGCACTATCGCTATAGTCTGATAAGTTCATCCTACTTAAATTACTAATTCCTTCTCACATTTTAGCAGCATACTCCTTTGAAAGATTATTAATGGACAGAGCCATCCGATAGCTCAAATGCAAAGTTTCAGTTTCAGCCACACAGACCAGGAAGTCTCAGGTTTAATTCCTAGTCTGCTGCGTTAGTTGATGTCAGCCATGGGAGGAACGCTATCATTGGCTGTATTGCTGCTAGAAAGTCAGCCAGGCTTCGCTCTTCTGATCACTATACACCAGGTGAGAATAAAAATCAACCTAAGCTGTGTTGCCCTCCACAAACAGATAGCTTGATGACACTAGACTCAGAGTTGAAGAATGGCTACTCTGGCAAGCTACTGGAGGGCAGCCACCACCACAGACACATATTCTGTGAGTCAATCACTGCCCAAAGAAACATACTTGGTGAAGAAGTCAACACCATCAGGAGAGAGGAGGAGAAGAAGAAACAAATAGACTGGAAAAAAATTTCTGGATATATAGAATCTTAAAGCAAGGCAACGTGCAGTAAAATTGGCAATTATACAAATCACCAAATCTACCAATTACATTTCGGAATGTATCCAATGTCAACATGTCTAGCCTGCAGCATATTGCATCAATGATGGTAGTCAGGCCTTTCTTTCACTTTGCCTACCTGGACATTAGCTTGAAACTGAGGTTTACTTGCTGACAGTTCTTTTTTGTTTTAAGAAAAAGGGAGATAACTATTACTTGCAGCACTGATGTGCAACACAAGTATGGATTTTCCCAGCAAGCTGTACTTACTATGCAGGCATTAACAATTTATCTTCATAAGAATTGCTAGTATTCCTTGATAAGTTTTAGGAAAGAAAAACAGATTTTTTTTAAACAAGTCCTTTAATGGTATTTAAATTCTGCATTGCATTACCTGTTCCTTAAAAAGTTCTCGGAGGACATTCATACATAATTCTGCCACTTGCTGCTCTTGCATATCTTGAATTACAGCCACTGCATCTCCACTGATCACAGACATCAGAACACAATGCTCACCCTGAAAAAGATTTTAAAATAAAATTGGGATGAATGTAGGAGATTTAAAAATAATCCATGACTTTCTGACAAAGGAAAAAATCCTCAAAATTGACTTGGTGAGAGCTGAACAAAAAGAATTTAGACATAGAAGTGGCCAATGGGTAAGTTTATTGCTTTCTTATGGCCTAGTTCATACTTTTAACAGCTCTAGTTCAGCAAGTATGAACTTTTGTCTGCAGGGAAAATTTCCAAGTCTGGAAGAGTTCCACTACCAAGAAACAGCACATGAAGCTTCACCACTCAAACTCTGCTAACTGTTTGTTTGGACTGATACACAATATTGGAGGTGTAATCGCAGCAGGTCTTGTGTTTCTGGTGTAAATATGGGCCTCTTCCTTAAGCACCGACAACTCTTATGGTGCTAATGCAGTCCATCTCGTAGCAGGCTGCCAGCCCGGATGCAACTTTACAAATTTATTGAGTCACGATTCTGAAAACAGCAGGCTGATCCTCACCTAGTCCCTTGGTTGTTATGGCTTTTGTCTGCACTGTCCAGAAGCCTAGGTGGGATTTCTCTGTAGTCTGCAATGCAAACTGCAATATCCCATCACTAGAAAGATAGTAGACTTTATGGAACACAAACTGTGGCTGCAGCTGAGCTATCTTAAGAATTTCCAGTATTCTTCCAACTTCCTCAACCATTCCCGTCACCCACTTGGTTGTAAGATACTGGGATAGATTTGAAAAATAATGATCTCATATAACAAATAATCACCACAAAATAATAGCAGTAACAGTTATACTTAATTATTATCTACTTTGCTTCACTGTTGTTAATTTGCGGTCTTTGAAACTTTTATGAAAAATATATATAAAGACGAAGAATCTTGACTATGGTTGAGAATTTGATGCAAAAAAAGGAAGAAATACCATCCTTGCCAGTACTGAAGGGGATGTTAAAATTGAACTTTCTTGTGCCTGTGTAGTTGTTTCACTGCTGTCATCAGTGCTCTGAATCCACCCACAATGTAAATGCAGTCAATTCAGATCACCAATAGCTTTACCATGTAGCAAAATCAGTTCTACACTATAAACATGCCAATCAATTATGTTTGAGGGACCAGTTGCATCACATTTGCTCCTAATACTTGAGAGGGGTGAGGAAACCTCTTTTTCTTTAAAAAAGCAAACTTATTTTGCTCCCCCTCCCCCTTATTCTTTGCACTATTATTGCTATGCTTTTTCTTTGAACTTCTTTGTCTTATTGTAGCTTTAGGTGATCAGTCAATGCATTAAACAGTTAGTCATAAATAGCAAAACCAGTTCACTTACTTGTGGATCCATATCATAGAATACTCCAAACAACCCACGTTTGTTAGGACTTGGAGGAATGTGACCAAAGAAGTCTGCTCCCTGAATTTTATTCTCCCAGAATTTATATGGAAACTGTAGGGCAATCTACAAGGCCAAAAAAAAATCATTTTAAAAGATTAGCTACTTTAGAAATATGGGTTATAATCCATTTCCAGCAAGTAACCAGATTGATCCTTCGGCTCGAAGTTAAAGGGTCATAAATGCATTCAGCACAAGATCTGAAATTAAAATTTTTCTAAAAGTACACAATTCTACAGGCCTTGGCTGCAAATTGAGACTGAAGTATAGAGAAATATTATGAAAGCATACAAAGTGTGATCTTTGGAAACTACTGTTGGCACAATTCTTACCTTCCTATTACACTGCAATTCCTTACCACCAGGAGGTTCAAGAATGTATTCACCAATACATAGCTGAACTTTTCTCTGCTAAAATACATTTTTGTGTTGACTTAACATTTATTAGATGTTAATATAGTTTTGGATTCAAAAGAAACCAAGCTGTATACATTATTTATAAAATAATCCAATAGTATAATTCTGCAGAACTAGTACATTTTGGTTGGTGCAAAGTAATCTTTAACTGGCTTTCCTGTTCAATTTGAAAGTAGTCATCACATGTATTGAGTCTTACTTATTTGGTTTTAATTCACAGATTTTGAACGTTTATCTTATAAAAAAAACAAAAAGAATGCAAGAACAAACAGGACAAGGTGATTAGGCCCAAACAACATCCATTCCTTTTTCTTAGCATCCTCCTGGCCCCACAAAAATAAACATTAAAAACTTCCTTGGCTGGTTTTTGAGCAGCCTCCAGCAGACCCCTTAAGACCGCTGTTTAGGTCACTCAACGCCTGGTACAAATGGGAAAAGCATGCGCAGCGCACACTCCGCCCATTTGTACCTCAAAATTGCAGTCGAAGTCCTACAACTGGCGCAGGGCCCGATTTGCTTATTTAAGCTGTCAATCAACTATATTGCCTCAAAGTCTGAGGGGCCATCCCCCACCGGGAATACCAAGGTACTAGTGTTCAAGTTTTTCATTTATTTCCAGGAAAAAGAAAATTTAAATTCACAAACAAATATGGACGTCATCGTTGGCAATTCAAGGCATAAGGCCAGTCTCTCAGGAACACAAGAATATAGGAACAGGAGTAGGCCATTCAGCCCCTCGTGCCTGCTCCGCCATTTGATAAGATCATGGCTGATCTGTGATCTAACTCCATATCCCTGCCTTTGGCCCATATCCCTTAATACCTTTGGTTGCCAAATCTCTCTCAGATTTAAATTTAGCAATTGAGCTAGCATCAATTGCCGTTTGCAGAAGAGAGTTCCAAACTTCTACCACCCTTTGTGTGTAGAAATGTTTTCTAATCTCACTCCTGAAAGGTCTGGCTCTAATTTTTAGACTGTGCCCCCTAATCCTAGAATCCCCAACCTGCGGAAATAGTTTCTCTCTATCCACCCTATCTGTCCCCCTTAATATCTTATAAACTTCGATCAGATCACCCCTTAACCTTCTAAACTCTAGAAAATACAACCCCAATTTGTGTAATCTCTCCTCGTGACTTAACCCTTGAAGTCCGGGTATCAATCTAGTAAACTTAAGCTGCACTCTCTCCAAGGCCAATATGTCCTTCCGAAGGTGCGGTGCCCAGAAGTGCGGTTTAACCAGGGTTTTGTATAGCTGCAGCATAACTTCTGCCCCCTTGTACTCCAGTCCTCTAGATATAAAGGCCAGCATTCCATTAGCCTAAATTATTTTCTGCACCTGTTCATGACACTTCAATGATCTACGTACCTGAACCCCTAAGTCCCTTTGGACATCCACAGTTTTTAACTTTTTACCATTTAGAAAGTACCCTGTTCTATCCTTTTTTGATCCAAAGTGGATGACCTCACATTTGTCACAGTTTTGCCCATTCTATCTATCAATATTGCTTTGTAATTTTATGTTTTCATCTACACTGCTTACAATGCCACCAACCAAAGATCACCAGCCAAAGAAGACAAAGCATCAATCTTCCAATATCAACGGACTGATAATTATGCAATGTAATTAAGAAGTGCTCTGGTGATAACTACTTTAATTGCTTTGCATTAAAAAATAATACATTTAAGGCCATCTAGACTCTCAACTCAATTTGACAATTCAAAGAAACAAATAAACAAGGTTGCAATTAGTTTTTTAACATCTTAAGTGCATGGTCTCATCACACAGTTTCTTAGTGCATTTTATATATTCAACTGGCAATTTGTTTTAACGTGACCAGTCATCTCCCAAACTTCATTTCAGGGCAATTAAACAAACAAGTTAGCACATTCCCTACTTATTTAATCGCAAAGTCGCGATCTTGTCAACCTGCTGTTGCTACCAGATTTAATTGGATTTGTACTTACCTTTTCAATTACTCCTTGGCCTAGACTGTTGATAGCCTTAAGTTTCCTTTCAGATAAAGGTGGATAAAACTGAATGGTGTTTTTCTGAAGGAGAGCTAGAGGAACAGTAATCAAAACCTGCCAAGAGAATACCCAACAATTAACAGTCAATTAAACGGGGCATTGTACACCATTTAGGCATTTAAAACAAACTTAATATTATTAAGCATTTAATAACTTGTTTCAACAATTTAGAAGAGATCAACTGTTCTTTTTCCTACTATTGGTTGCCACCCTGCACAATTTGCATGTTGGGTATGTGTGCAAAGGAACATCTCGAAGAATTCTAAAAACTTAAGGAAGGAGTTTAGGATGAAACCCAGAGGCAGCTCAATTCCTATTCACCAGATTTGCTACCAGAACCTGTAATTCATTTGTTCCTCAATCTAAAATCAAAGCAATGGGAAATGCCATTTTCAAGATAGGAATTTAAGTCACAAGAAGCCATGGGTTCAAAAAAGATAGGCATCTGAGTTTATGTAGCACTAAATTAAGGATATTAGGATGAAACCTTGGGTCTAATTAACTATTTTCCTCTTGCTTATTAGGGCAGACAAATCTGCTCTATGCTGTATGCAATGATGGGACAAGAATGGTAAAATCGGCATCGATCACCATCGTTTATCCCCTTCAAAATAAAAAAGTGCTAAAAATGAGGGATTTCAGTACTGGGAATAGAACTCTTCCCATTTTAGGCATCCACTGTCAGCATGAAACATTGAGGTCAGGTGTAGCACGGCCAGATGGGAGGAAGGAAGTGGTGCTGGATCTAGTTCTGGGGAATGAAGTGGGGCAAATAGAGCATGTTGCAGTGGGGGAGCATTTGGGGAACAGTGATCATAATGTCATTTGGCTGAGAATAGTTATGGAAAAAGACAAGGAACAATCATGCATAAAAATACTTAATTGGAGGACGGCTAATTTCAGAGAGTTAAAAAGGGATCTTACCAAGATGGATTGGAATTATAAATTGATAGGCCAAACAGTAATTGAAAAATGGGAAGCCTTCAAGGAGATGGTTCAGGTACAGAGCAGACACATTCTCACAAGGGGGAAAGGAAGGGCATCCAAAGCTAGAACTCCCTGGATGACTAAAGATATAGAGATTAAAATGAAACAGAAAATGGAGGCTTATGACAAACGTAAAGTTCATAATATAGTAGAGAAACAAGCTAAATACAGAAAGTACAGAGGAGATCTAAAAAAGGGAATGAGAGGCGAAGAGAGAGTACGAAAATAGATTAGCAGCTAACATAAAGGGAACCCAAAAGTCTTTTATTAACATATAAATAGTAAAAGGGTAGTCAAAGGAAAGGTGGGGCCAGTTAGGGACAAAAACGGAGATCTGGTGGAGGCAGAGGGCATGGCTGAGGTATTAAATAAATACTTTGCACGGTCTTCATTAAAGAAGAGGATGCTGCCAATGTAGCAATAAAGGAGGAGGTAGTAACAATATTGGATAGGATAAAAATAGATAAAGAGGAGGTACTTAAAAGGTTAGCTGTACTCAAAGTAGAAATGTCAGCCAGTCCAGATGAGATGCATCCTCGGTTACTGAGGGAAGTACGGGTGGAAATTGCTGAGGCTCTGGCCACAATCTTCCAATCCTCATTAGATGTGGGGGCGGTGCCAGAGGACTGGAGGATTGCAAATGTTACACCCCTGTTCAAAAAAGGGAAGGGTAAACTTGGCAATTACAAGCCAGTCAGCCTAATGTCGGTGGTGGGGAAATTTTGAGACACAATAATCTGGGACTTTATTAATTAGCACTTGGAAAAGTACGGGCTAATAAATGAAAGTCAGCATGGATTTGTTAAAGGAAAATCGTGTTTGACTGACTTGATTGAGTTATTTGATGAAGTAACAGAGGGTAGTGCGGTTGATGTGTATATGGACTATCGAAAGGCAATTGGTAAAGTACCACATAATAGACTTGTTAACAAAATTAAAGCCCATGGGATTAACGGGACAGTGGTAGTGTGGATACAAAATTGGCTAAGGGACAGAAAGCAGACAGTAACAGTGAATTAATAGACACAGAGTACAAAAGCAAGGAAGTTATGCTAAATCTTTATAAAATACTGGTTGTGCCTCAGCTGGAGTATTGTGTTCAATTCTGGGCACCACACTTTAGGAAGGATGTCAAAGCTTTAGATAGGGTGCAGAAGAGATTTAATAGAATGGTACCAGGGATGAGGGACTTCAGTTATGTGGAGAGATTGGAGAAGCTGGGGTTATTCTCCTTAGTGCAGTGAAAAGTTAAGAGGAGATTTGACAGAGGTTCAAAATCATGAACGGTTTTGATAGAGTAAATAAGGAAAAACTGTTTCCAGTGGCAGAAGAGTCAGTAACCAGAGGACACAGATTCAAGACGATTGGCAAAAGAACCAGCGACGACATGGGGAAACATTTTTTTTTTACACACAGGAGTTGTTATGATCTGGAACACACTGCCTGAAAGGGTGGTGGAAACAGATTCAGCAAGTAACTTTCAAAAGGGAACTGAATAAATACTTGAAGGGAAAAAATTTACAGGGCTACGGGGAAAGAGCAGGGGAGTAGGACGAATTAGATAGCTCTCTCTAAGGGTTCTGTACATTCTTGAGTGTGTGGAGCCATTTGATCTTGGGGACTCACTCTACTGAATGACATTTTAATTCTATTATTTTATGTGTCCAGACCCCAGATGAGGCAAGTTTTATTTTTAGTGGAGGCTGCAGAAAAATTATCTCCCCTTCCCCATGGCTGGCAGCTGTATTTCGATGAGACCAAAACAGGCAGAGGAAACTGAAGTCAACTTTGCTCTGCCCAATTTATTTAGATTTAACATTTTATTATAAAGTGGTATCTTGGATAAACAACTGCTTCGACTGCACGGGATGCAGCAATATAAAGTCTGTTAGGAGGTTTGCTGACCATTGGTGTTTAAATAGGCTGTGTTTTATTTTAACTACATGCTGTCCCTTTTCCTCTTGGATTTAGAAAGTATTTATGATTGCAAACATTATATGAATTATAGAGGTTCTTCAAATGGTATTGAACAGATACAGAACAGATACACTTTCAATCAATCCAGCCCCACCAGACCATGTCTAACAGCAGTGTTAGAGAAAATTAGAAATTGATTTCACATAATTCAATCAGTTCTGGCCCAAATGAGGCAGTTATACTGTTGAGCTGCACAGTTATCAAGCTTTAGAATGTGCTGTTACCTTATCTGCAATATGCAGAAAACATGCTTAGTAGGATGTTATACAGAAGCTGTATTATTAAAGCCAAACATTTGAGTGTTATATCAAAGGTCCTTGAAATGAACAGGAATTCAAACTTTATGGGCATACAAAACCACAAGCATTCAAATTTGTCAGTACCATGCCTTAAACAGAGAAAATCAATAGTTTGCTTTCTCTCCTATCTCCAGAATGTTCTCTTTCTCCTTTTCCTAACTCCACTGGAGTCTTTCTTGTGTCATTTCTAGTTCTTACTCTTGCTATTGATGTCTCCAGTTACTTTCTTTTCTTCATCTGTCCGTCCGTCCCTCTCTCACCATTCCTGGGAACTTTCTTTCATCCTGAGCCTCACTGACCCCAGTCAAACAGAATGTTAAAATTTAAAAAATTAACTGTTCATAAAATATCTAGCTGTAAAATAGAACCCATATTTAAGAAATGGCCACCTTAAAACTTCAAAAAAAATGTGGCAAACGTCTGTACTGTAATGTTCATGAAGACTGCTTGTGACACCTGCAGCAAAGGGAACAGATACATGACTTGCTCCCAGATTGCTGTCAGTGCATCCTGCAACTGGTCTCTAGTGGATGTGAGACTACTCAGACTCCTCTCCAATTTTCCCTGCCTTCTGCAATACGTCACAGCCTCCCCACTCAACATGGTCCGGGAAGGGAACCAAGTGGAGTGGGACCAGAACCTCCATCTGTCTCTGCTCCCCGGCCGTCATTATATCCCATTGTGCCACCCATTTATTCATTTCTATGAATTTTAGGATAATCATTTGCTTGTCTCTACCATATTGACATAACATTACGCACTATTGGAATGTTAGATCCAGATTTTTTTTTTAAATTTCCTTCCTTTCATACATTATTCAGTTTCTGTACTACTACAGCATTAATAAACCTTTTGGTACTTGTGTAATTGGATTGGTGCCCAGAAAAAGAGTCTTTTTTTTGGTCAGATCATGTGAACTTTGCACAGTCATGTTCACAATTTAATTATAAAAAGCTACTACAGATTTTACCTTCTGAGTTGTCCATAACATTCCATTAGCTGTTCCAATGCGAATATCATCCCCCGAGTAGTTAATGGTCTGTACCTGTGACGGTGAAAAAGATTAACATCTCCATATTTAATCTGAAAACTCAATTTCTTCCACTTGGGTAGATAGAAAAATATTTAAAATCAATTTTGATCTACGGTTCTAAAGCAAATAGTGGACACATAGGTATGAATACAAACTAGTAATAAACCATAAAAAAGTTAGTTTCCAGTATGTTGCAGCTCCTAAAACCTGAAATTAGATTACAACTTGTAGTCCTTTCAATGCTTTCATTTTGTATTCCATTCTGGCTCCATTTTGTGCTGGCAGTGACAAGGTGGATATTCATTTCTGATATACTCCAAGTTATTAATGCATGAAAACATTCTCACAAAAGTTTTATAATCATTAAGTCATTACAGCAAGTTTAATTGAAAGAAGGCAACTCATGACTGCAATACACTTACATTTTTACAAACTCCTTAATATTTAATTTCAGATCACAAAACTGGTTTGTGCATTATATTCTGTAGCACTGGACTTATCTGTGTACCCCTATGAAACAGAGTGCTCTACCAGGATGGTTGAGAACCGATAAAACTCACTGCAAGAGAGTAGATAATTGTAAATGATAGCAGAAGCCAAGGTTGAGCTGGGAATCTAGGGGTTCCAGACTTTCACAATAAAGCTGCTGGTTTGCTCCATTCCCTACCACAACACAAGCATGCAACAGAGCAATGCCTTTTTTGCATCCATCCTACTGGCTGGATCAAGTGCCTCAGGTCCGACCATGGTCCCTTGCAATTCAAACCAGAGTTTTGAAAGTACTGCTGGACATGACATTTTCTTTGGTCAATGAACAGGGCAACTCCCGTCCCCACAAAATGGAACCAGGACTGTCCTCTTTGCATCATTCCAGCAATAGCCCTAGAATTCTACTGATGCACTTGAATGCTCCAACTGATTTTTCACTTAGTCAGCAAAAAAAAGCCCCTATCAAAGCATCTCTCGACAACAGTCTGAAAAACGCAGCCATACATAACAGAACAGCAAGTCATGGGGTTGAAGAGCGCATATGTTAAACTTGGGCACATGCGCAGCCTGCTTTACAGCAAAGCAAACAAAGATATCTTCCAGTGGGAGGATTCTCTGATGGGCATCCGTGCTGTCCTAATTAGGGCAAGTACATGGGAAGTCCATGGTTTGGAGACTTCTGGCCATTATACAATGGTAGGACATCGTCATTCAGGAAGTATGTTGGGCTTTCACTCTACCCCCATTGGTCCAAGTGCTTTGATTTTCAATCAGAGGGAACAATGCCCTTGTGCTTAACATCTATCCTATGTCTCACAATGATCAGGTAGACCTATAAAGACTTCAAACACATTGATCAAAGCCACAAAGGTTACTTGCCTTCAACAAGGATAATGCAAGTCAATCCCCCAAAGAATGATGACTGGACTTTCTGGGAAATCTTCAATAACTGTACCTGCCAGAGCCATAGCATAGCAATATTCTCCACCAACTCTTGAATGAATTGCTTGATGAACTTGAAATGCTCAAAACACCACCACCTAGGAGCTGAAAGAGGACTCTGCTACTTCTCAATTCCAAAGAAGTCAAAAGGGCCTTGGCAATGACTGTTAGCTCCAGGGAAGTTAGGGAATGAGAAGAGGGTTTGCCATACTCGGGACTCTTAAAACTAATGGACATATAATAGCCCATGGGGGAGGGGAAAGAAAATTCAAGAATTCCAGGTACAGCTTGTGACAAATATGAAGCATATTTGTCTAGAATGTATTGTTATTGGCTTCTTCTTTTTTGTCTTGGTACATAAGGGGTTAAAACAAGGTGCACTAAAAACTAAATAATTTAGGCTGTAATCATGTTTACTTTTCTCGTTCTTTTCACAGTGCTGTCACTAATAGGCGACAACTGGATTCTTCCAGCAGCAATTAGTTGGTTGTTATTCATAGATGGGCAAATGTCTCAGTTCATTCAGACATTAGCATAAGATTAATTTGTTCCCAGAAAAGGATGGTGGCATGGGCAGACACGTGGCAGATAAAGTTTAACGCAGAAAAATGCGAGGTGATGCATTTCGGTAGGAAAAATGAGGAGAGGCAATATAAACTAGAGGGAACAATTCTAAAAGGGGTGGAGGAACAGAGGGATCTGGGGCGTATGTGCATAAATCGTTGAAGGTGGCAGGGCAGGTTGAGAAAGCGGTTAAAAAAGCATACGGGATCCTGGGCTTTATAAACAGAGTACAAAAGCAAGGAAGTCATGATGAACTTTTATAAAACACTGGTTCGGCTACAACTGGAGTATTGTGTCCAGTTCTGGGCACCGCACTTTAGGAAGGATGTGTACGCCTTAGAGAGGGTGCAGAGGAAATAACTAGAATGATTCCAGGGATGAGGGACTTAAATTACATGGATAGAATGCAGAGGCTGGAATTGTTCTCCTTGGAACAGAGAAGGTTGGGAGGAGACTTGATAGGTGTTCAAAATCATGAATGATGTGGAGATGCCGGTGATGGACTGGGGTGGACAAATGTAAGGAATCTTACAACACCAGGTTATAGTCCAACAGTTTTATTTGAAAATCACAAGCTTTCGGAGTTTACCTCCTTCGTCAGGTGAGTGAGTGAAGCTCATGTTTCAGACCATGTTTCAGATCCATTTTACATTGAGTATTAGTGCAGGAGACAAAATTATTTTTCAATATTACAAGGAGGAATAGTAAAATCTGTAATTACTGTAGATCTATTGTCTATCCTTACAATTGGTAATTTATCTATTTACCATTTAATAGATACTGTGTTTCCCCAAATTACAACAGTGACTACACTTGAAAAGTACTTCATTAGCTGTGAAACGCTTTGGGATGTCCAGAGGCATGAAAGTGACCTTGAAAAGCAAGTTCTTTTTAATTCCTTTAGAATAAGCTTCCAACTCTACAACCAGTTTTGAAGACACTTTGTGTAGTCATCACAAATAAATACCAGTGCATAGAGAACAGTATTTAACATGAACAACAACTTGCATTTATATAGCGCCTTCAACGTAGTAAAACATCCCAAGATGCTTCACAGGAGCGTTACCAAACAAAATTTGACACCAAGCCACATAAGGAGGTATTAGGACAGGTGACCAAAGCTTGGTCAAAGAGATAAGTTTTAAGGAGCGTCTTAAAGGAGGAGAGGTGGAGAGGTTTAGGGAGGAAATTCCAGAGTTTAAGGCCTAGGCAGCTGAAGGCACGGCCACCAATGGTAGAGTGATTAAAATTGGGGATACGCAAGAGGCAAGAATTGGAGGAGCGCAGAGATCTCGGTGGGTTGTAGGGCTGGAGGAGGTTACAGGGATAGGGAGGGGCGAGACCAGGAGGAATTTGAAAACAAGGATGAGAATTTTAAAACCGAGGCATTCCCGGACCGGGAGTCAATGTAGGTCAGCAAGCACAGGGGTGATGGGAGAACGGGACTTGGTGCGAGTTAGGATGCAAACAGAAGAGTTTTGGATGGGCTCAAGTTTATGGAGGGTGGAAGTTGGGAGGCCAACCAGGAGAGCATTGGAATAGTCCAATCTAGAGGTAACAAAGCATGGATGAGGGTTTCAATAGCAGGAGCTGAGGCAGGGGCAGAGATGGGCGATGTTACGGAGGTGGCAGTAGGTGGTCTTGGTGATGGAGCGGATGTGTGGTCGGAAGCTCATCTCGGTCTGGTTCAAAATATTTGAAGGTATCAATGCAACTGCACCGAAGAGTATTTAATTTTCTTCAAAAAAAAACTGAAAGGCAAAAATTATTGAATTTTCCACATTCCACCCGAGTATTTTAGTCCACTCCTCATTACTCGCTGAATAAAGAGGTCTGAAGGAAATCAAATTTCACAGTCTTTTGCTAAACATAGAGAAAATCCACCCTAGACGACACTCGACAAGTGTTCCTCACAGAGATTAGAGGTGGCATTAGAGTAAGATATTAGTCAGGCAACTAACAGGCAATTCAGCAGGAGGCAGCAAGTCACAAAGTTTGGAGCAGCTGAATTTCTCGGGGACAAAACTGCCAATATAGAAAATAAGCTTGCTGGGAAGTGAACAATTTCAGCAAATGCAGAGTTCAGAAGTGCAGGACATGTAGAACTACAACTGCAGACAGCCATCATCAACAAACTAAACATTAACTGCTTTGATGATACCACTCTATTAAAATTCAACACATTTGGCAAGGCACATATCTAATGGAACTAACAGAAAACCTGACGCTTAACCTCCTTTAAAAATATATTCTGTTATCACCATCACAATAAACTGCTCAGGTTTTTACTGGCTTGATTTTTAAAAATAAGACTGCCATATGGTAAGATCCAAAACTTACTGGAGTATTATGTCGAATGTCCAGACCATCACCTAGTTTATTGATGATAGCAGAATAACCTGCTGTGAAGAGCGTGTGATCACCTGCAAACTGGGCAAAAAACTCATTATGGTCCCAGGAACGAGCAGATACCTGCAACGAAAATTAGAAGTTAATTACAAACAGAAAAAAAATACTTGTACCTCTGACCTTTTTACAAATAGACAATTGTGTACAGGTATACCTTGGGTCTCAATAAGGGCAAATAGTAATAACATAGCTTTGTAATCGTGCTGTAACACAATATGGTACAAGTTGGCCTTTTGCAACTATCTGCATCTCATTTTGATCTTTAAAAAAATATGTAGTACACACTATTATTTCTGGTGTGATTTAATGTTGGTCACAATGAGGAGAAAAAGATGTAACATTGAGATAAAATAGATGCTGATCAGTAGAATCTCAGTATAATATTTATTTTTGCACTACAATAAGGAACAAGGTACAAGATATTTTAGGTTGTTATGCCAATTGTAGCCACCTTTCTCTCCATACACAGGTCTGGCTGAAACTAAATAATGGATACGGGTTTCATACAGTGTGGTTCAGAATGGATAGAAAGAATAATTTTGTATGCGCTCATGTTGGGAGGTGAAAGCTGCACTGGGGAAAGCAAAAGGGCTCACTTGTAAGAGAGGATTTGACAGATTTATCAAATTTTTAAAAACCAATATAACCAGAGATGAATGGCAGTCCAAGGCAATTTAGGTAGAAACCTGCAACACCAAGAGAAGGAAGTTAATAACTGAATTGCTGTAGATCGCCTTGGCAAAAAGAAGAAAAATATTGATATGGATTTTACTCAAGCAAGAAGTGCACGAGAAAATGGAGGGTGTTGATCATATCCAATTTCAGTTACTGAGAACTGAAATGGAATTGGGGAAGGCAAATTCATGGAACTGGTGCGCGATTACTCCCTGATAAGCATCTTAAAGAGGGAGAAGAGAGAAACAGGAAAGAGGCCATCGTTGATCTAGCGTGCAGCATTCAACTGCAGATGACACAAGGATTTGGAGACTAGAATAGGGTCAGGACCATCAATTAGATGATTTGAAATGGAGGCTAGTAATATGAAGTTCGAAATGCAGACCTGTTGACAGCAGTGCCCAGAGATTAGTTCCAAGACCAGTACTGTTCATAATATAAATAAGGATATGTCAGATGACATCAAATTGTATGGCACGACAAAATATTCCAAAAGAAAAAAGATTTAATTCAAAGATACACACTGGACAAATGAAATTAATTATATACATAAATTAATGCACATATCTATCTACAGAGCTAGATGTCCTGTATCTAAGCAGTGTCCATAGTAGTACACATACCAAGGCATCATACCTCAACCGTGCCAGCACAGGCACAATGGGCCGAATGGCCTCTTTCTATGCTGTACCATTCTATGATTTAGAGGTAAAGTAAAATTGTGATTGGTTCAAATAACCACTATCACAAAGGTAGGAAAAGCTACAAATCAACAACAGCAACAACCACAAACTGATACCAAATCGTTTAATTTTCTATAAGTTCTTTCAGTGATTACATTTCCTTACTCACTCCAGCTCTAGTTCCTCAAGCTGTTCAGTTACAACTCCCAGCTGCAGGTGGCACTGTCCTCAACGGCTCCATTTATCCGACAGTGAAAATCAGACCTCTTGCTCAACCTGAGCATCTGCCATCTCTGCCCACCCCTGCTTTTGGCCACTACCCTTTTTCGACCTGCTCAGTCAGCACCTTCTCGCTACTCCTGACTTGCCTGCAGACAACCTTTGTCCTCTACCCACTCTGTATTCACCAAGAAATGCCATGATCTGGGAACTGACCAAGTTCTTCAAAATCACGTATTGCACTTTTACTAATAAAAGCATCGTAAGCACTTCAAAAAATAAATTAATTCTGGTTCCTGAGTCAGAGCTAGTAACTCGACAATTCGGTCTTTCTAGGGCCAGAGGCAAATTGTCTCTAGCACCTTTCCCAGCAGGGTGACTAGTCTTGGTTATTTGAACTACACAGCATGCTTATGCTGTATTTGCTGAGATACAGTCTAAAGATATGAAGCACTAAATGCTTTAAACAATAAAAGGCACAACTCCTGGCACAGTACTGGCTAATTTGCATTTTAAAAATTATGGGATACAAGGAAGGACTGATGAAGGCTTACAGGCTCCATTTTCCTGCAGCCCCCTCTACCAAAATACTGCCAGATCCCAGCCTTGCCCACATCACCAAATCCCAGGGACCCCATTATAGTCCTTATACACCCCCCATTGCTCCTGGGCCAACTTCCCGACTACTCTCAATGATCACAGACCCCAGGATACCCCTCCCAGTTGTCCCTCATCCAATGTTCTCAGATTCGAGCATCCTACCCACTGCTGCCAAAGTACACCTTCCACTTCCCATTGTTCTAACATCCTCCACAGCAACACTTGTGCTCCCAGGTCCTAGCACCCCTTCCTACTATTCCAAGATATCAAGGCCCCCAAATGTACAAACCATTGATCATTGAAAATACCAGAGCCACAATGTCTGCAGCTTGTTGGCTAACCTGTGTATGAACTCTTCTAGTGTTTATGCAATGTTAATCAGTTTTTCTAGCCTTAAAGGAGACATACACCTAAACATCAGCAGAAGAATACATTTGTTTTATACATCACATGATACCATAATATGTATTTCCAACATTTTCTGCTTTCACATTATTGTTCATACATTTCTATGAAATTCATAATATTCATTAACAGTTAGTTTCTTACCTGCTGCAGGTTGCTACCACAAGCATATTCAAGATTGCCAAGATGAAACTGTAGCACTTTGGCTTCTAGATCACTGAACTGGACTCCAGATTCCTGGATAAAAGTTTTGTAGATCTCCTCAATCTTTTCTGCTTACAGAAAAGAACTTGGCATCAGTCACAACACTCCTCATATTCCTTCAAGGGCTTAATTTGGATAATAACAATAAGCCAGCAGTAGTACTCAGAATTCAATATCATTAAGCTTTTCTAGTGAACTGACCATCAAAGAACACCAATGATAAATGGAATGCTTTATTATGTTGTTCCAACTTCCCATTTAGCTAGTAGCATGTGGCTAAAGAAGGTCAAGCATTTATGTTTGCCAACAAGCCAGTAGGAGCTCAAGCCAATGTTTTAAACTACTGGTGCATAACATTGTCACTGGACTAACGATAAGCTGAGGGGGAAGTGGGGCAAGTGCTCAGACTACCAGTGATCGAGTCAAGTTTACTTCTGTTGACGAGGTACGACGTGCATACATTGGCAGTGTGCTGGAAGTTATTGTGCTCCATAGAAAGTGCTCAATGGTCAAATAGTAAAATGGTTTGCTCAGCAAAGACTTTCGGTGAAGCAGTCACCCAAATTTTAAGCGGTCTCCTCTATGTTCAGAAAACCATATTGGTCTTCCCAATATAGAGAAGACTTCCTAAAATTTGACTCAAATGCTGCAGTGCCACCACTGGCGGGAAGCGTACAATATGCAAGTTTATATAGGTAGTTTCCATTATAAAGACTAACATAAGAATTTATAATGGGAAAAGAGATAGGAAATGTGGGCAGACAAAAAGATTAACACATTAAATATTCATGAAATATAAGGACAAAATATATGCCCTAGCCCAATTATCCCCCATCCTCTAATTCTGTTGCCCTGGTTTTGACCTCCCATGTGCAATGCCACAAAGGATTGACTAATAATTTACATGTTCACTGCTAAATTCTTAGAAAAACTGCTATTTGTGCATTTGCAAAAAAAAAGGTGCTGGTAACCAGTCCTGCTGATGGCAATAACCAACCTATGTCTGAAATAGTAGTTAATATGTGGGATGAGTTCTCTTGAAAAGTGAGATATGATTCATGCTTCTTTAAAGCAAATTAAAACCTAGTCTGATAATATTTAAAATAAATTGTCTGCTTTGGGGAAAAATGAGCTTCAGGATCAGATTGTAATTGTAGCAATGGACCAAGTGGCAGAACTAACTTGCACAAGAACAGGACCAATGATACAGCAAATCAAGCCAGAAGCAAAAGATCTGAGTCATTGGCACACCTGAGGATGTAGGAAAAGATCACCCTGTTGAATTTAGTCGACAGTTCCTTATCTGTACCCTGTATCCCAAGACCTATTAAGATTGAACAGGAACACTGGTCTCTTAGATTGACCTAGTGTGTTTCGTCAAGTGCTTGAGATTTTAAGATACTTATAAAATCTGTAGCATATTTCCACCATGAGTCCAATTTTCTCCCTGCTTCTCCTAAAGACACTGAGCCATGCTAGCTTACAGTTCCATAGGTGCTGGCAGATCATCAATACCTCAGCTAAGTAGCAATTCTTCATCTGAGACTGGACAGTGAATATTGGGATAACACAGCCAACCACCTCTTGTCCTCATTCAAGCTCCACTCACAAAGAGTTTTCAGCCCAGGACAATGATCAGTACTGGGTAACCTGGTTTACTGTTTCCTCTCCCTATCCTGAAAACTGGTGCAGCTTCTTTAGCTGATTCTAGCTGATAGTGTGATGCTACATCAACAAAGGTCAGGAATTAAACTTGGGACCTTCCTGACCTGTACAGTTCAGAACCAGACTATACAATGCATTCATTCTGAGCAACTGAGATGCCGCAAGCTGATTAATTTATTTCATGAGCACTCAGTAGAGATATCAAAATAGTGTATGAAATTTAACCCAATTAAATTTAAAAACAATGGGCCTGAAATAAGCTCTCATTTATCTAGCTACAGTTATTGACAGGAATGGAGTTTTCCACAAAACAGAAAGCAAATTTGCTGCTTTCTAAATAGACTTTGGATCAAGATCAAAGCAACCAACATATGGAAGTATGAACACTAACTCCTGCGGTGACTTTGCTGAAAATTTAAAAATTCATTCAAGTTTCGGAGATTCTCAAACAAAAGAAAAATGTGCCTCTTCTAATAGTTCTTAGAGAAATGGCAGAAATATTAAATAATTACTGTGCCTCAGCATTTACTAGGGAGACTAACATGGTAGGCATGACACTAGAAGAAATCAAAAAAGATATAAAGACATTTAAGTTAGAAAGGGGGGAGATAACAGATAAACTAATCAAAGTTAAAGAGGATAAAACCCCTGGTCCCAGTGGATTGCATCCAAGCATATTTAAAGAAGTTAGGGAACAGATGGCAGAGGCACTATTACATATATATAAAAATTCATTAGAAAGGGGAATAGTGTTAGAGGACTGGCACACAGCTAATGTGATTCCTATATTTAAAAGGGGAGATAGAATCAGTCTAGGGAACTATAGACCAATTAGCTTGACATCAGTGGTAGGAAAGATAATGGAATCCTTACTGAAAGATGTAATAGAAAAATATCTAGAAAACAAAAATATAATAAGGTCAGCACAGATTTCAAATTGCTTGACCAACCTTACTGAATTCTTTGAAGTAACAGAAAGTGTAGATAAGGGTAATTCAGTACATGTAATATATTTGGATTTTCAATATGCCTTTGATAAGGTACCGTAAAGTAGACTCATGACTAAGGTCAGAGCATGTGGAGTCAGGGTACAAGTAGCAGAATGGATAGCAAGCTGGCTACAAAACAGAAAACAGAGAGTAGGGGTTAAGGGTAGTTACTCAGACTGGCAAAAGGTGGGAAGTGGTGTTCCAAAAGGATCGGTGCTGGGACCACCGTCGTTCACCATTTACATAAACGATTTGGATTCTGCAAATTTTGAAATTGTACTTCCGATTCCAGGCGACACCAAATTGGGGGGTATAGTTAACACCAAGAAGGACTGCGACAAAATACAGGAAGACATCAATAAACATTCAGAATGGC
The DNA here is from genome assembly GCF_035084215.1 of Heptranchias perlo. NCBI lineage: Eukaryota > Metazoa > Chordata > Chondrichthyes > Hexanchiformes > Hexanchidae > Heptranchias > Heptranchias perlo. Next base: position 30,074,263 of record NC_090326.1, read on the forward strand.
AGTGTAATTCGCAAATGAATTTCAATATATACGTGTGAGGTATTACATTTTGGTAGGAAAAATAAGGGGGCCACATACTGCTTAGATAATAAGGGTCTAGATGGGGTAGAGAAGCAGAGGGATCTAGGGGTACAGATACACAAATCACTAAAAGTAGCGATGCAGGTTAATAAGGCCATAAAAAAAAGCAAATCAAGCTCTGGGGTTCATTTCTAGAGGGATAGAATTGAAAAGTAGAGAAGTTATATTAAACTTGTAACAAACCTTGGTTAGACCACACGGAGTACTGTGAACAGTTCTGGTCTCCATATTATAAAAATAATATAGAGGCACTGGAAAAGGTGCAAAAAAAGATTTACTAGGATGATACCAACACTGAGAGGTTATACCTATCAAGAAAGATTGAACAGGCTGGGGCTCTTTTCTCTAGAAAAGAGAAAACTGAGGGGTGACCTGATAGAGGTCTTTAAGATTATGAAAGGGTTTGATAGGGGGGGTGGGGTGGAAGACCAGAACGAGGGGCCATAAATATAAAATAGTCACTAATAAATCCAATAGGGAATTCAGGAGAAACCTCTTTACCCAAAGAGCATTTGGAATGTGGAACTCGCCAACAAATGGAGTAGTTGAGGCGACTAGCATAGACATATTTATAGACATATTTAAGAGAAAGCTAGATAAACACGAGGGAGAAAGGAATAGAAGGATATGCTGATAGGGTTAGATGAAGTAGGGAGGGAAGAGGCTCGTGTGGAGCATAAACATCGACATGGACCTGTTGGGCCGAATGGCCTGTTTCTGTGCTGCACATTCTATGTAATTCTATATCATTCTTTAGGATTAGAAAGGCTACACATGAATAGAATGATGTGGTTACTAGCCCTATTAAAGGGCATTAGCTTCCATGCAAGGCAAATAAACATTCTTTGCTTAGTTAGGAGGGCAAATATGGAAACAACAGGATCTCTCAATGCACCACAGGACTGCTGTTCTGGAGCAGGGAGAAAGAGAGTAATCAATGAATAACAAGACTGCACAATATAGGCAGCCTCTGAATCTTTAAATTTGTGCCCAAAATGTAATCTTTTTCCTCGAGCTTTCTGCAACTGAAAACATACAATAACATACTGAGAAGCTATCCTTACCTCCTTGGAAACTTGTACATTCTTAGGATGTACAGTTGTTTTTATAAAAAAAATGTACCTGGGTTTCCCAGATAGAAGTTATTGTGCATCAAGTGCAATGTCAGGGGGTGCGGGGGCGCAGAAAATGTACATAATTTATTCCCAATTTCTGTATGGAAGGAACAAAAATATAGTTTGTGCATGTGCAGCAGTAACTATCAAAATTAAGCCTAGTTAAAATTCATCAATACATCCTGTTAACTCAGAGATTCGGGTTCCTCCGTAAGTTTGGGATGGGATATAACATATGTACAAGGAACATTCTTGGGCACATGGGAGGGAGGGGTGGTTGAGCCTTCCCACAATATCAGGAGAATTAAGTTTTTGGATGTACTGTATAGCATTACTAAGGAACAAGAAACAAGTGCCAGCTACATAAGCCTAAGGTGAATTGTTCAATTTTACAACACAACAAACAAAAAATTTGTCCTGCACACAGCCTTTTGTAACCAGTTTTGATATTTTTTGGATCCATCTATTTTTCACCTTCTTTTACAAAACAGAAAATATTTTATTGCAAATTCCAAATTGGTCAAGTGATTATACAAGCCCTGGTAGTGATAGTGATATTTAGATGTTTGCAATTTCTAAACAAATGGAATCCTTACCGTGGTGTTTTTTTTCTTGTGGTGGTCCTTTCAAGGCCCAATACCACTAATTCTTCAAACTCTAAACTACACTCATGAAAGCCACAACTGAAGGCAACCCACCTCCAAGAGGTACATCTTGGAATTGTTTCTTGTCCTTCCTCCATTCCGCTACGACATCCAGCATGGCATTGAAATGGAAGTCAATGCATTTGTCAATGGTGGGGTCAGCCACCCTTCCACCTTCTTCTATTAGGTCACACCTATCCCCCAATTTGTGCATCTTACTTCCAAGCTGAAGTAGAAAATAGTTTCAAAGAGTTCAACAAAGCTTATACAGGAAAATTTGTTTCGCAACAAATAAAATTTAGACTCCTATCATAGCCCCTTTTAGCACTAAGACAACTAGGAATCCATTTCACATGATGATGCAATATTGCAGGAAATTGGTATCGCAAAGAGTGCTGTGTCACAAGATTGCGAGGTGTAGGCTCATGTTTGCAGTTTCCAAATCTCAGTGTGTGTGTGTGTGTGTGTGTGTGTGTGTGTGTGTGTGTGTGTGTTTGGGGGGGGCAGTGAGGAAGGAGAGAAGAACTAAGTGACATCCAGGCAATGCCCAACATGGAGAGAGAAATTGTAAAGCAATATCTGGGCCCATTCCTGTACATTGCTTCATAGAAAAATATTTGCACAGCCCTGAGATTAAACTTTGCCTTAAGAACTTCTTCAACATACCACAACAATCTGATGGGAGTCTCACCAGATATAGTGTTAAATGGAGTAAAGAGATGTTAAGAATGAAAACTGAACTTCTCTCCTTTTGCCATCAAAAGTCTCCAGTAAAAGTTCCTGAACCAGTAAAACTGTATTGACTTTTTTTTTGGTTGAGGGGGGTTGGGGGGGGGGGGTGAAAGAGGAGGTGGAAGTTAGCGTAAACTACTCAAACAAAAATTGTAAGGGCTGCCTGTAAACAAAACAATGTTTAAAAATACACAATACCGGAAGCAAGAATTACCAACTAATTATAGACAACCACAACGATAGGCAAAGGATGCCAGTAAAAGGAAATAAAATTAACAATTTTTATACAATTACAACAAACCATTGCTAAGTCACATAAAAGCAATGCAATCTATGAAACGATTATTCAAACAAATCAGATGAATACTATAATCTTAATATTTCTGCTATAATATAGAAACCCACTTGCTCACACATTAGTGCTATAGGGTTGTTAATGCAGCCATTAACAATCTGTGCTCCTTTTCCCACAGTCACACCAAGAGAGTGGTCATCCCACACACGTCCACCAATCCGGTCTCTGGCTTCCAGCACCATCACCTAAAGTGAAAATGCAGCAAAAATCAGAAAATACATTTCTCTTCAGATTGATCACCTGCAGACACATTTGTCATTGCAAATAATAGTGGTCATTTGTAGTACAGTATTCATGACCCATTTTAACTCTTATTCCCAGTTTATTGCAAGTTGGCCAAGCAACTGAACAGCACAATAATAACGAAAAACTGTAGACCAAGCAAGTAATCAACTGAAAACTAGATGGCCAGCTCAAGCAAAAGAAAATTTATCATATGCTGGGCAGTCTGGTACAGAGTTTAACACCTAGTCACCAAACAATACTTCGGGAGATACAAAAGCACCTTTACCAAGACAATCGTTAAAGGTAATAATCCCAAATTCTTAAGTAAAACAACCTCCCCCTAGAGGTCTAATAAAAATTAAAATTGTAAATGAGATTGCTTTTAAAAAAAACTCACCACAAAGTGACTGGCCTCCTAATCAAGGCTGACATCTTTGCAACATTTCCAAGGCTAGGTGTTGAAATAGAAAGTTGAAAGCAATGAGCAAATTGGGTGCCAAGAGCCAAGATTAAGCTAAGAAATATTATGTTTCAATGTCCAGCCTCAGAAACACAGCAAAGATAGCTGCCCAGCCACTATGTGAAGTGTTTTTTTTAAAATGAGATACACATCTTTCCACAAGAGATGTGGGAGTATGTTATTCTCACCAGGAGAACAAAAGTGCTCCCCAATGACTCAGTTAAATAAAGCAGCGAGTAGTTGAGCCACAAAGACCAAGGGCCCGATATTACCATGGCAGCGGTGGATCAATTGGGCGCGTGGGTAACGCGCCCGGTGAAATCAGTCTGCCCCGCGTGCAATCGCAGGCTGATTGGATCCACTTACCTGTTCTTCCGGGTTCCCCGCTGCTAAGCTGCGCGGCGGACGGACTGCGCATGCGCAGTAAGGTCTGTCAGCTGGAGGAGCTCTATTTAAAGGGGCAGTCCTCCACTGACTGATGCTGCAAGAAATTGGAAAAATTACAGCATGGAGCAGCCCAGGGGGAAGGCTGCTCCCAGGTTTAATGATGCCTCACTCCAGGTATCATTGGATGGGGCGAGGAGGAGGGGGAGGACAGAAATCTTCCCCCCGGCGGGCAGGAGGAAGCGGCCCGCCTCTGCCACCAAGAAGGCCTGGCTTGAAGTGGCAGAGAAGGTCACCTGCACCACCAACATATCGCACACTTGCATACAGCGCAGGAGGCGTTGCAATGACCTAAGTAGGTCAGCCAAAGTGAGTACACTTACTCATTCCCCTACACTACGTCTGCCACATCGCCGCCCCCACCCCACATCTCCTTCTGCACTGCCAACACTACTCTGTCACATCACCCCTCACACCTACTCAAAGCTCATCCTCATCTTACCTGCACTTACTCACCTCGCCAGTACTCATCCCGCCACTACCACTCAACCCAATCCTCATACAATCTCATGGCTCTATCTCATACTCACCATCTCATGCATCTCTTTCACAGTCAGCCTCACTCAACCTGCCACTACCTGTGCTGCAGCCACAGGGCATGCATCACATATGTGCAGTAGGAAGCGTAAGGTAAACGTGTCGTGAGCATGAAGGAGATGCACAAGGGTGTTTGAGGGTTTGTCATGGTTTTTACTTATATTTAATTTCTGACCAACTCACATTACATATTATATTGGCACCACTACGGTCACGTCTTTGCGAATCTTGTCTGGTTTGTGCAATAATGCCCTTTCCTGAGGATCACAATGAAGACCCACACCTGATGCCACCCATTGTGTCACTGCAGAGTGGGTGTAGGTGTATTTGCAGGGCTCTTTTGTGCAGACGACTGAGAGACGTCGGCGATGTCCCTGGTGGCACCCTGGAAGGATGCGGAGAAGTTCTTGAGGGCAGTGGTGACTTTGACAGCGACAGGTAAGAAGATGGTGCTCGGGCCAGCCGGGAGCAGCTCAGCATGAAGGAGGCTGCAGATGTCCACGACTACATGTCGAGTGACTCTGAGCCTCCGTGTGCACTGCTGCTCAGAGAGGTCCAGGAAGCTGAGCCTCGGTCTGTGGACCGTGGCGAGGGTAGTGCCCTCTCCGACGCATCTCTCTCTGCGGTTGCCCTCCCTCCTGCTATGCAGGTGGATGTGTCACAGCACTGTGTTGTGGAGCTCCACGTGTCAGAGGTGGACGGCGTGGCCGGCGAGGGTGGTGATGCTGTTCGCCCTCCGAGGAGGTCATGACTGCAGCTACGGCGGCCCTCATCCGGAAGATGTACATCTGAGGGGGTCCGCAACGCAGGTACATGTGTCTGGACACCGGGGTCAGTGTGCAAGTTGGTGAATTTTGTTGTTAGGAGGAGGGTGATGGAGGCCAAGCTGGAGCTGCGGGTGGATTCACTGTGGAGCATCCGCGATGCTGAGACTATCGTGGATACCACGTTCAGTGAGGTGGTCACACCGCAGGTAAAGATTACGCAGGCAGAAAGGAAATGGGTGACCGCCAGGCAGTAGAGCAGGAGTCCCCTGGGGCCATCTCCCTCTCAAACAGATATTCTGCTTTGGATACTGTTGGGGGAGATGGCTTATCAGGGGAAAGCAGCAAGAGCCAAGTTCGGGGCACCACGGGTGGCTCTGCTGCACAGGAGGGGAGGAAGAAGAGTGGCAGAGCTATAGTGATAGGGGATTCAATTGTAAGGGGAACAGATAGGCGTTTCTGCGGCCGCAAACGTGACTCCAGGATGGTATGTTGCCTCCCTGGTGCTAGGGTCAAGGATGTCACGGAGCGGCTGCAGGGCATTCTGGAGGGGGAGGGTGAACAGCCAGTAGTCGTGGTCCATATTGGTACCAATGACATAGGTAAAAAAAGGGTTGAGGTCCTGCAAGGTGAATTTAAGGAGTTAGGAGATAAATTAAAAAGCAGGACTTCAAAGGTAGTGATCTCAGGATTACCCCCCAATTGGCCATGGTGCTCCTGGGTTATGGAGAGGGAAATTGGCCAGGGTTCCTACTCATGGTTTTTATCCAACAACAACTGTTGCAAGTGTGCGTTTTACACAAAAATATAGTGCAGCCAAAAATGCCATATCAGCTACACTTCTCCATACCAATAATGAACAGCTTTATAACCATTTATTAACATTATGGCTCCTCTTGCTGCCTCTCAAAATGTGTGCTGATGGGTATTTATATCTGGTTAAGTTGGGAGGAAAACTACAATTAGCCTCAGCAGTTCTTAGTTAAGGAGGAGAAAATCAGTCAGGGTTTCTGCTCATGATCTCTATCCAACAATCCTTTTCCCATGTGACACCAACCACCACATTATATGGTATCTGTTGATGGCATAGAAGGGAATGCTTTTAGTTCAAGATACTTCCCTTCCTTCAACACATTTAATTAATATGCCAAATCTATGATTTTTCCTAATTAGCTGGAGAAAGCAGTCTTTCAATTCCCATCACACGCCTCAACATATGGGGCCTTGACTACTGCCAGAGCTACTCACCTTATGCAAACTGCTGTCCATTAGCAAATAACTAGCGAGTACTGATGATACTGAACTTCAATAAAAGGACCAGATGCTTGGGAACAGCAGCCAGAACTAGAAATAAAATGCTGTTCCCTAACTCAACAGACCACGTGTGTAACTCTTCGCTGACAATTAAGTAAAATGGCAAGAATTTAGAGGCACTCTAAAGCTGGAGTTCTACCTTGTACATTTTGGCAAATTAAACACACTTGAGCACTTTATACTAAAACCACTCTTCCCACACCCATAATGTGTTCCTTCAAACTATCAAATTGTTTGCTGTTCTTAATATCTGTGAAAAAAATTCAGCTTCGCAAGTCTACTTTCAAAGGTGTTTTTCAAAATTCTGTGAAGAGATAAGTGAACAGGAAGAAAATAAACAGACGTTGATTGTAAAACAGTTATTAATGCTGAAAAGTAAGCATATAGTAAGTGAATAAGGACAGGAATGTCTCAGCTGTGATGCTCTCCACAGTCAACTCGCCTGCCGAAGAATGGGCACTTGTGGCAAGATGCCAGGGGATTGCCAGCACCCATGGAACTGCATCCCAGCTAGAGTCAGTACCTTGATGAAAGGTGGAAAGAAAACAGGAAAATTGGCAAAGTAAAATGTAAGGAAATATTTTCAAATTATAGATCAGTTCCAGTGTCCATAAACACTAAAACAGGATAGTTATTGGAGTTTAATGGGACTTCACTAAAGTTTCTCTTGGTGATGTTCAGTGCTTAGGGACACAATATTACCAGACCTCAGCCTCACTAAATGTGTTTGCACAAGCTCAAGCCAGACTATTAAGGCAACCAATCATATAATTTCCAATATATATTTTCCTTGACACAAAACTTGATCTAGTTAATCCAAAGTTTAGCACAAGTAGGCATGTTTCCTAAATTTGATTATGTCAATTAGTAAAATAAAATGGAGTTTTCATGACCAAAGTCTAATTGGAAGTTTTCTAAAGAGCTGACATACCTTAATTCCAAAATTCTGCAGCTGTCGTGCAGCTGCTAAGCCTGCTACACCTGCACCAATAACAATAACATTTTTCTGCAGAAAAGAAAAATATAATGCATTTTAATTGATAATCAACTATCAAATTATTTCATACAAATACCTAATAGATAAAACTTCAGTCAGGGAAATTAGGTTGTTACATTTTCACTATTATTTAAGTCAACTGCTGAATCACAAACCTGATACAAGGTAAGAAAATTGATACAGAATATTTTAGTATCGACAAAATTTAAATACTGCTATAATTTACAGTTTAGATAAATTTTGAAAAAGCACATGGGACAAATGCATAGCTCGCGACACACCGCCATAAAAACAGCAGCAGGCACATACGCAGCAGGTTGGGGACACATTCCCCACTTTTTAGGGTTTAACCCCCACCCAACCTCCTCCCACCCATCAACGGTGGAGGGGGGGGCGCGTGGTGGAGGGGTTAATATCGAGGCCATTATGTTGATACCAAAAGTGTTGCAAGAAAACTGAACTGATTGAACATGTGCCAGTATTCTGGTTCTTTGTATTTAAACACTGAAGAGATTGTTTTGTGAACTGAAGACTCCTATAAAGGCTAATTAAACCATAGCAGACTTTTACCACATTTTTTTTATAGTCCTCCAATGTTTAGCAAATATTCTACACTTCACACCCATACTTAATAATTGTAAATAAATATACTGGTTATTGTAATCAGACTTTAATATCCACCAATCTGAAATGAGCGTAGTAGTGTTACACAAGATTGCATTTAACCTATTATTGAAAGTAACTGTCAATCCTCAAATCACAAACCCTGCAATTAAAATACAGTTAATGGATTGCATAGGACAAGGCACACTTATGGGAGTTGCTGCGAATCTATTGAAAGAGAAAATTTGCATTTTGTAATAGATTAGTTAAACTGTGAATACCTCAACAATATGGGAAACTGTAGACGCCTTTTAATGTAATTTACGATATGACATACTACATGTTTGGAAGTCATTTTCAAGTATAAACTTTCCTCTCAAAACAAGCAAATCCCAAATATTTTTTTCCTATCCTGCAACCCTCAATATCTGTTCAATCTAAAATTGAATGTGATCAGTTTGCTCCATTTTTTAAATTGATATAAATAATCAAATGAGTCAGAGAGCTACAGGCATTTACTAAAATCTCAATTTGAAATTCTTCCTGCCCCTCAATTTCAATGGAACTGCTCTTAGTACTTTTCTAATTCACAGCTTCCTCTAAAGCATTTTTAGTGCAGAGAAGTGCATCTAATTTTAGTACAGTTGCACTGCGACTACACATGCCTGCACTGGTAAATTCCCACACGGAAAACAGTAACAAAATATTCTGAAAGACTGAAAAAGATCATCATCCATCAAAGAATTGTAAATCATCATTGTGGGTAAACTGAAAACTTAGTTGCTTTAAATATATTTGCATTCAACTAAGTTAAGCCAAAAACTGTAGGTGGAAACCATCGGAGGGAAGGGGGGTGCATGAGAGAACTGAAGCCACTTTTGTCTACCAGAAATTATTTCCATGAAGCTCATTCATATCACTTCTCGAGGTCTGAAAGTTCTATTGCAAATTTTAATTTACCCAACACATAGCCAGATATTAAAAAAGTAACAAAATGTAAAAACAATTCAGAAATACTACTTTTTGACTGTTTAGTTACAAAACAGGAAGCAATATAAAGTAATTTTCCAGGTACAACTTTACAAAAGGAGAAAGTAGAGTCATTATAGCAGGGCAGGTAGGTCAGTCAGTTGAGCACCAGACTCAAAGCCATGTGATCTTTGATTTGCATTGCAATAGGATTCATTCATTCCTTTATTCTTCTGACATGGATCAAATGACATGGATCAAATTAGCATACGGTCTTAGTATTGGGGGGTGAAACAGGAGACTGAAAGGACTAAGCAGTAATTACCACACTGTTACAGTATCTCCTGGCTGTTTGGCAATAGAAAATGGTGATCAGCCTCACATCAAATGGCGATTTAGTGCCTAATGGAGAATGACCTCTACAAATAAATTTCTCTTGCTTAATTTAATATTTCTGATGCATAACAAATTTACTTGATTTGGCAGGGAAAAATATTACAGTAATAAAGTTCAATTTTCTTAAACCAGATTTTTTTGTATGCATGCAAACAGGTAGAACTAAAATCTGGAGTTTTTAATTTTTCTTTAACACTAGCTGATCTCCCATGGTGTAGTCCTCAGTGAAACAGGGTTAAGGGCGGGGAATAATTGAACCATTTCAGCTCCCATTTTCAATTCATACATTGTGTCCTTATTTTAATATTTCTATTATGAATTCCTATGTCTATATTTATAATTGATGCTGGCCATATAAACTTGTCATTCTGTAATTACACCCTCACTAATGGGAGTGTGTAATTACAATATGGCAAGTTTACATGGACAGTGTCTATTACAAATGCAGATATAGGAATTTATATTGGAAAAAGTTAATAGGAAGTGCACATAGACACAAGACTTTTAATATATTAATAGATTTATTTGATGAAAGAAAATCCCTAGGCATGTCCTATTCATAATTTTTAAATATTGAGTAATAATGCAGGCATTTAGCTGTTACACAAAAACTGATCCCTTTCAACTATTCATTCTTCATTTGCCTCACTATTTGAATTTTCATTTGAATGGCCTGTCAACTTGCACACAGAGAAAGTTCACAAATAACCCAAAAACACACTGGACTTTTACTTCCACTTTTTGAATAATGTCATCAAGCAAACATTTGTACAGTGTAAATGTTGAATTAGTTAATGCATCAGATCAGAATGATACTCATTTACATTAAGAGCCGCTACTTTAAAGTATACCATTCTCCAAATGGACACTAAACTGTAAATTTAGTTTTTAAATTATTTTTGAAGCATTAGATTAGACAGTTTTTGCATGACGAAAAAGAAAAATGTGGATCCATCTACAATCCCGAATTAAGTTTTAAAAATAACAGGATGACCAAAAGAATACATATAATATCCAACCTTATGATAATAACTGGGCAGGAGGGGATGATCAGGGTTGACAGTCAAGACTCCAGTATTGACCAAGCCCTTTCTTGTCACAAAATACAAGATCTTCTCCACTTCCAGCACACAGCGAATGCGAACAAGCCCTCGAACAACTATGTGGTTTGCACACTTTTGTGGGGTGAGAACCTCCTGCAAATGAAAGATAAGGTAAGGAAAACACATTTCAGCAGTACAATTATAGTATTTTGGGTAAGATTATTTATAACAGGATCAAGAGTAAGCCATTTGGTCCATTGAGCACATTCCTTATTTTGTTAGCAGCTCTATCTTAACTCCAATTTTCAGCCCTTTCTCCATATCCCTTAATATCCTTACTTCCCAATGAAGTAACTATCGCTGCATTTAAAAATCTTAATTAATTTTGCATCAATAACCCTCTGTCGACTTTTCACAACAAAATATAAACTGAGAATGTACAAGCGGTTTAGAGTGCACGTTAGTAAATGTAATACATGATTGTTTCACGATGCAGTGTGCCAAGGAAGTTACAAGAGGCAGCTCACACATCGTTTCACAATGATAAGTGATACAAATAACACACGGAGAATGGTAGTTGTGGCAGCTGAGTGATAGTGACAACACAATCATATTCTGAAATTCAACACAACTAAGGACCAGTATTCTTCAATTTTGAAAAGACCAATTCAAGGGAACAAGCAACGAGCTAAAAGAAACTGAATTAGAGTGAGCAGTAGGTGATGGCTTAACTCTTCAGGTGATGGGGGATGTCAAATGGAATATCTTAAAAGCATACTGCTGAACATGCAGGATAAATACACTGTAAAGATCAGCAACTACAGACTAAAGACTTATTAATGCATCAATAAGAAATCCAAAGTAAAATAAAAACAAAATCTACAAAGCTTGTAAGAGAGTAAGGTGGGGTGGAAGTCACTGGGGTGAATACATGAGCATTCAAAAACATGCTAATTCAGGATAAGCTCAGGGATATTGCTAGAAGAATGAAGGGGGAGGTTAGCATGATCTTTTATTCACACAGAGGGTAATTAGAACATGGAATGCTTTGCCATAAGTGGCTATATCATTTAAAAAGGAATTGGATAAATATTTGAAAAGCAGGCATATAAAAAGGATACAGGAAAAGGGTAGAAAAATGCAATTAGAATAGATAGTTCTAGTTGAAGAGCTAGCACTAGCAGAAGCATAATAAGCCAAATGGTCTTCTTTAGTGCTGTACCTTACATTATTCTATGATTAAAAGAGAGGCAGAGAGGAATCTGGAATTAAGCACATCTGTAGACACTAAACAACAGCAAGAAATCCTTCTAGTGCAATAATAAAGAGAGCACTCACAGAAGAATTGAAAACCTTAAAAGGATACTAACAGGGCCAAAACTGAGGATGGACACAAGACAGTTAACCTATGTGATGAGTTTACATCTTCCCAAGTATTCACTGGAGAAGACACTAATGACTTACCCTCCATAATCAAAGTAAGTTTTTGCAACTAACAGCAATGAGATACCCATTCTAAAGAAGCTCAAAATAAACAAATCCCCAAATGAATGGCATTTGTCCTAGGGTACTAGAAGAAACAGGGGATAAGATTTGTGAGATGCTGATGGTCACGAATGAGTCAGTGAAAGCTGGACAGTCTTGCTAGATTGCAAAACATGCTAATGTGGTACCATTTCCAAAAATATTTTTTTAAAAAGACCCATACAACTATGACATTATTCAAGTAAAAATAATGCGACAATAACCTAGTAAATAATAGTCAACCCAAGTAGCCTGTGGAAAACCAACTGACATTGTGTTTTCAGATTTCCAAAAAGCACAATACAAAATTCCACATGAAAGACTGTTACCTAAGCTTAGAGGCAAGAATTCAAGGAAAAACATAGAAATGGATAAGAAGTTAGATGATGTGAAGGAAACAGAGGGCACCTATTAAGGAAATGATGTTGGGGTGAGAGAGGTGGAAGGTGAGTACTGAGTGGAGTACTCCCTCAGTGATTAATGTTGGCACCCATACAATTTCTCATTTATATTAAAAAGACCTAAATTCAAATGCTCAATGAATTCCTAGCTACCATTAAAGCAATCAAAAACTATAAAATGTCTGTCATGCTAAAATTGTACAGTGCTCTAGTACTGGGCCCAGCTTCGCTCACAGAAACACAATGCAAACATTCAAGCCCTGGATAGAGTGCAGAGAAGAGCCATGAGACTGATCCTTAGCTTCAGTTGTGAGAAAAAGCTCCAGAAACTTGGACTTTTCCAGACGAGTAAGGAGGTATCTAAGAGGGGACCTTATAGAATTATTTTATTAAAAGTACACATTATAAAATAAATAAATGCAGAACACTATTTAAATTAAATCATGACAGCAGAACAAGGGGCAAAATTAAAACTGATGTTAGCAGGTTCACAGAGTGATCAACATGTGGAATGAACTGTACATGGTAGTAGAGGCAAAACTCTGCAGTAATTTAAGAAATAGTTGCAAGCTTTGATCGAGGAACTGTAGTATGAGCTAAGATGAGCCAAATGGTCGTCTTCATCTGCAACTATCTTGTGATATTAGAACTGCTGGGTTAAAATGATAGACTTTGGGGCTCCATGGAGGAGTCCTTCTATAGGGGATAATTAAGCAACAACAAGTCTAATATTAAATTCTGAAAATGCTGGAAACACTCAGCAGGTCAGGCAGCATCTGTGGAGAGAGAAACAGAGTCAACGTTCCAGGTCAATGACCTTTCATCAGACCTGGAAGATGTTAGAGATTGAACAGTTTATAAGCAAGTACAGAGCCAGGGAAAGTAGGGGGGGGCAGGGAAAGGAAAGAACAATGGGGATTTGCAGTATTTTGCTTATGTTTTAGTGTTTAATTTACTGCCATTTCTCTTCCAGGATTGCCCACCTTGAAGAAATTCTGCTCTTCTCTCTGACGGGATTTCCATTTGTCTCCTTCCCCTTTGTTCTTTCCTCTCTCTCCCCCCACCCCATCTCCCTGGTTCTGTAAGTGCTTATAAACTGTTCAATCTCTAACATCTTCCAGTTCTGACAAAAGGTCATTAACCTGAAACGTTGACTCTGTTTCTCTCTCCACAAATGCTGCCCAACATGCTGAGTATTTCCAGCATTTTCTATTTTTATTTCAGATTTCCAGCATCTGTAGTATTTTGCTTATGTAATATTAAATCCTACCATTAAAGGGGGTGGCCAACTGGCACCTCAAGGCTCTTCTGTGGTTGAACTGCTTTTTGCTCTTCTTTCTAATTGATAGGATAATCTAAAGAGCCACTCAAACTGACTACAGTGTGGATCCTTACCTCATCTCCTTCATTATTCACTAAATCAGTAATAACATAATTGTCGGTGGCTGTTAATTGGACACCCAGTGCAATCATACACACTACACAGGGTGATGTTAAATGAGAAGCAAGAAGCACCATGTTGAGGGGAACAAAAGATAGTCAAGTGAAGATAGCGTCAAGTGGGGACCAATGAGCAAACTGGCTTGTTCAACTGCAAGCATTTTCAAATACATTTTAGTTAATTACAACTTAGTTGTAATTTTGAGACTTTCAGATCAACCAAAAGGATCAGATGAAACTATTTTTTTTTGGGAGGGGGGGTGGTTGGAGAACAGAAAGTGCAGAGGAGGAGTGCAGAGGAAGTCAAAGGAAAAACATTGAGAACTGTAGCATGGAAAGTAACAAAGGAGTACCATGAAAACAGATAAAATATTTTTTGCACAGTGAGCCAAGTCCAATATGCTTGCTGAGCTCCAGACTTTTCTTTATGTAGTCTAAGGTACAGTGAGTGCTAAACAAGTGTTTTAAATATATTAATGACCAACCGAAGTCACTATTTTAATTTGAGGTACTTTTATCCTAATGTAGTGCTATTAATTGCAGACATGTGGTTCTGGTGCCTTCAAAAGTACTCTTTAACATAAACGATCTGAACTCTGTAGACCCAACAGTAACAGAATCCACTTTTGCTGTTTCACTCTCAAGACCTAAAATGTACTGAGTTGGAACATAAAAGGGCCTGAAACTTGCTGCTTTTTGTCTGATACAATTTTCCCCTTCTGGGTGTTGAGCTTTGGAAAGTGAGCCATCCCTACATTATAGGACATAAGTACTACATATGCCTTCACTTATACGCTGAGCAAGTGCCAAATGTTCACAAAGGGAAATCAGAATCATATAAACAATCATGAAATATACAATTTCTGCTTTCAGGTTCAAAACAAATCCAGATAGTACAATTCTTTGAGCAGATTTATTTGGCTGTAGTTGTAATTTCAACTTTTTAAACTTTCAAACTTGCCTGATTAGGAAATTGTAGAGCATGCTGCATTCCACTGGGATTACTATAAGGTACATTCAATTAACATACTAAATTAAGGCAATTAGTAGCATTTTATTTGATATGCCTTACTTATCTGTCTGTTAATATCATCTGCACATTCAACTCCTGGTGAGTGCTGAGTTGCTCTCAACCAGAGAACAATTACCCTCAGCATATCAGGCTAGGAATGAAGGGGAGGAAAAAAAAAGTCCCATGGCCAGAAGTGCCACTTCTGATTGCTGTAAACTTGACTGAGTGCCACCAGCTGGAAGTGTAAGTGAACTTAGGATAAGGCTTGGCTGCAACTTCTCCCACGTTCAAACAGTCTACCAGAACTTGGTCTCAAGCATAAAGGATGGCCACCTGCATGAAGAATGCTATCTGTGCAACTGTATCTCAGAACAAGCGGTCATCTTCAGGAGATGAGGGAAGCGGTGAGAAAAATGTTTGGGTGGTGAGGAAAAGGGCACAGCAAAGGGAAAGGAAGGGTGGGGGGAAGGGAAAAAAACATTATCCACACAAGGCTTACTTTGCAGTTAATGTTCCAAAGAGCCAAAATTAGATTTCTCAATGCTAAGTACATTGTAGGATCCCGGGAATATTCAGGGAACTCGTACAACTCGTCCAGTTCCATCACATCTGGCCTCACACAGAGGGCCTTTCCACACTCATTGGGCTGATAGAAAGGTTGGAAGTAAGGACTCATTCCTGCAACTGACCACAACAAATTCAAAGTTAGTCCATTTTATTGATAAGGTACATGTAAAATTTTAACATTAAAAAATTCCTATACTGCCCTTATTCTGTTATGAATCTTCAAAGGCAGCAGGCAAACAGGAGCAAACTCTGCAGTTTTAGTGCCACTATTGTTCTTTGATTCAAATCGTGAATGCTGCGTATTTAAATTCAGATTAGCGGATCTCCCATGCATTGTTCACCATTATTTAGTGAATGTGCTGAATTATAATGGGAGCATTAGACCAAAAATCATTCAATATTACATAAATATATACTAATATTAATCTTCAATAGCACTGCTCAGAAACAAAAAAATTGGGAGAAAAATTGTCTCTTTCTAATCGTGTAACAATCTCTCTGATAGAGTGTTGGAGACTATCTGTCTTACTCTTGTCTCTCACTCAGATGCTTTTGTTGTCTCTATATTTGAGTTTGTCTCAGACCTTCCTCCTCACTTTCTCCATCTGTGCTGGTCTCTTTCTGTGTATTTTGCACTTTCACTCTTGTCCTCTCATCTTCCATGGAGAACTAGAGCCAGGGTCAGGGCTCCAAGCCGCTTGACAGCCACAGAAACATGGGGGAGTGGGGATACCACAGTAACTTGTGTCACATGACAACCATGCAGAAAACTTGCATAGTGAGGCATGGGCAGCAGGGGAAAAAAGTCAAAAATAAAAAGATTTAATGTTTTCAGCATTTTATACAGTTTAAAGCATAAATTAAAAATTCTAAGCTAATGGTGTTGTTTGCGATCCAATTGCTCAGTTTTGTATTGATTATTTAATGTAGATAAACAGAGACCTAGGAGTTGAAATACATAATTCCCCAAAAGTGTGAGTGCAGGTAGATGAAACCATAAGGTGGCCAATAGAATTTGGGGTATTTATAAATAGGCCATACAAGACTTGAGTAAGTAATGATGAATTTATACAAAACATTGATTAGGCCAAGATCAGAATACTGTGCGCAGTTTTGGACACCCCACATAGAAAAGGACATTAAAGCCATAGAAAATGTACAGCATTCAACAGGCTGATGCCAGGAATGGGAAACTGTTAAGACCAATGATGTTGGAACTATTTCCACTGAAGCAGAGAAGGCTAAGAAGAAATTTAATTGAGGTTGTTAATATTATGAAGAATGTAGATAGAAAGAATAGGAAAAGGCTATTTGCAATGATTTGGAAGTCAGTGATGAAGAGTCATCAATTTAAAATCATCACTAAGAAAATGAGAAGAAACATAGGAGAAACGTATTTACACAAAGGATTGTTGGAGCATGGAATACTTTGCTGCAGGGAGTGGTTGAGGCAGAGATCATTGCATCTTTTGAGGGAAAAATTGGATAAATATTTGAAGCAGATGATGACACAGGGAAATGGGGGACGATCAGGGCAGCGGAATTTGTTTTGGATTGCTCTGGCAAAGAGCCAGTACAGACATAATGGGCCAAATGGCCTGCTTCCGAGCTGTGAACAAGTTGTCTGTGCTCATGGGCTGCTCTGTTTCCAGATCAAAGGAGGTCCAGTTAGTGTGAGGGGAACAGTAACCATGAATGAGATACCAACAAAGCAGAAGCCTTCCAACAGGGAAGTGTAGCTTAAATTACCCGAATTCTTGTTCATACCACTCACATAAAACACTAAAATCTGTAATACGTTTGATAAGTGCAAATGGCATTACCGAGTTACTTAGCCTTCAAATCAAACAATTTCAAACTGCTCCTTATAGACACAAACATGGTACATTATACACATGGTCCACGTACACCCTGTAACCAGGCATATATTTTTGTCACCTTTCAACAAAAATTTTCAGCTGAAGGCTTTTAGTCAGTGGTGGAATCAAAATAATAAAACACCACGATGAAACTGTATTACTACACTTAACCTCCGTAGTCTTTTATTCCATTAACCAGCTTAATAACTAACCAAAATGTGTAGTCACATTTCTCTCTAAGTCAAACAGAATATTGTTTCTTTAACTCAAAAGAACAGTTACAATTTTACTGTATTGAACCTTGCTAAACCGGAATGGGGTAAAGTTTCACCACTTCGCCTGGCTTGTTATTTCATCCCATTTCAAATATTTAAACAAAACAAGTCCCTCAACTGAACATGATCTTGTACAAACCTTTCAGAGTTCAATAAGAAACAAAGCGCACTGACAACACAAGCATGATTATCCTTCCCTTTCTACTCTAAGCCTCCCTGGTGATTAAGAGAGTTAACTGCCATGCCACCAATCATTTCTCCTTTCAAGGTTCAAATTAATTCTTGGTCAATATATTGACAAATCTTAAAAAGATACTATTCATACAGGATGACTAAGGAGATTTTTTTAAATAAAGGGAGGGGGGAAAACTCCATTTTAAGCCATTTTCTTTCCTACTTCCATGGTTTCCCTGTGTCACACATGATGGCCAGTCAGGCAAGCTGCTCAGACCTCTCTAACAACGATGCTCTGAAGTTGGCCACTAAATGGTATGCAGGAGCACCCCACAGATAATCTTTCTTCTACTCAGTATTTGATCAACATCACATTTCTTTTTTCCATCAATTTTCTCCCCCTTCACCCCAAAGGCACATACTCCTTGCTTGGAAGCAGTTCCACAGAGCCATTTGGACTCTGCTACCTTGTGCAAATAGTTTTTCCTCATGTATAAGCCTCAGCAGTGAGCGTCAATAGGATATTGAATTGCAGAAGGCAACACAGCCAAACTTTACTTGATGAGCACTCCGGCAAGGGTCAGCAAATGACAATCAGAAGTGGGAAATCTGGCCAATTTTACCTTCCCTAGCCAGAGGAACGGAAGCTAATTTTACCACCACCAAAACAGAGATCAGCAAACTCAGCATAGATTAGAGATTGAGCCTGGGACCTTTCTAGCCTGTACAGTTCAGCAACCAACTGTCTTAACCAACTGAACAAACAGCATGTTCGAATAAAAAATGGCAAGCAGACCACATCTCTCTATTCTTTAGCATAGTGCACTGGCACTCCACCATGCCAACCTAACCGCTGGAAAATTTAAAAGTATATTTGTTGTAGTAAAATACAACTTAAATTATGAAACAAAAAAGTGCATGTCAAAGACATCAACAGCTGTTCTACCTTAAATCCATAGGTCCTTCAGTTAATTTAATAGAACTGATTAACAAATATTTCTTTTGTGCAAATTGAAACAAATTCCAAAACCATTTCCCATTCACACTACTAATCCTGCTTAACTTATTACCTACAATTCCAGTTGTAATCAATGCTTGAAAAATACATTCACCAACTCAAAACTAGCAATTACAATAGTCAAATAATGAAAACTCATCAAAACTAGTAATTAAACCTTTGAGGTGCATGAGCCAAAGGGCAACTGTTTGCTAGGTCTGATAGATTGGCCTCAATTTAAAAAAAACATTTAAGGAAGTTTACTGCTTTCAACGTATGCCAGCGTTCAAGGTACTAATCAGATTGCTGTCCGCTTTGATCTAAGAGAGTCATCTGAGGCACACTGTCGGGAACTGTGTGTTTGGGCAAAATAGTGCTCACAGTGGCACTTCAGAGTTGACCATCAAAATGTATTGCATAGAACTGTGTATTGGTATAAAAACTACAGTGCAGTGGTTCTGGTGTCTATGAACAGTGAGCAGAGGTGTGGCCTATTGTATGAAAGTATTGCACAACTTATTGCCAATTACTTCACTGACCTAATGTTGAATGTGCCGTGTTTGCATTCCTGTGGACATTTCCTGACACATTTCTTTCAACATGCCTATGGTTTGAGAGTTTTATTTTATATGTATTAGCTTGTGAAGCACACGTCGTCACTAAAGCAGTAAATTTTACAACTTAGCACTCCCAGCTCGGCATGCAAGCATATGGGCAATTTGGGCACGGACATCAACACGGCCAATTCGCTGCTCCAATGGATAGAAAATTGTGTGGGTGTTGAATCAGGCATGCTGACTTCCATATCCAAATTCTTAGCACATATTTCTATTGCACGAAGCTCTAATGCGATATTGAATTGTAAAATGCACTCTTAAAATTGTAGATCCAGCCGTGATTCAAAGACTTCTATTTCAGGTACACATTTATTTTGTAATGTTGTTTTACTTTTGCAAGAGCTCAGTGTTACAATCTGCTTATGGAGGGGAAAATAGCAGTCACCAATTTGGTTGAAGGGCTACACTAGTATTTGATATGTATTTGTGAGGAGGTAACAATCCAGAGAACGTGAATTCAAATCCCACACTGGCAGTTTGAGAATGTGAATTCAGTTATTTTTTTTAATCTGGAAATAATAAAAAAGCTGGCGTCAGAGAAAAAGCAATGAGACCAAACTACTGTATATACACGAAGAATAACACGTGG
The DNA here is from genome assembly GCF_035084215.1 of Heptranchias perlo. Classification (NCBI taxonomy): domain Eukaryota; kingdom Metazoa; phylum Chordata; class Chondrichthyes; order Hexanchiformes; family Hexanchidae; genus Heptranchias; species Heptranchias perlo. The sequence goes on from NC_090326.1 coordinate 30,094,397, forward strand.
TCAAAATGCACACACCCATCAACAGCGACATTTTACTCAGGTGAACCTAACAAGATATCCAGCACCTGAGTCCTTTGGAGAGAAGAGCACGTTTAGTGCAGCATGAGGCCACCATTAATCCCATCTCCTGCACAGGATCACACACACAGCTGTGATCAAATATCAATCACTCACAACCCCACCATAGTTCCCAATTCCACCTACATTGCTTAGCACTCGCATTGTGTCACATTACCCAAGATTCCTGCAAGATTTTTCTCTACTTCTTAAGTTCATAACATCTTCCTGGAACTAATCTCATGCCCCACAGCTTGAAAACCACTCTTTATAAACAAGGTAAACTCAGGTTACTACTTCGAAGTAGACCAGTGGACAGTAATAGAAATTTAAACAAAAATAAATTTAGAACAAATAATAGGAAAAACTTCTTTACTCAAAAGGTGGTAAATGTTTGGAATAATCCACCAAGCGAGGCAATATAAGCAAAAACACTGGGTTTATTCAAAATACAAATACATGGGAGATAAGTATACTAGAGGATGGGCTGAATAGTTTTTTCTCATCCTGGTCCAAAGCAAAAAAGAAAGGAAAGTATACCTCTCAGTCAACAGGTTCAAAATGTAAACAAATTCCTAGTGGAAGTATATTTTCCCTTTAACCCCTGATGGCTCAGCAAATTTTAATTAATGAGTAGCTGACCCATAAAAACCAGGAAAATCCCAGATTTGATCTCAGTTCTGCACTCAGTTAGCTAATGTCAAACAGGGTGGCGGTAAGACATTACAATAAGGCCCAGTTCATGTGGGGCAAGGAGTGAAAAAACAGGCCAGGGTTCACACTCCTGATTACTATCCAGTGTCCCCTGTTGGAATTGTTCAGGTGCGGATGTTAGGCACGGCGAGGTTCAGACCATGATGCCCTATGTTGTTGAACACCTCCCACCACCAAGGCGCATACAAAAATAATGGCAGGGTACCAGAGGGTGTCTAGCAGCAAGGGAGGGAGGGATGAACACACACACACACACACACACACCCCGGCTTTGCCCATGGTTTAAAAAAATGGATTCCACCTTCAGGAGAGGAGGGAAAGGATTTATTTTTAAAATAAATTCCTTCCAACCTCCAATTTGTTTATTGCTGTGCTTGATATAGCTACTTCCTACTTTTGTGCAATTCAGATTTACCCATGCTTTCTGGGTGGGGGACATGCAAACAGGCTAAGCATATTCACAGCATCTGTAGATATGTGTCCCAACCATCCCAATTTCCAGCTGAGGGAAATCATACAAATATGGGTGGTTAATTTTTTGGGGGGTGGGGTCGAGATCTAATCAATCAGCCTAAATTGTTTCATTTAAATTGTGGAACAAAGTTGTATTCATTCTCAAAATTTCCATTTTCAACCACTTTGCCAGGAGCTAATCTTTGAAATGACCCACACAAAGTCACCATCCATGGACTCACACATTATCAGCAGCTTGTTTAGTGATATCTTACCAGGTGGCTGGACACTGATTTTGCTGCGCTCCGAAGAAGTCATCTTCATACTGGAGAACTCATTGTGGAAACGGTTAGTGCTGACACAGGATGGACTCATGCCTACACAGTCTGGGTAGTAAGCACCAAGAAAGGGGGCTGCTGGGCTTTCCTTAAGCAGTGGGGGCACAATCAGCATGGAATACCACTTATTATCTTCAACTTCTCCCACTCGCTGAAAAAAAATGTATTGACTTTATATGAGAGAGAAAATGATCTAAAAATACCCTTGTTTTAGAGATCACCTTTTAGGAAACTAATGAAGGAGACACGAACCTCCATTATTTGAAGTTCAGTAGACAATAATCATATGAATCAATTTTAAAGGTGTTCATTTGCACAGCTTATAATTTTTGTTTATTTTCACTAAAAAATAGAACTTTTACTACTAAATACATCCGACTAAACAAATTTAGTACAAATGCAGTAACTAGATCTTCAAAAGGAATTATCAAAATTGGGCTCCGAAGCTTGAAGTCTGATACTGTTCATACTTTACTATCAACATTTATATTGATTCCTTTGTTTCAATCGAATTTTTACTTATGTCACTAGCTTGCAGCCATACCTCTTGTACAATATATTTAAGTTAAGGTATGACCCAGTGGACTGGGACCAGCTGATTTAACAAAAAACAATACAATTTTAATCATTTAAATTTAAAGGTATATATTCAGAGCTCCAAGAACTGTTTAATGGATAATTGCACCTCTAGGTGTGGTACTGAGCCATACAGACCAGAAGATCGGTGGCTCAATTCCTGGTCTGTGCTGAGTTAGTGGATCTCAATTGAAAGTGATGTTAAAACACATCAAATATTCAGCACCTTCTAGCTGGAGGGGGAGGAGGGGAAAAAGAGGAAATTAGGCTGGGTTTCTGGCTGTAATTGTATCCAATGACTCCTGATAAAATGTGCACCTGCATGTATCAGGCTTATCGGTATTGCCCTCTGGTGATCAAATAACCTGCCATCACGCACACAAAGAATGGCCACTTGGGAGATGTACCAATCAGTACTTGGTGCAATAGTACCCCAGGAACAGTGAGCACTTCACGAAGGGAGAAAAGCAGAGGAAAAAATATTTCGGTTTTGAATATTGTACTCAGAATTTAAAAATAAGTTTTGCCTGCAGGATTCACTTAGGATCATAAAAGGCTTACTTTTGTAATAAAAAGTAAACTTTCCCAAATACACCAACTGAAAAAAATCATAGTGTTACAGAACTAAAGCCAGTGGAAGTGTTCTCCAGATTTACTATCAAAAAACCTCTCAAATCAAACCTATCTATCTATCATCCTTGATTAATGCCATAATGGTAGGGGATACTGAATATAATGTTCTCATAACTGCCAATGCTTTGCCCATATATAATTTAATTAGTATCTATATCCACATTTATTTTCAGAAATTCAATCTGGCCTGATCTTATGGCCTCTCTTCACATGGCCTCAATTTTGAAGTTTAGGTAAGGAAAAATAGCCTCCATTTTAAAACACTATGAAACAAAAGTGGGGTGCTGCAGGGATCGGTGCTTGGGCCTCAGCTATTTACAATTTATATTAATGATTTAGATGAAGGAACAGAGTGTAATGTATCCAAATTTGCATACGATACAAAGCTAGGTGAGCTGTGAGGAGGACGCAAAGAGTCTGCAAAGGCATAGCAACAGGTGGCAGATGGAGTATAATGTGGGGAAATGTGATGTTATTAACATTGGTAGGAAGAATAGAAAAACAGAATATTTTTTAAATGGTGAGAAACTAGTAAATGTTGGTGTTCAGAGGGATTTGGGTATCCTCATAAACAGAAAGTTAACATGCAAGTACAGCAAGCAATCAGGAAAGCAAATGGTATGTCGGCCTTCATTGCAAGGGGGTTGGAGTACAAGAGTAAGGAAGTCTTGCTGCATTTGTACAGGGCTTTGGTGAAACCACACCTGGAGTACTGTGTACAGTTTTGGTCTCTTTACCTAAGGAAGGATATACATGCATTAGAGGCAGTGCAATGAAGATTCACTAGATTGATTCCTGGGATGAGGGTTGTCCTATGAGGAAAGATTGAGTAGAATGGGCCTATACTCTCTCAAGTTTAGAAGAACAAGAGGTGATCTCATTGAAACATCTAAGATTCTAAGAAGGCTTGACGGGGTAGATGTTGAGAGGATGTTTACCCTGGATGGAGAGTCTAGAACTAGGGGGACATAGTCTCAGGATAAGGGATTGGACATTTAGGACTGAGATAAGGAGGAATTTTTTCACTCAGAGGGTCATAAATACTTGGAATTCTCCACCCCAGAGGGCTGTGGATGCTAAGTCGTTGATTATATTCAAGACTGAGATTGACAGATTTTTGGGCTCTAAGGGAATCAAGGGATATGGGGATCGGGTGGGAAAGTGGAGTTGAAGTTGAAGATCGGCCATGATCTTAACGAATGGCGGAGAAGGCTAGAGGGGCCTTATGGCCTACTCCTGCTCCTATTTCTTATGTTTCCTACGTTTAAAAATTGAACCTCTTCCTATTTGTCACAGGACAAAAACTCCACTTTCATCACACAGGCCTGCAATATATGCACACAGGAATAATGGTTCTTTCTTTACTTAACCTGATCCCCACCCCTCCAAATATATGCAAAGGGTAAACAGATGGGTGAAAAGAAAGAGCTTGTTGAGCAGGGTGCAAGAAGATGGAGGGAGTTATTGGGACTGGGAATACAGTCAGAATACCTTTTGAGGTGGTGAGAGAGACAAACAGACACACCCTGTAGAGCAAGGGGAGGGGGAAAGGGAGATAAAAAGAAGAGAGGGATAGTTAGCCTGTAGCAGGGCTGAAGACTTCTCTTGCTCTGCTGGGAGCATGAGGAACAGATGCCTCAGGGCTTAGCAGACATGTTGTTTTACAACACATTTTCCAGTTCACCATGAACACCACGAGAGATCCATTAGTAAACTTACAAACTAACACTACCGGTTTATTCACACAAGATACAGTAGCCTCTGTAGCATTCCAATTTGCTTGTGCTCAGCATCCAACATGAAGAATCACCATTCATCAAGTTTCAGAATTTCAAAAGATTAATTTAAATTCACATCCAGTTGTTTCCAAGAATGTGAGTGTGTGGGGGGCTCATGGCAAATATTTCAAATACCACAAAATCTGGTGCACTACTTGCAACTACATGCCCTCTAGCATGGGGAGTTACATACACTCGTTCTACTTTATCCACACAGCAACCATAAAGTTGGGGAAAGATTTCTCACGCCACCTCTCTGTGGGTCTGGTATTTTATTTGAGCATATTATTTATATCAGCACATGTCATAAAAATTCAGTCAAGGGTTCTATGCAAGAAAAATAACATTTCACCTGAATTTAAAAACATTTAATATTCCTTTTGTTTCCATTCTTATTATGCACAAACAATATGACCATCAAAGGATAAAAACTAAGTCTAGCACATTAAACTATTTTGTATTATAGTGAGTGTGGATACCACGTTCAGTGAGGTGGTCACACCGCAGGCAGAAAGGAAATGGGTGATCGTCAGGCAGAGTAAAAGGACTAGGCAGGTAGAGCAGGAGTCCCCTGGGGCCATCTCCCTCTCAAACAGATATACCGCTTTGGATACTGTTGGGGGAGATGGCTTATCAGGGGAAAGCAGCAAGAGCCAAGTTTGTGGCACCACGGGTGGCTCAGCTGCACAGGAGGAGGGGAGGAAGGGGAGTGGCAGGGCTATAGTAATAGGGGATTCAATTAAGGGGAACAGATAGGCGTTTCTGTGACCACAAACGTGACTCTAGGATGGTATGTTGCCTCCCAGGTGCTAGGGTCAAGGATGTTGTGGAGCGGCTGCAGGACATTCTGGAGGGGGAGGGTGAACAGCCAGTAGTCGTGGTCCATATCTGTAAAAAAAAGGGATGAGGTCCTGCAAGGTGAATTTAAGGAGTTAGGAGATAAATTAAAAAGCAGGACTTCAAAAGGTAGTGATCCCAGGATTACTACCAGTGCCACGTGCCAGTGAGTATAGGAACAGGAAAATAGACCGGATGAATGCATGGCTGCAGGGATGGTGTAGGAGGGAGGGATTTAGATTCCTGGGACATTGGGACCGGTTCTGGGGAAGGTGGGACCTGTACAAGCGGGACAGGTTACACCCAAGCAGGACCAGGACCAATGTCCTCGCAGGGGTGTTTGCTAGTGCTGTTGGGGAAGGTTTAAACTAGAGTGGCAGGGGGATGGGAACCTGAGAGGGGAGTCAGAAGGGAGTAAGGTTGAGAGCAGCGAGAGGGGGGAAGACCCAGGGGAAATTTACAATACAAATAGCACAAACAGTTGTTCAAGAACAAGTGAAAGGAAAAAGCGTAGAGCAGCAGAAAGAAAGTGTACTTTAGACACTACAGATAAAGTGAAAAATAGAAGGTGTAAGGCGATTAACCCAGCATCAAAGCTGAAGGTCAGGCTAGGGTGTGTGGCCCAACTAAGAGGTCTATATACAAATGCACGGAGTATAAGGAATAAATTAAATGAACTACAGGTTCAAATTCAAATTGGAGGGTATGACATGATAGCTATCACTGAGACATGGCTGCAGGATGGTCAGGATTGGGAACTAAATATACCGGGTTATAAGGTCTAGGGAAAATGGAAGAGGGGGAGGAGTAGCCTTAATGATTAGAGATGAAATCACTTCAATGATAAAGGAGAGGTAAGCAGCCAACAGAGACCTTATGGGTTGAATTGAGAAGTGGAAAGGATCGAAGACTATAGTGGGAGTTGTGTATAGGACCCCTGGCAGCAGCTCTGAAGTGCTAGATTGTATAAATGCAGAGATTAGACAAGCGTGTAACAAAGGCATAGTGGTCTTAATGGGGGACTTTAACCTTCACATAGATTGGGAAAGGCAGACTAGCAACTGTCAGAAAGGTAGTGAATTTCTTGAGTGTGTTCGGGATAGATTTCTACAGCAGTATGTCCTGGAGGCAACAAGGGGGCAAGCCATACTAGATTTAGTAATGAACCAGATTTAGTTAACGGCTTAACTGTACGCGAACATCTATCCAATAGCGATCATAACATGATAGAGTTCAATGTAGTGTTTGAAAGGGAAAAAAGTGAGTCAGCTGCTAAGATTCTAGACTTGGGTAAGGCCGACTTCAAAGGGATGAGACAGAGACTGTCCACAGTAAACTGGGCAAATCTGTTAATGGGTAAAATGACTGATGATCAGTGGGAAATGTTTAAAAAAACATTTAACGTGATACAGAATCGGTTTATACCCGAGGGGCAAGAACTCTACTTGCCAAAAAAAACAGCCACGGACAACTAAAGAGGTAAGGGACAGTATAAGACATAAGGAAAGGGCATACAAAAAGGCAAAAAATGGCACAGATCCTGGCGAATGGAAAAGATACAAAGATCAACAAAGGGTCACAAAACAGATAGTAAGAGCTACAAAAAGAGAGTATGAAAAGAAACTTGCAAGGGATATCAAAACCAATACGAAGAACTTTTATAGTTATATTAGGAAAAAGAGGGTGGTCAGGAGCAGTTTTGGCCCCTTAAAAACTGAAAGTGGGGATATTGTCATTGACAATGGGGAAATGGCAGACATGTTGAACAATTACTTTGCGTCAGTATTTACAGTAGAAAAAGAGGACAGCATGCCGGAAATCCCAAGAAAATTAATATTGAATCAGGGACAGAGACTCGATAAAATTGATATAAGTAAAGCAACAGTAATGAAGAAAATAATTGCACTAAAGAGTGACAAATCCCCAGGACCAGATGGTTTCCAATCCAGGGTATTAAAGGAAGTAGGTGAGCACATTGCAGATGCCCTAACTATAATCTTTCAAAGTTCTCTAGATTCAGGAACTGTCCCTCTGGATTGGAAAATTGCACATGTCACTCCGCTTTTTAAGAAAGGAGAGAGAGGGAAACCAGGGAATTATAGACCAGTTAGTCTAACATCTGTTGTGGGGAAAATGCTGGAGTCTATAATTAAGGATAGGGTGACTGAACACCTCGAGAATTTTCAGTTAATCAGAGACAGCCAGCATGGATTTGCGAAAGGTAGGTCGTGCCTGACAAATCTGATTGAATTTTTTGAAGAGGTGACTAAAGTAGTGGACAGGGAAATGTCGATGGATGTTATTTATATGGACTTCCAGAAGGCATTTGATAAGGTCCCACAAAAGAGACTGTTAGCTAAGATAGAAGCCCATGGAATCGAGGGAAAAGTACGGACTTGGTTAGGAGGTTGGTTGAGCAAAAGGCGACAGAGAGTAGGGATAATGGGTAGGTACTCACATTGGCAGGATGTGACTAGTGGAGTCCCGCAGGGATCTGTCTTGGGGCCTCAATTATTCACAATATTTATTAACAACTTAGATGAAGGCATAGAAAGTCTCATATCTAAGTTTGCTGATGACACAAAGATTGGTGGCATTGCAAACAGTGTAGATGAAAACATTAAATTACAAAGCGATATTGATAGATTAGGTGAATGGGCAAAACTGTGGCAAATGGAATTCAATGTAGACAAATGTGAGGTCATCCACTTTGGATCAAAAAACGATAGAACAGGGTACTTTCTAAATGGTAAAAAGTTAAAAACAGTGGATGTCCAAAGGGACCTAGGAGTTCAGGTACATAGATCATTGAAGTGTCATGAACAGGTGTTGAAAATAATCAATAAGGCTAATGGAATGCTGGCCTTTATATCGAGAGGACTAGAGTACAAGGGGGCAGAAGTTATGCTGCAGCTATACAAAACCCTGGTTAGACCGCACCTGGAGTACTGTGAGCAGTTCTGGGCACCGCACCTTCGGAAGGACATATTGGCTTTGGAGGGAGTGCAGCGTAGGTTTACTAGAATGATACCTGGACTTCAAGGGTTAAGTTACAAGGAGAGATTACACAAATTGGGGTTGTATTCTCTGGAGTTTCGAAGGTTAAGCGGTGATCTGATCGAAGTTTATAAGATATTAAGGGGAACAGATAGGGTGGAGAGAGAGAAACTATTTCCGCAGGTTGGGGATGCTAGGAGTAGGGGGCAGTCTAAAAATTAGAGCCAGACCTTTCAGGAGCGAGATTAGAAAACATTCCTACACACAAAGGGTGGTAGAAGTTTGAAACTCTTCCGCAAACGGCAATTGATACTAGCTCAATTGCTAAATTTAAATCTGAGATAGATAGCTTTTTGGCAATCAAAGGTATTAAGGGATATTTGCCAAAGGCGGGTATATGGAGTTAGATCACAGATCAGCCATGATCTGATCAAATGGCGGAGCAGGCACGAGGGGCTGAATGGCCTACTCCTGTTCCTATGTTCCTACAATGCAGGTAGTGTGCCTGTGTCCATCATGATAAAAAAAAACTAAATTTAAACAAAGTATCCTGCAACATATGGCATTAGTTTAGATTGGGCACAAATTTCATGGGTTGCATAATTAGTACTTACCATGTCTTCAGACAAAGAGCAGGGGTCTGGACTTTCAGTCTGGATGGACACAAGAGAAGTCAGTACATTTTTTTGAAGTTTAAGAATAACTACACATACACATATTCCAACTTTACTTCTCCCCACATCATACACCATTCCAGACCAAAAGGGATGCCAGACAACCTACTCTCAGACAACCACTAATGCCACACTGAGACAAAAGCAGTCTTCCTGTGGGTAAGTACCTACTCTGTGATTGATGCCTCCCCACGATGGTAAGCCAAGATAGCTAACCACCACCTCATAACTCAATTTCCCTTTTAGCATTGAATCAGCTTGGTGATAAATTTTAAGAGGTGCAATTCACAGTTTGCATAAAACTGAGTCAAATAGAAATTAATTACAAACACATACCTTCAATTCATCTTGCTGCTAAAAATGTTTCAAATGCCCATTTTAGCATAATTGTCAGAGGATAGACACTAAACCAATTATCAAAAGATGAAAACAGGCTTGAAACAGAGGAACGCATGATAGTAAATATCCTGAATAACTACTTTCTCCAATTATTCACAAGGAAAGACAAGAGCAACATATCATCCCCAGAGTTAAACCAGGCAAAATTAATGACTTTGAGATGGAAATCCTAAACAGGCTAAAAGGGCTCAAAACCAATAAATCCCCACGGGTAAAAAGTATTTATCCTATAGTGCTAAAGGAGACTAGGGAGATTTGAGAGACATTGACAATTACGAGGGCATCATTGGACACTGGAGAGATACAAGTAGGTTGGTAACAGGCAAATGTGTTCATATTTTTTAAAAAGAGAGAAATCAGGCTCAGGCTACCAAAGAAATATTAATCTTACTTCAACCCCAATATAAAATAATGGAATTAATCAGGTGTAAACTTGATAAGTATTTGTGCAATAATAATGCAAAAATAGTCAACGTGGATTTGGGGGGGCAGGGGTAGGAGGATCCTGTTTGACCAACCTCCTTGACTTCTTTGAGAAAGTGACATCCCAAGTGGATTATGGTAAGCCCTACAACATGTTGTACCAAGATTTCCAGAAGGATTTTGACAAAGTTCCTTGTGAAAAGCTATTAGTTAAGTTCAAAGCTATGAGGATTCAGGGTAAATCCAGGGTACGGATAAGAAATTGGCTGATAGGTAGAAAATAGTGGATTCTAGTTAGAGGAGTTACGTGAGGGAAGGAGAAGGACTGAATGGGGCACCTGAGGGATCGGTGTTGGGACCATTATTGCTTCCAATTTACATCAATGATTTAGACTCAGAAATGCAATATAACTGTCAAATTTGCAGACGTTACTAAACTAGGAGGGGCAATGAAACTGGGAAGCAGCTTAGAAATTACAGAATGAGCTAGACCAAATATGTAACTGGGCAGAAAAATGACGGGACAAAATTTAATAAAAGTGAAGGATGAAATTGAAGACGACCTTGGGGCCTTAGCAAACGAAATGCTCAAAATGTCCAAACAATGCAGAGCAGCAATAAGAACATAAGAAATAGAAGCAGGAGTAGGCCATACAGCCTCTCGAGCCTGCTCCGCCATTCAATCAAATCATAGCTGATCTTTGACCGCAACTCCACTTTCCTGCCCAATCCCCATATCCCTTGATTCCCTTGCAGTGCAAAAATCTATCTATCTCAGCCTTGAATATACTCAATGACTCAGCATCCACAGCCATCTGGGGTAAAGAATTCCAAAGATTCACAACCCTGAGTGAAGAAATTCCTCCTCATCTCAGTCTTAAATGGCCAACCCCTTATCCTGAGACTATGCCCCTAGTTCTAGACTCTCCAGCCAGGGGAAACAACCTCTCAGCATCCACCCTGTCAAGCCCCCTCAGAATCTATGTTTCAATGAGATCTCATTCTTCTAAACTTCAGAAAGTATAGGTCCATTCTACTCAACCTCTCCTCCTAGGACAACCCTCTCATCCCAGGAATTAATCTAGTGAACCTTCGTTGCCCCGCCTCTAATGCGAGTATACCCTTCCTTTGATAAGGAGACCAAAACTGTACGCAGTGCTCCAGGTGAGGTCTCACCAAAGCCCTGTACAACTGTAGTAAAACTTCCTTAATCTTGTACTCCAACCCCCTTGCAATAAAGGCCAACATGCCATTTGCTTTCCTAATTGCTTGCTGAACCTGCATGCTAACTTTTTGTTTCTTGTACAAGGAACTCAAGTCCCTCTGAACACCAACATTTATTGGTTTCTCACCATTTAAAAAAAATTCTGTTTTTCTATTCTTCCTACCAAAGTGAATAATCTCACATTTCCCCACACTCCATCTGCCACCTTCTTGCTCACTCACTTAACCTGTCTATATCCCTTTGCAAACTCTTTGTGTCCTCCTCACAGAACACAAGAAATAGGAACAGGATAGGCCATCTGGCCCCTCGAGCCTGCTCCGCCAATCAACAAGATCATGGCTGACCTTCTACCTCAACGCCATTTTCCTGCACTATCCCCATATCCCGTGATGCCTTTAATATCTAGAAATCTATCGATCTCTGTTTTGAATGTACTCAACGACTGAGCCTTCACAGCTCTCTGGGGTACAGAATTACTTTCCCATCTGGCTTTGCATCGTCAGCAAACTTAGATACATTACACTTGGTCCCTTCATCTAAGTCATTAGTATAGATTGCAAATAGCTAAGGCCCAAGCATCGATCCTTGCTGCATCCCTCTAGTTACTGTCTGCCAACCTGAAAATGACCCGTTTATCGCTACTCTCTGTTTTCTGTCAGTTAACCAATCCTCTATTCATGCTAATGTATTACCCCCAACCCCATGAGCCCTTATCTTGGGTAACAATCTTTTACGTGGCATCTTATCGAATGCCTTGAAAATCCAAATATAGTACATCCACTTTATCTACCCGGCTAGTTACATCCTCAAAAAACTAAAATTTGTCAAACATGATTTCCCTTTCATAAAACCATGTTGACTCTGCCTAATCATATTATGATGTTCTAAGTGCCCTGTTACCACTTCCTTAATAATGGATTCCAGCATTTTCCCAACGACTAATGTCAGGCTAACAGGCCTGTAGTTGCCTGTTTTCTCTCCCTCCTTTTTTGGATAGCGGGGTTACATTTGCTACCTTTGAATCCGCTGGGACAGTTCTAGAATCTATGGAATTTTGGAAGATCATAACCAATGCATCCACTACCTCTGCAGTCACCTCTTTTAGAACCCTAAGATGTAGGCCATCAGGTCCACTGGATTTATCAGCTTTTAGTCCCATTAGTTTCTCAAGTACTTTTTCTCTACTGATATTAATTACTTGAAGTTCCTTACTCTCATGAGCCCCTTGGTTCCCCACTATTTCTGGTATGTTATTTTCTAATTCTATTATTTTATTTGTCTTTCATATTCTATTTTCTCCCTTTTTATCGATTTTTTGGTCGTTCTTTGCTGGTTTCTAAAACTCTCCCAATCCTCAGGCTTACTACTCTTCTTGGCAACATTATAGGCCTCTTCTTTTAGTCTAATACTATCCTTAACTTCTTTAGTTAGCCACGGATGGATCACTTTTTCTGTTTCTCAATGGAACGTGTATTTGTTGAGAATATTGAAATATTTCTTTAAATGTTTGCCATTGTTTATCAACCGTCATACGCTTTAATCTAATTTGCCAATCTACCTTAGCCAACTCACTCCTCATACCTGTGTAATTGGCTTTATTTAAGTTTAGGACTCTAGTTTCTGACTTAAGTACGTCACTCTCAAACTCAATGCGAAAGTCTATCATATTATGATCACTCTTCCCCAGAGGATCCTTTACTGTGAGATTACTAACTGACCCTGTCTCATTACACAAGACAAGATCCAAAATAGCCTGTTCCCTGGTTGGTTACATGATGTATTATTCTATGAAACCGTCTCGAATGCATTCCATGAACTCGACCTCCAGTCTACCTTTGCCAATTTGATTTGCCCAGTCTATATGAAGATTAAAGTCCCCCACGATTACTGCATTACCTTTGTTACAAGTTCTTATTATTTCATGATTAATACTCTGTCCAACGGTATAGCTACTATTAGGGGGCCTATAAACTACTCTCACCAGTGTCTTCTGTCCCTTGTTATTTCTTATTTCTACCCATATAGATTCTACTTCCTGATCTTCTGAGCCAAGATCCTTTCTCACCACTATCCTTATGTCATCCTTTATTATTAGGGCTACACCACCTCCTTTTCCATTCTGCCTGTCGTTCCTAAATGTCATGTACCCTGGAATATGTAGTTCCCAACCTTGGTCACTTTGCATCCATGTCTCTGTAATGGCTATTAGATCAAACCCATTTATCACTCTGTGCAACTAATTTGTCTATCTATGCTCCGTGCATTCAAATAAAGAGCCTTTAGATTTGACTTTACACCATTTTTTCCTGCTTTGACCTTATTTGCTGATGCACTATTATTGGTAAACTCTCTGCCCTTCCTGTCACACTCTGCTTAGAATAGCCAACAGAATGTTGAATATAGCCAAAACAATAGAATACAAGTCAGAGGAAATCATGGTCAAACTGTACAGTGCTCTGGTCAAACCACACCTCGAGTACTATGTCGAGTTCTGGTCACTGAGACACAAGGAAGACATTCAAAGCCAGGGGACAGTGTGAAGAAAAGCCACATGGAGGATCCCCAGTCTTAGAAGTCTCAACTATGTGGAAGACTGCAGAAACTTGAACTCTTCAACTTAGTTTCTCCCTAAACCTCCCTAACTCACTCTCCTCCTTTAAGACACTTCTTAAAACCTACCTCGCCTGTCCTAATATCTCCTTACATGGCTCAGTGTCAAATTTTGTCTGATAATTTTCCTGCGAAGCTCCTTGGGACTTTTATCACGTTTAAGGCGCTATATAAATGCAAGTTGTTGTTGGATGGAGAAGTCCGAGTTGTAATCTTATATAGGTAAGTAGAATTGTAAACAGCACCGAAAAGGTAAATCTGAAAATTTACTTCAAATTCAATTGCAAGAGTAGGACAAGGGATTATAGGTTTATCTAATAAAAGCCAAATTTAGGACTGACATTAGGAAGTTTATCGTCACACAAAGAGAGATCAATATATTAATACAACATCAAATAGACTCCAGGATAGAGTAGTAGATTCAAAATCCCTGGATTAATTTAAGAATCGCAAAATCATTACAGCACAGAAGGAAGCTATTCGACCCAGCGAGCCTGTGCCGGCACTTTGTAAAAGTAATCCAGTTAGTCCCATTGCCCCGCTCTTTCCCCATAGCCCTGCAAATTTTTCCCTTCAAATGTTTATCCAATTCATTTTTGAAAGGCACAATTGAACTGCATCCAACACGCTTTCAGGCAGTGCATTCCAGATCATAACTACTTGTTGCATAAAAAAGTATTTCCTCACGTTGCCTTTGGTTCTTTTGCCAATCACCTTAAATCTGTGTCCTCTGGTTCTCAATCCTTCCACCAATGGGAACAGTTTCTCTTCATTTACTTTACCTTCATGATTTTGAACACCTCTGTCAAATCTCCTCTCAACGTTCTCTACTCGAAGGAGAACAATTCCAGCTTCTCCAGTCTATCCACGTAACTGGAGTCCCTCATCCCTGGAACCATTCTAATAAGTCTCTTCTGCACCCTCTCTAAGGCCTTCACATCCTTCCTAAAGTGCAGTGCCCAGAATTGGACACAATGCTCCAGTTGTGGCCAAACCAGTGTTTTATAAAGGTTCAACATAACTTCCTTGCTTTTGTACTTTATGCCTCTATTTATAAAGCCCAGGATCCTGTATGCTTTTTTAACCGCTTTCTCAACCTGTCCTGCAACCTTCAAAGATTTGTGCACATATACCCCCAGGTCTCTCTGTTCCTGCAACCCCTTTAGAATTGTACCATTTAGTTTATATTGCCTCTCCTCGTTCTTCCTGCCAAAATGTATCACTTCGTACTTCTCCAGGTTAAATTTCATCTGCCATGTGTCCGCCCATTCCACCAGCCTGTCTATCCTCCTCATTGTTTACTACACTTCCAAGTTTTGTGTCATCTGCAAATTTTGAAATTGTGCCCTGTACACCCAAGTCCAAGTCATTAATATATATTAAAAAAGCAGCAATTCTAGTACTGACCCCTGGGGAACACCACTGTACCTTCCTCCAGTCCAAAAAATAACTGTTTAGCACTACTCTCTGTTTCCTGTCACTTAGCTAATTTCATATCTATGCTGCCACTGCCCCTTTTATTCCATGGGCTTCAATTTTGTTGACAAGCCTATAATCATTTGAATGCTGCAGTGGGAGGACTTGAAGGTCATTCTGAAGAGATGACCCAAGATGGGCTGATTGGCCTTCCTCATCTGTAATCATGATCTTGTGATTCAACCCAGATAATTTCTGCACACTTAATCTTTTCAGTCAGAACTATATTCGAAGTGTAAACAGAAGAATATTATTCAGCCTTGTATACAATAGCGGGTAATATTGAATGTGAAGAATTCTTTACTTCTCACTTGTACATTTAACAATGGAATTAAAAAGTCCAGTGAGTACAATTTTAATTAATCTCAGTCCTTGAGTATTTACTTTCAGGAAGAATTAACTGCACATTTCACCCACAGTAAGTCTAGAAAAAGGAAACATTATGTTGTTGCACAATTGTAACAAAACCATAATATGTTACAAAGAGTACAATTCAGAAAATCTAATGCAGATCCTGAACAATTGTACAGAATATGGTACATTTAATAGAATGCATTGATTATACATTGTTCTTATCGTAAGCTAACTAACCCTTCAAATACCTGTATTATATAAGGAGGCTTCAGTACTTGTAAAAAAAATGCAGTCCCCTGAAAAATGTAATCTTACTATAGCAAGCACAAGATGATTGGTTAGGAACGATTATGCCCCCACTGCTATTTGTTGACAACTGGAAGAGAGCATTTGACAACATCTGCAGCTAGATTCAATTTGTGTTATAAAAGGTTTGTCAACATAGAAGACAGCGTGTTAGAAATGGCATCACTTTCAAAGTGTTGAGGAGCCTACAGTGGTTAAGTTTGTAGAGCTGCTGAAGACCTAAACCCAAAAAACAAACCCAACAGAATGAAAATCAGTCAGATTTTAAATCCCATCTGATGCTCCCTGATACCGGTTAGCTTATTTTGCTAATCAATAAGAAATTTCATTCACTTAACTGTCCCGACACTTGACAGTTTATTTAGAAGCAACCTACTGCCCTTTTCTGAATCTTTTTCTAATAGTTTTATCTTTTTTGTAAATAGCAAAATAAAACTGGACAAAACTGATGACATTATTTTGCATCCTCACAAATCCTTTACAACATTTATTCACATATTATACACACTGACATTCTATCCGCCTTGTCAATCGAGGCCGTATGTGACAACATTTTCAAAATTTGTTTCATGGTACAAAAATATTTGCTACTTCCATCATTAAATATACCAGACGGGAAGCCCCCATAATTTATTGTCTTGAGGGGATTGTAACTGCCGGGCGTCATTGGATGTCCGACTCCCTCTTGGACCCTGTGCGAATCACTACCAGGCCAGAGGGCAGAAACAGGATTTTAGACAGCAAGAGGGCGACGACGGGGCCTGAGAGAAGCATCCCCAGCACCAGGCTAAGTGGTCGCATGGAGTCGTGGAGGGGATCGAGGTGAGGAATGGGGGAGGAAGCCCAAGGGGAGGGGAGAACCAAGGTTTCCCTGCGGAACCCGGAGGAACACTCCTGCTCCACCTAGCCCACGAGAAAACCATAAATAAATGAAAATGACCTACCTTTCTGGGCCTCTTCTGGTCCCACTCCTACTTGCCACCAGGTTTCACTGGCAGGTCCAGCACTGTGCACAACCGGGAGTTAAAATTATGTTGGGGTCCTAATTGTGTCATAGGACCCAACTTTCGAAAGCAAAAACTATATAGTTAAAATGGCAGGGCAGGAACGTAGTGGGAAGTGTGTGTCCGCCATTTTAACCACCTACCTTCTCGGTCCCGTTGGGACGGCAAAGTTAAAATTGGGCCTAAATGAATCTCTGAACAAACATGAATCAGCTTAGTTTCGGTTATAGAACAGATTCTCTGGAAACATTTCTATATTGTTCCAATGCCCTCACTGTTTACAAATGAGTATTTGATGATACATATTATACTTCACCTTGACTGTGGTATGAGTTTTCATGCCACAACGGTATGTTTTTGCTGATGTTGCTGTCATGTGGATGTCTCTTGTTAACTGACGCCATTTTGCACAATCCTGCTTTGTACACTGTACCTGTTGCAGACAAATCAAAGAAACAATGGCATTAAATGGTGCCGAAACACAAATGTGTTGTTGATTAAAGATGGAATACTGGTTTGCGTTACACAATATCACAACCAAATAGGTCGACAGAACATTGCAAATGCAGGAAATTTTTGATTCTGTGGGGAAAAAAAGGCCACTGAGTTCTTTTCACAGTGGCCTGCACAATCGGTACAGTCATGGACTCGCTAATTTATTTAATCTGCTAAATTTGGCAAATAACCAGAGCTAAAACTATCTTAAGAAAAATCCTGGAAAACTTTGCCTTTTGGCCTCTCTTTTCCACCCCCTCTCCCCCCCCCCGATTTAAACAAAACAAACATTATTATTCTATTATTTGACCAAACTGGTTTTATTCTACATATGAAATTCTCACCATCCAATGGGATGGGAGATATAACTTCCTAACACTTTAATGCTATAGAAAATAGAGATATGGATCATCAGTCTCTTTCATAACCAAGTATTTAGCTAAACTTTTGCTTCAGAAATTATGCCTAGCATGAGAAGCTTTCTTTCATGCAAACATTTTACAGCTTTAGCCTTCTGATTACTTTGCAATGAAATTTCTAATTGTGACCTTTTTGTGCACCCTTGTATAATCTGGCAAACTAATTCAGAATGTTAATGTGAATTGCTAATTTTCATTTATTGAACTTACCCAATAAGGAACCAGTTGATCAGACATAAATGCTTTCAGGCTAGGCTCACTTTTGCCATTACTGGTCCAAATTCTTTTCCAGGTAGCATACTTCTCATATCCATCTTTGTGACTAGAGAAGGTTTAAATAAAACAGAAACATACAGCAGTATAGACTAGCAATCTAGTAATGGGTATAATTTGCATGTTATTGAAGATATGAATAAGGTACTTTTTTTGTTCCAAATAGACTTACATAAATATAAAAGACTTGGATGGATAATTTCATAGTTGTGCCTTCATTTCCTTGCCATTCTTTTTTAAAATCCATTACACTCAACATTTACACAGTTCATACAATAAACAATTACATTTTTAAAAAAAGCTTCCAATGATGGCTCATAGAGGAATGGATCACCCACTGTATTACTCAGTCAGAAGGAAAAGGGAGGTGCGAGGTACAGTCTTTGATCTGTGCTGACTTAGCTGATCTGACAGTAGAGTCTTTACAATTGGCCTCAGCATCTCTTAGCTGGGGGTGGGGAAGAAAACCAGCAAGGATTACGACTCCTAATTGCTATTCAAGAGAGTGTGTATGGATCTTAGGTGAGGACATAAACATGTTCAACTGTGATGTTTAAGCTGCATAAGGGCAACCACTTTTTGGTTCACGCATGAAGAATAGCCAACTGGACAATGGGATCAGAGGGTCAGCATCCAGGAACTATATTCAACATGAGTCAGCACCTTCAGATGAATGAGATGGGAGTTTGAAACAAAAACATTTTCAGCTACTTGACATTCCAGTATTTCAAAACACCATCATTTAAAAAGTTACTTTCACATAGTGCATACTTAACTTAATTTCAGATTTTCTTATAAACACCGAATTGCCGATTTTAACCAATGCACCCGGCAAGAACAGGATGTGTTCTGTTTGGACAGCAAATTGGACATCCAACCCAAATGCGCCCCGTTCTCGCTGGACACGGTAGGTTAAAATCGAGGCTCTCGTCTCAATGAACAGTTGACAGGATTCATGAATAAACTGACAGGTGACAGACTCTTACAACTTATGGTGCCAATGTTATAACAACTTTCATGTATCTTGTGTCTTTAACATCGAAAAACATCCCAAGATCCTTCACAGAATTATGAAGAAAACTGATGCCAATGCAATGGAGGAGAGATTAGCAGGTGACCAAACACTCAGTCAAAGAGATGGGTTTTAAAAAGGGTCTTCAAGGTGAGGGAGATAGAGGGAGAGACAGAGAGGTTATGGGGAAGAATTTGAAAGAGTGGAACCTATGTGATTGAAGACATGGTCACCAATGATGTAGCGAAGGGGGAGAATGTACACGAGGCTGGAGACAGAGGAACAGAGAACTCATGTGGGGGTCACTGTGGGATGAAGGAGGTTAGAGATTGGGAGGGGTGAGACTATGGATGGATTTAAAACAATTTGAGGCATTGAGTGACATGGGGCCAATATAGGTCAGCGAGCACATGGGGCAGGATAGGGGGCAGGGTAAGATACGAACAGCAGAGTTTAGGATGAGCTGGAGTTTATAGAAGGTGCAGAATGGAATGTCAGCAAGAAGTAAATTGCAATTATTGCGTATGAAGGTGACAAAAATGTCTTAGGGTTTCAGCAGCAGATGGGCTGAGATAGAGGCAGAGACAGGCCGTATTATGGAGATGGAAGTAAGTACTTTTTGAGACAGAGACGATAAGGGACCAGAAACTCAGCTCGGGGTCAAACAGGACATTGGAAACAGTCTGTTGCAGCCCAAGACAGTAGTCAGGGAGGGGAAGGGAGTTGGTAGGGAGGGGAAGGGAGTTGGTAGGGAGGGTACGGAGTTTGTGGCAGGGGCCCCAAAGACACATCAGTTCCTTCATTCACACAATAGGGTCACACTTGCTGTGCAAAAAAACAAAAATCTCACCCCCAAGCAAAAATTGATATATAACACAAGTTTTTCCAACCATGCAACACATAAATTATTAAATTATGAAATTCATCACATATTATGATGTTGGCAGTCTGAAGTGTTAAACACCACTGTGACACAAACCATTAGTATCATAGCAGTTTTTAAACTACTACATTATCAAGAACTCCCATCAGTGAGTTTATTCTCCAAATTGCAGATTTCACCCTGTTACCATAAATGTTACAAAAACATAAGAGCAAATAACAGCCAAAATTTCTGTAACAGAGTCAAGTCAAAACTGCGAATAACATTTCAGTCACTATAATATGGTGAAAAGCTGACCATGTCTCACAATTGTTAAACGTTCTGTTCCGCACTATTTCCAGAATGTCACTCATTACACGCAATGTATTAAATATTGCTTTATGCGGAAAATGATGGTGTTTTGCATATGTACCAACTAACGTTGTGCCTGAGATTCTGAATGAGTTTTTATATTGTATACACTACAGTAAATGCTGATTGTTGAAACATCAAGTTGAATGATTGTGATCAATAAAATTTGAAACTCTACTTCGTATCAAACGCATCACTGCATCCAATTAATATTTTCCACCTAGAATGTGAAGGAATCCAAATCACAGAAATTAAGGAATCCAAAATTGTACAGTTGCAGTTTTGATAAATTTATACCTCATTAGCCTGAAGAGGTTCACTCTGCATCCCGTGAGTAAAAAGCTAGATGAATACATCATGCATGATAGAGCAAATAATTTAAATAAGTGGGATAAGTTGCAGTGCTGGGTTGGGGGGGGGGGGGGGGGGGGGGGAGAAGAGAGAGAGAGAGGAGTGAGAAAATAAAAAACTCTGGAAGAAGAGGGATCCATCTTTGACTCTGCTGGAAATGAGAAGTTGGTTGCTACTGGGGCTTAGTAGTCCACATTATAAGACAGTGTATCCTCTGACTTATTATGGGCATGAGATCCATTTGTAACACATATAAATTAAAAAGTATTAGTCGATTGCCCATAACATTCCACAGAGGTAGTCGACCAAGGGACTTCAGTTACGTGGATAGACTGGAGAAGCTGGGGTTGATCTCCTTGCAACAGAAAAGGTTGAGAGGCTAACAGTCTCAGGTATTAAAGGAAGTAGGTGAGCACATTGCAGATGCCCAAACTATAATCTTTCAAAGTTCTCCAGATTCAGGAACTGTCCCTCGAGATTGGAAAATTGCACATGTTTAAGAAAGGAGAGAGAGGGAAACCAGGGAATTATAGACCAGTTAGTCTAACATCTGTTGTGGGGAAAATGCTGGAGTCTATAATTAAGGATAGGGTGACTGAACACCTCGAGAATTTTCAGTTAATCAGAGACAGCCAGCATGGATTTGCAAAAGGTAGCTCGTGCCTGACAAATCTGATTGAATTTTTTGAAGAGGTGACTAAAGTAGTGGACAGGGAAATGTCAATGGATGTTATTTATATGGACTTCCAGAAGGCATTTGATAAGGTCCCACATAAGAGACTGTTAGCTAAGATAGAAGCCCATGGAATCAAGGGAAAAGTATGGACTTGGTTAAGAAGTTGGCTGAGCAAAAGGCGACAGAGAGTAGGGATAATGGGTAGGTACTCACATTGGCAGGATGTGACTAGTGGAGTCCCGCAGGGATCTGTCTTGGGGCCTCAATTATTCACAATATTTATTAACAACTTAGATGAAGGCATAGAAAGTCTCATATCTAAGTTTGCCGATGACACAAAGATTGGTGGCATTGTAAGCAGGGGAGATGAAAACATAAAATTACAAAGGGATATTGATAGATTAGGTGAATGGGCAAAACTGTGGTAAATGGAATTCAATGTAGGCAAATGTGAGGTCATCCACTTTGGATCAAAAAAGGATACAACAGGGTACTTTCTAAATGGTAAAAAGTTAAAAACAGTGGATGTCCAAAGGGACTTAGGGGTTCAGGTACACAGATCATTGAAGTGTCATGAACAGGTGCAGAAAATAATCAAGAAGGCTAATGGAATGTTGGCCTTTATATCTAGAGGACTGGAGTACAAGGGGGCAGAAGTTATGTTGCAGCTATACAAAACCCCGGTTAGACCGCACCTGGAGTACTGTGAGCAGTTCTGGGCACCGCACCTTCCGAAGGACATATTGACCTTGGAGGGAGTGCAGCGTAGGTTTACTAGAATGATACCCGGACTTCAAGGGTTAAGTCACGAGGAGAGATTACACAAATTGGGGTTGTATTCGCTAGAGTTTAGAAGGTTAAAGGGTGATCTGATCGAAGTTTATAAGATATTAAGGGGAACAGATAGGGTGGAGAGAGAGAAATTATTTCCGCTGGTTGGGGATTCTAGGAGTAGGGGGCACAGTCTAAAAATTAGAGCCAGACCTTTCAGGAGTGAGATTAGAAAACATTTCTGCACACAAAGGGTGGAAGTAGTTTGGACCACTCTTCTGCAAATGGCAATTGATGCTAGCTCAATTGCTAAATTTAAATCTGAGATAGATAGCTTTTTGGCAACCAAAGGTATTAAGGGATATGGGCCAAAGGCAAGTATATGGAGTTAGATCACAGATCAGCCATGATCTTATCAAATGGCGGAGCAGGCTCGAGGGGCTGAATGGCCTACTCCTGTTCCTATATACCTATTCCTAAGTGTAGTCGTTACATGAAGCAGGGCTAGAGGGTGATGGATAATTCAACCATGGCACAGAGATAAAACTCAGTCTGCATTTTAAAGTCATACATGCTATCCTTATTTTTATATTGAATCAACTAATTAAATAGCAAACCTTGGGGCAATTTTGGAAGTATAGAAATAAAGTTGGTTGGAACATACATGTTTCTCTGTAATACAGACTGAGGATCTGGGAAATACAAAACTACGGCACTGCAGCACTACTACTGGTGGGGGGGCCAGGGGGTGTAATTACAGTATGTCAAGTTTTCATAGGCAGTTTCTATCATAAATGTGGACACTGGAATTTATAATGAAAAAAGTTGACACAAAAGTGACAAAAACATTACAACCAGAAGTAAGGTATAGACATAAGATCTAAGTTTTTCAATATATTATATATATATCAGGCCAAAATAGAATTTAAACTTCCAGCTACATTGATTCAATGTGCCTCAATTTCAATCTCAAAGTTCCAAAATTGGGTGAAACCACATAATTAGTGCCGAATGCGCTGAATTTCTATAGTTGTGTACATATCTATTGGCAAACTGGACTGAAAAATGCCCAAACTCACACCTCTTACACTAGTCCACAATTATGATTAAAATTTCAACCTCTTGATCTGAGCTGGATTCAAATCCATTCTGTAGAGGATAGTTACTTTTATATGCAAAGTAAATAGAATTTTCAGGTGGTGTGCTAGTACTGCACAAATATCTGAGTGCTGTTCCATGAAGCAACAACATGTAGGTACACAGCCACACAGCAAATTCCCAATCACAGTCCTGTCATTCTAGAAAAACAAAATTAATTTGAAGCTTGACACAGCCAGAGTAGTTAGGAGAGGGAAGACGGTTTAAGTGCATCTTGAATAAATTTACAAAATGTCAGGGGCTTAAGTACAGGTTTGCCTGCCAGTTCCTTTGGCTGAGAAATGATAAGTTACAGAAGAACCTAAAAGAAGGAAATAATTCAAAATAAAACAAATAAATTCCAGAGACTTACCTGCGGTAACAGTGGTCAAAGCATTCATTGCAGAAATGTTCCCCGCAAGATAAATGGTACCAGCGTGATGTGTAACCATTTTTTGCACACCTAAAAATAATGAATCACAAGAAGGAATACACACTAGTTACCTTTTTGAACCTCCAAACCACACAATAAGTCGTAAATGTTTGCAAACTTTAGATGACTAAAATTTAATCTTGTTGTATTAATCTAAACTTTGAGGACATAAACCCTGCATATAATTTAAATCAACTCCTAATTGTCTTCAAAAAAAAACCTCAACAGCTCAAAACTGCACACCATTGCAAGTAGCTGGGGCACAACAACAACTTGCATTTATATAGTGCCTTTAACGTAGTAAAACATCCCAAGCTGCTTCAACAGGAGCGTAATCAGATAGAAGTTGACACCAAGGAGACGACAATTGGACGGGTGACCAAACGCTTGGTTAAAGAGGTAGGTTTTATGGAGTCTTAAAGGAGGAGAGAGAGGTACTGAGGTTTAGGGAGGGAATTCTGGAGCTTAGGGCCGAGACAGTTGAAGGCACGGCCACCAATGGTGAAGCAAAGGAAGTTGGGAATGCATCAGCTATACAACAGACTTTTGCTCTCAGCATGGTGGAAGAACTTGCACCGGACAGTTTGTGATGTGCCAGCCATCTCAATGTCCTAATATGCAAGTCCAATGATGCAAATAAAGCTTACTTCTTACCAACTGCTTAATCCAGGTTCTCATGTAAAAGACTTTGTCAAAATAAAACATGCCTGGCAAGAGGCTGACTCCACGTCCACGCGCTCAGTATTAGGTTAGTTAAGGCCATTTTGCCAAACATGAACATAGATGCAAATGTGGCACTGAAGCAAATGTTTTACATTGTTATTTGGCACAAAATGGGTTTCCCCCATTTTGTTGTTTGCACAGTACTTAATTGGGGATCTTGTACACATTGAAACATTTGCTAGCACAGCATGTTATGCACAAACATCTTTCAGTTACGGTAAATCTGTAATCATGCACACTGCAGCAAAAGGGAAGGGACGGCAAACTACCCTAGGGCATTTACATGTAGTTCCTGGTGACAGGCAACAGAACAGCACTGGCAAAGGCTCAGATGCAAATTCCCTACCTGCTCCTAAATACAGAAAATACATGGCATTAAATTGGGGGCGGGGGGCGGGATTTTTTTCTAAAATAAAGATAAAATATTTTCATAAATATCCAAAGTGGTCCTCAAGCTCAATGTTTACAACAAGAACAAAAAAAATCCCAATTCCTGAACCAATGCCTTAAAATTATATTGATAGTTGCACTGCTACTCCTAAATATTAGGCATATATAAAAAGAAACAAGTTGAGAGGTAAGGAGATTCTAATTGAGCAGCCGGACAATAATCCCATATGTAAACTAGATTCTGGCAATAAATTTACAGAATCAACTCCACTTGCCTCTCTGCAGCACTTGCAAAGCAAACGGGGTATGTTGCACTGCAGCCAGCTTTTTCACACTTCCTATATTTCTTTTCAGAACCTTCTTCCTCTTCCTCAGTTTCAAAAGTTTTCTTTTTGACCTTTATCATGACCAAAAGAAATGCAAAACTAATTTATTGATATTAACAAACTGCTGAACTATCAAAGCAGCTCCACAAAGGCATTCATGCTCAAATTATTTTTCAAAAAATTATATAAATGTAACTACAAGCTATTATGATCTACCTAGAGTACAATACAAAAAGTATCAGGTCAAATCTATCAAATGCTACAATCACCTTTAAAATACTATAGAACATGAACGATATGTACGGGTTAGTGGCACATGTCACTTACTACAGCTCACATCCATCTGCAAAGCTGCAATAACATTCAAATTGCATCTTTCCAAGGCTGGGGATTTCAAAGAGAACAATGGCAAATGGCATATTTAGTAGAAAACAATAAAATTCTGTGCAAATACAACAAATTCATAAGAGGATATTTGCAGCCTTGCAGCACCCCCATGATCATCTTTCACCACACATTTATCAAAAATATATCAACTTAGAAAGTACGCACTTAAGCCTGTATATCTTACCTTCGTCTCGCCAGAGATTAACTTATACTTGAGAACATTTGTAATTTAATAAAATGCAATACTTTAAAAAGAACATCCAATATCACACACTAAAGAAATATAAAAACTCTTCAAAAGATTTGTTGTTATATAGCATCTATTGTTGGCCTCTTTCCTATACAATTGTACCAACAACTTTCTGTGTTTTTTTTTAAAACCTTAGAAACAAAATGCTTAAGCACAAGAGGCAGTGTGACGTTCATCTGATTTCAAATCATTTAAAATCCATGAGTTTTTTGTCTACAAGCTGCACCCACCCAAATAAATTGAAAACCACAGTGAATATTGGTTTTAATAGCACTGTACAACACCTGTCTTCCTGATGATCTCAAGGGAGGATTGTTATCCATTGATGCTTCAAAAACTGCTGGCTTTTTCTTAGCTCGCATCCGTCCACTCATACCACTCATGGCATCTACAAATAATAAATATATATCTGGTTATTAAATTTGAAATAACAAGGCTTCATTGAATAAACTGGCCATTTCGGAGTACACCCCCACAGCAGCTACACCAGAAAGACTTGAACTTTCAACCACCATTTGTTCATACAGTTTAGTGAAATGAGTGCAGCCACTTTGAGCCTGGTTATAAAGCAAGCCATAGATGTAGTTTGCCTGAAATAGCTGAAGCTGTACCTCAAATTTTTGATGTAATGTGATTAGGCAGGAAAAAGTTGGGAGCAAGAAAAATTTTATGCAACATAATTGGTGAAGAATAAAAGTAGTAATTAAATCGTAAGGAAGATTAGAGCTTTAACGAGGAAAAAGAAAATTGATGGGCATTCATGAGACACAAAACGTTTATCTATGTCGCACAAACACACTGCAAAGATACTGAAACTACCCCCAGATCAACTGCGGCATCTGGTATTTTTTTGCAATTGGGATTCCAATTGTCTGTCCTCGTGTCTGCTGCCTGACCAAAAACAATCACACTGGAAAAAAATTTGCTCAATCTTTTATTGGATTTGTCTTCACTTTGCTGACTCCTGATAAGCCTCTGTTCCCCATGTTCAACTTTAAAATAAAGTCAGGACACCACTAAACATTGCCATCTTGATGTATGAATATATGAAAATGACAGAGAGGAAAAGACCAGCTGGTCCATCAACAACAAGTTGCATTTATATAGTACGTTTAACCCAGTAAAATGTCCCAAGGTGCTTCACAGGAGTGTAATCACAAAGAAGTTGACATTAGGACCTGTGACCATAAGCTTGGTCGAAGAGGTAGGTTTGAACGAGCACCTTAAAAGAGAGAGAGGTGGAAAGGTTTAGGGAATTCCAGAGCTTAGGGCCTAGACAGCTGAAGGCACAGCCACCAATAGTGGGCCAAAGGAATTGGGGGATACACAAGAAGCAGAGTTGGAGGAACTCAGAGTTCTCAGAGGATGGTAGGGCCGGAGGAGGTTACAGAGATAGGGAGGGATGAAGCCATGAAGGGATTTGAAGATGAGGATGAGATTCTTAAAAATCGAAGTGTTGGTGGACCAAGAGCCAATGTAGGTCAATGCGCACAAGGGTGATGGGCAAACGGGACTTGGTGCAAGTTAGGATACGGGCAGCAGAGTTTTGGATGAGCTCAAGTTTTTGAAGGGTGGAAGATGGAAGCTAGCCAGGAGAGCATTGGAATAGTTGTCTGGAGGTAATAAGCGGCATGGATGAGGGTTTCAGCAGCAGATGAGCTTGGAATCTATTCTAATATACAAACAATGCTGCTCCATAACCACACAGTAGAAACTTTGAGTGACTCAAATAAATAGTCTTCTCCAAAAGGACACTTCTCCAAACAGCACCAAGTGAGATCAGGAAGTCAACCACCCACCATATGGGAAAGTTTCAGGTTGCATGTGTCCAACACATAGCATGGGTTTCACCAGTAAAATGCACAATTACATATGTTTAACATTCCAAAAGGTCATGTTAGACACTAAATACCTCTCAGAAAATCAAATATAAAAACTAATTATGATTACTTGTTCAATGATACACCACATTCACTTTAAATGAGTGTGCATAGTCATTAAATAGTCATACTGTAGTTGCTGAGCACTGTGCATCAGTAATTGTGTTGCACTATAAACAAACAAAGTGGTAATATTTATTCATACTGCAGAGCCAAAACAATGAAGAAAACATCTGTGCTAGTTATCTATAAATTCATGTTAAAAAAAATATTCATTTCAGGACAGTATGAGGGATTCTCCCCCTCCTCTTCTTCGCTCAGCTCTTTCTCTTCCACTCCTTCCTTCCCAAATTCAAGCAAGAGGGTCACAAACTCAGTGTCTTCACATTGCTGCAGTCAGCCAGAACAAGGCAAAAATCACCAAACCTGGCCCCAGTCTTGTTCAAAGTACTTCAGGTTTGTACTGGGGGACAGCAGCTTTTACGGGTAATCTCTTGCAAGTTAAAAATTCCAGTGAAAAAGGTAAAACAAATTCAAAAATGTCATTACTCACATAGCTTCTCAGGAGTATCTAGTTAAAAACTGAATATCACAAAAGTAGATTAAGATCTGGACATTTGTTTTAGGGAAAACCATTCGGTGCTCCAACATTCTGAATCTGTATCCTCACAAAAAAATTAAAAGATTTAAATTCAGCCCCTGAACTTAAAAACGTTAGCCTATCCAGGAAATCAAATTAATTCACTATGGCCTAGCACAACTCATCTACTATTTCCTAAGCATGAAGCTACAAACATTTCTGCACCTTGGAGATAAATGGAGCCTTTCATACAAGTTCAGGCAAATAATCAAGAATTTGGTTTTAAAAACAAGTCAGTCAACATTGTTGATCAAATATGAATTTCACCTTGGTTTTCACTTGCAGTAATCATAGATACCAAGGCCCAGAATTGGCACCAAATTTTACTGGAAAACTGATTTGAATACACCACAGCAAAGATAGTGGCGAATCAGAAGCGACACAGCCAATGGCCAATAAAGGGACTTTGTTTTACAGAAGGGAACTGCTAATGGCCATCTTCATTTTTCTTCATATGGACGTGATAGTTCTTTTTTTAAAATTGCGTGCAGAATTACATTGATTTAAAACCAAAATCTACAGGTTTACATTGGAAGTTGAACGAATTGATTGCCAAAAATAAAATTTCATTAAGCTGCTTCACTTTTTACAACTATGGAAAAAATATAAAAGTCAGAATGTTGAGGCTTGCTAGTACTGAATTTCATCTATTTGGTCTTATTTTGATTGTGTTATTGTGCATTTCATTTGAGCTGCAAGGTCTTTTGAAATCTCAATTTTTTTTTTTAAAAAAGCAAGTTTATAAAAGCTGCCATTAAATGACGTTCTCCAAGTTCAAACTAAAACTAGCTTCAAAGGGCTGACAAACATCCACCAGTTGGTGAAACTGACTCTCTGGTGTTTTATGGAGGTTTATTTTTACCTGGAACAACACAGCTTCAGCTTAAAGTATTTTGCTGAAACATCTATCTTTGCTATATCTTTGGCTGAGAGATCGTTGTTATTTGTACCCTGAAAGGAAGCTAATTCTTTAAGAGCTCAAAATTATTTTCAATGCCATTTAAAAGTAAGCCAGGTTCAGTGAATGATTATGAGGTCAATATTCATGCAACTGCCAGGCCAGCAGTGCCATTATTTAAGCCTAAGTAGCAATGGCATGAGTTAAATGCAGGAAAATGGCAAACAGCATTGATTTCAATGGGGGTGAGCCTACTGTAATTATCTTCTGCTTTCGGCAAGAGTAATGGTGGAATGGCGCAAAAGTCCCAGGAAAATATGGAGTGGCATAATTAATGGCGAAGTAACTTTCTCCATAATTTCCTCTTTCTTTTGTTCCGTTCAAGGGTCCCTACACCATAGATGCATCGTCACAATGGCGCAAGTTCCCAGGAAAGTCTGAAACTATGATTCACCAGCTGCACACAAATTAACAGCAAATATTAAAAAGGTACATTAAGTGCTTCTAAGCAAAACTATTTGTTGATAAAAGGGATAAAAATTGAGATTACATTGTGCTATTACACAGAACTCAACTTCCTGATTGTTTTTAAGCTCAAACTGTAACAATAGTTGAGAAACTTTAGATATTGTTCAAATATTTTTCTGGTTTCCACAGATTTTGTCTTTTAGTAAGCAGCACAAATTCAAAGCAAAAACTGTCACAATTCATTCCCACTATTTGCAGAATTCTCTTAGTTTACAGGAAGAATGTCTACTGCAATTAATCGCTAACATTAGACAAAACAGTAGATGTTCCAACACATTAAAATCATTTAACTTTTATCTGAGACTTTTAAAATTACTGCTCTTGAAATTTTTGAAGACTGCAAAATCTAAAATAACCAATTATCTAAGTTAATAACTTCCTATCTACAATTACTGAAGATAATCATCATCTTCAGCTTCCTCCTTAACCCTTCACCAAGAAAGTCTCCACAATCGTCACTACCAATCAAATGAGACTTTGCCAAAAACAAATGACTTACGTTTTCGTTGCTGCTGTTAGCAAACCTTGCATTCAACAATAAAGGATAGAAAAACGTATTTTTTTTAGAATAGCATGCATGTAGAAGAAAAGCAAAACTATGCCAAATTAAGGCACACGCAGAAAAATTATATTCTGAAAAAAGTAACCAAGAAATATTGTAGGAATAAACACCTGTGATCCAAAACAATGAATATTGCTACTGTTGAGAGATTGTGACAGCTGGTCAGTGTCAAAAACAGAAATCAACCATGTAAACATTTCTGTAACATTATGTAAACATTCCTATTAACGGTGACCTTGCTTTAGCTAGTACATACATAATGCATCTCTTTTTATAACAATGTAGCTTCAGCCATCCTCAGTGTATCCGCTGCCAGTGCACACACCGGGCAGTTCAGCCATGGGTTGGCACTGATTCCTGCACAAAGCCTGAGCTCCAGGCCGAGGATCAGAGATCCCCCGAGGTGAACATACAGCTTGCTCTCTCGCCACACAAACACAGCTTAAAAAGGAAGATGAACGAGGCACAGAGGGGCCATGGCAATCCGGCAATGGGCCCGGTGAAGGGGGAAGGGGAAGGAGGCGAGTTACTTAACAGCAGCTTCAAACTCTCCGACGGTGAGAACGAGCCGGATAGCAGAAGAGGGAGGGTAATCAATACAAGGCGGCGACTGCGAGGTTAACGGCCAGGACAGAGCGGCGCCATAGCCTGACCCCCCCCCCCACTCACCTGTGTCCGAGTAATACATCGTGGCGCGGCTCTCGACGCCTCTCTCTCTCTCTCTCTGTGGCTCCTGTGTCGCTCAGCTCGAGCCCCGGCTCACTCGCATTGCTCGCGTCTCCCTCTCCCTAGCTCGAGCCCAAGCTCGCTCCCGCACGCACGCGCCCGTGTCGTTAACTGACGCGATTTGAATAACGTGATGGTTTTAACCAGAGCGTGAGTTTGGGGAGGTGGCGGTTGCAAGAAGAGGAAGAAAGACAGAGAGGATGTTTTTCCATTTTTCAGCCCCTCCCCTACCCCTTCCTGCTGTCGGTTTTTTTTTTAAATGGTGACCAAATCCGTAAGAAGTGTGACCTTTGTAACCTTCCTCCTCTAGCTACTAGAGGTAACTTCTGAATCGGAGCAGCAGAGTCTGGCAAGCACATACTGCGAGTCAGGTTCCAAACAACCACACGAAGAGGTGAGTCCGATGGAATGTTTTATTTGCAGGATTTGAGTGTGTTGGAGAATATTTCTCAGCTGAAACAGGACCTTGCTCCCACCAGCCTACTGCTCTTGCTGTGCCACCAGTGGGTCGTCTGCGGCTCAGACTCAGCACCTGCTCCTTTGAAAACCCAGAGATGAGTTGCAACAAAACCCTCCTTGCTTGTGAAATAAAAACAGCAAATGCTGGTCAGGCAACTTCTGTGGAGAAAGAAACAAGAGTTAACGTTTTAGGTCGATGACCTTTCGTCAGAACTGGAAGAAGTTAAAGATTTAGCAGTTACTAAGCAATACAGAGCCAGGGAAAAGGGGAGGAAAGAACAAACGGGGTCTGCGATAGGGTGGAGGGCAGGAGTGATTACATGACAAAGGGGAGGATGGTAATGGGACAAGTAAAGAAACAAAAGATGGGTCTAGAGGAGCTATAAATGGCAACAGCATCCACTGTCCGAAGAAATGGGAGCAGCGGTTATGATTTTAAGTTATTGAAATCAGTGTTGAGTCCAGAAGGATGTAAAGTGCCTAATTGAAAGATGAGGTGATGTTCCTCGAGCTTTTGTTAAGCTTCATTGGAATAGTGTAGGAGGCCAAGGACAGAGAGATCAGAATGGGACGGAGAATTAAAATGGCAAGCGACCGGAAGGTCAGGGTCAAACTGAATGGAGGTGTTGAGCAAAGTGATCACCCAACCTCCTTGCTTGTGATAAAGTTGCCTATCGCTTGGCACGTGGACTAGAATAAGCAGTGGAAAAGTTGTACTTTAACCATTTGGTGTTGGCATATAATGTGTGTCCACCAGAGTCCAATTGCCTCTGGGTGTTATCCCTCTTGACAACATTTATATATGTATGCAATTTATTTTAAAAACAAGACTAGAAGAATAGGTACTTTAGTGCTATCTGAAAACTAATATCTCTAAAATTAAATCAGTGACAAATTTGAAATCCCAATTTTTTTCACAGTTAAACCATATGTATTTGAGCAAAAATAAATTATATTTTCCAACTGAAAGTGTAAACTTTTTATAAGCTAGTTGTTTACTAGTTTCTTGACGCTGTCTAGGCTCTGACTTGAAAAATGGCCACTTGGGTGAGGTGCTAGTGGACTGCCAGTGCCTATGGAACTATACTCCAGGCAGGTCAATGTCATTCAGGATGGAGAAGAGAAAATTGAGAAAGGCAAACTTGTTTAGTTACAGTTAAATAAAAAAGAACTTGCAATTTTATAGTTTTCAAACCAAAAATTTCAGGGAAGCTCCTATCCTTATTTTAAAGCTCATGTGACATTACTTGGGAAAGCTTATTGTCATGATCACATACCTGAATTTCTAATAACTTCCAGTGTCCATGACTGAAATCAGAAAGTCATTATAACATTTTACAAAGCAAACTAAACAATTGGTCTTTTTTATGTTTAAAACTGAGATCCATTTGTCTTTTGTTTCTTGGATAAAAATCTAAGATTTGGTTTGGGAGTGTTTTTGGAGTCCTGTGTACATGTTGTCACAATATGCCTTTTCACAGATCAGCCATGAGTACTGGAGTAGATATACCGGAGGGCAAGAGGTTGAACAAGTATGGAGACCTGGAAAATCTTGAATTGACTGTGGAGGACTGGATGACACGATGGGAAAAGAAACGCATTGGTTTTCATGAAGATGAAATTCACAAGTGAGTACAGATTTTAGTTTCCAGACAGCCTATATTTTTTTTTAAATTGTATTTTCCTTGACATTGAGTTTGCAGTCCTTTTTTGAGTTTTCCTCGTGGCTTGCATTGATAAACATTAGAATGTTGCCCTTCTTTGATACTTAACCTATTGCTCTTATATGAAATGATTTAGGTTGTTTTCATCAAAAGCCATCTGTTGTGGGGGTTGGAGTGACTGTGGAAGGCATAAAATGAACTAGGTACTTTCACTGAGTGAAGTTCTAGTAAAATTATCCAAATGTCAAGTGCTATTGGTTGATGAGGGTAGTGTGTTTCATGTGGTTTACATGGATTTTAGCAAGGCTTTTGACAAGGTCCCACATGGCAGACTGGACAAAAAAGTAAAAGCCCATGGGATCCAAGGGAAAGTGGCAAATTGGATCCAAAATTGGCTTAGTGGCAGGAAGCAAAGGGTAATGAGGCGGGTGTTTTTGTGACTGGAAGGCTGTTTCTTGTGGGGTTCCGCAGGGCTCAGTATTAGGTCCCTTGCTTTTTGTGGTATATATTAATGATTTGGACTTAAAGGTAGGAGGCATGATTAAGAAGTTTGCAGATGATACAAAAATTGGCTGTGTGGTTGATAGTGAGGAGGAAAGCTGTAGACTGCAGGAAGATATTAATGAATTGGTCAGGTGGTCAGAGAAATGGCAAATGGAATTCAATCCAGGGAAGTGTGAGGTAATGCATTTGGGGAGGTCAGACAAGGCAAGGGAATACACAATAAATGGGAGAATACTGAGAGGTGTAGAGGAAGAGAGGGACCTTGGAGTGCATGTCCACAGATCCCTGAAGGTAGCAGGATAGGTAGATAAGGTAGGAAGGCATACGGGATACTTCCCTTTATTAGTCGAGGCATAGAATATAACAGCAGGGAGGTTAAGCTAGAACTGTATAAACCACTAGTTAGGCCACAGCTTGAGTACAGCGTACTGTTCTGGTCACCACATTACAGGAAAGATGTGATTGCACTAAAGAGGGTACAGAGGAGATTTGTGAGGATGTTGCCAGGACTGGAGAATTTTAGCTATGAGGAAAGATTGGATAGGCTGGGGTTGTTTTCTTTGTAACAGAGGAGGCTGAGGGGAGATTTAATTGAGGTGTATAAAATAGATAGAGTGGACAGGAAGGATCTATTTCCCTTAGCAGGGAGGTCAATAACCAGGGGACATAGAGTTAAAGTAATTGCTAGAAAAATTAGAGAGGAGTTGAGCAAACTTTTTTCACCCAGACGGTGGTAGGGGTCTGGAACTCACTACCTGAAAGGGTGGTAGAGGCAGAAACCCTCATCACATTTAAAAAGTACTTGGATATGCACGTGAAGTGCCATAACCTACAAGGCTACGGACCAAGTGCTGGAAAGTGGATTAGGCAG
Source organism: Heptranchias perlo (assembly GCF_035084215.1). NCBI lineage: Eukaryota > Metazoa > Chordata > Chondrichthyes > Hexanchiformes > Hexanchidae > Heptranchias > Heptranchias perlo. The sequence goes on from NC_090326.1 coordinate 30,128,860, forward strand.
GGTAGCTCTTTTTTGACCAGCCTCCTTCTGTGCCGCAAATTTTTCTTTGTTTCTTTAAAGGGAAGACCCAGGCTGCTGACGGGCAATGGGTGTTTGAGAGTCAAGCTTTGTGTGAACAAATGATATCAGAACCCCAGGTGTGGAGAACTGAGTGCCTTCTTTCCCAACTACCTATAGTGCTTTGTCTCTCTCTCAGTATTTTATTGTAAGTATAGATTTCTGCAGTCTGTGCTTTGGAGCTAGAAGGGGCAATATAAATGTCTCCCAACTTTTTCTACCAAAACATTGGAGCCCATACCAATGTCTTTTTAGGAAAAGTGATTTTAGAAGGTGACAGTTGTCGAGCCTGAAAACCGATGAGATTTAGTCAAGAATAAATCAAGAATTAATGTTTTCTTCATTTCTAGACTGTCAATAGATGATTACCGAAGAGTAATGGTACGGTGTGATTGTTAATCAATGAATCAAACCCATTTTATATTGATAACTATGTTACTTCTGCTTGTTATATAAATATATTATAATGCTACCCATAGGCTATATCTCTTGTACAACAAAAGAACTCAGAAAGGCCAGAATTTTATAATATTTCAGAGCTCACTACTTCTCAAAACACATTTATCTACAGTGTATTTCACTGAAGTCTTCCATTGAACATATGATACTCAAGGAAAGAAAAAAAATCATCTTTATTTTACACTTGAGTTACACAAATAAAAGTGACAGTTTTAAAAAATGCATTGTTATTAATAAAATATTTCCATTTAGAAAATTACTTGCAAATGAAGGCATTGCAGTATTTTATTTTTAAGTTTAATTTTAAGTCTTGGTACTCGCTCCTGGCACATTCCAATAATCGGAAGCACGTTGTCCCTAAGGTGACTTGTGGCCCCATGAAACCATATCCATCATATGGCCTTATTCACTGTTTTTCATTTTATAATGTGACCTTTTTGGTCTGCTGACATTTATTTCAAGGGCACTGTGTCTGATTTCAAGAACTGATAAATGATTTGAAAGTTAAATTTCACTAAAGAAATATTCTGGGATAAGGCTGGCCTTGGCCTCAAGTATTCGAGCAAAAATAATGCATTTAATTTGGTTTTTTTTTAAATTGTCATTTCAGATAGTATTTGATTCTCTGGGCACACGTGAATGTATAGCAATGACGAAATTAATGCAACTTGGGTCCAGTAAATTAATTCACATCTCTAGTGCAAGGGTCAACAAATACATTTTAGAAATATTAATTGTGAAACTTCCCCATAGCTCATTAAATTGCAAAATGCAACAAGCCACAGAGGCCAACAAGGTCCCAGATTTGATTGCAAACTTTAGCTAATTTTAATCAGGGCAGTTGTTGTGTTTCAGAATTTTTGACTATTTGGGCTGGGAAGGATTTTTGATTGATTTTATATTAAGATTATGTTATTAAGTTAAATTTAGTTCACAAGAGATTAATCCCCAGAACTCATGGTTCTGGGAACGTGAATTAGGTCCAGTTAAAATGTCTGTCTGGATGATGTTTATCACATACTATAGCAGCTTTGGGGTTTGTTAAGATATTGCTATAAACATTCACACACATTATGTAAGAACAGCTTTATTCATCTGAACCCATTGGAAAAGGGGAGGGCAGCTGGCAGGAGCTTACACCTAGGAAGGCAGTAGTAGGTTTAATTGGCAGCTTGGCTAGGGACGGGTTAGATGTCAAGTCGTTGGCTTCAAGTCCAGTTGGGTCTCTGCAGAATCTGCAGTAGTTTGAGATTTGCTAGTCCGTAAAGTGAGATTAGCACGCTAACAGGGATGGAGTAGCATACTTTTATTTTTCCATGTTGCAAGGAACGTTATGAAAAAGATTGAAATTCACTGTAAACCTTATCCTATTCATAAATTACATGCAAAATAAACCTGCTTGTTGGCTTACAATTGGCTTTGTCTCACCAAAATGTTCATCAGCCAGTCTTCCGAAAGATACGAATAATACACTGGGAACGTACGATATTATAGTATCCAGTTCACATAACGAGGGGTATCTTTGTCACAACCCCCAGGTCACACTATCGTACGATGAGACATTGGGCAGTAAAGATAAACTCCTGATCTTAAGAGAAGTAGGGCACAAAGAAAGACTTGTATTTATATAGCACGACCTGTTATAATGTAGGAAACATGGCAGATTTTGGTTGAGGGATAATTATTGGCCAGGACACCAGGGAGAACTCCGCTGCTCTTCGAATAGTGCCATGGGATTTTTCACATGCACCTGAGAGGGCATATGGGGCTTTGTTTTAACGTCTCATCCAAACGACGGCACCTCCGACAGTGCAGCACTCCCTCAGTGCTGCACTGGAGTGTCAACTTGGATTATGTGCTCAAGTCTCTGGAGTGGGACTTGAACCCATAACCTTCTGACTCAGAGGCGAGAGTGCTACCAACTGAGCCACAGCTGACACTTACAGGAGAGACCAATGCAGCTGACCCCACCTGAATATCTAATGCAGATCTGAAATCTGTAACAGCAGAAATGGGTGCCACAGTTGATCAGTATCCTGAGGCCAGGGAAGAGAAAAAATAGTCTATAAGTATTGTGAGAAATGTGAATGGACAGGATTAGGTTGAGCTCGATAGCTCTCCATGGTTGAATAGCCTGCAGGCGGACACAATCTAGCCTCTTGCATGAAGAGTGGCCATTTTGCAAAGTGAGTTTCTGGTGCCCATGGAACCAAATCACAACATGGTTTACTATCTTGAGAGGAGAAAGGAGAAAAAATATGTCCTCCAAAGATAGTACTTCTGTACTGCAAGTTTCACAATTGGAACGCAGGAATTGCTAAACAAAGAAAACCAAGGTCCAGCTCGTTCACCTTTTACCACTCTGATAGTCACATGATACAACAATAATGGAGTTAATGACTAACCATGGCAATCAATCTTGATCAATTAGTCTGCAACAGACTGACATGGGGTGGTGAAAAGCTTTGGGAACCATAGGTTTAAAGCCACTTGTTTCTCTCAAACACACTAGATTTACCATATTTCATGCCTCAGATTACTCGTACACTATATCCCAAAAGATTATTTTCTGAAAGAAATCTGTCTAATTTACATTTGAATAAATCAATACTTTCTGCTTCACTGCCTCCCTAGGGAGCCTGTTCCATAGATTCACCATTCGCTCACTGAAATAATGGGCTTTATTTTAGCACCCACTATTGGGTGCGTTCCTGGTGGGGGGGGGCTCCGAAAATCGGAGAATCCCGGAGCGGGTCGGGAGCCTGGCTCCAACCCGTCCACTTCCGGGTTCCCCACAGATGCGCCGACGTGCGTGCGCAGCCCCCGCATGTGGGACTCCCGCAGGCAATTAAAGCCAGCGGAGTGCCACTTGAGACTTTTAGGTATTTCAGGTCATTAACAGACCTGATTAAGGGAATATGTCAGGAGGGGTGGTATTTTAGAAACAACTGGGACTGTTTCCCATACTGGGGGAAACACTCCCAGTTGAAATGGACGTGTTGCAGCTATCAGCCTGTGGCAGCTGCAAAGGTCCATTTGACAGGTAGTGGCGGGGGGGGTGGAGACCCTCACTTATTGCAGGAGGCCACTCTGTCACTTGGGACAAAGTTTGGCCTCCACCACCCTCCTCCTGACAATAAAATTCACCAACTTGCACACTTACCCCGGGGTCCAGAAACATGTACCTACCTTGTGGACCCCCTCAGATGTACATCTTCCGGATGGGGGCTGCCGTAGCTGCAGTCATGACCTCCTCGGAGGGCGAACAGCATCACCACCCTCGCCGGCCAAGCCGTCCACCTCTGACACGTGGAGCTCCACAACACAGTGCTGTGACACATCCACCTGCACAGCAGGAGGGAGGGCAACCGCAGAGAGAGATGCGTCGCAGGGGGCACTACCCTCGCCACAGGGTCCACAGACCGAGGCTCAGCTTCCTGGACCTCTCTGAGCAGCAGTGCACACGGAGGCTCAGAGTCACTCGACATGTAGTTGTGGACATCTGCAGCCTCCTTCATGCCGAGCTGCTCCCGGCTGGCCCAAGCACCATCTTCTTACCTGTCGCTGTCAGCGTCACCACTGCCCTCAACAACTTCTCCTCCGCATCCTTCCAGGGTGCCACCGGGTACATCGCCGATGTCTCTCAGTCGTCTGCACAAAAGAGCCCTGCAAATACACCTACACCCACTTTGCAGTGACACAATGGGTGGCATCAGGTGTGGGTCTTCAAGTGCAGGCCATGTCTGATTCTATGGTTCTGGGCGAGATGTAACAGCTTGTCATGATCAACATTATCTAGCCCCTTTTTATAATTTTAAAAACAGCAATCACATCTCCAGTGAGAATATGCCCAGCCTATGTAATCGCTCCTCATAATCCAGTCCCTCCATCTCATCAATTATTCGGGCAGCCTGCTTCTGTATCCTCTTGATTGTTGCAATATCCTTTTTGTACTGTGGTGACCAAAACTATACATGGTAGTCCAAGTGCAGTCGCACCAGTGGTTTATAAAGTGGTTTATAAAGCGGTAGGATTACTTTACTATTATGGCTCAATACTGACCTTTTAACACATCTCAGCATTTAATTTGCTTTACTCACTGCCACCGAACATTCTTGCAATAGCTCCAATCAGGACTTTCAAATCTTTTTAATTTTCCATGCATATTATTTTCTTTCCATTTAAATAATAATTCCTTCCTGTTTAATTTCTCTACATTGAATTTCATCTGCCATTTGTCGGCCCAGTTCCTGAGTATGTAACCTATCCTGTTCAGCTTTGTAGTCTACCACCTTCGTTCGCATTGTATCATCTGCAAATTTTTAGTCATTGCGCTTGTGATCCCTAGTAATGATATGAATGATTGATTTTTTTTTTTGGAACTAATAGAATGGAGAATATTGATTTCATACTGCCTCCTACTACTGCACATTGAACTGTTATACAGATACCCCCTGCTGTTAGATTCTAGTAAATCATTAGGAGGGTATGAACCAAAAGTCTTCAGAGGTGATTACATTAATGTTATTTATGCCTGAAAATCCCAGTCATTTTGAAATATATTTTTGCTGAATGGGAGTACCCTGGGGGTCCTTAACCTTTATTTGGTGGTCAAACAAATGGGAACAGTAAGTAATCACACCATTCACTGCTAACTACAAGCATAGTAATGTAGGACTGGATTTTGACTATCGGGAGGCCAACCAGCAGAAAGCGCCAGCCAGCCACCTGGTAGTGCCTAGGGGAGGCATGGTCCATTTTGAGGACTGGGCCTCATTACCATACCCCCTGTCGACTGCGGGAAGAACCCAGGTGCCTCAGAAGCCACTAGTTCTGGGCTGTCGTGATATTAGGCAGCCTGGATGCTAGCCCGGGCCACAAAGGGGGATGAGGTTGGAGGGAGTGGGCAGGCACAAGCAGCAGCCCAGGTTTTCTTGTGCAACCTGGAGGTTTCAAAAAAGAGTATAAGGAGAATTATTTATTTTCAGAGTATTTTGTTAGTTCAGGAATAACTCTATAAAAGATTAAAAAAGAAACAATATAGAGAGAGCTAGACAATGTTACTTTGCTGTCTGATCAGCTAATCAGTGAACGCACTCATTTGGATCTTTATGCTCTTGCATCCTTTTTCCTCCACTGATGTCTCCTAACTGTTGCCAATTAGACAGTTCTCTTTACATTGTATCTCTTTTTGAATCTGGGACCTTCCTGGTCAGCATGGTTCAGTAATTTACCTACCGGACACATTAACTCATTGAACCACCATAGTTGATTTGGACAGTTTTAATAAGCCCTCAGTTTCAAAACATTACATGTTAATAAATTATTTGGTGATCTGAAATGGTTGTAACTGTCCAATTATATTTGGTTCTTTTTAATTTGTTATTTTTGTAGATTGTTGAAGAAACACCTGGACATCATTCTAAATGGGAGGAAGCAAATCCGGATTTTTTTCCCACTCTGTGGAAAGTCATTAGATATGAAATGGTAAGTAAATTCCTGATTGAGAATTAAATTTTAATGTTTTTACAGTTGGTCAAACTGGAGTATATGCTTTGTGATCTATTTTATTCATCTCATCTTCTAACATCTGTTGTATTTTTTTTCAATATTCTTATAACAGTAAGGCCACCCCTTCCTCTGAAAGATTTTATTTGAAAATTGTAATTCAGGCTTTCTTTATTTCTAAGAGATCATTAAAACTGTTGGAACTAAATTGTTGATCATTTCTACACAGCCACTTATCAGCTAAGTCTTAACAATGTTTATTCACGGATTTGTTTTTTTACGCCAACAACTTAATTTTGACTTTTTGCAGTTCGAGAGGTTTTTTTTCTATCTTATCGGCCCATAAACAGTACATATCATGCATTTCCTGTCTGTCATGTCAAATCTCTGCCATCCTTCTCTGTCACAGTAAATTAGAAGCCAGTTTATTACTGGTAAATTTCTTCCAGCAAATTTGGCTCATATACAAATTTCTTATTTATACATTCACATAATAACTTTATAATTATTACTATATACCTGGTAGAATCATAACTCACTTCTTACAAACCAATAACAGCCTCCCCAAGTGGTCACGGTACAAGAGGTCACAGCATTGATAGCAGCCCCAAGCTGGGAGCTTCACACAGCAGAAATATGACTTCCCTCTCAGCAGATCGGAAAACCCACTAAGGTCTTCCCTGAGCTCGGAAGTTTACACAACAATGCAGACTTACCCCAGGGAATGATATACCGCGCTTAGGTTCCAATATATAGCTACAGTCCCACAGCACAAGAAACGTCAGCATATCAAAATTATAACTTGCCTCTTAGTACTGAAAACCCAATGGGAAGCTGTAAAGCTGAGCCTGGATGCAGAACAAAGATTATACTGGCATAAGACACAGCAGCCATTGGGACCAGACCCACCAACAGCATGTGCATCAACCAGGATAACCTCAGCAACAGGATCTGAGTAATCACTCAGAACTTGCACCACAATGAAAATTACAGAGGCCACAGCAGCCACAATATGCTTGACACAACCATAATCACAGAACACCACAGTCTTCGGGCTTACTACCTGAATACTAAGGTTTCATTCCATCAATGGACCAGTCCAGAACCCAGCAGCATACCCAGCAACAGAACCCAACAACATTCAACTGCTGTTTTAGAATTCAGTGAGTTATTCATTCCATTTTATTATGTGTTACTTGGTGAATTTTAGAATGCACTCACTTACTAAATAAATTACTACGTTTAACTGAATACATTTAATGATTCATTTTCATTATTAAGTATATTTAATCATTACATTGCCTCATTAAAATTGATAAATTAAATTTTCTAAATTGAAATTATATATGAATATCAACTCTTATAATTAACCTATCTTTTTTTTCTCCATGAGCAATATCACAGATCAACTCAGAAAATATTAAAAATGGTACATCTAGCGCAAGCACATGTCATGCTTTGTTACAAATGGAGAACAATCTTAAAAATGCTGTATGTTTCTGAGCAGCAGTGTGAAACTGACCAGTACTTTCCAGTTAAGGAAGAGGTCAAAATACCAGCAGTAAAAAGGAACCTAAAAATAAGTTGAGGGGAGGAACCTAGTGGATTTGATATAAATTTTTTTTTAATGATAATGGAGAAAGTAATGGGACTTAGGGTAGACAAATCTCCAGGACTTCATGGTTCCCACCCCAGAGTATTAAAAGAAACAGGTGGGGAAATTGCAAATGCGTTGGTCATAATTTTCAAAAGCCCTCTAGATTCTGGAATTGTGCCTTTTTGGATTGGAAAATTGCAAATATCACTCAATTATTTAAGACAGGAGGGAGGTAGAAACAAGGAAACCACAGACCTGTCAGTTGCGGGGAAGTTACTGGACTCCATCATCAGAGACAGAAAGACTGAGCATTTGAACAAGTATGAGATGATCAAAGAGGGTCAGTGCGGATTTGTGATGGGTAAGTCATGTCTGACTAACTAGTTGAAATTTTTGAGAAGGTCACTTAACACAATGGACAGTGGAGTGTCTATGGATGTTGTCTATATGGACTTCCAGAGACGTTTGATAAGGTTCCACACAAGAGATTATTAGCAAGAATGAGAGTTCGTGGAATTAGAGGTAACCTTGTGACGTGGGTTGGTAATTGGTTGGGAGGTAGGTGACAGAGCAGGGATACCGGGAATGTACTCTGGTGGAATATGACAAGTGGTGTTCCCAGGGGATCTATACTGGGGCCTCAGCTTTTCATCATATATATCAATGATTTGGATGAAGGAATAGAGAGTTGTACATCCAAGTTTGCAGATGACACTAAATTAGGAGGCACAGTAAGTTGTGTAGATGGGAGCAAGAAGTTACAAAGGGACATAGACAGATTAAGTGAGTGGGCAAAAGTGTGACAGGTGGAGTTCAAAGTGCGGAAGTGTGAGGTCATCCACTTGGATCCAAGAAAGGCAAATCAGAATATTTTCTTAACAAGAGACTAGAAATTGTGAAGGAGCAAGGGGATTTTGGGTGCCCAGGTACACAAATCAGTAAAAGCTAGTGCACAAGTTTTTTTTTAAAAAGTAGTTAAAAAGGCTAATGGAGTGCTGGCTTTTATCTCATGAGGGCTGTAATATAAAGGGGAGGAAGTTATGCTTCAGTTGTACAAAGCCTTGGTCAGGCCCCATCTGGAGAACTGCATTCAGTTTTGAACATTGCACCTCGGGAAGGACATATTGGCCTTGGAGGGGGTAAAACACGTTATTACCAGAACAATAACAGTGGCTATGCAGTCTGTGTCAGCCACAGGGAGACTGCCTGCATCTGCTGGCTCTTGGGGCTGGACCCCAATCATTATTCCAAAAGCAAAATACTGCGGATGCTAGAAATCTGAAATAAAAACACAAAATGCTGGAGAAGCTCAGCAAGTCAGGCAGCATCTGTGGAGAAAGAAACAGAGTTAACGTTTCAGGTCGAAGACCTTTTGTCAGAACTGGAAGATGTTAAGAGTTAAAAGTTTTTGAGCAAGTACAAAGCCAGGGAAATGGGGGATGGGGAGGTAAGAACAAAAGGTAAGGTCTCTGTTGGGTGGAGGGCACGAGTGATTAAATGACAAAAGGGATGATGGTACAAAGCAAGGAAGGTGGTAATGGGACAGGTAAAGAAACAAGATTGATCAGTAGCAGCTGTAAATGGCAGCAGCAGAACCATTATCACTACTAGCTGACCAAAAAAATGGGAGCAGTGGTTATGTTCTGAAGTTATTGAAATCAATGTTGAGTCCGGAAGGTTGTAAAGTGCCTAAACGGAAGATGAGGTGCTGTTCCTCGAGCTTACGTTGTGCTTCATTGGAACAATGTATGAGGCCAAGGACAGAGAGGTCAAATTAGGAGTGGGAAGAGGAATTAAAATGGCAAGCGACTGGCAGGTCAGGGTCACGCTTCGGACGGAGCGGAGGTTTCATTTTTATTTCCTCTCTGTCCGCAAGCATGACCCTGACCTGCCAGTCGTTTGCCATTTTAATTCCTCTTCCCACTCCTACTCTGACCTCTCTGTCCTCGGCCTCTTACACTGATCCAATGAAGCTCAACATAAGCTCGAGGAACAGCACCTCATCTTTCGTTTAGGCACTTTACAACCTTCCGGACTCAATATTGATTTCAATAACTTCAGATCATAACCACTGCTGCCATTTTTTCAGTCAGCTAGTGCTGGTAGTGGTTCTGCTGCTGCCATTTACAGCTGCTACTGATCAATCTTTTGTTTCTTTACCTGTCCCATTACCACCTTCCTTGCTTTGCACCATCATCCCTTTTGTCATTTAATCACTCGTCCCTCCACCCTACCAGAGACCTTACTTTTTGTTCTTTCCTCCTCCGCCCCCCCCCCCCCCCGCCCCGCCCTTTCTCTGGCTCTGTACTTGCCCAAAAACTTTAACTCTTTTAACATCTTCCTGTTCTGGCAAAAGGTCTTTGACCTGAAACGTTAACTTTGTTTCTTTCTCCACTGATGCTGCCTGACTTGCTGAGCTTCTCCAGCATTTTCTGTTTTTATCCCCAATTATTATTAGAGTCATAGAGTCATACAGCACGGATAGAGGCCCTTCGGCCCATCGTGTCCGCACCGGCCATCAGCCCTGTCTACTCTAATCCCATATTCCAGCTTTTGGTCCGTAGCCTTGCATGCTATGGCATTTCAAGTGCTCATCCAAATGCTTCTTGAATGTTGTGAGGGTTCCTGCCTCCACAACCCTTTCAGACAGTGAGTTCCAGACTCCAACCACCCTCTGGGTGAAAAAGTTCTTTCTCAAATCCCCTCTAAACCTCCCGCCTTTTACCTTGAATCTATGTCCCCTTGTTATAGAACCCTCAACGAAGGGAAAAAGCTCCTTAGTATCCATCCTATCTGTGCCCCTCATAATTTTGTACACCTCAATCATGTCCCCTCTCCGCCTCCTCTGCTCCAAGGAAAACAAACCCAATCTTCCCAGTCTCTCTTCATAGCTGAAGCGCTCCAGCCCTGGTAACATCCTGGTGAATCTCCTCTGCACCCTCTCCAAAGCGATCACATCCTTCCTGTAGTGTGGCGACCAGAACTGCACACAGTACTCCAGCTGTAGCCTAACCAGTGTTTTATACAGCTCCATCATAACCTCCTTGCTCTTATATTCTATGCCTCGGCTAATAAAGGCAAGTATTGTTGCACATGCAGTCCCAGCTTCAATACAGATCTGACTATTGCTCATTTCTCCCTATTCATTGCCCCTCCTGTCTCCTCTGCTCCTCCACTTGTTAATGCTTGGAGGAAGTAGTCATTCAGAATGTTTATAACCTTGTGCTCATCCTCCGTTTCAAGCACATTTGAATCTTTTATGGTTCTCATCTTATCTCTGACTGTCGTCTTACTGTTGTGTTACTGAAATTTCTTGGTATGCTTTTTTTCTAGGATTTTCTGTGCTCCTCTAATCATCCTTCTAACATTTTTCTGCATGTTCTTATATTCAGCCCAGTTAACGCCATCCCCTTTCTCCCTGCAGGATATGTAGAGGTCAATTTTCTCTTATTTCACTTTTGATTATTAACCCATTTAGGATCATGCCTGAAGAGCCTGAGCTTGCTAGTTCTGCATGCTCAACATTCTCACTGAAAAAACAGGGTGGTAGGCAGACAACTTTTTTTAGAAATCCGACTGGCTCGCCTGACTCGGTTTTCAAGCAGACCTCAAAATGGATGACAGCGCTCCAGCTCAAAACTGGCCAAAAGAAGTTAACATGGAGTCTCTGAGTTTAACATAGCTGTTCTTCAAGATTATTGATTGTCAGGTTACATAAGGTTTCTTTGAGATGTCCTTCATGCTGAGTTGAAAAAATGCTATTATTAATGCTATCAAGGGTTGTTAATCCTTCTTAATAGTAACTTCCACAATGATTTGGGCCCGAGTGTGACTGAACATGCAAGCTTTATTAGACACAAGGACAACATTCTAATGCGGTTATACCAAACAACAAGTATTTATATAACGACGTTCTATTACAAGTTATATGAAATAAACAAGGATGGTACAACCTGTCCCTAGGAAGTTTCAAGCTGATCAGGCCTGGTATCATAGGGTGTGTGGGCCTCCGTCGCCCCAGAATCTGCTTCTAACTTTTAGTGGGACAGTGTCCCAGTTTATATATCTTTCTGAAGCGTAGTTGCTTCTTGTAGCTTAACGACATTAGTCTCATGATGTCATCTGTCCCGAACATCTCCCCGCCCCCCCCCCCCACCAGGGTGCCCATTGTTCGACACTTTCCCGATATCCAGTCTATGTGTTAACTGTTGTCAATTCTATCTATCTTATGGGAGCCATGATGTGGAGATGCCGGTGATGGACTGGGGTTGACAATTTTAAACAATTTTACAACACCAAGTTATAGTTCAACGATTTTTATTTGAAATCTACAAGCTTTCGGAGGCTTCCTCCTTCCTCAGGTAAATGTCCCAGTAAATGTCAGGAGCTCCTTGAAGCCTACGCATTTATACATCATAGAACAATACATGGTGTTTACAGATGCCCCTGCAACTGCCCGTTGCCAAGGCAATCACCGTGTTCAGACAGAGAGGTGTCACCTACAGAACCCCCGAATACACATTCAACAAAAAAAGCAAACAGGAAAAAAAAATTGTAAACAATTTTACAACACCAAGTTATAGTCCAGCAATTTTATTTTGGGTTCGGGGGCTTCCTCCTTCCTCAGGTGAATGTTGTGGAATGTTGTTTTTTTCCTCGGCATTCACCTGGGGGTAGGGGGGGAGGACTCCGAGGGCTTGTCAATTTAGGATGGGGTTGCTGGACTATAGCTTGATGTGGAGATGCCGGTGATGGACTGGGGTTGACAATTGTAAACAATTTTACAACACCAAGTTATAGTCCAGCAATTTTATTTTAAATTCATAAGCTTTCGGAGGCTTCCTCCTTCCTCAGGTAAATGTCCTGAGGAAGGAGGAAGCCTCCGAAAGCTTGTGAATTTAAAATAAAATTGCTGGACTATAACTTGGTGTTGTAAAATTGTTTACAATGGACTATAGCTTGGTGTTGTAGAATTGTTTACAATTTTTTTTCCTGTTTGTTTTTTTTGTTGAATGTGTATTCGGGGGTTCTGTAGGTGACACCTCTCTGTCTGAACACGGTGATTGCCTTGGCAACGGGCAGTTGCAGGGGCAGTCTGTAAACACCATGTATTGTTCTATGATGTATAAATGCATAGGCTTCAAGGAGCTCCTGACATTTACCTGAGGAAGGAGGAAGCCTCCGAAAGCTTGTAGATTTCAAATAAAAATCGTTGGACTATAACTTGGTGTTGTAAAATTGTTTACAATTATCTTATGGGAGAGGGATATGCCCTTACGTTTCTGTATATTTGAATTGTTCGGATGCTGACATTTAAGATGTTTCATCCTGTATATGCCAATCACGAAAGTTACCTAATTGTCTGAACAAAGCTCTTGCAATTAACATCACAGGATTAGTCTGTGTCCAGGACCCGAGTCTTTGATTATGCCTTGGAACGTTTTGTTATCTGTTTTTGACAATTTGGTCTTCAATGTGTTTGTTTGTTTTTGCAATATTCTCAATCACTTAGCCTGATGTCAGGCATATCGTTTCCTGTGGGATGCTGGTTCCCTTTGTATTCTCACCGACGCAAGGTCTACCCACAGCCTCGCTTTGCAGGATGGGATACATGACTATGACTTGGCCTAGAAATCGTATTTCTTACACCAAGGCAAATTGTTTTTTCTGTGTAGTTCAGTGAACAGTTTTTTGCCGAATTGTCATTCTTAAATTGCTGGTTGAATTTATCTAAGTTATTGAGTGAGTGGGACAGGAAGGGCATATTGTTTTGTTTATGAATATCTGTGATATAAAAAGACCAAAGATACAATTCTGTTTTTTAAAAATTGAGTTTGTACATTTATTTAGGAGCCTTCAATCTCCTGGGATGCTCCTAATAATTCAGTCGTGTTTTGCCCTAAGGAAATTAAATTATCCAATGGATTGAATTAAGCAGCATAAATAACACAGCAAGCTGGGAATTTAGTGCTAAAAAACTTGTATTATCAGATCATTTGAACTAAGCAATTTTGAATTCAGAGTGGACTGTATCCTTAATAGCTCATTTTTTTGTAAATATGTTTAATATGGCTGAGCCTGCCTTTTATATGTTTCTATTATGAAAAGGTTATACGGATGGTTGCAGATCTTGTACATATTTTATTACTTAACTGTGACCCCAAATGGAAGGAGGAGGACAACGTCAGGGAATTCACTCTATTCAAATAATTTTAGACACTTTTGAATATTGTTTACACATTAGAAAGGGAGGGGAATTATGTGCGATGAGGAGTGTTCTTTTTCTTTCCTTGAGTTACAAGATTTCATTATTAGAGCAGATGGAGAATTAGTGTTCCTTTTTATACCATTGAAATGGATGAACTGGTCGCTTAATTCATTGCTGTTTGAGGGACCTTGCTGTGCACAAATTGGCTGCTACATTTCCCATTACAACTGTGACGACACCTCAAAAGTACTTAATAAGCTGTGACTCTTATATAAATACAAGTTCATTCTTTCTTTCCTGTATAAAGGGTCATGCCTCTTTATTTTGTTGTTTGTTTGTAGGCTTGCTGACCAGGGACACACTGTTGTTGGCGTGGAAGTATCTAAAATGGCAATAAAAGAATTCTTTGCAGAACAGAATGTGTCCTACACTCAGGAGTCTGTACCAGGAATGCCAAGTGCAGAAGTATTTAAGGTAGGATAGCGACAAAAAAAATTTGTTTTGTTTTACCCACAGCATATTACGGTTTGTGTTTTTTAAACATGGGGGAAATAATGATCTGAATCTACTCAATAAGTGTTTTTGAATTTTCATAACACTACAACAAGCTGATCATATCTGCAAGCCTGTGTCACCTGTGCTTGGAGTATGGATAATGCAAGTGACTACTGGCTAAGTTGTGATTACCACTAGTGGTAACGAATACTTATGGTACTTACTACTACTTCACATTGTCCATAATACATTAAGTTCTGCTTTAATAGGTTATTGCACTTTGACTAAAATGCCAATAAAAGTATCCATTAAGAAGCAGATTTCACTTGAATAAGCCACATACTTTGCCCCCCACAGCCTGGCTAAGTTTTCTATATTTTATCTTGTTTCTTCTATCAGAATGTTTGCTTTTACACTTATTTTTCGTTTAGTTCAAGACATTCAATGAAACACATCACACACCTCAATCCCCCTGATGTCAGGTTTTATTTTTAATATGTAGATTCCACAATAATACAACTCATACAGAATGAGTACAAACTACTCATTATATAAGAGATTCTACAAAGGAATACATATTGTAGTATTATAGTTATATAAGATTCTTCATCTAACAAGCTGTGTCCGTAAACTATACAGATTTATATTTACCAAGCCTACGTGACTCTTGTTACATCTGTCAATCAGATCATTAAGCTGAAAGACAGTTACCGAATCAAAACATATGAGGAATGAAATTAATTAACAGACAAAGGCCTTCTAATAAACTGCGGGAGTTTTTTTAAATTTATTCGTGGGATGTGAGCATCGTTGGCAAGGCCAGCATTTATTGTCCATCCCTAATTGCCCTTTAGAAGGTGATGGTGAGCCACCTCCTTGAACCGCTGCAGTCCGTGTGGTGAAGTGTTGTTAGGTAGGGAGTGCCAGGATTTTGACCCAGCAATGATGAAGGAACGGCGATATATTTCCAAGTCGGGATGGTGTGTGACTTGGAGGGGAACGTACAGGTGGTGGTGTTCCCATGCGCCTGCTGCCCTTGTCCTTCTAGGTGGTAGAGGTCGCAGTTTTGGGATGTGCTGTCGAAGAAACCTTGGCGAGTTGCTGCAGTGCATCTTGTAGATGGTACACACTGCAGCCACGGTGCATGGGTGGTGGAGGGAGTGAATGTTTAGGGTGGTGGATGGGGTGCTAATCAAGCAGGCTGCTTTGTCCTTGATGGTGTTGAGCTTCTTGAGTGTTGTTGGAGCTGCACTCATCCAGGCAAGTGGAGAATATTCCATCACACTCCTGACTTGCGTCTTGTAGATGGCGGACAGGCTTCGGGGAGTCAGGAGGTGAGTCACTCGCCGCAGAATACCCAACCTCTGACCTGTACTTGTAACCACTGTATTTATGTGGCTGATCCAGTTAAGTTTCTGGTCAGTGATGACCCCCAGGATGTTGATAGTGGGGGATTCGGCGATTGTAATGCCATTGAATGGTGGTTAGACTTTCTCTTGTTGGAGATGGTCATTGCCTGGCACTTGTCTGGTGTGAATGTTACTTGCCACTTACCAGCCCAAGCCTGGATGTTGTCCAGGTCTTGCTGCATGTGGGCACGGACTGCTTCATTATCTGAGGGATTGCAAATGGAAGTGAATACTGCAATCATCAGTGAACATCTCCATTTCTGACCTTATGATGGAGGGAAGGTCATGATAAAGGTGTCACAGCCTCTTGTTCCCCTGTGCAGCTGGAAAGACAAATAGCCTTTAAGATGCCATTCTGTCAACACCCACACAGCCTTCTAACCTAAGCTTGTTCCAAGCTTGTCATGTTAGTACATGGTCTGTTTATGTCGAAGGGTTAATTGGTGCCATGAGATCAGTTACAATTGAAAAGTATACTGGACACAGTGTTTTAATTTACAATCTACAAGTCTTTATATTAAACATGTATATAAAATGAGGCAAACCTGTCTTATGATTACACTTTCATTCTAAATCTAATTTACTTTTATGACTACAATTTCATATTACATCTGACCTAATAAGAAGAAAGCATAAGCAATGCAGTGTCATTCTTGCCACAGGTATTGTACGGTCGCTTTACTGTGAGCCTCTGGTGGCAAAATATAATGGATAGCAAAGAAAAATGGCTGGCGCTACTGGTTTGCACTTTATTTTTACAATTACTGAGCTTAATGACGTTTCTCCCAACATCCGGCAAGGTCTGTGGCCAGAAGAAGAAAGTCTGGCATGTACATGTGCAGATGTTCTAGTATTTCTAAAGCTGCCTTGCAATATGAAGAATAGGAAGTTTTTTTTTGCCAATTTTATGCACCAGTTTCTCTCCTGAAGGTGCTCACTTCTTGCATTCCATTGTTGTGCCGTGGACACTTAAAGCTTTTTTTTTTGGTATGAGTAGTTTTAATTAACATTAGTTAACATTAGTGTTGCAACATTTGATGCAAATGGCAATTGTATGATTTCTGTTACATGAGAGTGTATGAAAAAAAAGTTCTAGGTGCTATTTGTGAGAGGCATAAGCAACTAAACCCCTAATGTGCATGCCATGTAAATGGCATTACTTGCTAAATTTTACTGTATATCTATTTTTGTGCTATTCAATTCTTTCACTTCTCATTTCTGTAGTTTGACACTTGCAAATGTTTTGACTGTTATTTGGCTTTAGCTTTCACGATTTCATGATTAACATAAAGTTGGAAATGTAATGGAGGTGGCGAGAAAAGAATAAATTTTAAAATGTAACCTGCTTCAGAAACCAACAAATGTTTTATTCTCTTTCTGTTCCAGAGTTGTGATGGACAGATTTCTTTATTTAACTGTGATATGTTTGATTTCTCAAGGTGAGGACATCTTTATTGATGCTAAAGAACGAACGGTGAAATAGAGGCATTGGAGAGGATGCAAAAAAGATTCACAGGGATGATTCCAGAACTGAGAGGATATACTGATCAGAAAAGTTTGAACAGGCTGGGCTCTTTTCTGTAGAAAAGAGAAGGCTAATGGGTGACCTGATGGAGGTTTTTTAAGATAATGAAAGGGTTTGATAGGGTAGATGTAGAGAAAATGTTTCCATTTGTGGGGGAGTCCAAAACTAGAGGTCATAAATATAAAATAGTAGCTAATAAATTCAATAGGGAATTCAGGAGAAACTTCTTTACCCAAAGAGTGGTAAGAATGTGGAATGTGCTACCACAAGGAGTAGTTGAGGCAAATAGCATTGATACATTTAAGGGGAAGCTAGATAAGCACATGATGGATAAAGAAATAGAAGGATATGCTGATAGAGTTAGATGAAGCAGGGAGGGAGGTGTTTCATGTGGAGCATAAACGCCAGCATAGACCAGTTGGGCCGAATGGCCTGTTTCTGTGCTGTAGTCTCGATGTAATATTACAATCAAGAAATGATTTATTTTTCGAATCTCTATTGTTTGTTTATATTTAGAACGGTGGGAGTGGAACCCGTTGGTAAAAGAAAATCAGAGTTGGAGCATAGAATTCAGTAATAAAGCCCTTTGCCAGTTTTTACTGGCTAAAGTTTAGGGGAGATTTCCACTTTTATCGCCAGGTGGAAAACGGGTGGTAGTAGATCTGTTGACCATTTTAGACAATGGAAACGAAAATCAGGCGACCTGTAAAATGGGCGGCTGATCCGCTACTGCCTATTTTCTGCCCAGCAGTAAAAATGAAAATCTACCCCTCTGAGTCTCCAGATGATCCCGGGTCTGAAGTTATCTCCTCTGGCAAATTTTGTTGATCCCAGTGCATTTCAAAAGGCAGTCATTCAGGCTTTTCGTATAGTAGCAGATGGGAGCAATCCCAGTTTGCTACAATAATATTTGGGACATAAGATGTGGCCTATAACATTTTCCAGGATGGATAAATAAAACACAACTGGAGTAGTTCATGTTACCAGCAAAGATATTTGCCTAGTTCTAAGCCATAGTTAGGCACAGAACAGCTGAAATTCAGAAGTTCACAGCATGGTAGGGCGTTGGGGAGAGTTATAGAACAAAGAGATCTAGGAGTACAGGTTCATAGCTCCTTGAAAGTGGAGTCACAGATGGATAGGGTGGTGAAGAAGGCATTCGGCATGCTTGGTTTCATTGGTCAGAACATTGAATACAGGAGTTGGGATGTCTTGTTGAAGTTGTACAAGACATTAGTAAGGCCACACTTGGAATACTGTGTACAGTTCTGGTCACCCTATTATAGAAAGGATATTATTAAACTAGAAAGAGTGCAGAAAAGATTTACTAGGATGCTACCGGGACTTGATGGTTTGACTTATAAGGAGAGGTTGGATAGACTGAGACTTTTTTCCCTGGAGAGTAGGAGGTTTAGGGGTGATCTTGTAGAAGTCTATAAAATAATGAGGGGCATAGATAAGGTAGATAGTCAAAATCTTTTCCCAAAGGTAGGGGAGTGTGTAACGAGGGGGCATAGATTTAAGGTGAGAGGGGAGAGATACAAAAGGGTCCAGAGGGGCAATTTTTTCACTCAAAGGGTGGTGAGTGTCTGGAATGATCTGCCAGAGGCAGTAGTAGAGGCAGGTACAATTTTGTCTTTTAAAAAGCATTTGGACAGTTACATGGGTATAGAGGGATATGGGCCAAGTGCAGGCAATTGGGACTAGCTTAGTGGTATAAACTGGGCGACATGGACATGTTGGGCCGAAGGGCCTGTTTCCATGTTGTAAACTTCTATGATTCTATATACTTTAGCCAGGAGGCATAACCAGAACAAACTGGCTATGAGCAGAAATGAACAATGCACTGATTGCAAATGAACAATTAAGAGCTTTCTAAGCATGTTATTCTCTTTGAAGGAAAAATACTGTATTTGATAGCTTTTTTTAAGGCAGCGTTTAAACTTACAGGTTGTCAAATAGTAATTTTTGTTTTTGTTTCTGATGTGTAGTTTAATTCCTCAAAAGTTTGATGGGATCTGGGACAGAGGCTCTCTGGTAGCTATCAACCCCTCTGACAGACAACGGTGAGTAATGTGTTATTTGTTGTCTTATTTAGCTAGGATTGCCAGAAGTTACTGTTCTATGTTTCACCTAAAAAGTATGGGAAATCAAGGGACAAAAAAGTAAACTTGTGTTATGATCTTTGTGAGACAGAATTTAATTTTCTGAGCATGATTGATGCTGTTGATGGCATGTTATGGGGGAAACCCAGAGTTGACGCTCCTTGGGTCTCCCACACCTGAGTGAAACCCTGAGTTTATACTCCCCTGGTCTCCTCAGTTATCAACAATTAACCCCAGCATTTCAATGCACAACTTTAATTTAAGAAACATGCAGTACTTCCTGAAGACTATGAGTTGACTAAACGAATCCCATTTTCCTCTACCCTGAAAGGAAACAATTTGCCTCCATTTAGCATCTCTGTCGCAGCTCAGATCAGAAATTGACTATCAAACCTGAAGCCTACTATTCCATGGTGATACATGTTAGCATTGTACAATGCTATCATTTTTAGTAATGTAGTTCTATGCCTAAAGTGTTTTTTAAAACACATGGGCATAATTGAAGACTAGAAAAATGCTGATTACTATATAAATGCAGGCTTTTCTCCTTTTTAGTAGGAGACTTTTCAGCTGTATTTGGCCTTTTTTTTAAAAAATCACATTTTATCATGTACAATATATAATTCAAACTAAAAGTAGGTGCAATTGTATCTCTCCATGAGCTTCATGACACATAATATAGGTACTTATAGAAAATGACTGTTGAGCATTTCACTATTAGGAAGAAATGTGGTTCTACTGGATTGTTCCATTCTGCTGTTGGCTTACTGATGCTCTCCCAGAAGTGGCTAATATTCCTTTTCCTCTCCCAGCCAGACCAACTGGGCCTAGCAGGGTTACAATAAAACAAAGAGAATAAAAGGAAGAAAATCGGAAAGCAAAATTGAAAGATTATAAAAGTGTTAAATGAGACAGAAGCATGGAGAAACTGTGTGACAGACATACAAACTGACCGACATAGAGAGAGAAAAACACACAAATTGTATAACAGGCACACACAGAAAAGAAAAGAGACAAACTTTCAAAAAAGGGAGACAAAGAATGAAAAAGACTTGAACAGAAGGACAATACTGAGAAAGTGTCTCTGAAACGTATTAAAACAAAGACAGAGAGTGGGAGACAAGCAAAGGCACAGTAACTGGAATAGAATGAACACAAAATTGCTTTTAATCTATGAACAATGCCTCAGGAGATCAACTTGTTAAATATTATAGTTACAAGTTTGTTACATGAAAAATTACAATATTCAAAGCTTTTTTTTAAATTGTTTTAGTTATGTCAAGCTAATGATTACACTCATGGCCAAAGGATGTCACTACCTTCTGGATACTTTTATGTATGATCAAGACAAATGTGTTGGTAAGTGATTGTGGGTCCACTCTTGCGTACGCTGTGAAAAGTATAAACACTTACATGTGCTTGTGCAAAATAACAAAAGCTTTTTGTAAGACAGTCAAGCCCACTTAAATGAATAATTGGTACAAGAGTAAAACCTTTAAGAAAACAAAATCTCCATGCACAAATCCCTTTTCTGCCTTTTCCAATGATAACTGCCCCTGTTAAATGAATAAAACATTTAAATGAATTGCAGAAGTCCTGATCTTGAGCCTCCTACCGGGCTCTGCCCCCCCCCCCCCCAGTGTTTTGCTGCACTGATGTGTATATTGTATTGAAGCAAATTACATAAATACACTTTTAGTTATCTATAGGTACTGTGTGACCATTTTTACAGTACTGCAATTACAATCCAGTTTGCATTCTATTGTTAGCTGCTTGTCAAATTTGATACAACAGTTAAAGCGGCTAAAAGAATAGAATGGTTAAGTAGAACAGTTTTCCTCTGTATTGCCAAGTCACAAATTGTGACTTTTGTGCTGTTTTATTTGAATTTTTATATAATACCAACAAATTTTTCTTAACGGTTACCATAACTGCCATTTCACCAAGTGCTTCTCCGATCTTTTTGAAGTCAGACTGAGAAATACACCTCAGAGCACATGTGAAAGACACGCTATTCCGATGAGATCACAAAGGGGTCCTATTATTACATCCCTGAGTTACTCTACTATATAATTAGATATTGGGTGGTATGGACACATTCTTTAAAATGCTCAGACTGCTTATGGAACTGACCAGCACCAAGACAATACTTAAGACCGATACAGAACTTGTAACACCAACACCGTGTAGCTAAATATTAATACAAGGCACTCGATTGTCAGGGCAACTAGGGATAGGCAATAAATACAGCGTTGGTCGTGTCACCTTCATCCTGAGAACAAATAATGAAAGAGAACTTTTTTTAAATTTCAAGAGACTATTCTATCTGTTGAAGAACTGCTTATATGGGCATTTACCCTCTGACAGGCTTTCTGTGGCCTACATACATGACTATTGCCATACTGCGATACTCTAATATTACTACTGTAATTAATTTACTGCAATATTAGCCTAATTTTGTCTAGCTCATTACTCTAATTTTTAAAAATAAACTTGATTCATTGTTTTAACCTGTAAACTATTGAATCTGGCTATAATAGTTCCATTTATCTGAAGTGAGAGTGTTAGTTTGTATGAATCTATATTAAATCAAGTAAAAGTTCTGCAATTGAGACAATTGTTAGTCCCAGGATCAATGCACTCTGCAAGAGCAGAAAGCAAAGATGACAGATTTCTAATCATAAGGGATACAGCCAGAACTGTCAAGCCATTGAATGAAAAAACAGTCAAAAAGAAATTGAAACTGTAACAGCCTATACATAAAGATCATGGTCTGCCATATAAATCAAGTAATTCTTGTTTAATGATCATCAATGGCTCTGGAGGTCAGATTACATTTAATAGATGAATTCTATTCTTCATTGCCCAAATGGTCTGACTCCAATTAATACAAAGGATTAAAATGCATTTAATACCCTATTTATAGGATGAACAATAAAATATTTAAAGCTCTTATTTTTCATTCTAGAAGTTGTGTTTTCTGCCTTAATCCTTGGAGGGTCTCTCTCACATTTGGTGCTCCTTTGCATCCAAACCACAGTTGTCCATCAGTGTACTGGTCAATAACGTGTATATTTTTGGGTCACCAACTTTGAATTAATAACTTAAAGAAATGTATATTGGTTTGCTTTTGCAGGTCCACCATTTTCTGTTCCCGAACTTGCAATTCAGGACCTGTACGGTGGGTTTGTTTAAACATTTTTAAAGGATTTTCCCTAAATAAAAATGAAAAGATATTATGTTATATGCAGATCACAATTTTGAAAGGACAGCATTTAAAACTGCAGTGTTTTACAGCAATAACCTCAGTGCCACCATGTTAGCTGATCATGGTGAGAACTGACCCAACAGCATTGGTAACACTCCTGAAAGTCTATAATCGTGTCCCTCCTCATATTTGTCTATGCTCTTCTGTCAGGTAGTCCTTAAAGGAGGACACACTGCAACCAAATGACTGAATTGCAGCAGCCTGAACATTCACGAGAGATAGCCAGACTGGCAACAGTTTCTTGGAGCTGCACCACAGACTAACAAGGAGCTGTCACTTGCTCCAAGGCATACGGAAAGCCTGCATTCCTTGCAGCAAGAGTTCCACACTTGTGGCTAGTAGACTCCTCTATAGTAGCAGTCATAGGTTGGAAAATGCCACGTACATCCCCAAAAGACAGCAGTAGTCTCTCGTGCTTTGAGAGGATTGTGCATTTAAAGGCAGGGCGCCTTAGAATGGAATCCTTTTCACCAGCAGCTGCTGGGAGAGGCCTCATGCTCTGACAGTGGATCTCCTCTGCTCATCCATCTCCCCATTTTCCTCCTCATCTGTGCCAAGTGGTTGACCTGTTGTGCTTCCCTGTACTTCATATTTAACTAGTATGGATCAGTAGTTTGGGAGGATGTGACAGGATGGATGGTGATGGATTGGGATTGTGTCCTCTTGATAAGGGCCCAGTCTTGATTTTTCATCTGGACCTGAGAGAACCCATTACAAGAAAGACATTTGAAGAATTATAGCCTTAATAATCACAAGAGCGAAAACTTCAATTTCTTAAATTCAAGGATGCCATTTTGGATCCTGAACTTTCAGTTACATGCCAGAGGCCAACAAACCCTTTGCAGGGCACATTTCTCTTGTATCTCCGTGCCAAGTTTTCTCCTCCAGGTATTGGTCCTGGGTGCTTATGGTCCTCCCTTCAATGAGTGAAATTTCTTAAATTGTGGCTGAATCTCCATTAGTGGCAGACCTTTCGACTGTGGGTTGCCTCTTCCTACAGTCACAACATTAATACTTTTTTTTTTAGAGTCTTGGGGCCAATGTTGTCCTCCCCCCACCCTTCAGTACTAATCCCAGGCATGTGAGGGGAGTATGGTGAGTGATGATGCTATCACGTATTATCACTATGAACTGTGAGAATTCTGTGGCATGGTTGTAGGCTTTTGTCATTGAAAGAGCAAGCCCAAATGTGGGAGATAAAAACAGAAAATGCTGGAAATACTCAGCAAGTCAGACAATATCTGTGAAGAAGGAAACAGAGTTAATGTTTCAGGTCATTGACCTTTCATCGGTAGTTCGGGAGTCTGCTTCGGAGGTCATTCTTGGCAGCAGATAAAAAATATTTTAGCTGGCACAGTTCTAAAAAAAAATAGGCACCCAAAAGCAAAAACTCAAGCAATAGCCCCATAGTAGACCTTTAAGGCCTAACGCTGCCCCTTAACTTGCACATCTGCAAACAGCACCACCTCTCCCATGCAAAAGAGGGAGAATGGAAAATTTGGGCACTATCACTTGATTCCAGGTCACCCTTTTTGCCCTGGTGCAATCATTTTTCAGGAAAATCCATTGTCCTCCTGATCTATCATATTGATCCAATGTAGTCAGGAATAAAACTTTTCCAAGAAAAGAAATTAGTCCCATTCCTTATAAAATTGTTTGATAGATAGCAAGAACAAAGGAAAGAGAAATAACTGTAGCTCACTAAAAGTATAATGTAATAGATCTAGCAGATGCTTAATAATTGTATCTATATCTTATTTAAAACCTTGTGTATGTGTGCACTTCCCGTCCACAAAACTTCCTGTTGTCACAATTTTTGTGCGGCATTTTTATGTTGACATTTAACATTTGAAATTCCCTATGTAAACAATTTATAATTGAATTCCCCTATGTAAATAGTAACTTGATAAGTTAATTCAGTCACTCAAAATGCTTTTGGAAAAAAAATCTGCCATTTTTTACTCTCTAACATTTATTTTGACCAAATTAACATGATGGAAAAACTGCCACTTTAAGTTTTAATCTCTGGAATATATTAATGTTTGTAATGACTTGGTATTCTTCTTTCCAGGGCAGTCATGCAAGATTCAGTTGATAGAATCATCTGATGCTCTGACTGATAGACAGAGATTGTGGGGTCTGGATTCCTTCATTGAAAAAATTCACCTAATTACGTTGAAGACCGATGCGGATTCCGGTGCATTCGTATAAGAACACAAGCTGCATCAATTTTATGGTAAACTTTGGAAAATAGAGAAGTGAATCTGATTAGGAAAACCAAAACAACGGGTTTCAAATCTAGTTTGGAAACAAGACTTTTATTTCCCCCTAGTAGCTAACGTCAAGTACAAGACTCATGATATACATTTGCTGTGATTCCAACATGTACACATTTTAAGGGTCCCTTACTGTAGGGTTAGAGCAAAGCAGTTTCATTTTGCACCAGTGCTGCAGTTATAGTGTAAAAGCAGTCATACTGTAAATGGTTCCCTCTCCTCAGCTGGTGTCACCCTCCTTTCAAAAAAGCTTGCATCTCCGTGCCCAGTTTTCTCCTCCAGGTATTGATCCTAGGTGCTTATGGCCCTCCCTTCATTGAGCCTCAAAAAAAACCCCTCTATCCTTGCAAGCTACCATCCCATCTCTATCCTCCCTTTTGTCCCCAAAGTCCTTGAACATGTTACCTCCCAAATCAGTGTCCATCTTCCCTGCATCTCTATGCTTTAATCTCTCCAATTAGGTTTCTGCCCCTGCATACAGCACCAAAACGGCCCTAGTCGGAGTCACAAATGACATCATCTGTGACTATAACCGTGGTGTATTATCCCTCTTTACATTGAATTCACAGCACAGGAAAAGGCCATTCGGCCCAACTATGCCAGTGTTTATGCTCCACAGGAGCCACCTCCCACTCTATTTACTTTGCCCTATCAACACATCCTTTTATTCCTTTCTCCCTCATGTACTTATTTAGCTTCCCCTCTTTTTGTCCTTCTTCACCTCTCTGCAGCCTTTGACATGATTGACCGCGCCATCCTCATCCAAGACCTCTCCTCTGTTGTCCAGCTCAGTGGGACTGCCCTAGCGTAGTTCCACTCTTACCTATCCAATCACTGCTAGAGCATCTCCATCAATGGCTTCTCTTCCTGCCCCTGTACTGTTACTTCATATTTGCCAAGCATCTATCTGTGGCCCTCTTCTCTTCTTCATCCACATGCTACCCCCTCAGTGACGTCATTCACAGACATGAGGTCAGCTTCCACATGTACATTGACGATACCCAACTCTACCTCTCCAGCACAGGATTCGACCCCTCCACTGCCTTTGTGTTATCAGACCACTAGTCCGACATCCGGATGAGCCACAATTTCCTCCAGTTAAACGCTGACCAAAGCCATTGTCTTTGGCCCCTGCCACAAACTCCCTCCACTTGTCACCAATTCCATCCTCCTCCCCGGCCATTGTCTCAGACTGAGTCAGACTGTTCTCAACCTCAGTGTTCTTTTTGACCCAGAGCTGAGCTTCCGACTCCCTATCTTCTCCATCACAAAGACTGCCTACTTCCACCTCTGTTACATCGCCTGCTTCTGACCCTACCTCAGCTCATCTGCTCCTGAAACCCTCCTCCATGTTTGACTATTCCAATACTCTCCCGGCCAGTCTCCAAACTTCCACCTTCCATAAACGTCAGCTCATCCAAAACCCCGCTGCCTGTATCCTATCCCACACCAAGTCCTATTCATCCATCACCCCTGTCCACGCTGACCTACATTAGCTCCCTGTTCCCCAATGCCTCAAATTTAAAATTCTCATTCTTGGCCCCCTCTCTGTTACCTATTCCGGCCCTACAACGTTCCCCCCCGCAACCCCCGCTCTCCATTTTTCCATCTCCAGTCTCTTGTGCATTCCCCATTCCCCATTCCCTTTGCCCCACTATTGGTGGCCATGTCTTCGGCCTTCTAGGCTCCAACTCCAGAATTCCCTCCCTAAAACCCACCTCTTTGACCAAACTTTTAGTCACCCCTCCTAATATTTCCTTCTTTGGCTCGGTGTCCATTTTTTTTTCCTGATTACACCTCTGTGAATTGAAGTACATCAGGAGGTGGGGGTGGGTTGCAGGTATTCAAACCAGCAACGGAGGCTTCTCATAGAGAAATAATGCAAGCAAAGCCTGAATTCAAATTGCACAAATGCAAATACTAGACTCCACTACAGTGGAAAGCAATTATGAATGACTTGTCAAACGCCTAGCCAAGTCTTTCATATATTTAACTATATAAATAGTGATTTGGGTAACACATACCTCGGCTTTCTGGTTTCAGTGTTGCTTTTGATACTTATTTTTGGCTTCTCTTTTAGGTTGTGCTGTTTACAAGTATTTTGGTGCCTTCTTATTTCATTTAATTAAAAAAATGTGAAAACCAGAGCAAATATTTTAACTTTATCTCTTTTTATACCAATAGTCCAAACACGTGTAAATTGGCAGCCACCAATTCTGGTGATAAATTTCAGAATCAAAATCAACAAATGATCCCATGCGGTAAATTTTTCTTTATATTTGCGATATCACGTGGTAAGTGTAGCATGCTTGAGAGGAAAAAGGTGACTTTGGACCTATAATTTCCCAAGCTCTCCACCACTGGGGTTTTCCTCGTGTCATTTCTGAATCTGTTGTAAACTAATTGATAGAGATTGATTGCCATGATTAGTCAACAACTCCATTATTGTATCGTGCGGCTACCAGGATGGTAGAAAGCGAATGAATTGGACCTTGGTCTTTTTTCGTCTAGCAGTTTTTATGTTCCTATGTTTGAGCAAACTCTAAATACATTGAGTAGAGTGTACTGTTCAGATTGAAAAAAATGCACTTGAGGTGTTTTTTTGATAGATTTGGTGGGGGGGGTGGGGTGAGGAAATTGTGCCAATTTAAACTGAAACCCAGTAAGCCTAAGTCACCACAAAATGTTTATTAATTAACACCTCTAAACTACAGCAGATATATTATCAGGAATATAGAGATATAATCAAACAAGTTTACAAGATTGTAATACATGAATCAAGATTGTTGCAATGACTAAATTAAAATTTTAAAATTGCAATCAAGTTGTGCAGTGAATATAATGAATGTCTTCTATGTAATGAAAACAGGATGAAGTTTCACTGGATTGTCAATGAATTCATTTTCTTGGCATGGTTATCTCTGCTGGGAGCAATGCAAGTTTTAAAATTGAAGCCATTTGGTTCTTAGTATTTGGGACTCCGATGAGATGGGAGGGTGGTGGGGTCTTGCCTACTAGTGCTCGTGTTGTTCTGGTCGCTGTTGATCTGCTGTCTCCTCCTGGGACATAGTTTGTGGGGGGGGCAGTGTCGCTGTGCCTCCAAGAATGTGGCCTCATGAATATATTTCAAAATTATTAGCAATCTTTTATAAAGTTTGCATTATCCATTACAACTTTTAGTTTAATTAATTTTGAAGAACAGGAAAAAAATGGGATAACTAAAATATATGCAGCCCATCTAGTTCTATGATCCAAATTCCTGATTCCATGGTATTGAAGTACAGAAATGTACTTTTTATTCACTTTTCATTTGTTTGTAATTAAAAGATTTTTCATCACAGCATGCTCCACATGCCAGTAGGATGATCTCTGGTAACCACTGGGAAAGGAACGAGCCTTTGGCTTAGCGGTAGCAATTCCACCTCTGAGTCAGAAAGTGCAGGAATTCCACCCCAGACAGTCCTGGCGAGTGAACACCAGAGATCCAGCTCTGAATTCTGGGTTGACATCCAGCAGGATATTCATGGGCATGGGTGATTTAAGATGATTGGCAAAAGAGCCAGAGGCGACATGCGGAAACATTTTTTTTACACAACGGGTTGTAATGATCTGGAATGCACTGCCTGAAAGGGCTGTGGAAGTAGATTCAATAGTAACTTTCAAAAGGGAATTAGATAAATACTTGAAGGGAAAAAATTTACGGGGCTATGGGGAAAGAGCAGGGAAATGGGACGAATTGGATAGCTTTTTCAAAGAAATTGACATGTTTAGCTGAATGGCCTCCTCCTGTGCTGTACCTGCTATGAACTGATACTATGTATAAAGAAGTGTTGGTTCAAGAAGTCGTGTACAAGTGATCTCCTATGATTAATATGAAAGTCCTATAAGACATGATTTGATTTGCTTTAGGAAAGGCAACTACTGCGATTTCCCAAAACTCATGGTTTTGACACACAAGGTTAAAATCAGGAATCTAAAACTGCAGTTTTTTTTGAAAAGCAGTTGTTTGAATTGTGGAAGACATTTCAGAATAGATGCTGTTTATAGTTAATTAACAATGAAGGTAGGTCAGGACACAAACAACCTTAATAATAATTGTTATTTAGCGCTTGTGAATGTTCATGTGTACCAATTTTTGTGTTTCATATTTAATAAAGTATATTACTTGTTTTTGTCTGTAAAATTTTATCTGTAACAGGGCAGGAAATTGCTGCCAACTCACGCCATAGTAATGATACATTCACGGTGTGTACCGTTATTTAAACATAAAAGTTCCAGCAAATAATGGAATAAGTAAGATACGCCATGAGTTGTGTTGCATCATAATGTGCTGGAATATTTGCACTACTCCACCGATACACTCGCCTAAGCTGCTGCAAGTTCGTTCTCGTCGCTCACCAAGCCTGGATATTTCCAGGTCTGGCTGCATGCAAGTACGGACTGCTTCATTATCTGAGGGGTTGTGAATGGAATTGAACACTGCAATCATCAGTGACCATCCCCATTTCTGACTTTATGATGGAGGGAAGGTCATTGATGAAGCAGCTGAATAGGGTTAGGCTACGACACTGCCCTGAGGAACTCATGCAGCAATGTCCTGGGGCTGAGATGTTTGGCCTCCAATAACCACTACCATCTTCCTTTGTGCTCGGTATGACTCCAGCCACTGGAGAGCTTTCCCCCTGATTCCCATTGACTTCAATTTTACTAGGGCTCCTTGGTGCCACACTCAGTCAAATGCTGTCTTGATGTCAGGGGCAGTCACTCTCACCTGACCTCTGGCATTGACCTCCCTATGTCGTTAACAGATCGATGTTCCACCGATTTGTGGCACAAATATAGTGCAATATGAACGGGGAGCTAAAAGGTCCAATCAATGGCATTAGCTGCCAAACACGCCGTTCCAACAAATTCAGGCCCATGTGTTTAGTATCCATCATTTCAAACAGTTGGGTACCTTAATACAAAACTACATTAAGTCCAGTGAGCAACTTACTGCCACTGTGATAGCTGCTAAGCCCTCAAGCCCTGGTAATGGCAGATTATAGAACATTTCCACCTCAGCAACTACTGTACACTACTGAGAAAGAACAAGATGATTCCATTAGAAACCTGAAATTATAACCTGGAATACAGACAAATCTGACCCTATACTTAAAGAAAGAAATGTCTTCAGGATATCCCAAAGCACTTTACAGCCAAATTGCGCACAAACAGAAATGAGATAATAACCAGATAATCTGTTTGTGATGTTGGGTGAGGAATAACTATTGGTTGGGATACCAGGAGAGCTTTCTTGCTCTTCAAAATAATGCCACCAGATCTTTTACTGAGAGGGCAGCTGATATAACATCTTGTCCCAAAGACAGCACCTCTAACAGCGCAGCACTCCCTCACTACTACACTGAAGTGTCAGACTAGATTTTGCGCTCAAGTCTTTGAAGTGGGACTTGAATCTACAACCTTCTGACTCCAAGGCGAGAGTGCTACCACTGAGCCACGGCGGATGCACTTTCACTTAACTGCACAACGAGTACCAGCCGGCAGAGTGACCTTTATTTTTTTATGCCCTTTCTTATTCTATTGTAAACAATTTTACAACACCAAGTTATAGTCCAACGATTTTATTTTTAATCCCACAAGCTTTCGGGGGCTTTCCCCTTCCTCAGGCGGTGTGGAAGGGGAAAGCCCCCGAAAGCTTGTGGGATTAAAAATAAAATCGTTGGACTATAACTTGGTGTTGTAAAATTGTTTACAATTGTTAACCCCAGTCCATCACCGGCATCTCCACATCATTTCTTATTCTAGGGTCGGGTAAGCTTAGTGTAGCGTCCCTTTGATCATGCCAGCTGACCTCTGCTAACTGGATAAAACCCAAGACCAGTGCTGGGACCCTTCGTGGCTCAGTCGATTTGGCAGGTAGTGCTGTAGTGCTTAGGTTATATCTTACTCCTCCCGTCTAGGGGGTGCTAGCACAGCTTTAAAAATGTATCGTCGCAAGGAGGAAGTGTGGTACGACCTTATAACCTACGCAATCCGGGTGAAGTTCATATAATGTAAACTTTGCACCGAGAAGGGAATTAAAAGTAAGGAACTGACAGCTTTCCAAGAGGACAGGTAGTTAAATCTTTCACAATAATTCATTCTAAAGTATAGTTTTGTAGAAACTGTGATGTGAGCAGAAATTTGTTGTACTCTGGAGAAAATGTGTTAATTTACTGCGAAGAAATTACTTGAACTGTAAATTGCCCGTTCGGTATGCTGACTGGTTGCAAAGTGGAAAATAAATCCATGTTCTTTGTACTGTCTTGTGGAAGGTGTGTCCTGTCTACTTTCTGCATGTTTATCAATGAATTAAGGGCTTCTGATCCAGTTATCACCCGAGGCTGTCAGGTGTGTGGTTTTAATTTTAAAGTCTGTTGCTATCCAGGTATCATTGGGGTTTTTCTTCTAATCTCTCCTTTCTGTTCTTTCCCGGGTTCTCTGGTCAATACTTTTATTCTCCTGTCGTTTTGGGGGGAAACGTGATCTTGAAATTTGCTGGCCGCCTCCTTCATCGATGGAGACACGAACCGTTGCTGTCCTCCTCCAACCAGGACTTGGCAAGCGGCACAACGTTTCTTTTAAACGATCATCTTTTCCCCTCGGTTGCTTGACTTCGTCTCACTTCACTTGACTCACTCACTCTTTCCTGTAAGGCAAAGCGAGTCATCCATTGCGACAGAGTCAAGGCACAGAACAGCATTAAAGAAGGAAAACATCTCAAGAGTTTATTTAAAAACTCCAACCACATCCCGGAGTTTATTAACTGCTTTGTAAGAGAAACGGTGATGATCTCATGCTGCTTATCCATCCAGGCTCCGAGCCATGTTGGGGCTGTTGTGACATTATTTTGACAAAGACTGTATTCCTTCTCTTTCTGGTGACTCAACTCCTCCAGAGAAATAACATAGGAACATGAGAAGACCATTCAGCCCCTCGAGCCTGTTCCGCCATTCATTGAGATCATGGCTGATCTGTACTCTAACTCCATCCACCCAACTTGGCTCCATAAAAAACGGGTACGGTAGCATAGTGGTTATGTTACTGGACTAGTAATCCAGAGGCCTGGACTAAAATCCAGAGTCATGAGTTGAAATCCCGCCACGGCAGCTGGCGAATTTAAATTCAATTAATTAATTTAATTCAATTAATTAAATAAAAATCTGGAATTAAAATACCAGTATCAGTAATGATGGCCATGA
This sequence comes from Heptranchias perlo, assembly GCF_035084215.1. Lineage (NCBI taxonomy): Eukaryota > Metazoa > Chordata > Chondrichthyes > Hexanchiformes > Hexanchidae > Heptranchias > Heptranchias perlo. Next base: position 30,161,011 of record NC_090326.1, read on the forward strand.
AACTACCGGATTGTCGTAAAAACCCATCTGGTTCACTAATGTCCTTTAGGGAAGGAAACCTGCCGTCCTTACCCGGTCTGGCCTATATGTGACTCCAGACCCACAGCAATGTGGTTGATTCTTAATTGCCCTCTGAAATGGCCTAGCAAGCCACTCAGTTATAAAATCTCGCTACGAAAAGTCATAATAAGAATAAAACCGGACGGACCACCTGGCATCGGACCACTAGGCACTGGACACGACAACAGCAAACCAAGCCCAGTGGACCTTGCAAGGTCCTCCTTACGAACATCTGGGGACTTGTGCCAAAATTGGGAGAGCTGTCCCACAGACTAGTCAAGCAATAGCCTGACATAGCCATACTCACAGAATCATACCTTTCAGCCAACGTCCCAGACTCTTCCATCACCATCCCTGGGTATGTCCTGTCCCACCGGCAGGACAGACCCACCAGAGGTGGCGGTACAGTGATATACGGTCAGGAGGGGGTAGCCCTGGGAGTCCTCAACATTGACTCCGGACCCCATGAAATCTCATGGCATCAGGTCAAACATGGGCAAGGAAACCTCCTGCTGATTACCACCTACCGTCCTCCCTCAGCTGATGAATCAGTCCTCCTCCATGTTGAGCACCACTTGGAGGAAGCATTGAGGGTAGCAAGGGCACAAAATGTACTCTGGGTGGGGGACTTCAATGTCCATCACCAAGAGTGGCTCGGTAGCACCACTACTGACCGAGCTGGCCGAGTCCTGAAGGAAATAGCTGCCAGACTGGGCCTGCGGCAGGTGGTGAGCGAACCAACACGAGGGAAAAACTTGACCTCGTCCTCACCAATCTACCTGTCGCGAATGCATCTGTCCAAGACAGTATTGGTAGGAGTGACCACCGCACAGTCCTCATGGAGATGAAATCCCGTCTTCACACTGAGGACACCATCGAACGTGTTGTGTGGCACTACCACCGTGCTAAATGGGATAGATTCAGAACAGATCTAGCAGCTCAAAACTGGGCATCCATGAGGCGCTGTGGGCCATCAGCAGCAGCAGAATTGTATTCCAGCACAATCTGTAACCTCATGGCCCGGCATATTCCTCACTCTACCATTACCAACAAGCCAGGGGATCAACCCTGGTTCAATGAGGAGTGTAGAAGAGCATGCCAGGAGCAGCACCAGGCGTACCTAAAAATGAGGTGCCAACCTGGTGAAGCTACAACTCAGGACTACATGCATGCTAAACAGCGGAAGCAACATGCTATAGACAGAGCTAAGCGATTCCACAACCAACGGATCAGATCAAAGCTCTGCAGTCCTGCCACATCCAGTCGTGAATGGTGGTGGACAATTAAACAACTAACGGGAGGAGGAGGCTCTGCAAACATCCTCATCCTCAATGATGGCGGAGTCCAGCACGTGAGTGCAAAAGACAAGGCTGAAGCGTTTGCAACCATCTTCAGCCAGAAGTGCCGAGTGGATGATCCATCTCTGCCTCCTCCCGATATCCCCACCATCACGGAAGCCAGTCTTCGGCCAATTCGATTCACTCCACGTGATATCAAGAAACGGCTGAGTGCACTGGATACAGCAAAGGCTATGGGCCCTGACAACATCCCAGCTGTAGTGCTGAAGACTTGTGCTCCAGAACTAGTTGCGCCTCTATCCAAGCTGTTCCAGTACAGCTACAACACTGGCATCTACCCGACAATGTGGAAAATTGCCCAGGTATGTCCTGTCCACAAAAAGCAGGACAAATCCAATCCGGCCAATTACCGCCCCATCAGTCTACTCTCAATCATCAGCAAAGTGATGGAAGGTGTCGTCAACAGTGCTATCAAGCAGCACTTACTCACCAATAACCTGCTCACCGATGCTCAGTTTGGGTTCCGCCAGGACCACTCGGCTCCAGACCTCATTACAGCCTTGGTCCAAACATGGACAAAAGAGCTGAATTCCAGAGGTGAGTTGAGAGTGACTGCCCTTGACATCAAGGCAGCATTTGACCGAGTGTGGCACCAAGGAGCCCTAGTAAAATTGAAGTCAATGGGAATCGGGGAAAACTCTCCAGTGGCTGGAGTCATACCTAGCAGAAAGGAAGATGGTAGTGGTTGTTGGAGGCCAATCGTCTCAGCCCCAGGACATTGCTGCAGGAGTTCCTCTGGGCAGTGTCCTAGGCCCAACCATCTTCAGCTGCTTCATCAATGACCTTCCCTCCATCATAAGGTCAGAAATGGGGATGTTCACTGATGACTGCACAGTGTTCAATTCCATTCGCAACCCCTCAAATAATGAAGCAGTCCGAGCCCGCATGCAGCAAGACCTGGACAACATCCAGGCTTGGGCTCATAAGTGGCAAGTAACATTCGCACCAGATAAGTGCCAGGCAATGACCATTTCCAACAAGAGAGAGTCTAACCACCTCCCCTTGACATTCAACGGCATTACCATCGCCGAATCCTCCACCATCAACATCCTGGGGGTCACCATTGACCAGAAACTTAACTGGACCAGCCATATAAATACTGTGGCTACGAGAGCAGGTCAGAGGCTGGGTATTCTGCGGCGAGTGACTCACCTCCTGACTCCCCAAAGCCTTTCCACCATCTACAAGGCACAAGTCAGGAGTGTGATGGAATACTCTCCACTTGCTTGGATGAGTGCAGCTCCAACAACACTCAAGAAGCTTGACACCATCCAAGATAAAGCAGCCCGCTTGATTGGCACCCCATCCACCACCCTAAACATTCACTCCCTTCACCACCGGCGCACTGTGGCTGCAGTGTGTACCATCCACAGGATGCACTGCAGCAACTCGCCAAGGCTTCTTCGACAGCACCTCCCAAACCCGCGACCTCTACCACCTAGAAGGACAAGAGCAGCAGGCACATGGGAACAACATCACCTGCACGTTCCCCTCCAAGTCACACACCATCCCGACTTGGAAATATATCGCCGTTCCTTCATTGTCGCTGGGTCAAAATCCTGGAACTCCCTTCCTAACAGCACTGTGGGAGAACCGTCACCACACGGACTGCAGCGGTTCAAGAAGGCGGCTCACCACCACCACCTTCTCGAGGGCAATTAGGGATGGGCAATAAATGCTGGCCTTGCCAGCGACGCCCACATCCCATGAACGAATAATTTTAAAAAATCCCTTAATACCCTTGGCTAGCAAAAATGTATCGATCTCAGATTTTAAGTTATTATTTGAGCTAGCACCTGCTGCTTTTTGTGAGAGTTCCATACTTTGACCATCTTTTACGTGAAGAAGTGTTTCCTAACTACTCTCCTGAATGGCCTGGCTCTGATTTTAAGGTTATGTCCCTTTGTCCTAGACTCCCCCACCAGTGGAAAAACTTTCTCTATCTACCCCATCAATTCTTTTCAAAATCCTAAACACCTCAATCAAATAACCCCGTAACTTTTTTTTATTCATTCAAGGGATGTGGGCGTCGCTGGAAAGGCCAGCATTTCTTGTCCATCCCTAGTTGTCCTTGAGAAGGTGGTGGTGAGCTGCCTTCTTGAACCGTTGCAGTCCGTGTGGTGAAGGTTCTCCCACAGTGCTGTTGGGAAGGGAGTTCCAGGATTTTGACCCAGCGACAAGTCAGGATGGTGTGTGATTTGGAGGGGAACGTGCAGGTGGTGTTGTTCCCATGTGTCTGTTACCCTTGTCCTACTAGGTGGTAGAGGTCGCCGGTTTGGAATGTGCTGTCGAAGAAGCCTTGGCGAGTGGCTGCAATGCATCCTGTAGATGGTACATACTGCAGCCATGTTGCATCGGTGGTGGAGGGAGTGAATGTTTAAGGTGGTGGATGGGGTGCCAATCAAGCGGGCTGCTTTGTCCTGGATGGTGTCGAGCTTCTTGAGTATTGTTGGAGCTGCACTCATCCAGGCATGGGGAGAATATTCCATCACACTCCTGACTTGTGCCTTGTAGATGGTGGAAAGGCTTTGGGGAGTCAGGAGGTGAGTCACTCGCCACAGAATACCCAGCCTCTGACCTGCTCTTGTAACCACAGTATTTATGTGGCTGGTCCAGTTTAGTTTCTGGTCAATGGTGACCCCCCAGGATGTTGATGGTGGGGAATTCGGCGATGGTCATGCCATTGAATGTCAAGAGGTGGTGGTTAGACTCTCTCTTGTTGGAGATGGTCATTGCCTGGCACTTGTCTGGCACGAATATTACTTGCCACTTATCAGCCCAAGCCTTTTATATACTAGGGAATACAAGCCTAGTTTATGTACTCTCTCCTCATAAAAGAACTTGAATTTATACAGAGCCTTCCACATCCTCGGGAAGTCCTAAAGTGCTTCAGGGCCAATGAAATACTTGTGAACTGTAGTTGTTTTGTAGGTAAACATGGCAGCCAGTTTGCACAAAACAAGATCCCACTGGCTGCAATGTGATAAATAACCAGTGAATCTGTTTTTGGTGGAATTGGTTGAAGGATAAATATTGGCCGAGACACCCTACTCTTCTCTAAATATTTTTTCTATGATTCTCTGAATAGTGCAATAGGATCTTTTACATCCAACTGGACAGGGTGATGAGGCCTCGATTTAACATCCAAAAGACAGCATTTCTGACAAAGCAGCACTCCCTTAATACTGCACTGAAGTATACGTCCAGATTATAATGGTACAATTTTAAAGGGGTTGCAGGAACAGAGAGACCTGGGGGTTCACATACACAAATCTTTGAAGGTGGCAGGACAAGTTGATAAGGCTGTTAAAAAAGCATATGGCATCCTTGGCTTCATAAACAGAGACATAAAGTACAAAAGCAAGGAAGTTATGCTAAACCTTTATAAAACACTGGTTAGGCCTCAGCTGGAATATTGTGTCTAATTCTGGGCATCACACTTTAGGAAGGATGTCAAGGCCTTGCAAAGAGTGCAGAGGAGATTTCGTAGAATGGTACCAGGGATGAGGGACTTCAGTTAGGTGGAGAGACTGGAGAAGCTGGGATTATTCTTCTTGGAGCAGAGAAGGTTCAGAGGGGGGATTTAATAGAGGTGTTCAAAATTATGAAGGATTTTGATAGAGTAAATAGGAAGAAACTGTTTCCACTGACAGGGGGGTCAGTAACCAACGGACACCGATTTAAGATAATTGGCAAAATAACTAAGGTGATGATGAGGAGAAATTGTTTTGTGTAGCGAGTTGTTATGATCTGGAATGCACTGCCTGAAAGGGTGGTGGAAGCAAATTCAACAGTAACTTTTAAAGAGGAATTGGATATATACTTGAATATGAAAAATTTGCAGGGCTACACTAATTGGATAGCTCTTTCAAAGAGACAGCACAGCCACGATGGGCCAAATGGCCTCATTCTGCACTGTATCTATGAAATCCTAGAGTGGGGCCTGACTCCATGACCTTCTAACTCAGAGGTGATAGTGCTACGGCTGAATTCAAGGCTGACATGCATTAAGTGCTTGGTGCTGTACTGATCACAAGTGGAATTTGTCATCTTAATTACACAGAAATTACAACCTGGAAACAGGCCATTCGGCCCAAACAGTCTTTTTTTTATTTGTTCATGGGATGTGGGCGTCGCTGGCAAGGCCAGCATTTATTGCCCATCCCTAATTGCCCTTGAGAAGGTGGCGGAGAGCCGCCTTCTTGAACCGCAGCAGTCCGTGTGGTGAAGGTTCTCCCACAGTGCTCTTAAGTAGGGAGTTCCAGGATTTTTGACCCAGCGACGATGAAGGAACGGCGATATATTTCCAAGTCGGGATGGTGTGTGACTTGGAGGTGGATGTGCAGGTGGTGGTGTTCCCATGTACCTGCTGCCCTTGTCCTTCTAGGTGGTAGAGGTCGCGGGTTTGGGAGGTGCTGTCGAAGAAGCCTTGGCAAGTTGCTGCAGTACATCCTGTAGATGGTACACACTGCAGCCATGGTGCATCGGTGGTGAAGGGATTGAATGTTTAGGGTGGTGGATTAGTCTGTGTTGGTGTTTATCCGCCACACAAGCTGCAATCTTAAACCCCATGAACCCTTGCTGTATCCAGATCTCTTTATTCCTCCTTCCTTCAACCACTTATGTGACAAATTCTGAAATGTTGACATGGTCTGTGCTTCAGTCACTATGTCTGGTAGTGCATTCCACATTTTTTTTTTATTCGTTCACGGGATGTGGGCGTCGCTGGCAATGCCGGCATTTATTGCCCATCCCTAATTGCCCTTGAGAAGGTGGTGGTGAGCCGCCTTCTTGAACCGCTGCAGTCCGTGTGATGACGGTTCTCCCACAGTGCTGTTAGGAAGGGAGTTCCAGGATTTTGACCCAGCGACAATGAAGGAACGGCGATATATTTCCAAGTCGGGATGGTGTGTGACTTGGAGGGGAACGTGCAGGTGGTGTTGTTCCCATGCGCACACCTTTCTGTGTTTAAAAAAAAATTGTGCTCTCTGTGCTAAATCTCACCTTCTCCTGTGATAATTGGACTCTGTTGTCCTCATATTATTTGTTACCTGTTCTTTTCCTTTCAGTTCCTTCCTTTGTTTCCTCTTTTTTCATCCCTGTAGTGCACCGTATTGCCTGTTTGCTCAGATTGATCCTAGGGATATCTTGATATCTAAATGTTCATACGTTGACAGCTTATTGCTATTTATTAGGAGTTTAACTGTTTTCCTCTTTGGATTTCTAAATTGTTTAATTGTCCTGATTGGCTTGGTATCATCTGGATTCATTACTGTTTATAAATAGTCTTTTTTAAAAAATAGACTGATCACAAGAATAATTTCCACTGGATTTGGGTGAAACAAATTCTGTACTGTATAATTAGAATGCATTTATCACCTTGAAATAAGCCCTTAAGTGTTTTATAAACTGGTAGCATTACATGACATAAGAACAGAAATGCTGGAAATCCTTAGCAGTCAGGCAGCACCTAAGATGAAAGAAACAGAGTTTAACGTTTCAGGTCGATGACCTTTCGTCAGAACTGGAAGAAGTTAAAGAACATTACATGATAGGTGTGACAGCACTATAATATTGCATGGTTTTCTTTTGTAGTGCACTGGGTTGTCTGTCCAGTGTGTGTATGAAATCAGCACTTTCTCTAGGTAAGAGATCTTGCATTAAAATCAAAATCTCCTATTCTAAAATTTAACCCTTGTTTTTTCAATAGAAGGAAACAACTTGCATCTATATAGTGCCTTTTGCAACCTCAGGACATCCCAAAGCGGTTTACAGCCAATGAAGTCTGTTTGAGGTTTAGTCACTGTTGTAATGTAGGAAACACAGCAGCCAATTTCCGCACAGCAAGGTCCCACAAACAGCACTGACGTAAATGATCAGATCATCTGTTTTAGTGATGTTGGTTGAAGGGGAGTTCTCCCCAGGAAACTGGGGAGAACTCCCCTTCAAATAGTGCCATAGGATCTTTTACATCCTCCTGAGAGGACAGACAGGGCCTCAGTTTAACATCTCATCCGAAAGACAGCCACTCCAAGAGTGCAGCACTCCCTCAGTACTGCACTGAATGTGTACCATACCTGAAATTCTACACCAATCACCAGAGAAAAATTATATACTGAGAGTTACAGTTGACTTGAAGTGTGCAAGGCTGTGATTTGGTTTGGTGGGTGTTCTAGGTGCATTGCACACACATGTGTTCATAGTATACATTTTCACAGACTGGCTATGGCTACTGCAGCAAATGCAGATGGAAAGAAGTTCAACATGTTTGAAGGAAAGAAACATGCTGAACTGACTCTGGAACACTGGATTACACGTTGGGAAAAGCAAGAAATTGGATTTCACCTTGATGAAGTACATGAGTGAGTAGTACATTCCCGTTTTTGCTTCAAGTCTCCGGCAGTCTCATGAGTGCAATTACCTCATGGTACCAACCTGTCTACATCAAACCTAGGGGGAGACCATTTGGGCCCTTTTTACCTGTCCGGATAAGCAAATAAGGCTCTGGGTAATCAAACAATTCACCACTAACTACAAATATTTATGAATAAAGAAAAAAAGACTTGCATTTATATAGTGCCTTTCGTGACCTCAGGACATCCCAAAGCTAATTACAGCCAATTAAGTACTTTTGAAGTGTAGCCACTGTTGTAATGTAGGAAATGCGGCATGCAAATTGCGCACAGCAAGGTCCCACAAATATGACAAAGACTAGATAACCTGTTTTTAGGTGTTGTTTGAGGGATAAATATTGGCCAGGACACCAGGGAGAACTCCCCTGCTCTTCCTCGAATAGTGCCACAGGATCTTTTACGATCACCTGAGAGGGAAGACAGGGCCTACGTTTAACGTCTTACCTGAAAGACAACACCTCCGATGGTGCAGCACTCCCTCACTACTGCACTGGTGCGTCAGCCTAGATTTTGTGCTCAAGTCTCTGGACTTGATCCCACGTCCTGCTGACTCAGGCAAGAGTGCTATCAACTGAGCCACGGCTGACACATGCAGAGTATTGTAAACAATTTTACAACACCAAGTTATAGTCCAGCAATTTTATTTTAAATTCACAAGCTTTCGGAGATTTTCTCCTTCCTCAGGCAAATGTTTCAAGATCTCCTTCATTTCAACATTTGCCTGAGGAAGGAGAAAATCTCCGAAAGCTTGTGAATTTAAAATAAAATTGCTGGACTATAACTTGGTGTTGTAAAATTGTTTACAATTGTCAACCCCAGTCCATCACCGGCATCTCCACATCATGACATGCAGAGTAAATCAACAATGTTATGACACAAATCCTTTTCAAAGGTTTCACAACAATGCTAACCAGACCCAATATACAATCAATGGGATGTGATTTCCAAATGCCCGCTGCCCATTTCTTGCGTGAAGAACATGCCGCCGGCAGTTGAAAATCAGATGGGTGGGGGCACCTCAGCCACGCTTTGGATGCCCAGGCTCCTCCCTCCCCCAGGCCTGACCGGCCAGCCGGCTTGACACCAGAGCCAGCTGATTTGCTGCCCTCCCACAACCAGCAAGCTGTTTGTTTGATGTGATGCAGTTCGCCCGCTACATTCAAATGAGGCCCAAACCTGAAAATGGTTCAGGCCTTCTAACGCAGACTTGGGACGTGCAACTCAGCCACTCCGCCGCTGCCACACCCATTTTGGGCGGAAATTGAAGAATCCATAAATTTAAGGACTCAGATTTTGCTGCCAAAATAACGGCGAGTTTAATGACACTTGCCGTTGTTAATGTGTAAATGTCCAGCAACTTGTAGCAAGGAAGTGAATTGCAAATCTCCACAAGTCGCTGGACGATTTGCACCACTCCACTGTTAGCCTCGCGAAAACGGCATCACACCCTCAACCTCCCCATCAGTTTCATAAAATTGCTGCATTTGCACATTAATTGCCAATTAAACTCACCACTGAAGGTTAGGGCTGCTACTTATCAAAGTACCTTTTTAATGATGAGATTTATGTTCCTGCAATGCCAAGCAACCTCTCTGGCCCAGAAAGGAAACAATTTAAACTGTGGCATCTCATTCCTGTAGGTTGTAAATAGTTGTTAGAGATTTTTAAAATTTTAAATTTTTTTGCTTACTTTTCCTTTCTGTTTCTTTTTTTTCCCCCTGTTAATCCAATCTTTCTTTCCCTCTCTTTGTTTCTCTTCCTGTACCTGATTTGACTCTAATTTACCCTATTTCCTTCTCCATCATTCCTCTGTTTCTTTCTCAATTCTTTAATCTCATTGGTTTAGGGGATACACTTTTGGTCCTGTTGTTCATCAAGGTCCCAGATCCCCCGTTGCCCTCGCTCTGCTGTTATCAGCTTATACTTCCAGCAACTTACAGAGTAAAACATCTCGAGCTGAAGGGATGAGGGAAAAAGTCTAACAAACGGGGCATGCCGCAAGATGACCCATTGAAGCAAAATCTGGGCCAAGATCTTTTGCCTGTGACTCCTATTACAACTCCCATGTGATGTATATATCAGTAACAACTTGGCACAGCGTGTCCTGGATTCGTGGCTGCTGGTAACATGTTACACTCATCAATTGTGTCAATTTGTGTTTGATAGCCTGGTAAACACAGTGAAGAAAATAAAAGTTTCAGTCTCTTCTTACCTGAGGTAGTATTTTTGTAAATTGCAACTATCAATTCATCTTAAATATGAAGAATATCAAGTTATTGAAATACAGTTTGTTGAAATGTCTAAATAGTATCTCTCTTTATTGGATTGCAATTAATCATAATACTTAACTGTTACAAAACCTTCAAATTGCCCAAAACGTGAAAATTCAGCTTGTTTGTAGTAAAACGTAAACTGTACGTAAACATAAGCTTATGATAAGGGATTGCTTTTGTGACAGTTTATATATTTAACGAGAATTCCATTTTGATTTCTCAACTCAACTGCATTGTGCCCTAGAACTAAGTCCTGGTGGGCCCCAGTAAAACCTGACCATGATTCCAGTCTATAAAATGGACTGAGTATTCACCGATCAATCGGCAGCTCTTTTATAACTGAAGTGTGGTTCCAGCCGCTTGTTCAATCACTCTTGAGAGGATGTTGAATGACATAAAGAATGAAATCGGCCACAACAAAACCGACAGCCTTGTAAAGGAAAAGTATTTCTGGCCTTTAGTTCTTTGTAATTTTTTTTTAAAGCTCAGTAATCTTGATTTTTGACCTCCGATTAATGTTTGTGACTATAATGTGCTATGTCGCTGCCCATCTTCAGCCAATTGACAAGAATGCCCTCTGACCTTATGACCCTGGCTCAAGATACTATCACATAAATTGACAGATTTTCTTTTAAAGATTAAAAGTTTTATAAACTACGAAGCAAAAAGTGTTCCAAATTAAGTGTGCCACTTTTTATATGTGCCCCTGGACATACAGGTTACACTGAGTTAGATCAATACTACAGCACAGAAGCAGCCATTCGGCCCAACTGGTCTATGCTGGCGTTTATGCATCACATGAGCCTCCTCCCTCCCTATTTCATCTACCTCTATCAGCATATCCTTCTATTCCTTTCTCCCTCATGTGCATAACAAATAGGGGAGGCGGGTGGGGGAGAAACTATTTACAAGGAATGTGTACAATTTAAAATTTGTTGCCTATAGGCGATGTAGAAAACTTTTGGATGCGATCCAATTCCACAGCATAGTATAACTTAATAAATGATATAGCGGGGCTGCTGAGTTGGTTGTAACTGTCCAATTATATTTGTTCATTTTTAACTGCTCTTTATCTGTAGAATGTTGAAGAAATACCTGGATGTTATGCTAAATGGGAGAAAACAAATTCGTATTTTTTTTCCACTTTGTGGGAAGGCATTTGATATGAAATGGTAAGTAAGTTGCCGATGGAGAGTGACATTTTAAAACATTGGTATGGTTGGTCACACTGGAGGATACACTTTTTGTACTCTGCTAGTATTTCATGTTTTTCAATATTCTTAACCAACATTTCAATCTCAGAACTGCAGTCATGCTAGAGCAACCATTCCCTTGGGGTTTAATTTGTCTGCACCATTTGAGGTTTTGACTGAAATTTATAATTTGCCATTTTCCACTTTCTGATATCTAATAAGTTTAATACTTTTTAAAAAAATGTTGGTCAAAGCAGAGTGATTTGAACATATTACATATTCATGTGCCAATATTTGCACAACATAATTTAAATGCCATGCACTGGAATTCCTGAAAGATGCAGTTAAATCAACAATTGAGATGTATTTAGTTGGTCAAATTTACTTGGATTTTTAGGAGATCTTTGATAAGGTACTTTTGGGTTTTTGAAGTAGGTACATGGAATTAATATCGGATTACAAACTGGTAGGAAGTGACGATGATTAAACAGTGTGTGTCACAAGGAAGATCCCCTGCTGTTCACACTATGATGTGGAGATGCCGGTGATGGACTGGGGTTGACAAATGTAAACAATCTTACAACACCAGGTTATAGTCCAACAATTTTATTTGAAAATCACAAGCTTTCGGAGGCTTCCTCCTTCGTCAGGTGAATGTCAGGAAAATCACCTGACATTCACCTGACGAAGGAGGAAGCCTCCGAAAGCTTGTGATTTTCAAATAAAATTGTTGGACTATAACCTGGTGTTGTAAGATTGTTTACAGTTCACACTATGGGTGAGAGTATCCTCAATTTAGGTTAATGCTCATTGATCAATGAAATATTGAACATGCACAATAGCCAGATATTAGAAACTGAAAGTGCTTATTTTCATTTTGTAACTATTTAAGACTACAATCTAAATACTTATCGGCAAATGCTGTTCTTAATTCAGTGACCAAATTGTAACTCTTTTATTTCTCAAAGTTTTATTGTAGCAAAATATCATGTTATGTTTGAATGTAGAACGGTTTACTGCAAATATATAGTGCACATCCCACATATGTTACAACTAACATAGGAACATGAGTAGGCCATTCAGCCAGATCATGGCTGATCTGTACCTTAACTCCATCTGCCCGCCTTGGTTCCATAACCCTCAATACCCTTGCCTACCAAAAATCTATCAATCTTAGTTTTGAAATTTTCAATTGACCCCCCAGCCTCAACAGCTTTTTGGGGAGAGAGTTCCAGATTTCCACTATGCTTTGTATGAAGGAATGCTTCCTGACATCATCCCTGAACAACCTAGCTCTAATTTTAAGGTTATGCCCCCGTGTTCTAGACTCTCCCACCAGATGAAATAGTTTCTGTCTATCCACCCTATCAAATCCTTTATTCATCTTAAAAACCTCAATTAAATCACCCCTTAATCTTCTGTACTCAAGGGAATAAAAGCCTAGTTTATGCAACCTGTCCTCATAATTTAACCCTTTTAGCCCCAGTATTATTCTGGTGTATCTGCGCTGTATCCTTTACAAGGCCAATATATCCTTCCTAAGGTGCGGTGCCCAGAACTGAATGCAATACTCCAGACAGGGTCTAACCAGAACTCTGTACAGCTGTAACATCAGTTCTTTAGAGAGCAGTGTGCAGTAAGCAGAAAGGTTTTGTGTGCGTTTATTTGTGAGATATTGGGGTAGATTTCTGGCTTCACCGCCTGGGTGGTAAACTGGCTGAGTGGATCGCCATCCTTATTCAACCTGACTAATTTTCATTGCACTGATTTAAGTCTACCCCCTTGGACAGGATAGTGCTATTGTGTACTGTGCTATCCTAAGATTTATGTAATGTTAAGTTAGATTTCAGGCAGCTTAGACTGATCCTTTTGAAGAAGTTATGAGAAAACAATTAATTCACTTAAGAATTAAGATAATTGTGATTGAGCCTTTATTCAATAATCTTATTTATATTTGCATTAATTGGGCATTAAAAGACAACAGAAGAAATACTTGGGTCGGGCTTTTCAAATTTTGCGCTAAAAAAGCATGTGTATTTTTGACCAGTAAATTTTAGTTGAGTTTTGAGATCCACTTTGCCATAAAGGGTCATGCCTCTTCATTTGGTCTGTTGTCTGCAGGCTTGCTGACCTGGGGCACACTATTGTTGGTGTGGAAATATCTGAAATAGCAGTAAAACAATTTTTCACAGAACAGAATCTGTCCTACACTCAGGAGCCTGTACCAGGAATAGCAGATGCAGAAGTGTTTAAGGTAAGATGGTGACAGCTGTTTGTCAACAGTCTATTAATATTCACTTGATTTTTACACTGAAGATTAATAATGTGTCTAGAAATTAAAGATGATTAATATGTCTAGAAATTTTCTTGATCCATTAAATTTATCCCACAGGCAAATGCATGGTGGGTATGTGACTTTGGCTGTGGGCTAAATGTAAAGCATGGGGAAGTTTCCAGACAGTGCATCTCTGATTAGTGTTTTCCAAACCCAGCCAATTCAGAGCACCATACATAGCTGGTCTAATCGGTGTCATCCAGTTTCTTATTTTCATGTTTAAAGAGAAACAAAAACAATGGCCTCAATATTAAACCCCCCCTCCCCAGATGGGCGGGACAGGGTCGGATTGGGGGGTGGTGGTGGTAAAGACTTATATATATGTGGAATGCGGCTCCAACACATCGCGTGTGCGCCCACAACCTTTTGTACAGCGGTGGATATCGGGGTGCCCGATTGTCCCACTGTGGAGAGGCGGGACACTTCATTAACATATTTAAATCAGGCTCCCATAGTGCAATTGGGAGCCCGATTTAAAATTCATTGCTGCCACGCGGATTTCCCAGGTGTCAAGAATGCCTGCCAGTGAAAGGGAGGCAGGAGCTGCGGGCTCCACAAGGTAAGCGCCTGTGGGTCAGGAGGAGCAGGAATGCTCCCTGCGGCCCCTCAAGAAAGCCTTCGGCCTCCCCCCTGCCGCGATCGCTGACCTTCCCCCCCCCCCCCCCCCCGATTGCCAGGGACCGTCCCCAAGGGGCCCCAGCTTCGGCCTCCTGCCGCTGGTCTTCCCTCCAGGCCGCCGGCCAGGCTGTCAACATGGCCAGCTGCCGGGTGGGAAATGGAACAAAAAAGATAATAGAGGTCCTGCCGTTAAGCTCAGTAGGTCCTCCGCGTCCCCGGCCTTTTCGGCCTCCCCCGCACCCTCCCTACTTCCTCGTAAATATTGGGGCCAATGTGATACTTGGTAGCTGATTATAGAATGGGTGAAATTTCAGAAGCTCCTCACTTAATCTATTATTTAAATAAATGTTCAGACGAGCCCACTGCCTTCATGAATTGCAAGGGCTTCCACTCCATTAATCTGCAACTCGCGTGTGATCACCATATAATTTGGAACACCTCTATCGGATCTCTTCTTAACTTTTCTGTTCTCATGAAGAGAACCCCAGTTTCTCTAATCTCTCTTCATAACTAAAGCCTTTCATCCCTGATATCTCTTAGTAAATATTTTCTCACCAAATCACTGTCCAACTCCCTCTTAAATTTAATCAGCAGCCTCAATCGCCTCCCTGGACATTTCATTCCAAGCATTCACTATCCTCCATGTGCAATAGTTAGAACTAATCTGCTTATTCACCTTCCCTCTTCTGAGCTTCATCCCATGCCCCTTGTCATGGTAAATAGTATCTTATGGTTTACCTTGTCGATACCCTTAAGGGTTTTGCCTTCAATAAGATCCTCCCAGCCTTCTCTAGTGTAAATAAACTCAGCTTCCGTAGTCTCTCCTTGTAGCTCAGGTGCCTGATGAGTGTTAGATGAGTCGCCTATGGCCACATTTTTTCCAGTGACATAATATTCCTGTATTACGGTGATCAGAGCTACAAACAACACTCAAGATGGGGATGAACCAATACCCTGTCTAGGCTCAGTATCGCATCCTGTGATTTGTGTTCTATCCTCTGTGCTTTCTAACTCAAAATCCTATTTGCCTTATTTACCTCTGCCACACACTCTGCAGACAGTTTCAACTGTCTGTCCACCAATACCTCCAAATACTTTTCTTGTGCTGTATCCTATAGACTAACACCATTTAGTTTATAGCTCTCAATATTTGTTCTCCTTTCTTGTTCTAATCATTTGGCTCTTGTCAAAATTAAATTTCATTTTCCATTTCTCAGTCCAACGTTCCAATCTCTCACGGGAGCAGGAGATGGGTCTTGTGAACAAGATGAACTTGGAGAGGGCATGAGGGGAGATAGGGGAGAAACTGGAGGTCACCATCAAACTAGATAGGTTTTAAGTTTCTTTCTCTCCGATCATTGGGTAGAGCTCCTGACTAATGATTCCCTAAAGATCCCTGTTGGAATGTGAACAATTTCATTGACTATTTCCTCAAGTACCCTTGTGTGCAGGCTATTCAGCCCCCGGGCATTAGCCTCTTTCAGTGCCATCAATATTTCAGTCACTTCCTTATAAGTAATTATTATTGTCCTTTACAATTACCTCCTCAGTTCCAAGAAAATCAGTACTCACCTCCAAGAAAGAATCAGATGAGGAGTTTCTGAATCACAACTTTTCCCTCCACCTCTTGGGTAACACTCTACCTCATGGTTGATCAGGACTGCCCTTCCCCAGGTCACAGATGCTGACCTCCTCATTGATATCCAAAACCATGCAGCTGTTCAATAACTCCAGGAATGTGGGGTTTCTTGCAGACAGTTACCAATTCCTATCTTCTCCCTGATCCCTCCTCTCCCTAATCTCTCCTCTCTCAATTCACTATCTTCCTGATTCTGTTTGTTGATTACCTTCTGCAACTTATCACCCAGGTACTCCTCATGATCCTGGATGAGTGTGGAGAGTTGCTTCTTGAGCTCAGCAATCTTACGCTTTAGACACTCTGCTCTCTGTCATCTGATGTAAAAGTCCCCTAGATACCTCATAGTTCTAGGATGGCTGGCATCTGACGTACCACGCATGTCTGGAAGATGCCCCTCCCCTGCATTTCTAGTGTTACAAACTCAACTGAAAAGAAAATGTTTACTCACCAATTGTATCTGAGCCCAAACTCCAAACTCTGGCTAAGTAATTTTAGAATAGATTTTTACCACTCCTCTAGCTGGGATTCTCTGTCCATATGTCCAATTGTTTGCTCACTGTTCCATGATATTCTATGTATTATCTAAGAAAGTAAATGTAAACTTGCTGTTTGAATTTTTTTTTCCAAACTACCTCTGACCTGGCCCTTCTAGATAGTATTAGCCTAAAATCCCGTTAGTATCAAACTATTGCGAGAATCAATCCTTTACTCACTCCTCACTTTAACTGCTCCACTCTGCATTCAAATGGCCTGTCGCTGGTAACTACCTTTCTTTTCTCTGAAAACTCTAACAAAATCAAACAACTCAGTTATTCAATCCCTCAAATCTAAACCTTTTGTTACAATTTCAAAAGAAACATAGCACCATTTGTTTTATTTTCTGTGGACTTCTGAATAATGGGCCACATATAAACATATATTGAATGAAAGGAAGACTTGCATCTATATAGCCTCTAATCATGACTCACGGAATTATCTCAAAAACATCCCAAAGTACTTCACCTATAATAAAATACCCCTATAAATACAGTAGGTAAATACATGTGCCTCCAAGTTCCCCTCCAAGTCACACACTATCCCAACTTGGACATATATCGCCGTTCCTTCATTATCGCTGGGTTGAAATCCTGGAAATCCCTATCTGACAGCACTGTGGGAGAACCTTCACCCCACGGACTGCAGCGGTTCAAGAAGAAGACCACCACCACCTCCTCAAGGGCAACTGAGGGATGGGCAATAAATGCCCACATCCCGAGAATGAATACAAAAGCATTAAATAAGATTGTGTAAATTTAAATAAAAACAGGCGAACCTTATTACGTAATAAAAACAGAAAATGCTGGAAACATTCAGCAGCTCAGGCAGCATTTGTGGGGAGAGAATCTGTTAATGTTTCAGGCCGATGACCTTTCATCAGAACTGGAAGAAGTTAGAGATGAACAGCAAATACAGAGAAAGGGAAAAGGTGGGGCAGGGAAAGAACAAAAGGGAAGGTCTGTGATAGAGTGGAGGGCAGGAGTGAATAAATGACAAAAGGGATGATGGTGCAAGGCAAAAGGAGATGGTACTGGGACAAACATAGAAACAAAATATGGATCCAGAGGAAATGTAAATGGTTACAGAATGTCCAAAGGAAAATAGGAGGGGTGGTTAAGATCTGAATCTTATTACGTGTTGGTTTCTCAACTCTGCCTCCCTTTAATGCAATCTGCAGGTTTCCGGTGCAAAGTTAACAATATGCTTTGTGAGTTCTGATCAAACTGCAGTTTGTTAACAACTTTGAGAAATCGTACTTCACCATCCTTTATGACCGGTGTACCTGTGTATGATGGGCCCTCGGAGACCAGATATGAAGTTTAAATCCATGTTGATATCATTAAATCTCAATCATCTGATTTAGGATTTTTCCACCAATGAGGCAACGTTACTAACTGCCCTTTGCAAACCTCCAGGCCCACAAATTCAAACAGGACAAATCAGCAAATAAGAAATAAACATGCAAATAAGAGCGACTTGTTTCGGATTGGGGGGGCGGGAAGGAGGGGGGTGTGGGTGGGTGGGGACCAGATTGTCAGGGCTCTGGGGCCACAGGTTGGACCACCCACTTTCCAATGTCAGATATAGATATGAGGTCAAATTCAGCATCGCTGTGTTCTCAGAATGTAGCCACGCAAGTTGGAGAATCAGAGCTATTATTTTATAGCCCTAACTCTGGCTTGCGCTCCCATCTAGCGTTGGTCCCCTCCAGGAGTGCCTGGTTTAATCTACCCTACGAACATGTTTTATTCCTGTGATGCTCTAAGTGTTCACACTACTAAGTGACTGTAGTTGTGAAGCGTTGGACCCCCCTCTCCCCCCAACAAGTCCAGATGCCAACCCTGATCTATAATGTACAAAGGTGTGCCAGCCCCCAGCCGAATGTTTCATCTCTGAGGGGAGGAAAAATTAGGAAACTTTTACAGTATAAAGAAATCGTAGGCAACTGATATATTTTGCCTAATTTATTGTGACCACAAAATGGAGCACTTTGTAGCCTACCAGGATATTCTGTCTCTGTTGAAGGGCCAGTATTGCCCTGTACAAGCCAACTCCTATCACAACAGTGACAGCCAGTTTTTGACACAAACCAGCCTGTTGAAGGAAAGCAACAGCAGCAACAATAGGAGCCTGTGGAGGTGGGGCATTAAATACAAGCTTAAAAAGCTACAATCTGATACTTTGTGCTTTCATTTCAGAGTTCTGATGGGCGGATTTCTCTCTATAAGTGCAATGTGTTTGACTTCTCAAGGTAAGAATAAGCGTTCCCGTCTCCATTGAAGTTTGTTCTTTATCCACGTTTTCTTTGGTGTAAAGTTTTTCTTGACCCCAGACACATGAGGAGCTCATGGATTTTTTCCATGATTAGGTTCGTCTGCATAGCTCCCTCAGCCTTCTCCTCTTCTATCCCTTACCCGCCGACGCTCCCTGCCTCAATCCCTTCCCTCACGCCATTCGGGCCCATATCACTCAGTAGCTTCTCTCCCAATACCCCCTCCCAACTCTCAACACTCTAATTTTCTTCATGTAATCACCTTCCGAGTCTTTAAGCATCTCCCCAACCCAACCCCTGACTACCCAACTACCTTTCCTTGCCACTGACAGCACTAATGGTTCCTTTTGCAAAGGTATTGTTCCTCTGCCATTAAAAGATACAGTCATCACCCTGTCCTTCAAAAACCCATCCTAAACACCATAATCCTCTCCAACCACTGCCTCATCCCAAAATTCTCTTTCCTGTCTCAGACCCTTGAAGGCATCATCACCCCCAGCTCCATGTTCATCTTTCCCACCATTCCCTTTTCAATACTGTTCACTCTGGCTTCCACCCTGCTCACCTACTGAGACTACCCTGATCAAGTCAACTACGTGCTTTATGGCTGCAACCATGGCACATTATCTCTCTTTGTTCTCCTCAGCCTCTCCACTACATTCAACATGGTCAACCACTCCATTTTCTTCCATATCCTCTTTGGTGGTCCACCTACATTGTGCTGCCCTTTCTTGGTTCCATTCCTTGCTGTCCCAACATAACCAATACGTTTCCAGCAATGGCTTATATTCCAGCTCCTGCACACCACCCTGGGAGTAACTCACGGTTCGATCCTTGGCTCCTTCGCATTCCTTGCCTACAGTTAGTTCCTCAGTGACATTATCCATTGACATTGGATCAGATTCCATATGTATGTTGTTAAGTTTGCAGTATTTGATAACCTTGTTAATAGCACCTTCACATTGATTAGATATTTTCAGTGAATAGCCAATAACCAGACCTAAGTGCTTTAACTCTTCCAAAAATATCCCTGGATCAATAGAACAGATGGAATAGATTTCAAAGTAAATAAATGTAGAGCTTTGCAAATTACAAAATAAAACATGTTTGTGATGAAAGGATGTGCATTAGCACAGTTGGAAAAGAAGACTGAGAGGAGATGTGGTTTTTAAAGTACTGAGGGAAACAAGTAATGTAGATGCAAGCAAGTTACTTAACATTGACTGTCAGTTTATGTAAAAACCTGAGTTGGTATTTATAAAGTGAGGAACATTTTTGTGTTTTTGATTCTATGAGAGCTGAAATGTCTAATTATATTTGACTGTACAGTAGTTTGTAATCCACTCCATTCTGCTTTTCTCATGGATAGTTTAATTGCTGGACAGTTTGATGGGATCTGGGACCGAGGTTCTCTGCAACCACTCAACGGCTCTGACAGACAACGGTGAGCAGTGTGCCTTTTTCAGATTTCACTTAACATAGACAAGTGAATTGCTGGTATGTACCTCAGTTAACCTAAGATATGATGTTCATCCTGGGAGTATTTTCTTTGTTTTGATTTTTAAAATGAGATAGATAATCCTGTAAAGAATACAGAGTTTTAAGATTAGATTTTCCCTATCTGAGAAGGACAGACTGGCGGCTTTCTGTACTTTGTTCTGTAACTTGAACTGGGAGAGCAGCATGCAGTGATGCCTTCAGAGTTTCACTGCTCTTTCTGGGGTGGATTGTGTCACTACCTAAATGACCTTTGCACCTGGACAAATGGAAAATGTTAATTTGGAATTTTTCTCATTGCAGACTAATTTGTCATTAGGAGGAGGATTCCACGTTATGCTCTTGTCCCTGATTATGATAAATTAAGACAAAAGCAAAATACTGTGGATGCTGGAAATCTGAAATAAAAACAGAAAATGCTGGAGTTAACTCTGTTTCTTTTTCTACAGATGCTGCCTGACTTGCTGCGTATTTCCAGTATTTTCTGTTTCTACATATTATATATGATAAATAAGAGTTCTTCTTCAGTATGATTGAAGCTTTGTTTCCTCAGGATGCTTTACTTCACAGTGTTTATTAGATACAGTAGAATTGAACATGTCTGGCTGGGGCTGTTCTGTTTCTAATGCACTCTGACTGGGGTGAATCTGTGTTCTTGCTGCTTTTTCTCATGAAAGGGCATGTGACCAATTGAAAAATTTACCCACCCTCTGATTTTTGTCAATTGCCTCTCTTCTCTGAAAGTGACATTTTATGTTGGAATACAGTCCCACAGGCAACAGTAGCTTGCCTAAGCATCCAATCTTCACTTGTGAACCAAGATAGTTTTGTCAAGCTGTTCAATCATGGTCCCATCATAACCAAGCCTATTCCTGCCCTCACCTTATGTTCAAACAAGCACACTTCCAGCAGGGGTCACTGGACATCAACAGTCTTATCCTTATCCAGTGACTATGCTTTGCATTTTTCAACTGGGATCACTGATTATTGATCAGGAGCAGGAACCTTCACTGATTTGTAGCTACAGCTTTGTTTCCTTGGTGAAGAGTATATTACATATAATAAAAAATCTTGTGCAATACCACAGGAGCTTGACTTTGTGTGTGTGTGTGCATTACTTTTGTTTTTTGTCTGTTTTAGTTATAGGGAACTAATAATAACCCTTATGGCCAAAGGGTGTCGATACCTTCTGGACACTTTAGTTTGCACTAAGAGTGATTATACTGGTAAGTGAAACAGAGTTCCTCTCTTAGTTATAAGTATGAAGGTGTAATGTTTACTGTTTTTTGTAAAAGAGGGAAAGAAAACCCTTATAATGCACCTTTGTGTGAAGACATGTTCGTGTTGAATTAAATACCCCATAATTTACAAATGTTATAATATGCTTACAGATGGATTTCACTCTCAGCCCACTCTCTTGATGACTCGGTGGATACATACACCACCCATGGGTGGTACTGAGCTACATAGGGCAGGAGGGTTCCAGAGTTTGATTGCTGATCTGTCTGAGTAGCGTGATCTCAATCAGGGCAACATTTGGGGTGAAGGATTGGGGTGTGTGGAGGGGTGGGGAGAATCGACCAAGGTTACCACTACTGACTACTGTCTAGTGGTATTGCTGGAAAGTGTATTTGTGTGTGGCATTAAGTGAGATTAGGATCAAATAGCCTGCCAACATTCAACGGTTCATCCAGAGAAGAATGGAACATTGGATGAGGTATCTGCGGGAAAGTAGGGGAGACAAGGGAAGCAAAAAATAAGAATTTTATTCTTAGCTCTCTGTTGCTCTGACTAAGAAAGAAAATATACTTATTAAACATCCTAATTCACAGTTTGTCGAATAAAATATTGGGGATTTTTATGACTGGGAGATGTTATGGTCCCCTTCACACTTGATTTTCCTTTGCAGTCTGACCTAAATTGTCCATCAATGTATTGGTCAATAACAACAACAGCTTACATTTATATAGTGCCTTTAATGTGGTAAAACATCTCCAGGTGCTTCACAGGAGCAATATCAGACAAACTTTTACACTGAGTCACATAAGAAGATATTAGGATAGGTGACCAAAAGCTTGGTCAGAGAGGTAGGTTTTAAGGAGCATCTTAAAGGAGGAGCGAGGCGAAGATGATAAGGGAGGGAATTCTAGAGCCTAGGGCCTAGTCAGCTATAATAACCTATGTTTGAAATTTTCAAAAAATTGTTTACACATTTTGAACTGGTAACTTTAAAAAAAAAATGTGTTGTGTTCATAGGTTTACCACCCAAGATCCCAGACTCTGAAATCCGGGATTTGTTCAGTGAGTTTATTTTTACTGTATCTTTAAAGGGCATTTACTAACTTTCATTTGTGTTCCGTTTCACTGTGTGCAGTTTGCAAATTTAAATAATTTTCATTTAAAGCTGCACTGCCTCACAACGCTGTTTCAAGAATGTGAAAGGCTTTACTGTTGTTTGTCATTATGCCTGTTTTCTTTGTGGGGGTGAGGGTTCTGCAGTTTTTGATTGAAGATAAATTTCCTCCATTTTCCTTATTATTTTTCTTTTCTGGCCTACGCACTTTGTGGGCAATGGAGGAGGCAACTTTCCCCCATGCCACTCAATAGCTGATCCAGAGGGATGTGCAATCTAAGCTTGATAAAGCATTTACTGTGGCTTCTGCTGATAGTCTAGCTGACATTGGAAATTTCCAAAAGAATCACAAGGAGTAAATTATGTTCCCCCAATCTGTAACACATTAAAAAACAGAACTTATTACAGAATAAGAGTCAACTCTGGAACTCAGGTGAGTTGGCTGTTGACCAACTAAAATCATATGGAGCCCGAGGAACTGGCACCCAGAAGTCTGGTCTTTTTCACGATAATGCTAATGAAAAGTTGATGGTTTCTGCAATAGAAGGATCCTTGGCATTCATCCGATTCGAGCACTCATAGATCAAATTTGTCTTTGTTTAATAACAGCAAATCCGAGCACAAGTTAGTGGCGTGTAAGATGTGTCCAAACCATTCTCTTTCATGGTTTAGAATACCAGGGCATGCAACAGTCTTTAGGGACGATTTTAACTCCCTGCCCCCATGTTTCCGAAGAGCAGGGGCCTAATTTAAATGGCAATATCACATCCTGATTACGCCATCGGGACGTGCACGCCTTTTTATCCGCAGGCCTGGCTATAGCCCCTGCAGTCGCTGGCCCGCCAGCAAAAGCTGGTAGCAGCACGGATCCAGGCTCAGGTAAGTCCGTATCTTTTTTTTAATTTTTAAAGGTTTCTTGTGGTCCAGGAGGAGCGGGAAGACACTGGTAAGCTTCCCACTGCTTACCAATTTTGACTTCCACCCACCGACGGTGACGTCATTCCCACCAGCTTTGGGTAGGAGTTGGAGTCGGGGTCGCGCATTCAAATGAGGCCTAGAGGTTAAAATCTCCAGGGCCTCATGCTCCAAGGGGCCGGACAGTTTGCCACTGCTTTGGCGCCCCCCCTGTAAAATCGACCCTTGTGTGTGAAATCCAGGACCAACCTGTGAGGTGGATTTAAGGCAAAAAAGAGAAACTATTACAGGGAAGAAGGACTCCAGCCTTCACTGGCCAGTGACTGATTAACACGGAGTGGGAGTCAATCTCACAGCTTCATGTCTCTTTGCCAAAGCACTTCCATTTAAGGACCCGGATTCAGCAATTGGTCATGTGTGTAAGCCTGATAAACAGCACTGGACTTGGATGTCTAGAACATCAAGATGGCTGGTTCATCACAAGCTGCCTTTCATGGCCCTTCCTGCCACTGATGTCCACCATTTAGCTGATGAGAAAAATGAGACTTGGAACGCTGTTGTAAGCTGGTAGCTGCTCAGGCACGAGAACATGTATCCAGGATCTGGTACCGTGTGTGGGTTGCATTAGAGTTAGGCAAACAGCTGCTGCTGAAGCACGACATCTCCAACCAGTGGAAGCACTGTTCAAGGGGATATAGTGTGTGTCTATGCTGTGGTTAGAAGAAAGCCAATGCACTCACATGGTGCTGCTCACAATGATACTTAACACTTACTTGTTGTCTAACGACCAACTCTTGACTATCTTCCTTGGTGGTAGGGAGGTAAATGGGGTCATCCTGCAAATCAGCTGGCTCCAAAATGACATACCTAGCTATGAAAAATTGTTACTGAGCGAAGCCTTCATGGCAGACCCAGTAATCCGATGTCTGATCCGAGCCAGTCTGCAGTACTCCAGGGCACTGTTGATGATTGACTCAGTAGTCTGGCTTATTAACAGGACCTGAAGGGGTAATGCTGTCACTGGCAGCTTAGATACTTCCAACTCAGTACCAGATATCCCTGCATGGCAGTGCGCCAACAGGTAGGGGGGTTGTGGCTGGACAAGCAGCAGGAAGCTTACCAGTGCTTCACGCAGATAAGCTGAATTGTTTTAACTGGATAAACTCCAGCACGCTGCACACACTTGGGGGTCTGTAAGCCATGGTTGTAACTAACCTGCACCTTTAGGGCTCAATTTTAAAATGAAAGTCCGGGTGCGTTGGGGCAAAGAAAATCTGAGAAATCCGGAGCAGGTAGGACTCCCGGCTCCAACCAGCTGAAGAATGCGCACAACCCAGAGTCATCTGGGTGCACGCGCCGTTCCCAAACCCGGAAGTCGTGCTGGCAATTAAAGCCGGCGGGACGATATTTAAACAAGCAAAAGTACCTCAAAGTACCTCATTGAGGTACTTAAGGTACTTTATTTTTGGCATATCGGCCACTTAGAACAATTTTGAACTTACCCGGGCGACTTTCCCACAGCTTCCAATTCACGCCTGGTGAATGAAGGGCCGGATCAGTGAAAAATAAATTAAATAAAATTACATTTCCTATTGTAAAAAAATAAATAAACATACCTTGCAAACAATCTCACCTGCAACTCCCGCTCCGATGTCCGATATCATCCCCTCCCTTTCTGATGTCCAATGCCTGATGTCTTCTCCCCCCTTCGATGTCCGATGTTTTCTCCCCCCCCCCCCCCCCCGCCCCCCTCCCGATGTCCAATGTCTTCTCCATCCCTGATGTCTTCTCTCTCCACCCCTCCACCCCCACCCGCCGGATGTCTTCTCCCCCCCACAACCTTCCGACATCCGATGTCTTCTCCCCCCCCACTTCTGATGTCCAATCTCTTCTCTTCCCCCCCACCCTCCGCAACAGTTGATGAGGTCTCTCTCTCTCTTTCTATCCCCCCCATCTCGGCAGCCAGCCTGTCAATCAGGGCGCGAAACCCGGAAGAGGCTTTAATAGGCCTCATTAGGTTTGCGATCATCTACTTGCCTTCTGGCTTTGGCGCCCGCAAATCACCCCCCTCCCCCACCATCCCTCCCTTTTAAAATTGAGCCCATACTGTGTAAACTTAGATAAGTGGGCATGTCTCTGTGGGGAGAGAGTGTGCACTCCAAAATCAGGTAAACAGAATCTCGGGGGGTGATTTTAAACCCCAAGAACGGGTGGGATGGCACTGGGTGGGAGTTGAAAATTGTTGTTTTTTTGGGTCGCAACTGCAAAATATTCGGACTTTGCATTCCCAGTGGGAAGCCTGTACTTTTACACGCCGATATTAAACCCAGAAATAAAGCCGGGATGCAGTCGTGACCCAAAAAACAACTATTTTCAACACCCACCCGCCCCCAACCCACCTGTTATTAGGGTTTAAAATCACCCTCTCTGTGTGGATTTCCCAGCAGCTTGGTTTGAAGGCTCTTAAGAATGGTAACAGGTCCCCAAAGTGTGTCAGGTACCAGCTGACCAAAAAAAATCATACACAGCAATCAGAGGCAACATTTGAACTTTTAAATTTAGTTAATTTTGGAAAAGATATAAGACAATTGTGCATTAATAATTATTCTCCCCCTCGCTCACTTCATGCCTCTGATCCTTTCTGTGCTTCTGCCTCTGATCCCCTTCCCCACTCTCTATTATGTTTTCTGGCGCCCCTATGCCTTTATTCTCCCCAATTTTCTGCCCACCCCCACCATTTTCTCCTCTCTCTTACTCTCCTAGAACCATACAGCAAAGAAGGAGGCCATTCAGCCCATCACCCCCGTGCCAGCTTTTGGAAAGAGCTATCCAATTAGTCCTACTCCCCTGCTCTTTCGCCACAGCCCTGCAAGATATTGACTCTCTTACTGGGCTACAGTACCACAGGCGCTGGTCACCCTCCAGTACCTCACCTCAGTATTCATATGTCAGCTTGACGTTGTCAGCAAACTATCCAACTGTGGAGGACATCAAAGTCAAGCCCAATCTTGTCCCTCACCTGGCAGCGACATACACGCATGCTTCCAGCAGCAGTAGGAGTAGGGAGTGGGAAACCGTGGCCAACCCTTCCCTTCCTTAACCCAAAGGGCACTGCAGCCAATTGTAGCGCCACCACCTCCACTGCTGCAGCTGAGATCAGCTAACTCAGCACAGACCCGGGGGGGGGAATCAAACCTAAGACATGCTGCTCTGTGTATGGTTCAGACACTGTGATTTTAATTTTGATGTGGAGATGCCGGTGATGGACTGGGGTGGACAAATGTAAGGAGTCTTACAACACCAGGTTATAGTCCAACAGCTTTATTTGGAATCACAAGCTTTCGGAGCTTTCCTCCTTCATCAGGTGAGTGTAGGATTCCATAAAGTCACAGCATATATAGTCAGAGAACAATGCCTGGTGATTACAGATAATCTTTCCAACTGCCTGTTATCACACCTCGGCATAGATATAATCAAAGCAATCAAAGGAGTGGGGATGGTGTTCAGACAGAGAAACATTACATCCCAGACTACTGAATACACAAGCGGTCATAACACAAAGACAGAGAGAGAGAGAGAGAGAGAGATCCGAAAGGCAGAGAAAGAGAGAGAATGACCAGTTGTATTAAAAACAGATAACTTTTTTTTGCTGGTGGGGTTACATGTAGCGTGACATGAACCCAAGATCCCGGTTGAGGCCGTCCTCATAGGTGCGGAACTTGACTATCAATTTCTGCTCGACAATTTTGCGCTGTCGTGTGTCTCGAAGGCCGCCTTGGAGAACGCTTACCCGAAGATCGGATGCTGAATGTCCTTGACTGCTGAAGTGTTCCCCGACTGGGAGGGAACCCTCCTGTCTGGCGATTGTTGTGCGGTGTCCGTTCATCCGTTGTCGCAGTGTCTGCATGGTCTCGCCGATGTACCATGCTCCGGGGCATCCTTTCCTGCAATGTATGAGGTAGACAACGTTGGCCGAGTCACAGGAGTATGAACCATGTACCTGGTGGGTGGTGTCCTCTCGTGTGATGGTGGTATCTGTGTCGATGATCTGGCATGTCTTGCAGAGGTTGCTGTGGCAGGGTTGTGTGGTGTCGTGGACGCTGTTCTCCAAGGCGGCCTTCGAGACACACGATAACGCAAAATCGTCGAGCAGAAATTGATAGCCAAGTTCCGCACTCATGAGGACGGCCTCAACCGGGATCTTGGGTTCATGTCACGCTACATGTAACCCCACTTGCAAAAAAAAGTTATCTGTTTTTAATACAACTGGTCATTCTCTCTCTCTCTGTCTTTGTGTTATGACCGCTTGTGTATTCAGTAGTCTGGGATGTAATGTTTCTCTGTCTGGACACCATCCACTCCTTTGATTGCTTTGATTATATCTATGCCGAGGTGTGATAACGGGCAGTTGGAAAGATTATCTGTAATCACCAGGCATTGTTCTCTGACTATATATGCTGTGCATTTACGGAAACCTACACTCACCTGACGAAGGAGGAAAGCTCCAAAAGCTTGTGATTCCAAATAAAGCTGTTGGACTATAACCTGGTGTTGTAAGACTCCTTACATTTAATTTTGAGGCACCAGGGGAGCCCAGCGCAGCCACCACATCTGTCTGTGCATCTGCAATGCTGTTCTCACTCAGAAGCCCCCAATGTCATATATTTTTGATTCCCACCTGAGGTATTTCCATGTCCCTCTTCCAGCAACCTCTCTCTTCCTCTCCTGACAGATCTGCTTCACATCTCTGCTGACCTCCTAATGCTTTATGAAAATGTAAAACAATAATGGGAATATGCTAAATAGAATTTTGAATCGGAAGCTATTGCGACCTTTGTAAACATTTGGTGTGAGGCTTCAGGTTGTTCAGATACACCCAACGATATAATGGGAACTTTCATAAACAGCGAACATAAATTAAGAATACCCATCAGTATTAAAGTTTGTTATCACTGGTACCCTTTTTTCCAGGCCATACCTGCAACATTCAGTTGCTGGAATCATCTGACACACTGTCCGGGAAACAAAAATTGTGGGGTCTAGAATCCTTTACTGAGGAAGTTCATCTCATTACACTGAAGACAGATTCTTCCTGAGCATTCATACAACACAGGCTGCACTAATTATATTTATATATTATATACATTTTTAAGCCTTTTCTCTCTTTTGTTTTAACTTTCCCAATTTGCAAAATGACTGGTGTATAGCTCCACATGTGTTGACAGCCTTCCAGTACCTCACCAAGTGGCCATTCATTCTATGTGACAGAGTGTTAGCAGACTATTCAACCATGAGATTTTTAGATCGAGTGAATTCATGTACTTTATTTTTTTTTCCTTCTGGTGGCGGAACCCCAATTTTTTTTGTGTGTTGCAGCAGTGACATTCCATAAATGTTACTTAAACGACTGAATGAAATTGTCTAAAACTTCTATTAGTGACTCAAGGCCATGTTTCACTGAGGCTGATCCATGGACCAATGCTGGATCAATCTTCACTTGACATCATAATTCAAAGTTAAATCATTGCAAATCTACTGTACTATAATTTCCATATTATATGGAGCATACACCATTTTTTAGTACCACATAAGGAAAGATTTCCCTGTGACCTGCCCCCTCTCTATCATATGATCGTATATGCCTGAGATTCTTTGTC
The DNA here is from genome assembly GCF_035084215.1 of Heptranchias perlo. Classification (NCBI taxonomy): domain Eukaryota; kingdom Metazoa; phylum Chordata; class Chondrichthyes; order Hexanchiformes; family Hexanchidae; genus Heptranchias; species Heptranchias perlo. The sequence goes on from NC_090326.1 coordinate 30,190,131, forward strand.
ATAACAATGTTGTGTTTGTTTTTTGCTGGATAGTGATAGAGAAACTGCTGCCATGTTCAGAAGAGCATCACTGTGCATTTCCCAGCACCACAATCATTCAGAATTACACAGACGGTGTACAGACAAAATGCCTTGTGTGCTGAGGGAAGTTACAGGAAATAATGGGCCAGATTTTGCCGCAGCGGGGCATCTCGTGGCGTACCCCATTAGACAGCTTCATCCACATTTAGGTTTTAAAAAATTTTGCCCACAATGTTACTGGAAGTGCGAGCTGATAACGGTGCAAGGGCAACAGTGCATCTGGGACCTTGGTAAACGATGGGACCAACAGTGTATCTCCTTAACCAATGGGATTTAAGGATTGAGAAATAAACAGTGGAATGACTCAGAAGTAGGGTGAATTTGAGTCAAATCTGGTATAGAAATAGAAATAAAGAGAGGGAAAGAAAGATTGGATTAAGAGAGAGGAAAAGTAAGAAAAAATGTAACATTTAAAATTCGACATTTTTAAAATCTCCTAAAACAATTCACAACCTGAAGGAACGAGACTCCACACTTATAATTGTTCACTTTCTGGGCAAGAGCGGTTGATGGCAGTCATTAACAATTATAACATTGTTAAAAGGGTACTTACACTGTTAATTACTAGACTTAACTTTGTGGCGAGTTTAATGGGCAATTGATGTACAAATGCAGCAACTTCATGAAAATCACGGGGAGGTTAAGATGCTGTTTTTGCGAAGCTATTGGCAGAGCGGCGCAAATCAGCCAGCAACTGGTGGTGATTCACAATTCATGGGGTATCTCTTCCTCGCTACAAGTTGCTGGTCAATTTGCACATTAATAATAGCATGCGTCGTTTAGACGCCATTATTTTTTCAGCAAAATCTGGCCTAATGCCTTGTCAGTGTGTTGATGACCATAGAAAATACCTAATCAAAAACACTGAACTGTGTGGCAGCCTTGTAAAATACTCACACCTAACAAGTAGTGTGAATTTTCATTTTTCATTCAATGTTATCTAAATTGCAGCAGATGTGTAACATACCAGCAATACAGAAATATTACATATATGTTACATTTATTCTGTGCAAAAAGCCTGTTGATGAAATAAAAACAGAAAATAATCGTCCTTTTTACAATTAAGAACTTTGATGTGTAAGAAATGTCTCAATGAGAACAGTGTGCATTTCATTGAATTAGTATTACAATGCTGTACCACTCTTCTACATTTTGTGGCAATGTATTAAACAGGTACAAAAGCTTTAGTTTGTGTATCGATTCTTCAGTTCAGTTTTCTCCATTAACCCCAGTGAATGAACTTTGGGCACCAGCATGGAGAATCGTAAGAACCTTTTATAGTAATTCTACATCAATAACATGGTGTGATGACATTCCTTTTCTCACACTGTATATAAAAGACACCTTCTCAGATGTCTTTAGTTCCTTTTCCCCATTGTCATTTTCAGTGACTGCTCTGTAGATTGCCCATATTGGGCAAGAAGGTTCAATTCATTTAGGTTTTTTTCTAGAAATCGCAAGTTAAAATATTGTGTCCATGCAAGTTTTAAGTGTTGCTTTGATGCCCAGTAGGTGTTTAGGCAGCAGAAGGACAGTCACAGTAACTCTCATGTCCTTAAAACCTACCTCTTTGACCAAGCTTTTGGTCACCTGTCCTAATGTCTCCTTCTTTAGCTTGGTGTCAATTTTTGTTTGATTATGTTCTTGTGAAGCGGCTTGGGACATTTTACAACATTAAAGGCGCTATATAAATGCAAGTTGTTGATGTACTATTCAAGCACATCCTGAACACATGTTCATTCTGCATCAGTTTTTCCCTGAGACTCTAGAGGAAGTTGCCACTCGGAAATTATTCTGAAGTGGATGAAATTCAAAAGGCCTAAAAAAAAGCCACTGGAGTTGATCTTGGCACCAACCCAGCATACCAAGAACAGGTGTAGAGACGGCCAGACAATCCTCATTTTGACATGGTAGGCCAGGTTTCATGCTACTTCCACTTCAAGGAGCCATCCTGACTCAATACCATCCGGTTTCAGTTGGATTTTGCACCAGATATTCTACTCAGCTTTAGCATCTCTGACCATTCCGATAAGTAGACCTTGCATCTCTACAAACTGTAGTATGTCTTTACCTGCTCAATATCTAGGTAACGATAGAGAGACGCTGGGGTCAAACAGAGAACCTTTGCCACCATGCTCTGGCTTATTGGAATATACAACCACATGATTCTCCTCGTCTTCAGTAGGGAGATTGAATGTGCACTCTATCAGACCAAGATTTGGGCTATAAACTGACAATTTATTTAACACAACAGATAAACCGTTTCAATGCAAACCATAAATTTACAGTAATTTAGAACCTTGACTTCTTGAATGTTCAAAAAAACAAAAATGTTTCTTCTAAGCTATCTCTGAACATAAATTGATCCTTGAAAACATGTGCTTACTTCTTAAACGGCAAAAACACTGCCTCAGAGTTGGACTAGCCCAGTCGCCCTACTGACCTTAGATTGCCTAACTGGACTCAGGTAGTCCCAATATATCGGCAGTTGGGGGCTTCTGGCCACCAAGATGTCCATCAGTTTGAGTACAATGAGTCATTGGCACTCCCATCCTTGCATATGCCTTCAGCCCAAACACAGCTGTACATCAAAACCACTACTCCAGGATATTTAGAATTCAGTGGGATAGTTTCATTCATTCACCTGTGCCAAAATAGCGACCCATCTGAACAGTGGTGAAAGAAAGAGATAAAGGCATTTGAATTTAAAAATTTAATGTGACACAATCAGGTGTACGTTTGAATTGGAAGATTTTTATATTTGAGCAAGTATTTTTGAAAAAATTGTATTGCAGTATGTTCTATTTTGAGAAAAAATTGCTCTTTGACTTTGTGAATATGATCAAGTATGTATATCAAATTCTAAAAGTTGTGAGGGAGGAGATAAAGTTTACAAATTCCACTTTCATCACTGGCTGACAGTCATCAGTCTACTTTGGCACCAAAGACCCAAACCAAATGTTTGGTACCAGAGTTCCACATCAAATTCATCAAAGCCAAAGTCCTTGGCATCAATGTTAGAAAATATCTTATCATTGCCAAATCAGCCATGACATGGTTTTTGGCACAGATGAGTCAACATTGACACAGAGAGATCTGACCAGATTTTGCATTTAACTAGTAAGCCACAAGAGAACCTTAAACTCCAAGATGATTAAGATCCTGAAAGTACAGATCATTGAAATTACAGCCAAGGAAAGTGTCTGTCTTGTGCATTCTCTAGAAACTGGTATTGCCGATCTTTTCATGATTCCTGATGCCCTCTGTACTCTCACCTAGGATTTATGGCAAGAGTTGAGTTGGATTTTTCCATTTCCAGCAGGAGCACACCGTATTTACAGGGACACTGATATCCTGCATATTATGGCCCCAGCAGACTTTTGTTGTCTTCAAACAACAAATAAATATAAGCAACTATCGTTTTGGTGCTAGAACCCTGAAAAGGAGTCTAAACGGTTGTATGCATATCTAAGAACATTCTTGCATTGTACACTCCAGATGCAATTAACTTGTTATTTGTTACACTAGGAAGAGTTTTCGCACCATAAGATGGCTTGGATTCAGTCTACAAAAAGCACAGATGACAATGAGTGATCTTTATCTCTCTTGGATCAAAGAATTCTAGAGCGCTTATCTGTGGCAGAAAGACACTAGCAGGGGCGGCCTTAGAGTCCAGAACAAAAACAAAATACAGCGGATGCTAGAAATCAGAAATAAAAACAGAAAATGCTGGAAAACACTCAGCAGGTCAGGCAGCATCTGTGGAGAAAGAAACAGAGTTAACATTTCAGGTTGATGACCTTTCAGCAGAGCTGCCTGACCTGCTGAGAGTTTTGCAGCATTTTCTATTTTTATTTTAGAGTTCAGAGCATACCCATAATATTGTTGCTATTATTGGCTGCATGTTTATGGTCTCCAAGAGAAGCTGCAGACCAACATCATAGAGATATCCTTCAATGTTAAGAATCTATTTAGTGAGCAGACACAGCAACTGCTGGCAGTTCACCAAAGAACAGCAGAAGCTCGAGGTAATTGCTGACACAGTTCAAATGGAAAAAAAACCTAATCCCAAAGGAGCAGCTTGCCCGGTCCAAAGGCCAAGACGAGGCCTTAACCAGCTCCAATTCCAGTCTTTAAATTGCCATGGATTGCCCTCCCCACCACACGCACTGGCCTCCCCCATCACCACAGATAACTGGATCAAGAAACTATCCAACTGGGCTATCCTTTACACTAGAGACAAGGATATGTAAATTTTGGAGAATTATCTGACCAGGCAATTTAAGGAGCTCCAATTCAGAGACCAATCTTTCAGCATAATGTCAGCACTGTTTTGTTCGTAACAGGTTTATGGAGGAATCAGATACTCGGGAGACTGGCTATCCCCAATGGACTTAAAAAAGACTTTTTTGTAACACAGTAAATTCTGGTTGCACATCCAAAAGTAAAGCTGTAGGTACCAGCTGCTCCTGTTTAGTCTCTTTAGCTGATTTATACTACAACTATGGCATCTGTAGGAAGCAGTTTCAATTCACACCATTGTTGCAGTCTTACTGTAAATGCCACCTGAATCGTGTGTCTGAGCTCAACTTGACACCAAAATATAAGTAAAGTGAGACTTTCTAGAGGGAGATGTGTCCCTTGGCTTCACCTCAGGATAAGTTTGGACTTTCACATCTGACTTACAATCCAAATTTAGCACTGGTGGGAAATGTTTTACATAGAATTTACAGCAGAGAAACAAGCCATTCGGCCCAACTGGTCCATGCCGGTGTTTATGCTCCACGCAAGCCTCCTCCCTCCTTCAGCTAACCTATCACCATAGCCTTCTATTCCTTTCTCCCTCACGTGTTTATCTAGATTCCCCTTAAATGAATCTATGCGATTCGCCTCGACTACTACTTGTGTTAGCGAGTTCCATATTCTCACCACTCTCTGAGTAAAGAACTTCCTCTTGAATTGCGACAAAATACAAGACATTAATAAACTGGCAAAATGGGAGTGTAATTGGCAAATGAATTTCAATATAGATAAGTGTGAGGTGGTACATTTTGGTAAGAAGAATAAGGAGGCCACATACTCCTTGGAAAATAAGAGTCTAAATGGGGTAGAGAAGCAAAGGGAACTAGGGGTACAGATGCATCAATCACTAAAAGTAGCGACGCACGTTAATAAGGCCATAAGAAAAGCAAACCAAGCACTGAGGTTCATTTCTTGAAAAGGAGGTAAGTTATGTTAAACTTGCATGGAACCTTGGTTAGACCACACTTGGAGTTCCATGCACATTTCTGGTCTCCATAATTATAATAAGGATAATAGAGGCACTAGAGAAGATTTACAAGGATACCAGAACTGAGAGGTTATACCCATCAGCAAAGGCTGAACTGGCTGGTGTTCTTTTCTCTTTAAAAGAGAAGGTTGAGGGGTGACCTGATAGAGGTCTTTAAGATTATGAAAGAGTTTGATAGGATAGACTTATAGAAAATGTTTCCACGTGTCGAGGAGACCAAAACTAGGGGCCATTAATATAAGATAGTCATAAATAAGAACAGAAAATGCTGGAAACACTCAGCAGGTCAAACACTATCTGTGGGGAGAGAAACAGAGTTAACATTTCAGGTGGGTGACCATTTTGCTTTTGGATGATGGGGCAAATCAAGTTCTATGAAGGAACTAGGTGGCCCCAACCACCAACTCCATCCCTCTTCTTGACCACTGTCTGAGACCATTCACAACCTTGACGTCCTATTTGACCCTGAGATGAGCTTCTGACCACATATTCACTCCATCACCAAGACTACCTACTTCCACCTCTGTAACATCGCCTGTCTCCGTCCCTGCCTCAGCTCATCTGCTGCTGAAACCCTCACCCATGCCTTTCTTACCTCTAGACTCGCCGGCCTCCCACCTTGCACCCTCCGTAAACTTGAGCTCATCCAAAACTCTGCTGCCCATATCCGAACTCACAGCAAGTCCCACTCACCCACCACCCATACGCTCGCTGATCTACATTAGCTCCTGGTCCAGTAACGACTCCTATTATAAAATTCTCATCCTTGTTTTCAAATCCTTCCATGGTCTCGCCCCTCCCTATCTCTGTAACCTCCTCCAGCCAACAATCCTCTGAGATCTCTGCGCTCCTCCAATTCTGGCCTCTTGCGCATCCCTAATTTTAATCACTCCACCATTGGCGGCCGTGCCTTCAGCCGTCTAGGCTCTAAAGTCTGGAATTCCCTCCTTAAACCTCTCCGTCTCACTCCTCCTTTATGACGCTCCTTAAAACCTATCTCTCTGACCAAGCTTTTGGCCACCTGTCCTAATATCTCCTTATATGGCTCGGCGCCAAATTTTGTTTGAAGCGCCTTGGGATGTTTTACTGTGTTAAAGGTGCTATGTTTGTTTGAAGTAATTTTACAACACCAAGTTATAGTCCAGCAATTTTATTTTAAATTCACAAGCTTTCGGAGGCTTCCTCCTTCCTCAGGTGAACATTGTTGGAAACGTTGTTCCAACAACGTTCACCCGAGGAAGGAGGAAGCCTCCGAAAGCTTGTGAATTTAAAATAAAATTGCTGGACTATAACTTGGTGTTGTAAAATTGTTTACAATTGTCAACCCCAGTCCATCACCGGCATCTCCACATCATGTTTGAAGTAAGCCAGAAGGACTGAACCGCCCTTTCAAATTGCATGTTTTATTACATTCTTAAAATTATGTCATAGAATCATACAGCACAGAAGGAGGCCATTCGGCCCATCGTGCCTGCGCCAACTCTTTGAAAGGGCGAGCCAATTAGTCCCAATTTTTTTTTTCCATTTCAAGTATATATCCGATTCCCTTTTGAAAGTTACTACTGACTCTGCTTCCAACACCCTTTCGGGCAGTGCATTCCAGATCACATCAATTAAATTGCAACGATTGCAAGTCTTGGCAGCCCTGGTAGCCAGGATTGTGTCTGCCCCACCAATTGCTGAGGGTAGTCTGCCTTGTACGATGCTCTTCGCCCACTAGAGGACACGGGGGGGGGGGGGGGGGGAGAGAGAGAGAGAAACAAAAACTGGCCGTCGAAAGACGCCGAGGATCTGCTCAGCGGCTCACCGAGGCCGGCGAGGACTATGTGCAGCGCTCCGGGCGGGGGGGAGCCCCGCAGCCTGGTGCGGGAGATCGAGCTGAACGTGCTCGAGTGTAAAGTCTGCTTCGAGCGGTACGGCAGCAGCCCGCCCCGCCGACCGTGCGCCCTGCCGTGCGGACACGCCGTCTGCCGGCACTGCGCCTCGGCTCTGTGCCGCCGCCAGCAGCCGGCCGACGGCCAGCTCCAGTGCCCCTTCTGCCGCCGGACGGGGCCGCTCTCGCAGGCCGCCGACTGCCTGCCCCTGCTGCAGCTGGCGGAGCTACTGGGCGGAGGAGGAGGTGATGGAGGAGGAGGAGGAGGGGACGCCGCTGAGGTGGCCGGCGGACGCTGGCCGAAGCTCGAGACCGTCTTCGGGGGCTGGGGCCAGCTGGTCAACCCCAGGGGGCTGGCGGTCTGCAGGAGGTCGGGGGCCGTGGCCGTGGCCCAGGACGGGGAGCAGCGGGTCCGGCTCTTCGACCGAGGGGGGCGCGCCGCGGGGCTGGGGTTCGAGTCGGCCCCGGAGCACATCCGATACCCGCTGGACGTGGCGCTGGCCGGGGGCGGGCGGCTGCTGGTGGTGACGGACGCCGGCGACTGCTCGGTCAAGGTCTTCGCCTCCGGGGGCGGGAGCGGCGGTGCGGCGTCGGCGGTGATCCGAGGGGCCTTCATCCTCCCCTGGGGAGTGGACGCCGGCTCCTCCTCCTCCTCCTCCTCCCCCGACCAGGTCGCGCTGACGGACGCCGGGCGGGGCTCGCTGCTGCTGCTCACCCTCCAGCTGCCGAGCGGGGCCCTGCTGAGCCAGGAGAGCGTCTGCGAGCGGCTGCGCTGCCCGAGAGAGGTCGCCGTCTGCCCGCTGGACGGCTGCATCCACGTGGTGGAGCACCTGCGGCCCGGCGCCCGGCTCAAGACCTTCAACCGCCGCGGGCAACTCGTCCGCCAGCTCGACAGCTTCGCCCTGAGCCTGCCCGGGCCCGGGTCCGGGGGCGGGCTCGTCCCCTCGGGCCTCACCGCGATCGCCGTCGACGGTCAAGGCAACGTGCTGGTGGCGGACGGGGAGGGCCGGGCCGTGCTGAGCCTGGGCACCCTGGACAAGGCGCAGCGCAGGACCGTCATCGAGCGCGGCCTGTGCCGCCCCCTGGCCCTGGCCTGTGCCGGAGACGACACGTTGATCGTGTTGGACGGTGGAGATCACACCTGGAAAGTGTACACGACTCGCTGAACTCCCGCACGGAGGAGGAGGAGGAGGAGGAGGTTCCCCCCACCCACCCTGCCCGTGGAGCAGCGACCAGAACGGCCCACCTCAGCCCGCTGTGACCCACCTCAATCAAAGAGCGAAATACCCGCGGATGCTGGAAATCTGAAATTAACAAAAAACACTTGGAACAGATGCCCAGCAAGTCAGGCGGCGCCTGTGGAGACAGCAGCAAGAGTGAAACGTCCCCGACCTGATCATGCTCAAGACGACATCGATTGAAGGGTTTTATTCGAATTATAGTGCACTGCCCGGAGACATCCAATTTAAAGGACATTTTCAAAAATAAAAGACTGGAATGAAATTATTATTTTTTTGGTCTGTTTTCACTTTTTTTTGGACAGGTTTTCACTTTTTTTTGGACAGGTTTTCACTTTTTTTTGGACAGGTTTTCACTTTTTTTTGGACAGGTTTTCACTGGTTATGAAAATACAACGATTGTGCACATTAAAGAAAGCTTTACTGTGAATCTTAACGAATTTAGATACGGGGGAAACGAACCTTTAAAACGGAAAGCCCAATCAAGGTTGTTCCACTGGTATCAGCCTTTCTGGCTGTAACATCATTGGTGGCCTCTATCCTGCTGAAACTCTCCTCCATGCTTTTTGTTACCTCTCAACCCGACTATATCCCAGTGCTCTCCTAGCTGGCCTACCACCTTTCACTCTGCATAAACCTGAGCTCATTCAAAACCCTGTTGGCCGTATCCTACCTAACTCGCACCAAGTCCCGTTCAACCTCACCCATCACCCCTGTGCTTGCTGAGCTACATTGGGTCCCGGTCCAGCAACGCCTCGATTTATATTTCTCATCCTTGTTTTCAAACCCCTCCATCACCTTGCCGTCCCTATCACATCCCCGATTTCAACACTCCACCCTTGGCAGCCGTGCCTTCAGCTGCCTAGGTCATAAGCTCTGGAAGACCTTCCCAAAACCTCTCTGCCTCGCTCTCCTCCTTTAAGATGCTCCTTAAAACCTACCTCTTCAACCAAGCTTTTGATCATCTATCCAAATATCTCCTTATGTGGCTCGGTGTCAAATTTTGTTTGATAAACCTTTTGTGAAGTACCTTGAGATGTTTTACTAGGTTAAAGGTGCTATATATGCAAGTTGTGTTATATTTAAAAACATTCTTTACTTGGTTTTAGTTTAATTTCTATGTTACTTTGTCACTATTTAGAATATACCTGTATTTTCTCCCTTTTCTCTCATCATAGAAAGCTATAGCACAGAAGGAGGCCATTCGGCCCATCGTGTCCGTGCCGGCCGAAAAACAGCTTAATCCCACTTTCCAGCACTTGGTCAGTAGCCCTGTAGGTATCAGCACTTCAAGTGCTCATTCAAATACTTTTTAAATGAGTTGAGGGTTTTTGCCTCTACCACCCTTTCAGGCAGTGAGCTCCAGACTCCCACCACCCTCTGGATGAAAAAAATTCTCCTCTAATCCTTCTACCAATTAATTTAAATCTATCCCCCCTGCTCACTGACCCCTCTGCTAAGGGAAATAGGTCCACCCTATCCACTCTATCTAGTCCCGTCATAATTATATATACCTCAATTAAATCTCCCCTCACCCTCCTTTGTTCCAAAGAAAACAACCCCAGCTTATCCAATCTTTTCTCATAGCTAACATTCTCCAGCCCTGGCAACATCCTTGTAAATCTCCTCTCCCTCTCTAGTGCAATCATATCTTTCCTGTAATGTGGTGACCTGAACTGTATGCAGTGCTCATCTGACAAACTTTTGTTGGAGTACAATTCTACGAAAGAAAGACCAACCTTATCTCATCACAAAGTGCTTTATAGCCAATTGGATTACTTTTGATGCATAGAAGTCGTTTTTATATAGGCAGAAACAGCAGCCAATTTGCACAGAGCAAGGTCCCGGAATGAATGGTATTGGTATTGTTTGAGAGAGGTGTGTTGGATAGAACACCAGGAGTACTCTGTGCTTTTTGAATAATGCCATGGGATCTTTTGCATCTGTCTGAGCAGTTTAATATCTCAACTCAAAGGCGGCACCTCCAACAGTGCAGTGCTCAACTGAAATGGAAGTCTGGATTATATGCTCAGGTTCACAGTGGGGGCGTGAAGCCACAACCTTCTGAACCAAGCTAACAAGGGTTGCAGTGGCCCTTGACTGTTTCAATACCGTTTCAAGGATTTGGGTGTACTTGTACATGAATCACAGAAAGTTAACATATAGGTACAGCAAGCAATTAGGAAGGCAAATTGTATGTTAGCCTTTATTACAAGGGGGTTTCAGTATAAGAGTAAGGAGGTCTTGCTGCAATTATATAGGGCTCTGGTGAGACCACACCCTGGAGTACTGCGTACAGTTTTGATCTCCTTACCTAAGGAAGGATATTCTTGCCTTAGGGGGAGCGCAACAAAGTTCACTAGATTGATTCCTGGGATGAGAGGGTTGTCCTATGAGGAGAGATTGAATAGAATGGACCTATATTCTCTGGAGTTTAAAAGAATGAGAGGCAATCTCATTAAAACGTTAGAGGGCTTGACAGGGTCGATGCTGAGAGGTTGTTTCCCCTGGCTGGAGAGTCCAGAACTAGCAGTCATAGTCTCAAGCTAAAAGGTCGACCATTTAGGACCGAAATGAGGAAAAGTTTCTTCACTCAGAGTTGTGAGTCTTTGGAATTCTCTACCCCAGAAGCCTGTGGACCCTCAGTCGTTAAGTATATTCAAGATTGAGATCGATAGATTTTTGGACACTAAGGGAATCAAGGGATATGGGGATAGGGCAGGAAAATGGAGTTGAGGTAGAAGATCGGCCATGATCTTATTGAATGGCGGAGCAGGCTCGAGGGGCCTTATGGCCTATTCATGCTCCTATTTCTTACGTTCTTATAATGCCATGGCCATTCTTCATGTGTAAGTGTCAGCAGGCTTTTCGACTGGGGAATATCACAGCTGAGGCCTGTCCTATGCTTATCTGACATCCCCACACCCTCCAGCAATGGTGACTAGATAGTAATCAGGAGTGCAAACGCTTACTGATTTTTCCTCTCCCTTGCTCAATTGTTCACACCCCAATTTGTGCCCCAGTTGAGATCAGAATGTTAATTAACATATCAAATTTTGGGTCATTTCAAATGGTTTTAAAGCTGGGTAATGGAGCCGTTGTGGGGGGAGGGGGGTTGCGATGGTGGTGCCGTGTCCACATCCCTTTTGTATACAGTAAAGCTCCCGCCAGCTTCAGACTGGAGGTTCTACCGCCTGCTCCGCACCTGAAAGAATTCAGGCAGAACTCAATTCTATGGTCCGTTACACTACATTAACAGGCAAAGACAGGCCATAATGAATACCATAATCAGCCCCACAGCAACTACAGTGAGAAAAGTGTGAGAGCCGTACAGAGAGCAAAAAGTAGAAGACACAAAGAATTAAAGAAGCAGAGAGACAACGAAAGCGAAAGAGACAAAATTCTTCTTGGTGTGTGAACAACACCACAGTAGATCAAACTAATGTACGTTATAGGGCAGAATGAAGATATTTTTACTGAGGATGTACTGAATTAGTTCATCTCCTAAAAGTTATAAAAAGAGACTTTTAGGGGCAATTAATAGTGCCTCTCAATTACCCCATGTTGCAGTGTTTCATTCTTTTGGTTAGAGACAGTCTGGGACTGCACATTTTATATGGAAAGCCCCTTTAAATTACATCATTCTGTTCCACTCCAGTGACGTTATGTATAGAGCAGCACTTTACAGTATCACATAGTGGGGAGTTATTTACAAAATATCCACTCCCAGATTATGTTCAACTAGCAATTTGCCAGGGTTCCTAGGGATGATTGAAAGACACCAATAAGTGATATATATTTCTTACTTTATAAAATTGGGACAGTTCAGTAAAGTAACCATCCCCTTTCATTTACAGAATTCTTGGAATAAAGTAAATAATTTCAATTTTCTGCGGCATTTTTGATTTTGCGCCAGAATTAAATGAAGCAAATAATCCTAAAGCCTAAAGCTCTCCGCCTCTCCACCTCTCCACCTCTCTCTCTCCTCCTTTAAGACGCTTCTTAAAACTACCTCTTTGACCAAGCTTTTGGTCACCATCCTAATGTCTCTTTCTTTGGCTCAGTGTCGATTTTTGTCTGATTGCGCTCCTGTGAAACGCCCTGGGATGTTTTACTATATTATAGGCACCATGTAAATGTAAGTTATTATTGTTGAATAATAGTCCTTAATGTCAACTTCCCTTCCCTACTTGATAATGTAAAGTCACACATGACACATGATGAAATGGAAAATGCCCCCCTGCGGTCACTTTTCTTGTGGAATTATAATAAAGAACATAACAATTGAATGATGAAATTAGATAAATGCTTTCTTTTGCCTCTGGATATGGGTTTGAATCCAACCCAGACTGTTGGAATGAAAATCTCTTTCTACTGGGTCCTAAATTAAATGAGTCTCAACTAGTTTTTAGTGGGTGTGAATCCTTAGCACAAGACAGCCCTTAATTTGGCAGTTTTACTGAAAGGAGAAGTTCCTCAGTCCATTAAATTTATTCCACGGACAAAATCATGTACCCATTATGGCACTGCCTGAGGGAGAATTGTAATGTACAGAAGAATTTTCCAGAGTTCACAAGGATGCGGGAATTGGAAACGTATCAGTGGTAGCATTGAGGTTCGGGCATGTTGCTGGGCAGCAGAGTCTACTTTAGTCTCTATTTGGTCGGGGCTATACCTTCGTTGGGAAAGTTTAATATTGTCAGTGAGTGTCAAAAACTGTGTTCCATTCCACAGTACTGACATATCCCACTTTGATAAAAACAAAAATAGCGTTCTAGAAATTTTTACATTTAAAAAAAATCATGAAATTAAGTTTTAAAACATCGGTGAGTAGACACATGAGGTAAATTTTAACCCCCAAGAACGGGTGGGTTGGGGGCTGGTGGGCAGTATAAATACCACGGAGTACGACCGCATCTCGACTCCAATGTGCCTACTTCCGGTTTTGACCTAGACGTGTTTGGATGCATGCGCGCGCTTCTGACATCTGGAAGACCTGCCGGCACTTAAAGGTGGTGGACCAATATTTAAAGGTATTTAAAGTACTTAATTGTATTAACTTTTTGTGTATTGAATTGCAGAAACCATTTTAACTTCTGAATGTATCTCCCGTGGCCTCTAAAACACACCATGGAAACGGAGGCGAGTTACAGCCGGCCCTCATTTGGACCTTTAAACCAGCGATTGACACATGTGAAGAAAAGGTGTGCTTTTGTAGCAGGGCAATCAGTTCTCTAGACAAACCTTTGGCTGGGACTTCTTTGTGTTTAGACTGAGATTTCTTCATTCACACTCAGAATTCTTGTGTTCGGACATATATACACCATATATTGGACCCCCTCAAACTGACAACATCAGGATGAGGGGGGTGCAATGGATTTATTCTGCAGTACATCTGAGGAGGAGGCACATCACCATCCGTGGCAGGCATGGCGTGCAGTTCTGGGAGTTGCAGCTCCACAAGACAGAGTTGTGCCACAAGGACCTGCAGAAGAGCAGAGAGGGGACCAACGGAGGGGCTGAGGTCACAGGAGGCACTATCCACGTGAGAGGATGATCTTCCTGGACCTCTCTGAGCAGCAGTGTCTACGAAGGCTCAGGTTGAGTCACCAGGTGGTCGCAGACCTGAAGCACGCTCCTTCATGCAGAGCCGCTCCCGGCTAGGCCATGTGGCCACACATTGTCCGTTGCATTCAAAGTAACCACTGCTCTCAATTTCTTCACCTCTGGATCCTTCCAGGGCGCCACCAGTAACATCTCCAGGGTCTCTCAGCTGTCTGTACATAAGTGTATACAACAGGTCATGGATGGCTTATTTGCCAGGGGATCTGATTACGTCAACTTCCTCTGCGACGACATCAGCCAGACTGAGAGGGCAGTGGGTTTCAGCTCTCTCGCTGGCTTCCCACGGATGCATGGGGGGAATTGATTGCACACACATAGCAATTCGAGGATCTGCACATGAGCCAGGACTGTTTGTCAACTGAAAGGGATATCACTCCATCAATGCACAGCTATTTTGCGACCACCGGAAGAGGTTTCTGCAGGTGTGTGCCAAATTCCCTGGCAGCTGCCATGATTCCTTCATTTTGTGTACATCCAACATCCCGGCCCTCTTCCACGCACAAGGCAGATTTAAGAGCTGGCTCCTTGGAGACAAGGGATACCCCCTGTACACGTGGCTCATGACACCTGTGAGGCACAGCAGCAGAACAACGACAGTCACGTCACCACCAGGTCTGTCATTGAACAAGCCATAGGAATGCTGAAGAAGCGCATCAGGTGCCTGGATTGATCCGGGGGAGACCTTCAGTACTCACCAGTGATGGTGTGGAGAATAATAGTCATGTGTTGCGTCCTGCATAACATCGCTCAGCAGAGAGGGCTACAGGTGGAGGAGCTCGAATGAGCTCATGAAGCATCTTCATCTGCTGGCAACATTAAAGAAGACGATGAGGATGAAGAGGACGAAGATGGGCAACTCATCACCAGAGCAGTGGCACACATGGCTGTTCGTGATGCCAGGGAGTCACTCATATCTAGTAGGTTCTCATAAGGAGGTCTGCAAACTGAAGATAGTGAACTACTCAGACCGCCTGGAACAACCACCACCAACACCAACACAAATAACCGCCCCCACCCCCAGGTTGCAAAAAACAGTCCTTCAGCCAACGAGCCTAATGAGTGGGGCAAGTCTTGGCGTTCATGATGAAACACATGAAAGGGCGCTTTCACAAAAGAGACTCAAGAATGGGCAAGACGTGCCAGTGGTGTTGAGAATTATAACATTTAATATAAGAAAAAACAAATATAAATGAAAAACACGACTTTGCACGAGACACACTTGTGCATATCCTTGGTGATCACAAAACCTTCACCTTCCTCTTCCTACTACTTCTACGTGGTGCGTCCCCTGTGACTCCAGCAGAGATAGTGGCAGATTGCTCAGGTCTCTGCCCTGACTGCTGAGATGCTCTGGGCCTACACCCTCTGGGTTTTGGAGCCTGTGAGGGTCCCGCCAAAGACTGCTCCACCTGCACCTGTGCAGGAGCAGACATGGCCATTGGATGAGGAGGCGGCATTGCGGGTATTGGTTGAGAGGGGGCAACGGGTGAGATATGGGAGCGTTTTGAGTGGAGCCCCCACTTCCATGTCCCCTTTTGCCATCATCCCTCTCCTGGGCCAGGGCCACATCATTCCTACCACTCTGCTGGATAACAGCTTGGAGCAAATCTGTGACGCGTTCTAAGGCTACAGCTAAAGTATCCGTCTGCCTGTTTAAGGAGGCAGACATGTTGGCATCCTGAGTCCACATGGTCGTTGTCATGTCCTGAATGGACTCATTTGTGAACCGTGCTTGAAGCTCAATGGAGGCTGCCATCCTCTCCATCACAGACATTCCCACACTTATCTGTGCCACCATCCCACCAATGCACAAAGGTGTAGCTGTACCTCTATCATTCTCAATGTCAACAGTGGCCCTCGGTGTTCTGCATCTGCGTCCAGTTGAGCAGAGCTTTAAGTGGAGTGGAGCTCCTCTGAGGAATCGCCCTCTTCCATGGCACGTGCCTCTTCATCAATCCTTGAAGGCCCTGGAAGAGAACATAAAGCAATATTAACAATCATTGCAGAAGTTAGTTTGTAATGAGCATACTGAGGTGTACAATTCATTATGTGTATGAAGGATGTTAAAGTTTTGTCACAAGCCGTTTGCGGGTTGCCAGTCTCGCCATCTCCGACGGCCAGGCATTCCACCATGCGGCTGAGCTCCAAGGCCTCCTCCTCCACCACTGTCGGGGACACTATTTGTGGAGGACCCCTCCAGTCCTACTCCTCTCCCATGCATTTTGCGCTCTCCTCCTACAAGGGGAGAGAGTACAAATGCGTGAGTGAGTGAGGGTGACATGGTCACCCGATGGATGCATTGCTTTGGGTGAGGTTGCCAATGAAAGAGATGCATCAGAGGGTGAGTATCAGACAGATTCACGGCATTGCATCAGGATTGGGGTGAGTGGGAGTGGTGGATTCACAAATGGGGAGATGAGGAAATACACAGAAAGTGAGGGTGTGTTGATAATGAGACTTAAGTGGGTGTGAGGAATGATGTGATGGAGTAGGCTTGGCAAGGCAGAGCGAGAGGATGTAGGTGAATCAGTAACTGTACTCACTTTTCCTGACTTGGTTAGGTCATTAAAGCACTTCCTGCACTGCATCCACGACCTTGCCACGGTGCTCCTGCTGCTCAGCTCCTCTGCCACCTCGAGCCAGGCTTTTTCAGTATTGTACCTGCACTCGTGCCCTCATTGGTCTTTGAAAGGGATAGAGCATCAAATCAGACTTCATTTTAAGTTTAAAATATCAAACAAATTTATTTTACAAAAAGTGAACAAGCACCTAAGAAACAATCATATAATATAGTCATATGTTCACTGTAGACAACTTTCCACCTAACTTCTCAAGTGGACAAAATAATAAAAAGATCACAAATTTAAGAACTATGCTAATCTTTTGTAAACAACTTTTTAAAATATGCATTCTCCTTTAAGGGACATCATACTAATTGGAACTGAACATTTGCTTCTCTGAGATTTCAAACTATCTCATCTCATGGGTTTTGCCAACTTCTCTTGATCTAAACAGAACAGTTTTTATATATATATATGTATATATCCCAAAAAAGAGCTACCAGAAACTTCCTGGATTTTGAATATGTAGACTCACAAATTCAAAAATGAACTATGAGTCAAGTGCGAACTGAACCAATCACACAACATTGTTTAAGTTTGAATTATCTCTGTGTCAAGCTTTAAACTGATGAAATTTGCAACATTTAAATCCAAAATAAGCCTGGTACAGGAATCTCAATTGCAGACATTTTTTTAAAAACAGCATATGCGCTGTGGCTGGATTTATAGGGACAGTCACTAAATCAAAATTAGACAAAAATATCTTATTTCCATCATACATCCAAGTTGGATGAGTTACGACAAGCAAGTAAGGCAGGCTGCCATTTCATGTCAATATTCTCTGAAGTGCCACAGGGTGAAGGTCTTCTCATGGTAAATTTTTCAGGAACCTACTTGAAGTATGTACCCTTCAGCTTGGCTTTCTGTGTGCTAGGAGACCCAGGGTTGGCCTGTGGCTCATATTTCACCCTCCTGGGTCTACTGGTTACCAGGAAGCTTGTGCTTGAAAATGTAGTTCACTAGCCTTGCTAGACATTTGGTTAACACAAGTGATACAGATTTCACTGATTGGAAAAAAAAAACATTTTGGAGGAAAGGAAATGGCAGGGGTGGGAGGTCTCAATAACATCAAGTAAAAGTTCTAATGGAAAGAATAAGTAGATGGAATTCAATCCCATAAGTGATGCAGGGTAACAGGATAGCCAGAGGGAATGAGTTGGCAGCTTGTTGCATGGTTTGCATTCTGTGCCTCTCTCCTCTATCTGCTTCCAAATGTGGGACCGAATGGCACATGAAATAAAGTAGGGTGGCATTTGTGAATTAATGTGTTATGATACCAGGATGAATGCCAGAGAGATGACTTGAAACGGAGTATTTAACAGGTTCAAACTGTTCATATGCAATGCCTAAATGCCTGAACCTCACTATGCATAATTTTATACATAATATTTACTTCATTTCTCCAGGGTTTCCGCCAAAGTTACACCTGGAGATCGGGAACCCTGGGGAAATAATACCTGCATGTGTCTACTACCGACAGATGCATCTTGCATACCGTCTTGCTGTGTATTCTCAGTTTTTAAAATAGTATGGGATAAAAATTAAATACAGAGATAAAGGAACATACATAAGATATAAAGGCCGTTCATTTACAATTTTCATAGAATAATGGATAGAGTTGTGAAATTCAATCCCCAAAGCACCAGTAAAAAAATCAAAGAATACATTTTAATAAAAATGGAGGATGTTATGTAGGAGGGGTTAAACAGTGTCTGAATTGTTTGTCTCCTACATTTTACCATTCAAGTTATGTCTTTGATTAGGTAATTTTATTGATGAGCAGAGGATTCCTAGTTTGTGCCAATGTTAAGATACAGGAAATGTTCATAGGCTAGATTTTGGTGTGGCAGGGCATCTAACGGCATCTGCCATTAGTTAGACTTACCCTTGTACGTTTAGGTTTTTTAATTTTTCGCGTGGCAAGTTGCTGGAAGTGTGAGCTGATAACATCGCAGCGAGGGAAACAGGGCATCAGTGAACAGGGCAAGCAACTGTGTATCTTCTTAACCAATCAGATTGAAGAATTGAGAAATAAAGAGCACAAGGACTGAGAAGGAAGTGTAAATTAGGATGGGTAAATTCAATTTCAAACCAGGTACAGAAAAAGAAATAAAAAGTGGGAAAGAAAGATTGGATTAAGAGAAAGAAAAAAGAGACAGAAAGGAAAAGTTAAAAAAAAAATTAAATTTAACATTTTTAAAATCTCCAACAACAATTAATACCTGAAGGAATGAGACTCCACTCATGTAATGGTTAATTTTCAGTGCCAGAGAGATTGATTGGCTGTAATTAACACTTATCACATTGTTAAAAGGGTGCTTAGACTTGAAATGACTAGAGGCAACTTTCTGTGGCGAGTTTATTCATATCTACCGTGTAAATACAGCAACTTCACGACATTCAGTGTATGTCAGTGGTGAGGCAGACGGCGAGATGTCGTTTTCATGAAGCTAACGGCAGAGCGGCGCAACTCGGACAGCAACTTTTGGGTATTCGAGTTTAACCATTTGCACATAAATAACAGCGAGCACCATTTGCCTCACCGTTATTTTGACAACAAAATCTGGCTCCATATTTTCTTTTATTCGTTCATGGGATGTGGGCGTCACTGGCAAGGCCAGCATTTATTGCCCATCCCTAATTGCCCTTGAGAATATCTCAGTTGATGTCCTGGAAATTTATTATACCTGAATATTTTTTGATTTTCTCAAGAAAGATCAACATATGGAAATTCCCATAAGTGTTGTTACTGATGAAAAGTAGGATTTTGAGACAGAAGAGAGTTCTTTCGTAAATTGTCTGCCTGCATAGGAGGAAGAGTTCTCAAAACAAACCCTGCATTGATGAAATGAAGCGTTGAGCTGGTGGCCAAAAGGAAGGCTAATTCACAGCACAGCAACAAGTACTTTCTTTGTCAATTTGAGAGATTTGAACTAAATCAGAAATGGTGCTTACCCATTAACCCATTACAGACATTTCCTTTTGATTCAAAATTATTAATAACAAGAGCTTTGATGTGTTCCAATGAAATTTCTTTGTCTGCAATTTTAACGGAAGCTTGTGATATTCATCTAAAATGAGTTACCATCTTTGTTAAAAAAGCATAAAGAAAAATTTGTATGAATGCATTAACACACTTGTTACTAATATTGCACACTGCGATTTAAATTCAGTTGTGTTCATTTTCTACTTTTATTTACTTTTAGTATTTGCTGATTTTTGTGTTTTTTTTAACTCTCTGTTTGTATAGAAAATCATTAGTGGCTAAAACCTCTTGTTGGTTTGGGAATATCTGCCATTTTGAAGAGAATTCGATATTTTGATGCAAAACTATATTCATTTCAGTAAGCGCATTACTGGAAATGGGACAATTGTTAGCCCCTTGAAATATATCTCTGCAGGGACACTGCATAGTCACTAACCCCCTCCAATCTCACTGCCTTTCCGCCATGTCACTGTATTAAGTTGCCCTTTTGAGCAGACGAGCAGGACACCCGCAGGAAGTAAATATTTTAAATATGCGGATAGGGTCGAATTATGTCATCAAGACCCGATCTTCAATTTTAGTTGAATGCCTGAGCTGGGGAGCAGTGTCGGCTTCCCCTTCAGGCAAACCTGTTGGGAGCTGGTTCATGGGCCAGAAGAGGCCCAGACGGTAAGTCTTAAAGTTCAACTTTAGGTTTGCGTGTTGTCCAGGATGGGCTGGAGTGCTCATCCGGGCATCACAAGGGAGCCTTTGGCCTCCCTTGCACCGGGCTCCCCAACCCCCACCCCCATCCCTCTCAATCTTTGACAGATCCTCCCCACCCCACCCCATCCAATGGTAGCCAAAGGCTTCCCCACTTCTCGATCCCTGATGATAGCCTTCCCCTCCCATCTCGATCCCTGACCAGAGCTTTCTACCCCCCCACCCCCCCCCACCGCTGACTACTGGGGACAGTTCACGCGGGTCCCTGATTGCGGCCTCCTGCCGCTAGATGTACACTCATGCCCGCCGGCCAGGTAGTTAATTTGGCCTGTTGTCAGGCGGGACTCTGTATAGATTTATTTAAATGAGGCCATGCCGTTAAGATTGGCAGGGCTTCCACGTCTCCGGCCTTGCCGGGCTTGTTACCTGCTTCTGGGCTCTCCAGCCCCCTACCCTTCCCCTCTCCATGAAAATCGAGGCCTATGAATGTGGGACAAGGGGGCTCAAGAGAGCCCCTCCTTCTTGTAGCATGGATCCGGGTGTTACAAGTTGGGGAGAGTCAGCTGGGTGTCATCATTTCGCTTCTCACAATAACTATGTTTCTACACTGTCATGTAATAAGAAACAGCTGCCCCGTCACACTCACTTGCTAATCATAAAGTGATCTCCCTGCTCTAGGGAAATGGAAAGCGAAGAGAGCAAAGCAAACCCCAAACCAATGGCACGGTGCCCACATGTCTTCTTTGTAATATTAGCAAAACAAATAAATATACTTCCACTCTGTTTATACTGCAGGGCTTCAAAACATTGCATGACCCAAACTGTATGTGATCCTCTCCTCCTCCAGAGGTTATAGTTAGGGCTCCTGAGTCTCAGCTTGCACAGTAGGCTGACATTTGCATCCCGCTGGAAAATGTCATTAGATTCTGCTTCGGAGTCTGTGTCAATTTTTGTCTGATTTCTGTGAAGTGCCTTGGAATGTTTTACAACATTAGAGGCGCCATATAAACTCAAGTTGTTGTTGTTGCTGTTGTTGTAGATGTGCTTCATACCCCTAGCCAGGCCCAGGTGAGGAGAATGGGTTTTTACTGTGAAGCACAATCAGGTTAAATAGCTGCATCATTTGGCTTTCTCACCGAGTTCAATTTAGTTACGGATTTCAAACAAATGTGAATCCGTTGCTCAAATATAAACTCGACTTAATGTGACGCCTTGATAACATGAAAAAAAACTCTGTTTAAATCTGAGATCTCCTGGTTCAAGTTAAAATGCATAAAGGACTTCAAAAATCCCCATGGATTGTTCACTTTTTCACCACCATCTGGATTCTGCTTTGATTTGTGGCACGTCCCTACCCTGATCCACAGTCAATCTCACCTTTTCTCTGGAGGTGTCTGCTTTGGCTCGCTGGTAGCACTCTCACCTCTGAGCCAGAAGGCTCTGGGTTCAAACCCACTCCAGAGACTTGGGGCTTAATTTTGAAATGGTGGTGGGTTGGCAGCTGGGGTGTGAAGGTGCGCGTGGCAAACCCGAATAAACAAACCTTACCATTTCCGACACGATCGCATCGTAATTAATGGTGATTAACGTCCTCTCCAAGTTTCGTGCCCGGCAGCCAGCCTGATTGACAGGATGGCTGCTGTCAAGAGCTGCAATGCGCGGGGGGAAAGAGAAGGTGAGAGAGCGAGACTTCATCTGGCACTGAAATGGGAGAGGGGGCGATCAGGGGGGTGAAGAAGGGGAGATCAGGGGGACATCACTGGGGTGAAGAGGGGGAGATCGGAGAGGGAGACGTTGGACATTGTAGCAGGGTGGAAAGGTAGGTTGATTTTGTGTTTTAACTTTGTGCAATAGTTTTTGATGTAATTTATTTTGTTTCTTTTTCCCTGATCCGACCTTTCATACCAGGTTTCACCAGGCGTGAATCAGAAGCGGTGGGAAAGCCGCCCAGGTAAGTTAAAAATCATTCTAAGTACGTAATCTGTCACAAGTAAAGTGCCTGAGGTACATTTGACTCTTTAACTATCATCCCGCCGGCTTTAATTGCCGGGCTCTCAACCCGAACGAGATTTCTGCGATTTTCGGAGCCCCCCCCCCGCCAACGCACCCACATTTTCCCGGGAAAATCGAGCCCTTGAGTTTATAATCCAGACTGACACCTCAGTGCAGTACTGAGGGACTACTGCACTGTCGGAGGTGCCATCTTTCGGACGAAACATTGAACTGAGGTCCCATCTGCTCTCTCTAGTGGGCGTATAAGATCCCATGGCACTATTCAAAGAAGATAAGGGCAGTTCTCCTAGTGTCCTGGTGAACATTTTTCCCTCAACCACCATTACTAAAACAGCTTATCTGGTCATGTATCTCATTACTGTTTGTGGGACCTTGCTGTATGCAAATTAGCTGCCATGTTTCCCCACATTACAACAGTGACGACATTTCAAAAGGATTTCATTGGCTGTAAAGCACTTTGGAACATTGTGAAAGGTACTATATCAATGAAAAGTTCTTTCCTTTCTTTACTGTTTCCATAAACAGTGCTTTATCTCATCCTTCAGCAGATACTTGTTCACAAGACCTTGTGGCTCTCGATTGTCAATGGAGCGTTGGAGGATGTCAATACACTAATCGTTTTCTTGCCACTCTATTATAAACGTTTGAGTTCTCTGCGTTCAAAACATATCACAGATTACCAGTGCTGAGTGGATTGAACTTTGTCCAAGAGCCTCTAGTGTAGAGCTGACATAGGTCATAATAGTCTTGTCCAGGTAGCACAGCATTGTTTTTTCATTACTCCAATGAGTTATTTGTGCCAAACTGAAGTCTATTGGGTAATTAACAGTGTGGCTGACAGGCAACTGATTTACCTTCATAGAGCAGCTGTGGAGCCAGAAATCTCAGATACTGTTAAGTAGAACACCTCAATAATCTGCAGTTTATCACCGAGAGAAGCAATTTCCACAGCCTTTGTTAATTTGTCCTTTGTAGTCCCTTGTCCACTGTGTGAACAAAGACTTGGACGTCCGGTTCAAATTCACAATGAAATCCTCTGTTGTTTTAAGTCTCACATGCTCAGCATTCTTTGTAGGAAGGGCTTCATCGTGCTGTGAAAAGTTGGCAGGTTGGCGAAAGGGAATCTTTCGGCTTCTGCTGGCATGCTTCTTCACAATTACCACACTCCAGGCCGCTATAACTTTCAGTGGGCCTGCTGTTTCCATAGACAAGGAAACAATTTTGTCAGTACATCCTCTCGTTGCCTGAAATTTGTGCAAACAGCAGCATCGCTAATGCTGCCTGAAGCCTTTAAATAAGAATGTTTTCCTGCCACTGTATTTAATACACCCAGCAGGTAATCTCTCCTTCTATGTTTTTGGCAGAGACCCATTTGCAAGAAGTTCTGTGCTGCCCTTCAGTTCACCAGACATGTGCATCAGTTGGCTCTCATACAGTGTTTTCAGATGCCTGACATCTCAGGTACACAATTAGTTACTTCAAGCACAATCCTTTGTTGCCCAGCATAGTCTGTGATATCTAGACACTGCTCCATTGTACATTCTCTGTAAGAGTCTTTGGTATTCAGCTGGTTTCTGTTGATAATATTAATGTTTGAAAATTTTTGTTACTGGTTGTGCGTCACTGTCTGTACATCAATCTACAGTTGTTGGCAGGATTAATGGTTTCACATGGTTGCAGTTTATGTAAATCTGTTTCTAAATTTTTTTGTCTTGCCAAATATTCTCTGCTAATTTTGCCAACTCCCTTCCTCTCTTGAGGGGCCTCCAGTACCACATTCAAGTGGCCATTATTCATGTGTGTGCCTTGGCAGTGAATGTTGGCAGGCTAGTTGACTATGGCGTCCATCACAAATGACTTCACTGCTGTTGTCACCCAACGTCCACACACGTACTTCCAGTAGAGGTTGCTGGATAGCAATCAGAAAAAAGAAAAAAACAACTTGCATTTATATAGCACCGTTCATAACATCAGGACGTCCCAAAGCGCTTCACAGCCAATGAAGTACTGTCACCATTGTAAAATAGGATACACAGAAGCTAAATTGCACACAGCAAGGTTCCACAAACAGCAATGAGATAAATGACCAGATCTTCTGTTTTAGGTGTCGGTTGAGAGATAAATATTGGCCAGGACACCAGGGTGAACGCCCCTGCTCTTCTTCGAATAATGCCATGGGATCTTTTACGTCTACCTGAGAGAGTAGATGGGGCCTTCATTTAACGTCTCATCCAAAAGATGATACCTCCAACAGTGTAATGCCCCCTCGGTACTGCACTGAAGTGTTAGCCTAGATTTTGTGCTCAAATCTCTGGAGTGGGACTTGAACAACAACAACAACTTGCATTTATATAGCGCCTTTAACGTAGTCAAACATCCCAAGGCACTTCACAGGACTGACTATCCACTGAGCTACATAAGGAGATATTAGGACAGGTGACCAAAAGCTTGGTCAAAGAGGTAGATTTTTAGGAGTGGCTTAAAAGAGGAGAGAGAGGTAGAGAGACGGAGAGATTTAGGGAGGGAATTCCAGAGGGCCCATGCAGCTGGAACCACAGCTGCCAATGGTGGAGCGATTAAAATCGAGGATGCGCAAGAGGCAAGAATTGGAGGAGCGCAGAGATCTTGGAGGGTTGTAGAGCTGGAGGAGGTTACAGAGATAGGGAGGGGCGAGGCCATGAAGGGATTTGAAAACAAAGATGAGAATTTTAAAATCGAGGCATTCCCGGACCAATGTCGGTCAGCGAGTACAGGGGTGAGGGGAGAACAGGACTTGGTGCGAGTTAGGATACGGACAGCAGAGTTTTGGATGAGCTCAGGTTTACGGAGGGTGGAAGATGGGAGGCTGGTCAGGAGAGCCAAGAGAACCCACAACCATCTGACTCAGAGGCAAGGGTTCTACCAACTGAACCACAATTGACACGGTGGAACCCTGGCTGCTCGTCTTCTCTCTAGCCCAGGGACATTGCAGCAAACTGTAGAAGAGACTGCAGTGAAACTTGGGCCTTCCTGCTATCCATGGCTCAGATGCTCACTCGATAAACTTACTTAGCCATCACTATTTTTTTCCTTTATTCTCCGGCTTTAAAAGTAATTTAATTCCTGCTTTGTGCAGAGTTAGCTGATCTCGAGGGTAGCATAGGCCTTACAACCCGGGAACTGAGAAGTAAGCCAGGATTCCAGCTCCTTATCATAGTCCAGCAACCTTGCTACAAAGTGCACATGCGCCGATGTTGGATGAAGACAGGATTGGGATCATCGTGATGCCCTCAGTGGTTGAACAGTCGGCAGACATTCACTGTCTAGGCTCACACATGACAAAAGACCAATGGGTAAGTAGCGGTAGGCAACCAGCGGCCATGGAACCGTACTCGATCAACGCCTTCAAGAGAAGAGGGGAGGATCTAGGAAAAATGTAAATTTTACCCCTTCTCCCTTCAGCTATTCCTAAACTATACACCATTAGATCTCCAGGTGAGAAGGCAGAAAGGCAAACCTAGTAGTGAAGTGGTTATGTCACTGGACCAGTAATCCAGAAACATGAACTAATAATCCAGAGAACATGGGGGGGATTTTAAGAGGGTCGCATGGGAGGGGGGGTTAAATTGTTAAAAATATGAAACCCAACCTCAACCCACCATGAACGCGCCTACTTTTTACTGCGGTAGGTTGGGCGGCGGCCAAGTAACCCAATCTGGAGAGGCGGGTCTGTCATTATAATGTGTTAATGAAGCTACGGCCCTCAGATTTTGGCAGCCATTTGAATTTAACGGCTGCAGGCCAGGTTTCCCAGGGCTCGGGAAACCCGGCAGCTGAAGTGAGGCTGGAGCTGCCGGATCCAGCAGGTAAATGGTTTTCCAGCGCTATTTGTGGGCCAGGAGGAGCAGGAGTGCTTCGCCGGCCCCTCAAGCAGATTTTCTGCCACAACCTCTCCCCCGCACCACCTCCCGCACCACCGTGATCTGCCGACCCCCTGTGATCTCTATCTCTCTCCTGCAATCTCTCCCTTCCAGCGATCTCTCCCCCCATGATCTTCAGACCCCCCCGCGATCAGCCAACCTTCCCCCGCGATCAGCTTCCCCACCGCAATCTTCCCCCCCGCAATGCTCTCTCCCTCCCTCCATCCTCGCTGCTGCGCTCCCTGCCCACCCCTCCCCACCCTCACCAACCCTAAATGAAAAAGAGGAAAATAGATTTTAAAAGAGGGAAAAATGACAAAGAGTTCACAGCAATATACTTCATCAAAATGAGTATTATACAACTGGTGAATGAAATACATCACATTTAGTAGATTTTACACCACATGGTCTGTGCCCATATTGGATGTAACTTCAGGTGTAATTTCAAGTTTCACTTTTACTTTCACATTATATTGCACCCTCCTCTTGACATCGCGAAACAAAAGAAGAGCTAAAAAATCTACGCAATATTAGATATGATTGTATAATACATTTGAAGGAATTGTGAGGACCTTTGACACTCCCTTACCGAGCTCAGTAGAAGTGTGTGGAAGCTGTTGACCTTTTCCAAAATAGTAATTGAGCTAAAAGCAAAATACTGCGGATGCTGGAAATCTGAAATAAGAACACAAAAGGCTGGAAACTCTCAGCAGGTCAGGCAGCATCTGTGGAGAGAGAAACAGAGTTAACGGCCCAGAAATTGCTCGGAGCGTCAAACCAACACTGCTCGCCACTCCATAGATTTATACCAACCCGCTAACTTTTTTAAAAATTCGTTCATGGGGTGTGGGCGTCGCTGGCGAGGCCAGCATTTATTGCCCATCCCTAATTGCCCTCGAGAAGGTGGTGGTGAGCCGCCTTCTTGAACCGCTGCAGTCCGTGTGGTGAAGGTTCTCCCACAGTGCTGTTAGGAAGGGAGTTCCAGGATTTTGACCCAGCGATGATGAAGGAACGGTGATATATTTCCAAGTCGGAATGGTGTGTGACTTGGAGGGGAACGTGCAGGTGGTGTTGTTCCCATGTACCTGCTGCTCTTGTCCTTCTTGGTGGTAGAGGTCGTGGGCTTGGGAGGAGCTGTCGAAGAAGCCTTGGCGAGTCGCTGCAGTGCATCCTGTGGATGGTACACACTGCAGCCACTGTGCGCCGGTGGTGAAGGGAACGAATGTTTAGGGTGGTGGATGGGGTGCCAATCAAGCGGGCTGCTTTGTCCTGGATGGTGCCGAGCTTCTTGAGTGTTGTTGGAGCTGCACTCATCCAGGCAAGTGGAGAGTATTCCATCACACTCCTGACTTGTGCACTGTAGATGGTGGAAAGGCTTTGGGGAGTCAGGAGGTGAATCACTCGCCGCAGAATACCCAGCCTCTGACCTGCTCTTGTAGCCACAGTATTTATGTGGCTGGTTCAGTTAAGTTTCTGGTCAATGGTGACCCCCAGGATGTTGATGGTGGGGGATTCGGCGATGGTAATGCCGTTGAATGTCAGGGGGAGGTGGTTAGACTCTCTCTTGTTGGAGATGGTCATTGCCTGGGACACTTACTGGGTGAACCTCCTCTAACAGGAAGCGGAGACAATCCCAGCGTGAGCTCCAGCAAAGCTCGGACCCATGGGAGAAGCGGAAGGATCACTCTCTCCCCTCAACCAATCAGATTGCAGCATTTTTGACAAGATGCGAATGGTTTCTGCAAGCTGGAACGTAAAATCCAGGAAGTGAAAGGTACAACATTGAAATCATTTGTAAAAACAGTTATAGACGGCGAAAAAGAGAGGGTAAGAAATAATTGAATTAAATAAAAGGGACAGAAGGGAAAAGTTAAAAAAAATTTAAATCTATTTAAATGAGGAGTAATGAGGCTCTACATTTTTAAAAGTTAATTTTTAGTTGTTTAGCAGTCATTAAGACTTACTGCACTGTTAAAATTTAGTTTAGACCTGGTATTTTTAAGCATACCTGTTTTGTGGCGATATTAATTACTTTCCAGCTGGGCAGATGAGCAAGTTGGCGCTCGTCCATTGTTTCCACTGATTCCAGCCAGTGATATCCCTGTAATGTTGAGCTCACCGTTCTATTTTAAGCAATTTCTGGGCCAACGTTTCTGGTCGATGATCTGAGCTATCTGCTTTGACCCTAACACAATACTGAATACACTGATTACAACAAATACTAGTGGGAAATTACAGCAATTTCAGAACATTGATTTGATGGTATACCCCGTAATACCAGTTTGCCTTTGTGTAGACAATTAATCTTTCTGATGAACAATCACAGGGGTTCATATATTGTTGCACTGTAAGGATAACTTATCCTGCCCACATTGTCTGAAATAGTCTTTTAAATATAATAGATATATATTGTGGAGTGGTACAAATACGGTTATGTTAGCACTGCTCAGTTTTACGAATACAAAGTTAAGGCAAGTGAAATATTTCCATGTCCCACATTTCATTTTTTAATTAGATGTTAGTTAAATATGAAGTAAAAATATCACAATTCTGTTTCTAATATATCACTACATCATAAAAATATTGGCCTTAAAATTACTGAAACCCCACTCTGCTGTCATCGGTGTAGCAAGGTGGGACTTCCAGCCATCAATCTGCCCTGGCCTTGACCCTGTCCCAAATCACAGAGGCGGGATCATTTGCATCAAAAGGGGTTTGGTGCCCGTGTCAGTTCCAGTGCTTCCTGGGTTTCTGCCCACAGTAGGGGCCAGGAATTTCGAAGTAGCCCCTTGTGGAGCGAGGGGAAGGGGCCGTTTTGGCCCAAAATTTTAATTAAAAATACCTCCTCCTCCTCCCTGTTGACGTTTTACTATGTTAAAGGTGCTATATAAAATGCAAGTTGTTGTTGTTGTTTGAGTGACATCACGATTGAAGGGGGCAGGTAGAGGAAGCACCCACCTCTCCTCTTGGAATTTAACTCCATAAAAAACAGGGGGCGGAAGGAACCAGGTCCCAGCTCAAATTCTGGCTCCACCCTTCTCATTCTGCCCTCCCAGTCCCAGGAATTTCGGGGCCATTATTTTGACAGTAAATAGGGGATATATAGTTGATGATGGAAATACCTCACATCATTGGTGAGGATGACAACATCACTCACAAGCAAAGGAAAATCAGAAATATGATTCTGCCTGTGAAATATAAACAGCCATTAATCACTGCATAGTCTAATTATACCACCTTTGACTTTTTCTTCGTAAATAATTTTCTTTGCCTGTCTTCTCCCCTCTCTCCTAGGACGCTGATACTTGTTGGGATACAAAGGCCAGTGTTTCACTCAAGTGGCCATTCTTCATGTGTTAGCCTAGACAATGAGTATTGGCAGGCTATTTGATTATGGAGGAGATCAAAACCGAGCTTGCCTTCCCCTGGTGTCCACACAGGTGCACTTTCCAGTGCAGTGGGAGCTTTGGTTGATTCTTCCCCTCTCTGTCTCAAGGATACTGAGGTCATATGTCGTTTCCCAACTGTTGCTCCTGGCTCAGATCAACTAACTCAGCATGGATAAGGAATGGGGTGTAGGACCTTCAGTATGTGACGATGACCATGTTAAACTATCCCTCCTCATCCTTTGACACGGTTGACCACACCATCCTCCTCCAATGCCTCTCCTCCGTCGTCCAGCTGGGTGGGACTGCGCTCACCTAGTTCCATTCTTATCTATCCAGTCATAGCCAGAGAATCACCCACAATGGCTTCTCTTCCCGCTCCCGCACCGTTACCTCTGGAGTCCCCCAAGGATCTATCCTTGGCTCCCTCCTGTTTCTCTACATGGTGCCCCACGGCGACATTATCTGAAAACACGACGTCAGGTTCCACATGTAACCTGACGACACCCAGCTCTACCTCAGCACCACCTCTCTTGACCCCTCCATTGTCTCTGATTTGTCACACTGCTTGTCCGACATCCAGTACTGGATGAGCAAAAATTTCCTCCAACTAAATATTAGGAAGACCAAAGCCATCACCTTTGGTCCCCGCCCCTGTCCGTTCCCTAGCCACCAACTCCATCCCTCTCCCTGGCCACTGTCTGAGGCTGAACCAGATGTCCTATTTGACTCTGAGATAAGTTTCCGACCACATATCCGCTCCATCACCAAGACCGCCCACTCTCACCTCCGTAACATCACGCGTCTCCACCCTTGCCTCAGCTCATCTGCTGCTGAAACCCTCATCCATGCCTTTGTTACCTCTAGACTTGACTAGTCCAATGCTCCCCTGACAGGCCTCTCATTTTCCACCCTCCATAAACTCGGGCTCATCCAAAACTTTGCTGCCAGTACCCTAACTCGCACCAAGTCCCATTCGCCCATCACCCCTGTGCTCGCTGACCTACATTGGTGGTCCTGGTCCAGTAATGCCTCGATTTTAAAATTCTCATCCTTGTTTTCAAATCCCTCCATGGCCTCACCCCTCTTTATCTCTGTAACCTCCTCCAGCCCTACAACCCTCTGAGATCTCTGTGCTCCTCCAATTCTTGCCTCTCGCCTATCTCCAATTTTAGCCGCTCCACCATTGGTGGCCGTGCCTTCTGCTGGCTTGGCCCTAAGCTCTGGAATTCCCGCCCTAAACCTCTCCGCCTCTCTACCTCTTTCTCCTCCTTTAAGCTGCTCCTAAAACCTACCTCTTTGACCAAGCTTTTGGTCACCTGTCCTAATATACGTGGCTTGGTGTCAAATTTTGTTTGATAATCGCTCTTGTGAAGCGCTTTGGGTCGTTTTACAACGTTAAAGCCGCTATATAAATGCAAGTTGTTCTTATTGTATGTCAAGAGTACAAGCCCCCCTGCAGGACTTGAACACATAATCTCGGCTGATGCTTCAGTGCAGTACTGAGGGAATACTGCATTGTCAGAGGTGCCATTTTTTCAAATGAGATGTTAAACTGAGGCCTCATTTGGCTACTCAGCTGGACGTAAAAGATTTGAGGAAGAGCAGGGAAGTTCTCCCAGTGTCCTGGCCAACACTTATCCCGCAACCAACACTGCCAAAACAGATTAACTGACCATGTATTTCATTACTGTTTGTGGGACCTTACTATGTGCAAATTGGCTGCCGCATTTGCTTACATAACAATAATGAATGCACTTCAAAATTAATTCACTGATTATAGGACATCTTGAGGGTATGAAAGGCTCTACATAAATGAATCTTCTTTCTGGTCTGTTTAGCTCAGTACCACACCAGATAGTGCACTTACCCATTTCAGCATAGGGGGAGCTAAATCACATTTTTGAAGTAAACTATTTTTTCTTATCAAGTGGATTCACTGTTAAATGTTTAAGTTTCCTTATGAGGTCATGATCTGTCATATTAGTTATTGTGAAAGGAAGTGTAACACTCACATTAGATAGTGAAATGTGAGTTAATAATATATAGAATATATTACCCTTCATTTTTAAAATTAGAGTACCATTTCATGTATCGATTATGAAAATAAGTACTGAGATCACTCTCTTATTAAATTATACGGTACAAAGGAGGGAGTTTCCCTTTGCTAACTGCCATGACAACCCCACCTGAAAAAGTACCAGTGTCATGTTTCAAGAATTTCTGACCATCTTTCCACAGAAAGGATTTGGAAAAACAAATGCTCTGTTTTAAAGCATAATGTATTCATGCAAGCTAAATAAAAAGAGAGGTCTGGGATGATAGATAGTTAAGATGCTAATGAGCAAGCTTTGATGTTGTTTTCTCATAGACTGCAAATAATAAGCATTTTGTTAGCTTCTCTCAGTAATTGATAAACACCTCACACCCACAGTGTTGGGAAATTGATGAACCTGGGTACTTGGCAGGAGGTTGGACAGGCCTTCCTTTTCTGGCTGTGGTCAGTCAGAGACATAACACAAAGGCAGGCGGGGAGACTTTTGAAAGAGGATGCTGTGCAGGCAGTCAGGTTTTTGAAACAGAATGCTGCAAGGTAGTCAGGCTGTGAGAAGGTTAGAGTGCAGGAGAGAATGTTCAGAAATTATCTTGTTTCAATCATGTAAGGTACCCACTGATATAGGGAAGCATGGCATGTTCGTTATTTTGTATTATTATGCAAAGACACGTTGTACTGTTTGAAAAAGCAAACAATGCACTGGGGCTCATTTCTGGATGGATGGAATTGAAAAGCAGAGAAGTTATGTTAAATTTGTAGATAACCTTGGTTAGACCACTCTTAGAGTACTGTCTTCAGAGAGGTTGAAAAAATCCACGTGTGAAAGACATGAATATCCCTTTTCAGGTTACAAGGGGGTGCTATAGTTTCACCGGGGGTTACACTATCGTGCAAGTAGATATGGAGACTGTAAAGGTAAGGTGCTCAGACCAATTATGTGAGTGACTGATGCCGCTGAACCTGAAAGGTATCTACGGCAGATCCAAATTTGTAACAACCAGCAGAAAAACTGAAAACCGAATATGGTTAGCAGAAAATGAAATGACAAGCAATTATATTTTATATGTTATGCAGAGTAACACAATCTGCAGAGTGTTGCAATGCAGTATGGCGTCTCGTGGTTGAAGCAACATTATTAAACTTGTCTCACTTTCTCTTTGCACTTTATGATGTTGTCTCTATCCCTTATGGGTGTGCCTTGCAATACAATTATAGGGTAATTTTGCAAGGCTGTGCTTTTGGGACAGAGCTTTGCTCAACAAGAGTGTGGATCTGAATCAGACAGAGAATGAATTGGGCACGCTGACCACTGGCCCAATTCTCCAATCCACATTCCTGTCTAGCAAATCTCCACACCTGGAGTGGGGCCTCACATTCGACCTTATAACCTACATGCAACTTTACATGTAATAAGTAGTACATAAGGCAAACCCTGGCAGCAACTGGGCAATAAAATAAGTTAAATCTCTTTAACTAACATCATGGCCCCGATATTTACGTGGAGGCAGGGAGGGTGTGGGGAAGGCCGAAAATGGCTGAATAACCCGGCAAGACCAGGGACGCGGAGGTCATGCTGAACTTAACGGCAGGATTTCATTATCACTTTTTTGTTCCTGTTCCACCTGGCAGCCGGCCATATTGACAGCCTGGCTGGTGGCCGCGAGGGAAAACCAGCGGCAGGAGATCGCAGCCGGGGACCATTAGGGACGGTCCCCGCCAATCAGGAGAGGGGGACGAGAGAGGCCGCGATCGGCTGGTGGGGGAAGTCGATGATCGGGAGGAGGGAGGCCAAAGGCTTTCTTGAGGGGCCGGGGAGAGCACTCCTGCTCCTCGTGGCCAACAAGCCATGCTGAGAAAGGCCATTAACCTTGTGGAACCGGCAGCTCCCGCCTCCTTTTCACCGCCGGGTTTCGCAGGGGTTGGGAAACCTGCGCAGCAGCAGCGAATTTTAAATCGGGCTCCCAATTGCACTGTGGCAGCCCGATTAAAATATGTCAATGAAGTGTCTCGCCTCGGACACCCCGATATCCGTCGTAAAAAAGGCAGTGGACGCAAGCATAGCCTGTTGAGGCCGCGTTCCTCATATTTAAGTCTTCAATCCCACCACTCTCTCCCGCCTGTCAAGGTGGGGGGGGGTCAATATTGAGGCCCATGAGTCTCTAATGCTCTTTTGTGAAATCAACTATTATGTTTCAAGGGCATGAAATATGTTGGCAGATATTAGAACTGTTGATATTTAGTGAGACAATAAAAATGCAGCCAAAAACAAAATAAAACATACAAAATACCATGGTACCCAACACTATGACTGAAATCTTAATCTTGGGGTTCTAAATCATTTGAGTTTTGGTCTCATGGTTTATGTCACCATCTGAATTCCTTGCTTTAGGTTACAATCATCCATCTATCCACATAATAATATATACACTGTGCTTTGCCGGCTTTCCAGATGGCTCAGCTGGTTAATGGCAGTCAGTTGCTGACCAGGATGGTCTTTGTCAATGCTGAGTTAGTTGACCACAGCCAGAGCAGTGGAGGAATACCATAGTTGGACTCAGTGCTCTGGGTTAGAGAGGAGAAAATCATCTATGGTTCCTAGTCGTGATCCCAGTCTAGTGGATATGGGAATGTCTGCTAAGGACAGAATTGCTCATCTGAATTCAAAACTGGATTTTTTTTTGTTTATTCGTTCATGGGATGTGGCCGTCGCTGGCAAGGCCAGCATTTATTGCCCATCCCTAATTGCCCTTGAGAAGGTGGTGGTGAGCCGCCTTCTTGAACCGCTGCAGTCCGTGTGGTGAAGGTTCTCCCACAGTGCTGTTAGGAAGGGAATTCCAGGATTTTGACCCAGCGACATGAAGGAAAGGCGATATATTTCCAAGTCGGGATGGTGTGTGACTTGGAGGGAAACATGCAGGTGGTGTTGTTCCCATGTGCCTGCTGCCCTTGTCCTTCTAGGTGGTAGAGATTGCGGGTTTGGGAGGTACTGTCGAAGAAGCCTTGGTGAGTCGCTGCAGTGCATCCTGTGGATGGTACACACTGCAGCCACAGTGCGCCGGTGGTGAAGGGAGTGAATGTTTAGGGTGGTGGATGGGGTGCCAATTAAGTGGGCTGCTTTGTCCTGGATGGTGTCGAGCTTCTGGAGTGTTGTTGGAGCTGCACTCATCCAGGCAAGTGGAGAGTATTCCATCGCACTCCTGACTTGTGCCTTGTAGATGGTGGAAAGGCTTTGGGGAGTCAGGAGGTGAGTCACTCGCCGTAGAATACCCAGCCTCTGACCTGCTCTCGTAGCCGCAGTATTTATATGGCTGGTCCAGTTAAGTTTCTGGTCAATGGTGACCCCCAGGATGTTGATGGTGGGGGATTCAGCGATGGTAATGCCATTGAATGTCAAGGGGAGGTGGTTAGACTCTCTCTTGTTGGAGATGGTCATTGCCTGGCACTTGTCTGGTGCGAATGTTACTTGCCACTTATGAGCCCAAGCCTGGATGTTGTCCAGGTCTTGCTGCATGCGGGCTCGGACTGCTTCATTATCTGAGGGGTTGTGAATGGAACTGAACACTGTGCAATCATCAGCGAACATCCCCATTTCTGACCTTATGATGGAGGGAAGGTCATTGATGAAGCAGCTGAAGGTGGTTGGGCCAAGGACACTGCCCTCAGGAACTCCTGCAGCGGTGTCCTGGGGCTGAGATGATTGGCCTCCAACAACCACTACCATCTTCCTTTGTGCTAGGTATGACTCCAGCCACTGTAGAGTTTTACCCCTGACTCCCATTGACTTCAATTTTACTAGGACTCCTTGGTGCCACACTCTGTCAAATGCTGCCTTGATATCAAGGGCAGTCACTCTCACCTCTCCTCTGGAATTCAGCTCTTTTGTCCATGTTTGGACCAAGGCTGTAATGAGGTCTGGAGCAGAGTGGTCCTGGCGGAACCCAAACTGAGCATCGGTGAGCAGGTTATTGGTGAGTAAGTGCCGCTTGATAGCCCTGTCGACGACACCTTCCATCACTTTGCTGATGATTGATGATTACAATCACGATATTGGTTATCTTGACATTGCATACATTTAATTTTATTTCTTTGTGAAATTTTTAGCAATGTATTAATTTAAATATCAAATACCAACAGGTTGAATGGGTACACACATGATTAATGGCCACTTGGAACAAAGTGCCCGAGGTCAGTGTGAAACTATCCCACCAGAAAGGAGCCAAAGCCTTCATTACATGAGAAGAGGAGAGAAAATTGCTGAAGAAAATATGGAGGAAAAAAATTAAAATAAGATACGCTGTACTTTATCCCATGGTATTTTCTAGAAATTATGACCTTGTAAGTTGTGTGCTCTTGTGTCAGAACCTGGCAATTACGTTTCTTTAATTTTGTACGCTGGATATCAGATGTTCCTCGAGTGGGATTGTGGCAGAGAATGTCAGAAAAATCAAGTGTTGAGACCTGGGATCCCTGCGGATTTCCCAGCTCTCCGCTATACCTACTGCTGCTTCCTGGGATCGCCATGTGAAGGGTGGTGGTAGGCATCGGCAAGCAGCGGTAAATACCCAAATGATGAAGGGCCTTCTAGCAGTCTCCTCTCCCTCGAGTCAGCACTAGAGACTCACTTACTGAAAGCTGAAGCCTTCAGTGGGAGGCCACGTTTCTACCCCTTTAAACTCCTTATCATATCTTCTGGTGCTGCAGTGAAGTCCCTGCTGCAGCACTGGTGGAGTTTCCTTGCTGGCACTGGCAGGCTTCCGCTTGACGATGGGAATCCCGCTGGAAGCTGTTGTGCATCTCTAATGCAGGTATGTGCCCCAACCTAGAAAAATGGGTTGGGGCTGGGGTGAGGGGTGTGCAGAAGTATCCTCCCACTGAAACTGAACACCGAAGAGGAAAACCCAGGCTCTTGATGTCATCTGCTTGTTCACTATTAGAAAAGCTTACTACTCTATCATTCCACTTCTACACACTGGCTATATATTTCATGATAGAAACAAGAGTTAAATACCCTGCATATATACGAGATGAAATCACATGGTCAGGGGATAAATTAATGTTTAGGACAGAAGCGGCATTGCACAAAACTAATTCAGGACTGCAGGTCTGTAATTCACCCATAATCATCCATATATTTCACTGAAAAAATGTCATTGTTCATGGATACAAACAGTAGTCACTCATAATCTGTCTCTGTAGGATCTTATCTTAATGTATGTATTGTGGTGCACAAGACATCACAGCTATATGAGATAGGCTGAATGAACCAGTTGGTCTTTCCTTTCCGTAATTTTTTGTAAGTTTGCATGTTCATTCTTGTATGTTCTTACTGAGGATTTGATCCAGGTTAAATTAGGTATACATTTTAACAGGGACCATTAATCTGGAGAAAGTAATTCTAATGCAAATTCCCCCCGCGTCCCCCCACCCCCACCTCGGAAGCCTGCCATGAAAAGATAAAGTCCTGGCAAATGTCTCCATCATAAGAAAATATATTTTCTACTTTCCTGGTCAAAGTGAATCCTCCTGCAGACTGTTTAAGTGAGATTCGACATCATTGCCAATCCCAGCACTTGAATGTAAGTCAAAAGCTCTGGCTGTGCCTCCTGTCCTTGTCAATTAAATGGTAGTCAGCCAGAGGCAAATCCATCAGATACATTATCTAATGATATGTTTTCCAGCTGGAAGAGGGAAGATTTATCGTGCAGTTGAAAGAATTCCTAATCCAATTATATATTATGTTTATAAATTAGCTATGTGTTTATATCAGTATTCACCTGCATATAAAAAGCAATGGGCATGGGCAGTGTTTTTAAAATTCAGTCTGGTTATTGATCTGGGGCCATGATATGTTGGCGTATTAATGAGGCTGCAATGTGGAATGATAGGATGTAAGTTTGCACCAGCGATTTCCTCCATGCTGAGTGCCCAATTGGACCATCAAAGCAAAAACCAAGGGATGACTCACCCCAATTCACTCTTGCATGACTCGTATGTGCCAATCACAGTGTAGCATTGGCAATCCTTTCCCACATCTTGGGTCGGGAAATTAGTATTAGAGATGTAAAGAAGTGTTAAAAATGACTTTAAAAAATGGTGGAACAAGAATATATATTTGTGTCTTTTTTAAGAAATTCTCAATCTGATCATTTTACAGTTTCTCAACATGCGATATGAACTTATCTTGTTTGTCATCATCAGTACTGGTTTGTACTACTCAGCTTTAGCCCACCCATCCATGAATAAAAGTTAGATTAGTACAACGTTATATATGGTTTTGTTTTTTTTTACATTTTTCCAGTTTTGCCATGACTAGCAAAACGTTCATGAGCAACATTACTAGCCCATTTGCTGCTATTATTGTGCCTAAACATCAGTTCCATCCAAATTATTAACAAAAAAATTGAACTTATTTTCCTTTGTGTGTTTTTTTGTTACAGGAAAAGTCATTGTATTTCCAAATGTATGCACTAATTACATGTACTTCTTAATTGAGGTATGGTTGTGATGGAAAAGAGATCCACCCTGTTCCAATCATCAACATTTGAATACTATTGGTTAAACTTATGGGACAGCTCCCCCCAGCACTGAGCTTTGAGTGACAAGAGCATAAATCAGGAACATAGGCATTGAGGCAAGTGTGCCTGATTTATAGCCTATGCAATTTTCTGTCAATAAAATTGTTGCTGTACCTCTATATCTTTTTTATTAAATTTTAGCTGGCCTAAACTGGCAAATTCAAATTGGTTTCTGGTCACTGTTATTTCTATTAAAGGCTTATTAGCCCTTTTCTCTTATGCGCTTACAAGTAAAATTAATAAATCATTTTTTTTGGGGCTATCACAGGTCAAATTGCAATCCGTCTTCTCTCCTAGCTATTTAAACTTGGCAGGCACCAGTAATTAAGCTATAGCTAATTCAATATTGATCCTTTGAAGCCAATGGTGATGTTATTTTGTAGGCTTCAGACAGATACCTCCATCCAGCTTGTGAAATTTTAATATATGTAAGATTGCCACTGTGACAATAGACACAGGGAGACCAGGAGGAGAGGACAGTAGACAGGGGAGAAGGTTTGGGGAGTAGGCAAAGGGGAGAACGGGAGAGGAGGGTGAAGAGGAGGGTAGGGAGTTAGGGAGAAAGCAGGGGGAGGGGAGAATGAGGAGGTGGGAAAGGAGGAAGAGGAGAAAGAGGAAGGGAGGGGTTAGGGAGTGGCGGGGAGGAGTTGGAGATTGGTGGGGAAGGGGACGAAAGGATGTAAAGATAGGGCAGGGAAGGATGGGCTGAGGAAAGTGGGAAGAGGGGAAGGGCTTGAAATTTTTGTGTTTTGGCTTAGAATTTTTGTGTACAGGGGTCTCACATTTTTATGTCAGAGTTCTGGCTTCTGTGAGTACCAAGGCTTTTTTATGTATGAGGTATTATGGTGATATGTGTGTGTGTGTGTGTGTGGTGCTGCTTTTCTGTGTATGGGGATGTTTACATTTTACATGCATCAGAAGTTTCATTTCTGCACAAACACGTGGTCCACTCACTGGTTTTGACATGAGGGTCCTCCCCCAAGAAGTTGGAGACTTTGATATAGAGCACGGCATTGTGCAAAGGAGCAATGTGAATGCAGACCACACCTGGAGTACTGTGTACAGTTTTGGTTTCCTTATCTAAGGAAGGATATACTTGCCTTAGAGGCGGTGCAACGAAGGTTCACTGGATTGATTCCTGGGAGGAGAGGGTTGTCCTCCGAGGAGAGATTGAGTAGGGTGGACCTATACTTTTTCGAGTTTAGAAGAATGAGAGGTGATCTCATTGAAACATATAAGATTCTGAGAGAGCTTGACAGGATAAATGTTGAGAGGCTGTTTCCCCTGGCTGGGAAGTCTAGAATTAGGGGCATGGTCTCAGGATAAGGGATCGGCCATTTAGGACAGAGATGAGGAGAAATTTCTTCACTGAGGGTTGTGAATCTTTGGAATTCTCTACCCCAGAGGGCTGTGGATGCTCAGTCGTTGAGTATATTCAAGGCTGAGATAAATAGATTTTTGGACTCTAAGGGAATCAAGGGATGTGGGGATCGGGCTGGAAAGTGGAGTTGAGGTTGAAGATCAGCCATGATCTGATTGAATGGCGGAGCAGGCTCGAGGGGCTGTACAGCCGACTCCTGCTCCTATTTCTTATGTTCTTATGTTAATGACCATCTGGATTCCAGGAATGTTAGCAGTTCTGTATAACTGTGTTGCCCTCTCATTTTGCTGCCCTTGGTTAATGGTGACAGCGATGAGCTCATTGGACCTGTCGAATAGTGCCTCTGTGACCTCCTTGAGACATCAAGATGCTTTTTAAAATCCATGAACACTTTTTCAGATTCGGGTTGCCAACTCTGGTTCGACATATTCCTGGAGGTTTCATCATGCAAATCTCCTGCCTCCAACTGCCCGACATATCCATGCTCGAAGTGCACCACCTTCCCAAGCCAACTGGGGGCCAAACAGGCTCTTAATTACCCAATTGGATGATGCTTCACTGTCAATCAGCCTTTTCATCCCGTCCCCAATATTTTTATAACTAATAAATGTACAAAGAAAATGAAAAAATCTCGCACAATTTAAAAAAAAATGTCACTGATTTTTCTCCTGAGTTACTCATAGGAGTGTCCTGAAGATTAATCTTTAATTTCTAGAGATTCCAGGACAATCCTGGAGGGTTGGCAACCCCATTTCAGATGTTTACATGAACTTGTGCCTAGCCGGCAGATATTCTCCAAGGGTGTTTAAATTAATCTTTGGCCTTGTGATTAAAATTTGGCTGTTTCAAGCAATGAATCTGTAGTTGATTAGATACAAGATTATTCACATATTTCTGTTGGGGTTATGGACTTGACATCTTTAATGGAAAATATTAGTCTTAAATAATGGAAAGAGTACAAGTGCTTCTAATGAGATTTAAGTTAAAAGTAACTCTTAAGGCATTAAATTCACAGAATAGCAGAGCTGGGGTAAGTAGATTAAGACTCAGATAGAACGTTTAATCAGAGTGCTTTAGATAATGAACTTAGTTTAGACATTCCAGTCATCAGCCACACATATTATTGATGGGATAACCCTATTCATTTGGGCTCTGCAGGGCTAGTTGCCAAGGTATCTGGTGAGCATCTGCTCTTGGAAGGAGTGGGGGGGGGGGGTGGTTAACAGGCTTGATTGACAGCTCTACTGAATACTGAATATGAATATAACCTCTGGACAGGTGGAGAAATCAGGAAACAAGCTCCACTTCCTGTGCTGATAGTCAATCAGCTCCAACAAAGGCTGTGATAGGCTGGCCTTGGACTGGGTTAGAAATTAATATTTAGCCAGTTGTTTTTTTTACAGCTAAAAGCTGACCAGAAAGAAAGGAAAATTCATTCTGCCTACCATTTGGGATAGTGTAGTGCAGTTTTATATGTCATGGGAAGTGTTAAGGAAGAAGTTTAAAAAGTCTGAAAACACTATCGTGTTCAGCCACATATATACTGCAAAATAAACCAGCTTCTTGATTTTACATTGACCTCATCTCAGCAGGTTGTTTATCAGTTCCGCCTACCAGAAAATTGGAGAAGTGCATGTGAAGGCATGATATGCAGTTCATATGACAAGTGGGATGCGTTGTTACATCCCTCGGGTTATGCTATTACATAAGTAGGTATTGGGTGGCACGAGTCAACTCCAGAACACCAGATACATAGGGTTCGCTTACAGGAGTGGCCAGTGCCACTGAATCTGAAAAAACATCTGCAGCAGGCCTGAAATTTGTAACAAGGTCAAAGGGACTTTTCTCTTTATGCACTTCTATTGTTAATGATCTTGCTATGTGTGCTGTAAGTAGAATAAGTTTGTGAATGGTACTTAGCAGGATGTTCTGAGGAGGGGGATACCATTCTAAGATCTACAGATTGTAATGCACATCAGAGTTAAGATAATCAAATGAGATGAAAGTTATATATTAGATTGAATCGAAATAAGATCTGGGTGTGATAGTTGACAGGGCATTGAAAATTTTGCATTACGTGGCAACAATTACAATGGGAAATACAATTTTAAGGTGCATATGTAGACCCAGAGTACAAGCTCAAGAAGATACTTCAAAAAGAATGGTGAGATCATACATTGAGCATTGTGTACTGATTTGTTAGCATATTTTTGTAATAATTTGGAAGTAACAGAAATTATTCCAAGATCTTCAGTTCAAAGGTTTCAGGTTTTGAATCATTGAACTCCCTTAGCTTCTCTTCATAGTTGAATCTATTCCCACTTTCAAAACAAAATTAAGAGAGGAAGGAAATATATATAGGTTGAAGTAGAAGGGTGTTTTGTGTATAAAAAGGGTATATTTATAAGCTAAAGACAACTGAAGCTAGAATGTAATCAAAGGAGCAATGTTTTTGCTTCTATTTGTTTCTAAATAGACTATGGCTTAGTGCAGTGAATGCTTATGTGGTTGAAACATTGCTAAAGAAAATAGATTCTTGCTTTAGTAAGGAGTAAATGGATATGGGCTTGGCACTAGGACAGGAGGGAAATGAAAATAGTACAATGCAGCTTACTCAGTATGGCCTTTATATTTTTACGAACTTATGATGTTTGGTTCTCTGTGGTCAATAACTGTTTGGAGTGAATTATCGTTGTAAAAAGACAGGTTAACCTGGTTCTGACGAAGCATTCCCACCCCAAACGGTAGCCCATCTTCTCTGTGTAGAACCTGACCAACCTTCCGTATATTTCTAGCATTTTCTGTGTTTTTTTAAAAAAAAACATTAATTATTAGCGGTACGGAGCAAAAGACCACCCAGATGTATTCAGGGATACATTTTAGGAAAAAGTCTATCCAAACCAAAAACTTTCTCTTGCTGATGAATGTGTTGAGGTCTTTCCGTGCAGGGATAGTCAATCACAATCGATCGGGTCTTGCACCAGCTTGGTTGGTTTTCCTAAGCTTGCGTTGTGTTTGACCTGAGGGCCGTTCGGGCGTTTCCGTGGGCGACCAGATGCCTGGAGGAGCCGAGTGCCTTGTTCTCGGGTGTTTCCGTGCGGCAGCCTGGAGCCCGGCGGAGCCGAGTCGAGTCTAGTGCAGTCCATTCCATGTTTCGGGAATCTCCGCGGGACCTGACTTGAGTGACTGAACGCTTGTAACATGGCGGCGGTGATGAAGGGAGAGGAGTTAAACATCTTTGGTTAAGAGCGAGCGAGAGAGAGAGAGAGGGAGAAACAAGAACAACTCTCTTGCTGTTTTAATTTGTATCAAGTAATGGACCCGTGGCTTTTTGCAACATGTGTGCACGAAGAACGTAAGGAGGATTTGCAACAGTCGGAGCAACTCAGGAAATAAGTGGAAGTTTATTAGGACCGTTGGGAAGGGAAGGAGGAAAAAAAAAGTGTGAAAAATGTCGGATTCTAAGGTGAAAGTTGCAGTGAGAGTCCGGCCAATGAACCGACGAGGTAAGCAGAATGGATATAAAATTGAACAATAACGAGCAGAATTCCTGGGAGTGTTTGAAGAAATTGTCCGCACTGCATTTTGTTTTCTTTTTAGCAACATTGTTAATGGTGGGAGAGAGATACACAGGAGTTGGGGGCTGTTTGGTAACATTGTGACTGATGTTCTGCAGAGATGGAACTCAACACCAAGTGCGTGGTGGAGATGGAAGAAAATCAGACTGTCCTTCATCCACCGCCTTGTCCCAACACGTCCAAGGCAGACAACAGGTAACAGCATCCACCCACCCCAAAATGTATCTGCAATGCAAATACTTTTTCTTTATCGCTTTATCTCACATTGCACCGCCGTAAGAATTAACGTCCCTGGGATGGTTTAAAATTAGAAATGTGCATAACAAAATCTGTTATTCCCATTAAAGAAAGGAAGGGAGGAGGAGGGGAGACCGTCTCTCTGACGATCGAGACCGCAAACGGCGCCAGCAGCCACTTGTAGTTGGTACTGAGCTGAGATTATAAAGTCCGCCGGCCAGCTTCAACGGCGCGCAATCGGATCTTGTATAAGATTGCTGCTTCTTAAAAACAATCTATCTCAAACGCACAAGTGTAACGTATATATTACAATCGGTTCGGTGGAAAGAAAAAGTCTCCATTATATATTAGAAAAAGGAAAGATAATGTTGGCACACGTCCAAAAAATTCCAATGCAGCAGAGCATAGAAATTGAAAGAGAAAAGGAAGATATGGGGAGGAGGGGAGGAGGGGGGGGGGGAGGAGAAGGAGAAGAAGAGTTTAGTTATTTAAATGACGTTAAAGGAAATAAACAAGCGGCGATGCCAATTGTGTGGCGTTCATAATTTGATACTGGTGAAAATAGAATGATTGTAGAGAATGAATGGTAACTGGAACTGTGTGATGGCTCTTGACTTTAGTTCACTCAAATTCGGTTTTTGTTGTCTTTTTGTGGGCTCTATTATTTTTGTTTTTGTTGCCCAAACGATGCGGGTTGATTTGGTAATTTTAAGGGACGAAATCCTGTTGATAGCAAGGACTGGGCTCATTGCCATGCTGCTGAATCCGCTCTGCAGTCTGCGTGTATGTGTCTCTCTTTCCCTATATTGGGGCTCTTGTAAATGTACCCAGCCGAAGTTTTGCCCACTCGTGTATTTATTCAGTTTGGCTGCCAACCGAGGCTGCAAACTATTGGTGTAACGTTCTCCTTTTTAAAAATCACAAAAAGTTTCAGGTCGCAAATTCATCCCAGGTCTGTTTTAGGAATCAGCTAATAATCTTTTTGATTGACTTATGTAAACCATTAGACTCAGTCATTCGCTTTTCAATTGGCTTGTACAGGAAAGACACGGAAATAACCTACACCAACCGCAGTTCAAACCATCCCTCCCACCAACCGAATCACAGTCACTGAAATAGAGCCATTTGAAAAGCAGGTGTGGTTTTCTTCCTATAAGCTGGAAATGACCGTCTCACACAGCGAATTGTGGTTTCGTGTTATCCTGATTTGTTTGTTTTTTTGAGAGAGCGAGGCTCTTTGTAGCGGACCTGTTTTGAATTTGGGGCGTTATTTGGCTGCCTAAATGAACACAGTACATTCAGTTAGTTGGACAGATCTTAATTGAAGTTATTCCATCGTTTTCGGTCGAAAGGTTTCTCTCATTGCAAGGGTAGTGGAGACATTTAGACGGCATTTAAACTGTAACAAATCTGAGCATCTTGTATTCC
Source organism: Heptranchias perlo (assembly GCF_035084215.1). NCBI lineage: Eukaryota > Metazoa > Chordata > Chondrichthyes > Hexanchiformes > Hexanchidae > Heptranchias > Heptranchias perlo. The sequence continues at coordinate 30,235,100 of NC_090326.1, forward strand.
GGCTTCTTTACAATATACGGGAAACCACATTGCGTGGATCTAATTAAGGGTTTGGATCAAGATCTTGTGTACCAACCCGACTGGAAGTCTGATAGCGTCTAGTTCGCGTCGCTCACGAATTTAACTATTTATAATGCTAGCTATATTTCTGTGTTATAAGTTTGATAGCATACCATTGATATTGAATTGCAATTTATCAAATACTTAATTCCAATCACCTTTAACAGATTACAGAATCATTGTGTACTGTAGTTACATCTTTAAATTATTGGTGTGTCATTAGTGCAGTGTTTAATTGGAATTGAGCAGTTTGTGCACTGAAAGAATTGGCCTTTTGCATCATTATACTTGTAAACAATTTTACAACACCAAGTTATAGTCCAACAATTTTATTTTAAAATAAATTTTAAAATAAAATTGTTGGACTATAACTTGGTGTTGTACAATTGTCAACCCCAGTCCATCACCGGCATCTCCACATCATCATTATACTTAACAGCATTGTATGTCAGACAATTTTCCCCTTTACTTTTTGAGCTGGTACACAATGAATGTAAAATGGAAAGTGAAGTTTAGGTCCAAAGGCACCTTGAATATCAGATAAGACCATGGCTAGGTCAATTTTTTTTTGAGGGGTAGATAGCCAACCACAGTTGTTTTATCATTTCACAGCAGTGCTATATGCCTGTTTCAGCATGTTACTTTGACCATTCTTGAGCTTCTGTACACATAAGGACACAAGAAAAGTGAGGATAAGAAATGATCATTTGGCCCATCCAGTATCTTAACTTTCTCATCTTGGTTAGTCATTTATTTTCTGAGTATCTCAATGTTTTTGACTCGATTATCTTGCTTAATGGATTATTTCATCACTCCATTCCGAGTAAAGAAGGTTTTCCTAATATCAGTTCGAAATTAATTTTTCAACAATGCCCGTTTATAGTCTCTCATCTTACTTTATTGGCTTGTGTTAAGCTACAAGACCCCTCTCTTTCCCCCCCCCCCCCCCCGCCCCCCCAACATTAAAACCTGTATTTTCTCTCTACACTGATATGGTCTGTGTTTCTAGAATGCAGCTAGGTTTATCTTGACTATAACAAATTTAAAAGCTTATGTAATTCAGTTGGGTCACCCATTTGGTGTCTTTCTTTAGAGTCTAGGCTGCATAGTTTCAATTTTAATCTTTTTTCCATAGCTCATTCCTTTATTTTTGGAATCAGCTTTGTTGCTTTTTGCACTGTTTCTAATGCAAATATATCTTTTTCTGAAATGGTAGCCAAAACTGAGCACAATGCTCTTAATTGTGGTCTGACCAGGCCAATGTAAAGCCACAGCAAAACTTGTCATTTTATATTCTATTCTTCCGGCTTTACATCCTTGTTTTCTATTAGCTTTTAAAATTATTTTACCACATTGTCCATTGTTAGGACATTGAAAAATGATGTCTATTATTACTCCCTGTCCCTTTTCTAAGTCTCCTTGTGCTTATTAAATTTCATTTATTGTACACTGATGCCCCACAGTTTGTTTTTGACCTATGCGTAGTACATTGCATTTAGCAGTGTTAAATTTTATCAGCCATGTGACTACCCAATTGCATATCAATCTAAGTACTTATGCAAATTTTTCATTGTATCCTCTCTCTGAATTTGCAGATGACACAAAATAGTAATCAGTTTATAGTTAGTTTTGATTGGTATCCAGGCCATTTATGTTGATTAGAAATGATGGGGATCCAAGCACTGACCCTCGTGGGACATTTTGAAGACATTTTTTCATTCAACTGTTCTTTTATGTGTTCACAAGCCTTCAGTCCTCACTTAGGTGTTTGATTCACTGTTTGAATCTCCTGTCTTTGTACCTGCCAAATCAAAAAAAAAAGCCATTTACAGCAGGTGTGTGGATTAAAAATGACCATTTCTTCTATAGTCACTTCACACACCTGCACATTGACTTTCTCACCAGTTTACTGGCCATAGGAGTTATGCACTAGCAGCCATGTTTTCTGGCTTTGTGGGATTCAGGAGTGCATGTTGCACGTTTATATTGGGCCGTCATAAATTTGTACTTGTTTCTAGAATGAGAGTGCATGTCCTGGATAACTAAGTTCAGGTGCTGAGAGTCATTTAGGTTTTCTGAAGGATATCTGATTAAGTAATATCCATACATGCATATCCAGTACCCTTTTGGAATACTAAACCCAGCATCAGTAACCAGAGACCCCATTCCACTCAGCTGATCACTTATTCCAGTGAATGGAACATGACAACCTAAGGCTTAAGTCTATAAATGACTGCACATAACGTAAAAACATTGTAATTTTCTGATTAAATTTAATCACTAATGGATAACACTGCTCAATGTTTTGGCACTGAGGGCTGATTACTGGCTTAGCACTTTATGCAGCAGCATTCTGCAGCAGTCTATCAAATACTGTGCAGTGGAATAATTTGCAGTGCTTTCTGTTATGGAGTATAAATTTTGGGGTGTAGTTGAGAACAAGAAAAGACCACTTGGCTCATTAAGACATCCCTTCTTCAGATCATGTACAATCCATCCTTTAATACTCTACCTAACCTATTTTAATCTCCCAAGGGAGGTTCTGAAATGATTTTCCTGACCTTGCACCCTAGACCAGTTGTCTTGTTGAGTGCGGTACTTCCATAATCCCAGATGCTTTGGGATTTCTGTCCACCTTGGGCCACACATTGAGTACAGTTTCTTGAAAATTGTGCACTCTGCATTTTTTTCACATTTATTGATATACAAGCATCTTATTTCTGTAACAATGTTTTCAGCAATGGTGGCATCATTTTCCTATGGGGAGCTGCCATTGCCGTTTGGAAGGTAGGACAGGAGATCTTGGAGTATGTCTATATTTGCAGGGGGGGGGGGAGAGTCTCCCACAGAAAAATATTTTAAAATTACTGCAGTTATGTTCCACACATATTCAACCATTTGTATTTGGGCCCCTCCATCACATTCATAACCAGATATTTACCCAGCTCTTTAAAGGTTTTAATCAACACTTCAATTGGGGTCCTGTTCCGTGATTATGTGTGCATGTGTACTACATTATAAACTAAAGTTTTGCTTGATGCTTGTTAGTTTTGTACTTGTGCTGTAATTCTGCACTCACAATATAAGTTAGAATAATATGCTTGCAGCCATATTATTTGTTCCTTGCCACTTTTTAAAACCTGCGCTGTATCTCATGTCGGTCTGTTTTCTTTTGATGGAAACAAACTCAGCTCCTTAAGACTTTGTAATTCCTGGAAGCATTTTTGTCCTATTATAACTCTCCAGTACATCAACGCTCTTTGGAAGATAGAGTGCCAAAAAAGGTACATAATATTAAATGTGTTCGCACCAATAATTTATATAAGGGTAAAGTAACTTGTATTGACTTCAGTCCAGTGTCTGAGAGGCATCCCAGTAGATTGGTCTTTGTTGATAACTTTGCATTTATTGGCTTATAATTTATAATTTGATCCAAAATAGTATCCATTCAAAGTGTCCAAACATTTGTTGTTCCAATGTGTAAAACAGTGCACTTATCTACATTTGAAGGCCACTTGCCATTCCTTACCCTACCTACTTGGTTCAGGTTCTTTTGAATGCTATGACTCTTCAGTTTGTCACTTGACAAATGATTATATCAGCAAATCTATAATATTACATGTATACACAATCTGGAGAATGCTGCTGGTCACTGTACCCTACTCCCTTGTGGAACTTTTTTCAAATCTGTATGTGATGTATCCAACGACAGGTGTGCTCTACCTTGATGTTACCTACCTGTACAGAGAGAAGGTAAAGTGCTTTATGTACCAAATAGGGAAACCAGCAGTAGTGTGTCACACTAGAACTGGACCTTTTCCACATTGATTTTCTGTGTTTTAATGGGCCAGATTTTGTTGTCAAAATAATGCTAAGGCTGATGGCGATCGCCATTATTTTGAGCATAAATGGTACAGCAACTTAGGGTAAGGGGCAGATGTGCGGTTAATTGCCAATATTCAAAAGTTGCTGTCCGAGTTGCACTGCCCGGTGTTAGCTTCGCGAAAAAGGAATTTCGCTGTCTGCCTCACCATTGAAATGCATTGAATGGCATAAAGTTGCTCTATTTGCATGGTAGATGTGGACTAAACGTGCCACAGAAAGTTAAGTCTTGTCATTACAAGTTAAGTACCTTTTGATTGGCAGTTAATTATTGCCAATCAACCCCCTCTGGCACTGAAAATTAACTGTTAGTGTGGAGCCTCATTCCATTAGGTATTAATTGTTGGAGATTTGAAAAGTGTCATTCATAATTTAAAACTTTTTTTGGCTTTTCCTTTCTGTCTCTTTTTTTTCTTTCTCTTAATCCCATCTTTCTTACCCTCTCTTTCTGAACCTGATTTGACATTGAATTCACCCATTCAAATTTACAATTCCTTCTCAATCCTTGTGCTGTTTATTTCTCAGTCCTTCAGACTGATTGGTTAAGGAGATGCACAGTTGCTTGTCCCGTTCACTCAGGTCCCTGAATACCCTGTTTTCCTCGCTGCACTATTATCAGCTCACACTTTCAGCAACTTAGTGAGTAAAAAATTTTTGAGCTGCAGGGGCAAGTCTAATTAACGGCAGATGCCGTTAGGTGCCCTGCTACAGCAAAATCTGGCTCAGTTTTGAATCCATTTATTTTGCTGTTAATTCCTGATCCTTAATCTTCTTTATAAACCTTATGCAGATTATATCTACTGGCCTTTTGAACTGTATTAGTTTAGGTATTTTTTTAATAAAAGATGTAAAAAAAAATTCCCATCCATTTGTGAAGTGTTACTTCCAACTGTATGTTGACAAATCATTTTGACACTTTGCACTCTTTAGGATGAACATTAGATAGCATTCTATTAAATGCTTTCATGTGTGTGGGGGAGAGTTTGAGCTTGAGAACACAATACAATCAACTTTTAGTGATCACCGCTTGTGATCAAGCAAATATAATGCTCAAATTGAACTTGCCAAAACTCATTAACTTTGTGGATTTTTCATTGTTCTAATCAGTACAATTTGGTTATACTGAATTTAATTGTTGTGAACAGACAACCATTGCTGCTTGGTGCTGATGGGTACTTCAAACACTGAGCAAAAAAACTGATTGATCAGCTGCTCAGTCTCTCCCATCTGATGCGCTCAGCTGTTTTAAAGCATCAGTAACTACTGAGCAGTACCCTGCTTACGGTCCTGGGGGTGTTGGGCTAAAAACGAATTAAACAAAAGGAGCACGAACATTAAGAGTGCTAACATTCTGAGCAGCATAGTGGAGGAGGGGCAGAGAGGCTGAGCAGCTGATCAATTAGATATTTACTGCACAATATTTGAACTACTGAACATAGGAAATCGTTTGTACTGATCAGTTGGTTATAGTAATTATTTGGACTAGTGGTCAAATCGATCACTATAATGGGATTTTAAGGTGCTGTTACAAACCAGTTGGAGCGTGTGTTTGCTTGAGAAAGTTATCCCGTCTGTTGAAAGATGAGTAGGCCTTCTGATTTTTGGGTTTTATTTTTTCTTGAACTGGGTCAAAAAGAATCGGGTGTAAACAGTTGTGAGCAAGTACATGTATTTTTCATTTCTGATAATTAACATTATTTTGACAACAGGGTTTAATCAGCAGCACAATTTTGGAAGGAACAAATAAAATGCTTTAAGTAAATAATAAACACATTGGTCTTCACGACGTATAGAGGAGTTGACATACTCTATTAGCTACAACCTTGACACCAACTCCCCTGTGGAAATTTTTTTTCTCACTGTACATGAAGCATCCAAGTACAGGTGCGCTCTACCTTGATGTTACCCACCTGCATAGAGAGAAGGTAAAATGCTTTATGTACTAAATGGGGAGAGCAGCAATATGTGTCACTGCAGTATTTTGACTTGGATCTTTCCATGTTTTATTTGATTTAATCCTAATTTTGGAATTCCTCATTGTGGGGTGGGGAGTAGCCCTAAAACCAGAAAGTTAAAACGGTGTATTTCCTGTCCTGTTGCAATCCCGTTATGAATTGAGGCACAGCTGGAGATTTGTAATTAAGTGGGATAGTGTTTGGTCATTGGACTTTTCGATTGGTGCTTATTTAGTTTGCGTCACAGGTGAGCATCATCCATACAGACTCTCCCTGCATTTACGTTGCTGAAAGTAGCTTCCTTATCCTGACTGCAGAGTCGCAGACCACAAAAATATAATTTTCCCTCAGGACAAGGGAGACAGTTTAAGCAATGTAAATATGGATTGGCAGTGGATGGATGCCAATCTCCTGCATTTTGTATTTTAAAAAATGCTCACAAAAGCAAAGTTTAAGTGAAATGAGAACTCATATATTACTATTTGAGATATAGATTTGGTCATGCTGATAAATATAGGGGTTATGATTGGACATTATATTGTATGGATAAAATGCCATTTGATACTAGGTTCTGGGCTAAGTGAGTCGAGGAAGGCTTTTGATTAAAACATTGGCGTATTGTAGTTTGTGACAAAACAATTGTGTATGGTATTGTGAAAATATTTGTGTTTATTTACTTAAATGCTTTATTCCTTCCAAGACTCTCTTTTTGCTGATCAACCTAAAGTTTTCTAATGAACATTGTTTTATTATTGACCTGAAAAAGCATATGTTTGTTTGCAGTTGTTTTTTTTCATCTGATTTTTTTTTGACCCAACCCCGTTAGTGTATGCACTTTTTATTGGTTGTTTCCTGCAGTTGTGGTTATGTTCAATGCAAAATGATTTTTCCCCCCCAAATATTTTCAAGTAAATTACAAAATCAAGTGATTAGTCCCTTTTTGAATATTACTATACCAGTGAAACAGTAGCCACAACATGCCTTTATAAAGTTTAAAGGTAGCAGCAACCTGTCATAGAAATTCTCTTGAGTTGAATTGCAATTTATCAAAGTGAGAAAAATCTTGGACTCTCTGAAGGAAAATTTTATGAAGAGTTTGCCTATCAGTGATTCACACAAGTGCTGCTATATTTTTGACCATGTCACTGTTTCCATAACCTCACTTTAAAAAGCTGGGCACTGGCACAGGTTGCACAACATGTGACTGATCTCACATTCTGAATCTTTGAATTTGTCAAGGCTCACCTGGTAAGTCCCAGGAGAGAAAACAGTTGTTGGTTTCTGTTTTCTTGGGGTTCACTCTGTGTGAAGGTCAAGTTTTGGATCAGTTTTAATTTGAGTATTCAGTTCTGCTTGTAAAGGAGGTGATGAACGGTAAAATGTTTTAACATTCCCATGGCATTAACTTTGGAAGCTTGCTTTTGTTGACTTTAGGTCATTGACCTTTTAAGCGCTCTTTCCTCTTTGAAACAGATGTACTATTGCCTAATTTCCACATAAACGGTCTTTGAAAATATAATACTGACAACAAAGGAGGAAAGTTTTTTTTGACAGAATTTGGGAAAAATTATATCTTTTCTTCTACTGTCGATCCTTCTAAAAAGCCCACCTTTGACTCCCTTCTACTCTTTTCTGCCTACTGCTCTATCTGCTAGGGAGCAGGACTTCTTGCCAAAGACCCAGCATATTTCAGTTCCAGCCAACACCAAGTCCACTTGTCACATCACTCCTTGTTCAGTTCATTCCAATCAGGCTTCCGGTTTGCTGATAGCACCACGACCGGCCACCAAGTGAAGGTCACTAGTGACGTATTGCATGACTGTGACCATAATTTATTGCCCCTCTCCTCCACCTTTCTCACAATCCGACATCAAGTTTTGAATAAATCAAAATTTTTTTCTAGCTCAATGTGGGCAAAACTGAAGCCATCCTTTTAGCTCCTAGCAGCATCAACATGACACAAATTCCATCATCCTGCTTAGGCTTGTCCACAGCTTGGCATTCAGTTTGAACTTGAGCTGACCTTTATATCTCACACCTGGCCAGTCACTGAGACTGCTGTGTGCATGAGATAGCTAGAGCCTGAAGAATTCAAATTCACATTCACTTACATACCAAGATGAAGAGTTGGTCCTTGAGGTGGTTAATCAAATTAATTACTCTTGTTCTCCTGTCATTGTCATATGGGTCTGATTGTGTTTACTTACGCGCACACTGTCAAGGTATCTATCTTACCCTGAATCCCAAAGTTCTTCCCCTCAGGTTCTCCGAGATGCTGGGTAGCAAATCGAAGAGCAGAACAGTCTCTATTCAATTTATTGATTATTTTTGTTCCGGGGTACAACATAGCACATCACACTGGGGTCCTTAATCATGTTTAGACAAGTCTGCTCATTCATCAATCTTAGTGAGGTTTGCAAGGGATGCTATCTCAATCCTGGCTTTTTAAGGACCAACAGAAGTATCATTCGCTTTTATCTCTCTTTATTCTTTCTTTCTGTTTCTTTGCCCTCTAGCGGTGTTTGAGGCTGAGACTGTCCACCACCTGACTGAGGAAGATGGAATCGATGTTGGGCTCTTGTGATTTTTTTTTTCTGGGCAATGGTTAGTGTTGCAAATATGTACAGTATTAGGATTTGACTAAAGGGACAGCAGGATATTTGTGTCTCCAGAGGTGTTTGGTCCTTATAAAATAAGTGTCTTACTTGGAGCTGATTGAGCTGGGGAGGGGAGGGGGTAAGTCTCTGAATTGTTTAACTTCAACCATTGGACCAAGTTTTCTTAATAATTCTCAGTTATAGTAATTATAGATATATTTCAATATGTTTCCTGCTGCATTGTACTATAACTATAATTTTTTAAGAAGTTGATGGCTAAATACTTTGCTACTTACTGTCTTAATGCATAGAGAATGGATGATTGGGTGAGGTATTGGGGGGAGGGGCCTGTTGGTGCCTGTGGACCCATACCCCCAGCATGAATCGAGTCTTCAGAAGAGTGGGAAAAATCAGCAACAACTTGAATTTATATATGGTGCCTTTTAGAATAGTGACCGTCAGTAGCATTCCAAGATGCTTCGCAAACAGAAACAAAAGCATACACTGAACATTAGTGGAGTCAGAGGTGCTGAAGGGTGAGGTTTGAGAAGGCTTTTGCAAATGGAAAGAAGGGTGACAAGGATGAAGGGTTTCAAGAGAGTGTTACGAACTGTGTCCTACGTGGATGAAAGCTTTACCACTAAAGATGGAACAAGGGAAGTGGGCATGTGCGCAGGAGATGTAGAGGTCAGAGCGAGAGGAATGGACTGTACATGTTGGTACATAAGGCTCAGGAGATTGCAGAGATAAGGTGAAGCAAGGCCATGGAGAGATTTGTGAAGGGGGACAAAGATCTTGAACTCTGGTTTGAGAAGATAGGGAGCTAATGGGAGTGATGGATGTGCAAGATAGAGTGCACACGGTGGAGTTTTGGATGAGTTGGAGTTTAGATACCTTGATGCTAGGGAGACTGGTGAAGCGTGCTTTGGGGAACTCGAGTCTGGAACGTGTGGACAAAGGTTTCAGAAACGACAGAAGTGTGGTATGGGCAGAGGTGGCGATATTTTTGAGGTGGAAGTAGTTAGTCTTGGTGATGGATAGGATACGGACTTGAAGCTCGGAGCAGGATTACGTAGGACACAAGTGGTAAACCGTTCGAGTTCAGTTTGAACAAGCAGCTGGGGAGGGAATCATTGTGCAGAGTCTTTTAGAGGGAGCTGAACAGGATGACCTCAGTCTTGCCAGTATTCAGTTGGAGAAAGTTATGACCATCAAACAAGCAATGGCACAGGAGTGGCTTTGGAGTTGAGGGTGGTGGCAGAGGGGTAGAGCTGGGTGTTGTCAGTAAACATATGGAAGTTTCTGTTGATGCCTGGAAATTGATAATTTTTATCTGCTGTTATATGGATAATCCTTAGGAATTTTCAATTTGTTTTCCAATTGAAATGATCATTGCAGCTACTGATTTCAGGACAGCAGCTGGTGAATCCCATCACAATTTCACCTGCAGCATTAGTAACCGCCAGCTACTTGTCATTATAGGAGTCAAGGTAGGTCAGGAACGGGACAATAGTGGTTACGAGAAGAGGTTCTTTGCCTTGCATTCTGTGGGTATGCGCACATTTCGTTTTTCCGCTCGCCCTCTCTTGGGCTCTTTCGCATCTTTTGCATGACCTCTCTCTCTTTGTCTCTTTCTCTTCCTTCTATCGTGATCGTTCTCGCTCCTCACGTACGTTGTTACAAGCACTTAAGAACATAAGAAATTGAAGCAGGGGTAGGCTCCTTGAGCTTGCTCTGCCATTCAATAAGATCATGGCTGATCTTCGACCTCAACTCCACTTTCCCACTCGATCCTTTGATTTCCCCCCTTAAAGTCCAAAAATCTATCAATCTCAGTCTTGAATATATTCAGCGACTGAGCATCCACAGCCCTCTGGGGTAGAGAATTCCGAAGATTCACAACCCTCTGAGTGAAGAAAGCTCTTCTCATCTCAATCCTAAATGTCCAATCCCTTATCCTGAGACTATGCCCCCTAGTTCTAGACTCTCCTGCCAGGGGAAACATCCTCTCAGCATCAACCCTGTCAAACCCTCTCCGAATCCTATATATTTCAGTGAGATCACCTCTCATTCTTCTAAACTCCAGAGAGTATAGGCCCATTCTACTCAATCTCTCCTTGCAGGACAACCCTCTCCTCCCAGGAATCAACCTAGTGAATCTTCGTTGCAATGCCTCTAAGGCAAGTATATTTTTCCTTAGGTAAGGAGACCAAAACTGTACACAGTACTCCAGGTGTGGCCTGTACAATTGCATCAGGACAATCTTACTCTTGTACTCCAACCCCCTTGTAATAAAGGCCAACATACCATTTGCCTTCCTAATTGCTTGCCATACCTGCATGTTAACTTTCTCTGTTTCGTGTACAAGGAGACCCAAATCCCTCTGAACACCAACATTTAAGTTTCTCACCATTTAAAAAAAAATTCTGTTTTTCTATTTTTCCTACTAAAGTGAATAACCTCACATTTCCCCACATTATATTCCATCAGCCACCTTCGTGCCCACTCACTTAACCTTCTATATCCCTTCACAGACTCTTTTTGTGTCCTCCTCACAGAATCACAGAAAGGATACAGCACGGAAGGAGGCCATTTGGCCCATCAAGTCCGCGCCAGCTCTATGCAAGAGCAACCCAGTTAGTCCTACTCCCCTGCCCTTTCCCCGTAACCCTGCAAATTTTTTCCTTTCAAGTACTTATCCAGTTCCCTTCTGAAGGCCACCCCCTTGTGCAGTGCATTCCAGATCCTAACCATTTGCAGTGTTTTAAAAAAAAAAGTTTTTCCTCATGTCACCTTTTTGCCAATGACCTTAAATCTATGTCTTCTGGTCCTTGACCCTTCCGCCAATGGGAACAGTTTCTCTCTATCTACTCTGTCTAGACCCTTCATGATTTTGAATACCTCTATCAAATCTCCCCGCAACCGTCTCTTTTCCGAGGAACAGCTTCTCCAGTCTATCCACGTAACTAAAGTCCCTCATCCCTGGGATCATTCCAGTAAATCTCTTATGCAGCCTTTCTAAGGCCTTCACATCTTTCCTTAAGTACGGTGCCCAGAACTGGACACAATACTCCAGTTGTGGCCGAACCAGTGTTTTATAAGGGTTCATCGTGACTTCCATACTTTTGTAAAGCCCAGGATCCCGTATGCTTCTTTAACCACTTTCTCAACCTGCCCTGCCACCTTCAACGATTTGTGCACATATACCCCCCCAATCTCTCTGTTCCTGTACCCCTTTTACAGTTGTGCCCTCCAGTTTATATTGCCTCTCCTCGTTCTTCCTACTGAAATGTACCCCTTTGCATTTTTCTGTGTAAAATTTCATCTGCCACGAGTCTGCCTATGCCACCAGCCTATCAGTATCCTCCTCACTGTTTACTACCCTTCCAAATTTTGTCACAACTTACTTTCCCACCTAGCTTTGTATCATCAGCAAACTTGGATACGTTACACTTGGTCCCTTCATCTAAGTCATTAATATAGATTGTAAATAGCTGAGGCCTAAGCACAGATTCTTGCAGCACCCCACCAGTTACAGCCTGCCAACATGAAAATGACCCATTTATCCTGAGTCTCTGTTTTCTGTCAGTTAACCAATCGTCTATCCATGCTAATATACTCTCTCTCTCGCGCCCGCTCTTTTGTGTGTGTCTCTCTCTCTCTCGCGCCCGCTCTTTTGTGTGTGTGTCTCTCTCTCTCGCGCCCGCTCTTTTGTGTGTGTGTCTCTCTCTTGCGCCCGCTCTTTTGTGTGTGTGTCTCTCTCTCTCGCGCCCGCTCTTTTGTGTGTGTGTCTCTCTCTCGCGCCCGCTCTTTTGTGTGTCTCTCTCTCTCGCGCCCGCTCTTTTGTGTCTCTCTCTCTCTCGCACCCGCTCTTTTGTGTCTCTCTCTCTCTCGCGCTCGCTCTTTTGTGTCTCTCTCTCTCGCGCGCCGCTCTTTTGTGTGTGTCTCTCTCTCGCGCGCCCGCTCTTTTGTGTGTGTCTCTCTCTCGCGCGCCCGCTCTTTTGTGTGTGTCTCTCTCTCTCTCTGGCGCCCGCTCTTTTGTGTGTGTGTCTCTCTCTCTCTCGCGCCCGCTCTTTTGTGTCTCTCTCTCTCTCTCGCGCCCGCTCTTTTGTGTCTCTCTCTCTCTCTCGCGCCCGCTCTTTTGTGTGTCTCTCTCTCTCTCGCGCCCGCTCTTTTGTGTGTCTCTCTCTCTCGCGCCCGCTCTTTTGTGTGTGTGTCTCTCTCTCTCGCGCCCGCTCTTTTGTGTGTGTGTCTCTCTCTCGCGCCCGCTCTTTTGTGTGTCTCTCTCTCTCGCGCCCGCTCTTTTGTGTCTCTCTCTCTCTCGCACCCGCTCTTTTGTGTCTCTCTCTCTCTCGCGCTCGCTCTTTTGTGTCTCTCTCTCTCGCGCGCCGCTCTTTTGTGTGTGTCTCTCTCTCGCGCGCCCGCTCTTTTGTGTGTGTCTCTCTCTCGCGCGCCCGCTCTTTTGTGTGTGTCTCTCTCTCTCTCTGGCGCCCGCTCTTTTGTGTGTGTGTCTCTCTCTCTCTCGCGCCCGCTCTTTTGTGTCTCTCTCTCTCTCTCGCGCCCGCTCTTTTGTGTCTCTCTCTCTCTCTCTCGCGCCCGCTCTTTTGTGTGTCTCTCTCTCTCTCGCGCCCGCTCTTTTGTGTGTCTCTCTCTCTCGCGCCCGCTCTTTTGTGTGTGTCTCTCTCTCTCTCGCGCCCGCTCTTTTGTGTGTGTGTCTCTCTCGTGCGCCCGCTCTTTTGTGTCTCTCTCTCGTGCGCCCGCTCTTTTGTGTGTGTCTCTCTCTCTCTCTCTCTCTCGCGCCCGCTCTTTTGTGTCTCTCTCTCTCGCGCCCGCTCTTTTGTGTGTCTCTCTCTCTCTCTCTCGCGCCCGCTCTTTTGTGTCTCTCTCTCTCTCACGCCCGCTCTTTTGTGTCTCTCTCTCTCTCGCGCCCGCTCTTTTGTGTCTCTCTCTCTCTCGCGCCCGCTCTTTTGTGTCTCTCTCTCTCTCGCGCCCGCTCTTTTGTGTGTGTGTCTCTCTCTCTCGCGCCTGCTCTTTTGTGTCTCTCTCTCTCGCGCCCGCTCTTTTGTGTCTCTCTCTCTCTCGCGCCCGCTCTTTTGTGTCTCTCTCTCTCTCTCGCGCCCGCTCTTTTGTGTCTCTCTCTCTCTCGCGCCCGCTCTTTTGTGTGTCTCTCTCTCTCGCGCCCGCTCTTTTGTGTCTCTCTCTCTCGCGCCCGCTCTTTTGTGTCTCTCTCTCTCGCGCCCGCTCTTTTGTGTCTCTCTCTCTCGCGCCCGCTCTTTTGTGTCTCTCTCTCTCGCGCCCGCTCTTTTGTGTCTCTCTCTCTCGCGCCCGCTCTTTGGTGTGTCTCTCTCTCTCGCGCCCGCTCTTTTGTGTCTCTCTCTCTCGCGCCCGCTCTTTGGTGTGTCTCTCTCTCTCTCTCGCGCCCGCTCTTTTGTGTCTCTCTCTCTCTCTCTCGCGCCCGCTCTTTTGTGTCTCTCTCTCTCGCGCCCGCTCTTTTGTGTCTCTCTCTCTCGCGCCCGCTCTTTGGTGTGTCTCTCTCTCTCTCTCGCGCCCGCTCTTTTGTGTCTCTCTCTCTCGCGCCCGCTCTTTGGTGTGTCTCTCTCTCTCTCTCGAGCCCGCTCTTTTGTGTCTCTCTCTCTCTCTCTCTCGCGCCCGCTCTTTTGTGTCTCTCTCTCTCTCTCTCTCGCGCCCGCTCTTTTGTGTCTCTCTCTCTCTCTCGCGCCCGCTCTTTTGTGTCTCTCTCTCTCTCGCGCCCGCTCTTTTGTGTCTCTCTCTCTCGCGCCCGCTCTTTTGTGTGTGTGTATCTCTCTCTCTCTCGCGCCCGCTCTTTTGTGTCTCTCTCTCGCGCCCGCTCTTTTGTGTCTCTCTCTCGCGCCCGCTCTTTTGTGTCTCTCTCTCGCGCCCGCTCTTTTGTGTCTCTCTCTCGCGCCCGCTCTTTTGTGTCTCTCTCTCTCTCTCGCGCCCGCTCTTTTGTGTCTCTCTCTCTCTCTCGCGCCCGCTCTTTTGTGTCTCTCTCTCTCTCTCGCGCCCGCTCTTTTGTGTGTCTCTCTCTC